>NC_091282.1:53972522-54578593 GCF_032444005.1 Ranitomeya imitator | reverse complement strand
GTACGGAGGTGCTCCCTCTGCGTCTCAGAGCTTCCAGCAAGCAAGAAAAAACCAATATAGCAAGCTGGACAGAAAATATAGCAAACAAAAATAACACAAGCAGAACTTAGCTTATGCAGGATAGAGAGGCCACAGGAACGATCCAGGAGGAAGCAAGACCAATACTAGAACATTGACTGGAGGCCAGGATCAAAGCACCAGGTAGAGTTAAATAGAGCAGCACCTAACGACTTAACATCATCACCTGAGGAAGGAAACTCAGAAGCCGCAGTACCACTCTCATCCACCAAAGGAAGCTTATAGACAGAACCAGCCGCAGTACCACTCACGACCACAGGAGGGAGCTTGGCCACAGAATTCACAACAGCAGCCACAGGGAGCAGTGCATGAAATGGTGCACACTCCGATGTCAGCTGCTGGGCTGTGCGGTGGCTACAAAAGACACTGGGCGACGTGGGAGCAGAGGAAAGGTGAGTAGAATGTTATTGTTTTTAATTATGCATTAGGGTCAGAACGGGGACACATACACTAGCATACCTCCCAACCATCCCGGATCCAGCGGGACTCTCCTGATTTTGACAGTCAGCCCCGCGATCCCAGGCGGGACATTAATTGTCCCACACTGGTTGGGAGGTATGTGATATCACCCGGTCAGCTGAGAGCTCCCTGAGTCCCTGTACAGGCTGCACCCGCAGAGCAGCATACCACATAATGGCTGCTCTGTGCAAACAGGACTTGTGATGAGGTCACAGGATGGGAGGAGTCAGGGATCACAGGGAGGACCTCCATGTACAGGACTCTGCTGGTTGCCATGGCACCAGAGGAAGGTAAGTGTATGTATGAGGCCAGGAGGTGTTTACAGTGTGGATGTAGCAGAGCCGTGTGTGTACGAGGTGTATAGAGCGGAGTCGTGTGTGTAAGACGTGTACGGAGCGGAGCCATGTGTGTAAGAGGTGTATGGAGCCATGTGCATGAGGTGTACAGAGCGCAGCCGTGGGTGTACGAGGTGTACGGAGCGGAGTCGTGTGTGTAAGACGTGTACGGAGCGGAGCCGTGTGTGTAAGAGGTGTACGGAGCCGTGTGCATGAGGTGTACGGAGCGCAGCCGTGTGTGTACGAGGTGTACGGAGCGGAGCCATGTGTGTAAGAGGTGTACAGAGCCGTGTGCATGAGGTGTACGGAGCGCAGCCGTGTGTGTAAGACGTGTACGGAGCGGAGCCGTGTGCATGAGGTGTACGGAGCGCAGCCGCGTGTGTACGAGGTGTACGGAGCGGAGCAGCGTGTGAAAGGTGTATGGAGCGGAGCCATGTGTGTAATAGGTGTGCGGATCAGAGCAGAGTGTGAAAGGTGTATGGAGCAGAGTCGTGTGTGTATGAGGTGTACGGAGCGGAGCCACGTGTGTACGAGGTGTACAGAGCAGAGCCACGTGTGTATGAGGTGTGCAGAGCAGAGCCATGCGTGTACAAGGTATACGGAGCGGAGCAGCATGTGCAATGTGTATAGAGCGGAGCCGTGTGTGTACGAGGTGTATGGAGAGGAGCCGTATGTGTATGAGGTGTACGCAGCGGAGCCGTCTGTGCAAGGTATACAGAGCGGAGCAGCGTGTGCAATGTGTATGGAGCGGAGCGGTGTGTGTACGAGGTGTACGGAGTAGTGCCGTGTGTACGAGATGTATGGATAGGAGCCGTGTGTGTATGAGGTGTCATATCATAGATCTGAAAGTTTTGTGATGCTGTAATTGGCAATTTTCTGTGTGGGGAATTTTCCATGTGGGGAATTTTATATGTGGGGAATTTTCCATGTGGGGAATTTTCCGTGTGGGGAATTTTCCTGTGGGCATTTTTCCTGTGGGCAATTTTCCTGTGGACATTTTTCCTGTGGGCATTTTTCAGGGAACCGAGTGTGACACCCCCAATGATCAGATATTGATGGCCTATCCTAAGGAAAGACCATTAATAAAATGAATGGTCAACCTCTTTTAAGGTCATGTTCCCATGTACAAAAACAGTTTTTCCTGCTGCCAGTTCACACCTTCCCAAACCCACTGGTGCATGAAGTCCTGTAACATTTCTACAATATGGCTCATGGTCCAATATCAGGACTTTATGGCTGTTCGGTAGATGGCTAGAATGCAAAAAGCAGTACAGTTGGATTTGACTTCATCATCCTGATCGGTTGTCTCTTGTCTCATCCCAGAGACAATTTGGTGTGATATATTTTGTGTAACTTCAGGAGCACTGTATGAGACTAGTAAACATTTAGTAACTTTTTAGGCCCATTTTCCCCAGGAAAATAAGTTACCTAATAATTCTGTAAGCCTGATAAAGGGCGCTGTATCATGAGGTCACACACCCCTCATTACACATCACCTCATCTGCTTCATTCAATCAGCATTCACAATTATACAACGTGGAGACAGGAAATCTGCCTTAAAAATGATGATACGGTCAAAATACTAATTTGCCTAATAATAGCGTACTCAGTGTATGATGTTCCCACTGCTCCCTAAACGTAGTATTGTATCCCACAGCACCTTATTTCAGTATGATGGCGAACACAACTCTTTATACTGTATATTATTATTATTATTATTTATTATTATGGCACCATTTATTCCATGGCGCTTTACATGTGAGGAGGGGTATACACAGGGCCGGCTCCAGGATTTTGTGGGCCCGGGCAAAAGAGTCTCAGTGGGCCCACATACCATGATTCATGATGCACAGATACGGAGGAGAATTATAGATATACTACATAGGGCCTAGCCTTCCCCCTCATCCTTCACATAGGCAGATATGCACACACACAATACGCAGACATACACACACACACAATACGCATACACATACAGTACGCAGGCATGCTGCACACACATACAGTACTCAGACATGCACACACGCAGCACTCAGACATGCACACACACAATACGCAGACATGCGCGCACACACACAGACAATACGTAGACATACACACACACAATACGCAGACATACTCTCGCCTACCATAGAAACCTTCAAAAAGAACCTGAAAACCCACCTCTTCCGACAAGCCTACAGCCTGCAGTGATCCTGAAGTTACTGAACCGCCGCACAGCCAGCTCTTCCCTCTCCTAGTGTTTCATCACCCATCCCCTGCAGACTGTGAGCCCTCGCGGGCAGGGTCCTCCCTCCTTATGTACCCGTGTGCCTGTTATCTGCTCATGTTTAATGTATTTGTCTATATTTGCCTCGTATTCACATGTAAAGCGCCATGGAATAAATGGCGCTATAAAAATGTATAATAATAATAATAACATACACATACAGTACGCAGACATGCTGCACACACATACAGTACTCAGACATGCACACACACACAGCACTCAGACATGCACACACACACAATACGCAGACATGCGCACACACACACAATACGCAGACATGCACACACACACAATACGCAGACATACTCTCGCCTACCATAGAAACCTTCAAAAAGAACCTGAAGACCCACCTCTTCCGACAAGCCTACAGCCTGCAGTGATCCTGAAGTTACTGAACCGCCGCACAGCCAGCTCTTCCCTCTCCTAGTGTATCCTCACCCATCCCCTGCAGACTGTGAGCCCTCGCGGGCAGGGTCCTCCCTCCTTATGTACCCGTGTGCCTGTTATCTGCTCATGTTTAATGTATTTGTCTATATTTGCCTCGTATTCACATGTAAAGCGCCATGGAATAAATGGCGCTATAAAAATGTATAATAATAATAATAATAACATACACATACAGTACGCAGACATGCTGCACACACATACAGTACTCAGACATGCACACACACACACAGCACTCAGACATGCACACACACACAATACGCAGACATGCGCACACACACACAATACGCAGACATGCGCACACACACACAATACGCAGACATGCACACACACACAATACGCAGACATACACATATTGCCAAAGCTTGTGGGATGGTCGACCCTCTTGCTCCATTTTTGACTTTTGCTATGGAAGCGTTTCTTATCTGGGAACATTCACAGTTCTCTACCTTAATTTATTGATTATGGGCCAAATCTCCAGTCAGTGTTTTATCCATCCAGACACACCAGGAAAATGATCGTTCAGCAGACTGCTCCCGTATCTCTCCAGACTCCCCCCTCCTCTGGCATGTGGCTGTGGAGGGAGTGCTGCTTGATGGATGGCCATCACTTAAACATACATGGCCACCCACAGTGCACGCTGCAGCTGTGTCTGTTACTAATGATGCGGTCAGTCAGACACTGTGCCTTTAACTTTGCTTGTGTGTCCGCCCAGCCGCGTCATTACTAGCAGAAGCAGAGACATCGCTGCAGCAGCAGCGTGCACTGTGCGCGGCCATGTTTATTTAAGTGACGGCTCAGCTCAAGTAGTGGCGAAGCTGCTGTGGGAGCGGCCCGGGCCCCCTGGTATCCTGGCCACGAGTGGGCCCCCCCATTTGTTCAGGGCCCAGGCATTTGCCCCGGTACGCCGGGTGCTGACGCCGGCCCTGGGTATACATAATAAAAACAGGTACAATAATCTTGAACAATACAAGTCACAACTGGTACATGAGGCGAGAGGACCCTGCCCGCGAGGGCTCACAATCTACAAGGGATGGGTGAGGATACAGTAGGTGAGAGTAGGTATATAGTTTGATATTACCACAATTTCCTTATATACAGTAGGATGCCCCACAGCTCTTTATATACAGTGTAAGACTCAGATCGGATCTTTTGGATCTGGTCTCTGGCCTTAGCTTGGCTCACTTGGCTCGGATCTCCTGGATCTGATCTCTGGTCTTGACTCGGCCCACTTAGCTTGGATCTCCCGAATCTGGTCTCGGATATCCCAGAACTGGTTTCTTGTCTCTGGCCTTGGCTCAGCCCATTGGGCTTGGATCGCCCGGATCTGGTTTTGGATCATCCAGATCTGGTTTCTCGTCTCTGTCCTTGGTATGTCCCACTTGGCTGGGATCTCCTGGATCTCGTCTCTGGTCTTGGCTCAGATCTCCCAGATCTGGTCTCTCGTCTCTGGCCTTGGTTCGGCCCACTTGGCTCGCATCTCCTGGATCTGACCTCTGGCCTTGGCTCGGTTCTCTCAGCTCGGATCTCCCAGATTTGGTCTCTGGCTCAGCCCACTCAGCTCGGATCTCCTGGATCTGGTCTTTAATCTCTTACCTCGGCTCGGCCCATTTTGACTCAGATCTCCCATATATGGTCTTGGATCTTAAAGATCTGGTTTCTCTTCTCTGGGCTTGGTTCTGCCCACTCGGCTCACATCTCATGGATCTGGTCTCTGGCCTGGGCTCGTCCCACTTGCTTGGATCTACCAAATCTGGTCTCGGATATCCCAGAACTGGTTTCTTGTCTCTGGCCTTGGCTTGTCCCATTGGGCTTGGATCTCCTAGATCTGGTTTTGGATCTCCCAGATCTGGTTTCACGTCTCTGTCCTTGGTATGTCCCACTTGGCTGGGATCTCCTGGATCTCATCTCTGGTCTTGGCTCGGATCTCCCAGATCTGGTCTCTCGTCTCTGGCCTTGGTTCGGCCCACTTGGCTCGCATCTCCTGGATCTGATCTCTGGCCTTGGCTTGGTTCTCTCAGCTCGGATCTCCCAGATTTGGTCTCTGACCTTGGCTCAGCCCATTCGGGCTCGGATCTCCTTGATCTGATTTCTCCTCTCCCCATGGTTCAGCCCACTTGGCTCAGATCTCCTGGATCTGCTCTCTGGCCTTGGCTCGGCCCACTCGGCTCGGATCTCCTGGATCTGGTTTCTTGTCTCTTGCCTTGGTTCAGCCCACTCAGCTCGGATCTCCTGGATCTGGTTTATCGTCTCTGGCCTTGGCTCGGCCCACTTGGCTCGGATCTCCTGGATCTGGTTTCTTGTCTCTTGCCTTGGTTCAGCCCACTCAGCTCGGATCTCCTGGATCTGGTTTATCGTCTCTGGCCTTGGTTCAGCCCACTCGGCTCAGATCTCCTGGATCTGGTCTCTGAACTTGGCTCGGCCCATTTGGGCTTGGATCTCCTGGATCTGGTTTCTCGTCTCTGGCCTTGCTTGGTTTAGCCCACTCGGCTCGAATCTCCTGAATCTGGTCTCTGCCCTGGGCTCGGCCCACTTGGCTTGGATCTCCCAGATCAGGCCTCAGATATCATGGATCTGGTATCTTGTCTCTGGTCATGGCTCGAACATACTTGGATCTCTGGGATCTAGTCTCTCATCTCTGACCTTGGCTCGGCCATTTCGGCTCAGATCTCCCAGATCAGGCCTTGGTTCAGCTCACTCAGCTCGGATCTCCTAGATCTGATCTCTGGTCTTAGCTCAGCTCACTCGGCTTGGATCTCCCAGATCTTGTATTGGATCTTCCAGATCTGGTTTCTTGTCTCTGGCCTTGGTTTGGCCCACTCGTCTGGGATCTCTTGGATCTGGTCTCTGGTCTTGGCCCTCTTGGCTCGGATCTTCCGGATCTGGTCTCTCGTCTCTGGCCGTGGTTCGGCCCACTCGGCTTGGATCTCCTAGATCTGGTCTCTGGTCTTGGCTCTGCCCTCTTGGCTCTAGTCTCCTGGATGTGGTCTCTCGTATCAGTCCTTTGTCTCAGCCCATTTGGGCTCGGGTCTCCTGGATCTGGTCTTGGATCTCCCGGATCTGGTCTCTTGTCTCTAGCCTTAATTTGGCCCAGTCGACTCGGTTCTCCCGGATCTGGTATCTGATCTCCCTTATCTGGTCTCTTCATTTGCATCTGATCGATCATAATTACGGCTATAAGTAAGCTTGCATCAGTCCTGCTACAGGTTCAGGCACTAACTCTTCCCCTTCACTGCCCTCCTAGGCCTTTTCTAACTATTAACTGTACCACAGCTACCACCTGACCTGGCGTCTTCTCTAATCTCTTCCCTGAGGGAACGTGCACTTTAGTCTTGGGTTCATTTCTACTGCAATTCTTTTTTTCTTTCACTTTCTCTGTAGTCTTTGACTAACAGATGGTGGTGTTCACTTGCAACCACTCTGTTAGGCATTCACTGGATGCGTCTTCTCACTTGTCCATCTCCTTACATCCTCACAACCCACTATATACACTGTAGTATGTAGTGATGAGCGAACATGCTTGGATAGCATGCTCGGGTGTTATCCCGGTATCTTCAGTGTGCTAGAGTAATATGTTTGTGTCTCCGCTACTGCATGTCTAACAGCCGCTACACATGTGGGGATTGCCTAGCAAAAAGGAAATACCTGCATGTGTTGCAACCGTCTAACAGCCATGAAATATGCAGCTGCGGTGACTATAACATTTTACTTAAGCATGTTGTAGACACTTGGATAACACCCGAGCATGCTCAGATAACATCTTATCCAAGCACGTTCGCTCATCACTAATAGTATGATATCCCCATAGCTCCCTATATACTGGATAATGTCTTCACAGCTCCCTCTATATACAGTATGATAGCCCACAGCTCCCTATATACAGTATGATAGCCCACAGCTCCCTATATACAGTATGATAGCCCACAGCTCCCTATATACAGTATGATAGCCCACAGCTCCCTATATACAGTATGATAGCCCACAGCTCCCTATATACAGTATGATAGCCCACAGCTCCCTATATACAGTATAATAGCCCACAACTCTCTGTATACCGTATGATAGCCCACAGCTCCCTATATACAGTATGATAGCCCACAGCTCCCTATATACAGTATAATAGCCCACATCTCCCTATATACAGTATGATAGCCCACAGCTCCCTATATACAGTATAATAGCCCACAACTCTCTGTATACCGTATGATAGCCCACAGCTCCCTATATACAGTATGATAGCCCACAGCTCCCTATATACAGTATAATAGCCCACAGCTCCCTATATACAGTATGATAGCCCACAGCTCCCTATATACAGTATGATAGCCCACAGCTCCCTGTATACAGTATGATAGCCCACAGCTCCCTATATACAGTATGATAGCCCACAGCTCCCTATATACAGTATGATAGCCCACAGCTCCTATATACAGTATGATAGCCCACAGCTCCCTATATACAGTATGATAGCCCACAGCTCCCTGTATACAGTATGATAGCCCACAGCTCCCTATATACAGTATGATAGCCCACAGCTCCCTATAAACAGTATGATAGCCCACAGCTCCCTATATACAGTATGATAGCCCACAGCTCCCTATATACAGTATGATAGCCCACAGCTCCCTATATACAGTATGATAGCCCACAGCTCCCTATATACAGTATGATAGCCCACAGCTCCCTATATACAGTATGATAGCCCACAGCTCTCTGTATACAGTATGATAGCCCACAGCTCCCTATATACAGTATGATAGCCAACAGCTTCCTATATACAGTATGATAGCCCACAGCTCCCTATATACAGTATGATAGCCCACAGCTCTCTGTATACCGTATGATAGCCCACAGCTCCCTATATACAGTATGATAGCCACAGCTCCCTATAAACAGTATGATAGCCCACAGCTCCCTATATACAGTATGATAACCCACAGCTTCCTATATACAGTATAATAGCCCACAGCTCTCTGTATATTGTATGATAGCCCACAGCTCCCTATATACAGTATGATAGCCCACAGCTCCCTATATACGGTATGATAGCCCACAGCTCCCTATATACAGTATGATAGCCCACAGCTCTCTGTATACAGTATGATAGCCCACAGCTCCCTATATACAGTATGATAGCCAACAGCTTCCTATATACAGTATGATAGCCCACAGCTCCCTATATACAGTATGATAGCCCACAGCTCTCTGTATACCGTATGATAGCCCACAGCTCCCTATATACAGTATGATAGCCACAGCTCCCTATAAACAGTATGATAGCCCACAGCTCCCTATATACAGTATGATAACCCACAGCTTCCTATATACAGTATAATAGCCCACAGCTCTCTGTATATTGTATGATAGCCAACAGCTCCCTATATACAGTATGATAGCCCACAGCTCCCTATATACAGTATGATAGCCCACAGTTCCCTATATACAGTATAATAGCCCACAACTCTCTGTATACCGTATGATAGCCCACAGCTCCCTATATACAGTATGATAGCCCACAGCTCCCTATATACAGTATGATAGCCCACAGCTCCCTATATACAGTATGATAGCCCACAGCTCCCTATATACAGTATGATAGCCCACAGCTCCCCATATACAGTATAATAACCCACAGCTCCCTATATACAGTATGATAGCCCACAGCTCCCTATATACAGTATGATAGCCCACAGCTTCCTATATACAGTATAATAGCCCACAACTCTCTGTATACCGTATGATAGCCCACAGCTCCCTATATACAGTATGATAGCCCACAGCTCCCTATATACAGTATAATAGCCCACAGCTCCCTATATACAGTATGATAGCCCACAGCTCCCTATATACAGTATGATAGCCCACAGCTCCCTATATACAGTATGATAGCCCACAGCTCCCTATATACAGTATGATAGCCCACAGCTCCCTATATACAGTATGATAGCCCACAGCTCTCTGTATACTGTATGATAGCCAACAGCTCCCTATATACAGTATGATACCCCACAGCTCCCTATATACCGTATGATAGCCCACAGCTCTCTGTATACCGTATGATAGCCAACAGCTCCCTATATACAGTATGATAACCCACAGCTCCCTATATACAGTATGATAGCCCACAGCTCTCTGTATACTGTATGATAGCCCACAGCTCCCTATATACAGTATGATAGCCCACAGCTCCCTATATACAGTATGATAGCCCACAGCTCCTTATATACAGTATGATAGCCCACAGCTCCCTATATACAGTATGATAGCCCACAGCTCCCTATATACAGTATGATAGCCCACAGCTCTCTGTATACTGTATGATAGCCCACAGCTCCCTATATACAGTATGAAAGCCAACAGCTCCCTATATACAGTATGATAGCCCACAGCTCCCTATATACCGTATGATAGCCCACAGCTCTCTGTATACTGTATGATAGCCAACAGCTCCCTATATACAGTATGATAGCCCACAGCTCCCTATATACAGTATGATAGCCCACAGCTCCCTATATACAGTATGATAGCCCACAGCTCCCTATAAACAGTATGATAGCCCTCAGCTCTCTGTATACTGTATGATAGCAACAGCTCCCTATATACAGTATGATAGCCCACAGCTCCCTATATACAGTATGATAGCCCACAGCTCCCTATATACAGTATGATAGCCCACAGCTCCCTATATACAGTATGATAGCCCACAGCTCCCTATATACAGTATGATAGCCCACAGCTCCCTTTATACAGTATAATAGCCCACAGCTCTCTGCATACAGTATGATAGCCCACAGCTCCCTATATACAGTATGATAGCCAACAGCTCCCTATATACAGTATGATAGCCCACAGCTCCCTATATACAGTATGATAGCCAACAGCTCCCTATATACAGTATGATAGCCCACAGCTCCCTATATACAGTATGATAGCCCACAGCTCCCTATATACAGTATGATAGCCCACAGCTCCCTATATACAGTATGATAGCCCACAGCTCCCTATATACAGTATGATAGCCCACAGCTCCCTATAAACAGTATGATAGCCCACAGCTCTCTGTATACTGTATGATAGCAACAGCTCCCTATATACAGTATGATAGCCAACAGCTCCCTATATACAGTATGATAGCCCACAGCTCCCTATATACAGTATGATAGCCCACAGCTCCCTATATACAGTATGATAGCCCACAGCTCCCTATATACCGTATGATAGCCCACAGCTCCCTATATACAGTATGATAGCCCACAGCTCCCTATATACAGTATGATAGCCCACAGCTCCCTATATACAGTATGATAGCCCACAGCTCCCTATAAACAGTATGATAGCCCACAGCTCTCTGTATACTGTATGATAGCAACAGCTCCCTATATACAGTATGATAGCCAACAGCTCCCTATATACAGTATGATAGCCCACAGCTCCCTATATACAGTATGATAGCCCACAGCTCCCTATATACAGTATGATAGCCCACAGCTCCCTATATACAGTATGATAGCCCACAGCTCTCTATATACAGTATGATAGCCAACAGCTCCCTATATACAGTATGATAGCCCACAGCTCCCTATATACAGTATGATAGCCCACAGCTCCCTATACACAGTATGATAGCCCACAGCTCCCTATATACAGTATGATAGCAACAGCTCCCTATATACAGTATGATAGCCCACAGCTCCCTATATACAGTATGATAGCCCACAGCTCCCTATATACAGTATGATAGCCCACAGCTCCCTCTATATACAGTATGATAGCCCACAGCTCCCTATAAACAGTATGATAGCCCACAGCTCCCTATATACAGTATGATAGCCCACAGCTCCCTATATACAGTATGATAGCCCACAGCTCCCTATATACAGTATGATAGCCCACAGCTCCCTATATACCGTATGATAGCCCACAGCTCCCTATATACAGTATGATAGCCCACAGCTCCCTATATACAGTATGAAAGCCCACAGCTCCCTATATACAGTATGATAGCCCACAGCTCTCTATATACAGTATGATAGCCCACAGCTCCCTATAAACAGTATGATAGCCCACAGCTCCCTATATACAGTATGATAGCCCACAGCTCCCTATATACAGTATGATAGCCCACAGCTCCCTATATACAGTATGATAGCCCACAGCTCCCTATATACAGTATGATAGCCCACAGCTCCCTATATACAGTATGATAGCCCACAGCTCCCTATATACAGTATGATAGCCACAGCTCCCTATATACAGTATGATAGCCCACAGCTCCCTATATACAGTATGATAGCCCACAGCTCCCTATATACAGTATGATAGCCACAGCTCCCTATATACAGTATGATAGCCCACAGCTCCCTATATACAGTATGATAGCCCACAGCTCTCTGTATACTGTATGATAGCAACAGCTCCCTATATACAGTATGATAGCCCACAGCTCCCTATATACAGTATGATAGCCCACAGCTCCCTATATACAGTATGATAGCCCACAGCTCCCTATATACAGTATGATAGCCCACAGCTCTCTATATACAGTATGATAGCCAACAGCTCCCTATATACAGTATGATAGCCCACAGCTCCCTATATACAGTATGATAGCCCACAGCTCCCTATACACAGTATGATAGCCCACAGCTCCCTATATACAGTATGATAGCAACAGCTCCCTATATACAGTATGATAGCCCACAGCTCCCTATATACAGTATGATAGCCCACAGCTCCCTATATACAGTATGATAGCCCACAGCTCCCTCTATATACAGTATGATAGCCCACAGCTCCCTATAAACAGTATGATAGCCCACAGCTCCCTATATACAGTATGATAGCCCACAGCTCCCTATATACAGTATGATAGCCCACAGCTCCCTATATACAGTATGATAGCCCACAGCTCCCTATATACCGTATGATAGCCCACAGCTCCCTATATACAGTATGATAGCCCACAGCTCCCTATATACAGTATGATAGCCCACAGCTCCCTATATACAGTATGATAGCCCACAGCTCTCTATATACAGTATGATAGCCCACAGCTCCCTATAAACAGTATGATAGCCCACAGCTCCCTATATACAGTATGATAGCCCACAGCTCCCTATATACAGTATGATAGCCCACAGCTCCCTATATACAGTATGATAGCCCACAGCTCCCTATATACAGTATGATAGCCCACAGCTCCCTATATACAGTATGATAGCCACAGCTCCCTATATACAGTATGATAGCCCACAGCTCCCTATATACAGTATGATAGCCCACAGCTCCCTATATACAGTATGATAGCCCACAGCTCCCTATATACAGTATGATAGCCCACAGCTCCCTATATACAGTATGATAGCCACAGCTCCCTACATACAGTATGATAGCCCACAGCTCCCTATATACAGTATGATAGCCCACAGCTCCCTATATACAGTATGATAGCCCACAGCTCCCTATATACAGTATGATAGCCCACAGCTCCCTATATACAGTATGATAGCCCACAGCTCCCTATATACAGTATGATAGCCCACAGCTCCCTATATACAGTATGATAGCCCACAGCTCCCTATATACAGTATGATAGCCCACAGCTCCCTATATACAGTATGATAGCCCACAGCTCCCTATAAACAGTATGATAGCCCACAGCTCCCTATATACAGTATGATAGCCCACAGCTCCCTATATACAGTATGATAGCCCACAGCTCCTTATATACCGTATGATAGCCCACAGCTCCCTATATACAGTATGATAGCCCACAGCTCCCTATATACAGTATGATAGCCCACAGCTCCCTATATACAGTATGATAGCCACAGCTCCCTATATACAGTATGATAGCCACAGCTCCCTATATACAGTATGATAGCCCACAGCTCCCTATATACAGTATGATAGCCCACAGCTCCCTATATACAGTATGATAGCCCACAGCTCCCTATATACAGTATGATAGCCCACAGCTCCCTATATACAGTATGATAGCCCACAGCTCCCTATATACAGTATGATAGCCCACAGCTCCCTATATACAGTATGATAGCCCACAGCTCCCTATATACAGTATGATAGCCCACAGCTCCCTATATACAGTATGATAGCCACAGCTCCCTATATACAGTATGATAGCCCACAGCTCCCTATATACAGTATGATAGCCCACAGCTCCCTATATACAGTATGATAGCCCACAGCTCCCTATATACAGTATGATAGCCCACAGCTCCCTATATACAGTATGATAGCCCACAGCTCCCTATATACAGTATGATAGCCCACAGCTCCCTATATACAGTATGATAGCCCACAGCTCCCTATATACAGTATGAGAGCCACAGCTCCCTATATACAGTATGATAGCCCACAGCTCCCTATATACAGTATGATAGCCCACAGCTCCCTATATACAGTATGATGGCCCACAGCTCCCTATATACAGTATGATGGCCCACAGCTCCCTATATACAGTATGATGGCCCACAGCTCCCTATATACTGTATAATAGCCCACAGCTCCCTATATACAGTATGATAGCCCACAGCTCCCTATATACAGTATGATAGCCCACAGCTCCCTATATACAGTATGATAGCCCACAGCTCCCTATATACAGTATGATAGCCCACAGCTCCCTATATACAGTATGATAGCCCACAGCTCCCTATATACAGTATGATAGCCCACAGCTCCCTATATACAGTATGATAGCCCACAGCTCCCTATAAACAGTATGATAGCCCACAGCTCCCTATATACAGTATGATAGCCCACAGCTCCCTATATACAGTATGATAGCCCACAGCTCCCTATATACAGTATGATAGCCCACAGCTCCCTATATACAGTATGATAGCCCACAGCTCCCTATATACAGTATGATAGCCCACAGCTCCCTATATACAGTATGATAGCCCACAGCTCCCTATATACAGTATGATAGCCCACAGCTCCCTATATACAGTATGATAGCCCACAGCTCCCTATATACAGTATGATAGCCCACAGCTCCCTATATACAGTATGATAGCCCACAGCTCCCTATATACAGTATGATAGCCCACAGCTCCCTATAAACAGTATGATAGCCCACAGCTCCCTATATACAGTATGATAGCCCACAGCTCCCTATATACCGTATGATAGCCCACAGCTCCCTATATACAGTATGATAGCCCACAGCTCCCTATATACAGTATGATAGCCCACAGCTCCCTATATACAGTATGATAGCCCACAGCTCCCTATATACAGTATGATAGCCCACAGCTCCCTATATACAGTATGATAGCCCACAGCTCCCTATATACAGTATGATAGCCCACAGCTCCCTATATACAGTATGATAGCCCACAGCTCCCTATATACAGTATGATAGCCCACAGCTCCCTATATACAGTATGATAGCCCACAGCTCCCTATATACAGTATGATAGCCCACAGCTCCCTATATACAGTATGATAGCCCACAGCTCCCTATATACAGTATGATAGCCCACAGCTCCCTATATACAGTATGATAGCCCACAGCTCCCTATATACAGTATGAGAGCCACAGCTCCCTATATACAGTATGATAGCCCACAGCTCCCTATATACAGTATGATGGCCCACAGCTCCCTATATACAGTATGATGGCCCACAGCTCCCTATATACAGTATGATGGCCCACAGCTCCCTATATACAGTATGATAGCCCACAGCTCCCTATATACTGTATGATAGCCCACAGCTCCCTATATACAGTATGATAGCCCACAGCTCCCTATATACAGTATGATAGCCCACAGCTCCCTATATACAGTATGATAGCCCACAGCTCCCTATATACAGTATGATAGCCCACAGCTCCCTATATACAGTATGATAGCCCACAGCTCCCTATATACAGTATGATAGCCCACAGCTCCCTATATACAGTATGATAGCCCACAGCTCCCTATAAACAGTATGATAGCCCACAGCTCCCTATATACTGTATGATAGCCCACAGCTCCCTATATACAGTATGATAGCCCACAGCTCCCTATATACAGTATGATAGCCCACAGCTCCCTATATACAGTATGATAGCCACAGCTCCCTATATACAGTATGATAGCCCACAGCTCCCTATATACAGTATGATAGCCCACAGCTCCCTATATACAGTATGATAGCCCACAGCTCCCTATATACAGTATGATAGCCCACAGCTCCCTATATACAGTATGATAGCCCACAGCTCCCTATATACAGTATGATAGCCCACAGCTCCCTATATACAGTATGATAGCCCACAGCTCCCTATATACAGTATGATAGCCCACAGCTCCCTATATACAGTATGATAGCCACAGCTCCCTATATACAGTATGATAGCCCACAGCTCCCTATATACAGTATGATAGCCCACAGCTCCCTATATACAGTATGATAGCCCACAGCTCCCTATATACAGTATGATAGCCCACAGCTCCCTATATACAGTATGATAGCCCACAGCTCCCTATATACAGTATGATAGCCCACAGCTCCCTATATACAGTATGATAGCCCACAGCTCCCTATATACAGTATGAGAGCCACAGCTCCCTATATACAGTATGATGGCCCACAGCTCCCTATATACAGTATGATGGCCCACAGCTCCCTATATACAGTATGATGGCCCACAGCTCCCTATATACAGTATGATGGCCCACAGCTCCCTATATACAGTATGATAGCCCACAGCTCCCTATATACTGTATGATAGCCCACAGCTCCCTATATACAGTATGATAGCCCACAGCTCCCTATATACAGTATGATAGCCCACAGCTCCCTATATACAGTATGATAGCCCACAGCTCCCTATATACAGTATGATAGCCCACAGCTCCCTATATACAGTATGATAGCCCACAGCTCCCTATATACAGTATGATAGCCCACAGCTCCCTATATACAGTATGATAGCCCACAGCTCCCTATAAACAGTATGATAGCCCACAGCTCCCTATATACTGTATGATAGCCCACAGCTCCCTATATACAGTATGATAGCCCACAGCTCCCTATATACAGTATGATAGCCCACAGCTCCCTATATACAGTATGATAGCCCACAGCTCCCTATATACAGTATGATAGCCCACAGCTCCCTATATACAGTATGATAGCCCACAGCTCCCTATATACAGTATGATAGCCCACAGCTCCCTATATACAGTATGATAGCCCACAGCTCCCTATATACAGTATGATAGCCCACAGCTCCCTATATACAGTATGATAGCCCACAGCTCCCTATATACAGTATGATAGCCCACAGCTCCCTATATACAGTATGATAGCCCACAGCTCCCTATATACAGTATGATAGCCCACAGCTCCCTATAAACAGTATGATAGCCCACAGCTCCCTATATACAGTATGATAGCCCACAGCTCCCTATATACCGTATGATAGCCCACAGCTCCCTATATACAGTATGATAGCCCACAGCTCCCTATATACAGTATGATAGCCCACAGCTCCCTATATACAGTATGATAGCCCACAGCTCCCTATATACAGTATGATAGCCCACAGCTCCCTATATACAGTATGATAGCCCACAGCTCCCTATATACAGTATGATAGCCCACAGCTCCCTATATACAGTATGATAGCCCACAGCTCCCTATATACAGTATGATAGCCCACAGCTCCCTATATACAGTATGATAGCCCACAGCTCCCTATATACAGTATGATAGCCCACAGCTCCCTATATACAGTATGATAGCCCACAGCTCCCTATATACAGTATGATAGCCCACAGCTCCCTATATACAGTATGAGAGCCACAGCTCCCTATATACAGTATGATGGCCCACAGCTCCCTATATACAGTATGATGGCCCACAGCTCCCTATATACAGTATGATGGCCCACAGCTCCCTATATACAGTATGATGGCCCACAGCTCCCTATATACAGTATGATAGCCCACAGCTCCCTATATACTGTATGATAGCCCACAGCTCCCTATATACAGTATGATAGCCCACAGCTCCCTATATACAGTATGATAGCCCACAGCTCCCTATATACAGTATGATAGCCCACAGCTCCCTATATACAGTATGATAGCCCACAGCTCCCTATATACAGTATGATAGCCCACAGCTCCCTATATACAGTATGATAGCCCACAGCTCCCTATATACAGTATGATAGCCCACAGCTCCCTATAAACAGTATGATAGCCCACAGCTCCCTATATACTGTATGATAGCCCACAGCTCCCTATATACAGTATGATAGCCCACAGCTCCCTATATACAGTATGATAGCCCACAGCTCCCTATATACAGTATGATAGCCCACAGCTCCCTATATACAGTATGATAGCCCACAGCTCCCTATATACAGTATGATAGCCCACAGCTCCCTATATACAGTATGATAGCCCACAGCTCCCTATATACAGTATGATAGCCCACAGCTCCCTATATACAGTATGATAGCCCACAGCTCCCTATATACAGTATGATAGCCCACAGCTCCCTATATACAGTATGATAGCCCACAGCTCCCTATATACAGTATGATAGCCCACAGCTCCCTATATACAGTATGATAGCCCACAGCTCCCTATAAACAGTATGATAGCCCACAGCTCCCTATATACAGTATGATAGCCCACAGCTCCCTATATACCGTATGATAGCCCACAGCTCCCTATATACAGTATGATAGCCCACAGCTCCCTATATACAGTATGATAGCCCACAGCTCCCTATATACAGTATGATAGCCCACAGCTCCCTATATACAGTATGATAGCCCACAGCTCCCTATATACAGTATGATAGCCCACAGCTCCCTATATACAGTATGATAGCCCACAGCTCCCTATATACAGTATGATAGCCCACAGCTCCCTATAAACAGTATGATAGCCCACAGCTCCCTATATACAGTATGATAGCCCACAGCTCCCTATATACCGTATGATAGCCCACAGCTCCCTATATACAGTATGATAGCCCACAGCTCCCTATATACAGTATGATAGCCCACAGCTCCCTATATACCGTATGATAGCCCACAGCTCCCTATATACAGTATGATAGCCCACAGCTCCCTATATACAGTATGATAGCCCACAGCTCCCTATATACAGTATGATAGCCCACAGCTCCCTATATACAGTATGATAGCCCACAGCTCCCTATATACAGTATGATAGCCCACAGCTCCCTATATACAGTATGATAGCCCACAGCTCCCTATACACCGTGTTCCAAATTATTATGCAAATTGGATTTGTGTCATAAAGATTTAATTGTTTTGTTTTTCAAATAAACTCGTGGATGGTATTGTGTCTCAGGGATCAATGGATCACTGAAATCAATCTTAAACATGTGATAATTAGTTTTCCAGGTGATTCTAATTAAAGGAAAACTACTTAAAAATGATGTTCCACATTATTAAGCAGTGGGAAATAAAAAGGATCTCTCTGCTGCTGAAAAGCGTTAAATAGTGCAATGCTTTGGACAAGGTATGAAAACATTAGATATTTCACAAAAATTTAAGAGTGATCATCATACTATGAAGAGATTTGTGACTGAAACTGAGCACAGACAGAGTTCAGGCAGATAGATAGATTGCCTTGCGCAGGCGTGTACTACGGAGGACAGAGAATGAACTTCAATCCAATATTGCAGCCAGTGGGTAAGGAAAGGGTGAATGAAGCACCCGAAAACCCCGCCCCTATGGCTGAAGATTGTTCCTTCCAAATTCAGGTGACAGAGTCTCTTTAACCCCTTAGTGACCGAGCCAAATTTTTGAAATCTGACCAGTGTCACTTTATGTGGTAATAACTCTGCAACGCTTCAACAAATCCCAGTGATTTTGAGACTGTTTTTTCGTGACACATTATACTTTATGATAATAGTAAATTTTGTTCAACATTTTTTGTGTTTATTTATAAAAAACATCAAAAATTTGAGAAAAATGTTAAAAAATTAGCAATTTTCTAAATTTGAATGATTATCCCTTTAATCCAGATAGTCATGCAACAGCAAACCATTAATAAATAACATTTCCCACATGTCTGCTTTACATCAGCACCATTTGTAAAATGTTATTTTATTTTGTTAGCATTTTAGGAGGTTTAAAAATGTAGCAGCAATTTTTCATTTTTTCAAAGAAATTTACAAAATTTATTTTTTTAGGGACTTATCCATGTTTGAACTGACTTTAGGGGTCCCATATATTGGGAAACCCCCAAATGTGATACCATTTTAAAAACAGCACCCCTAAACATATTGAAAACTGCTGTCAGGTAGTTTATTAACCCTTCAGGTGCTTTACAGGAATTAATGCAAAGTGGCATGACAGAAATGAAAATGTGTATTTTTACCACCTAAGTGTTGCTAACTTCTAAACAGATTACTACAGCCGTCAGAATCTAAGGCCGCTATTTGGTCATGAATTGCCATGGCAAACATCAGGACAACAAAATCATGATCTGAGGGCACCAATTGTGACAAAGAAGAAGCCCCCACACTCTGTTAACCATTTATAATGATGTAGTCACTATTGACAGCAGCATCTAAGGGGTTAAACAGATTTAGATGGTGCAAATACTGATCGTGGCTGGTACAGCAAGTTGTCAGCTATAGTGTACAACCGACAGATGCTGGATTGTCATCTGTATGGGGAGGCTATTCTCTTATATCTCAGGTCAGTTAAAAGACGTATTGGCGGTCATTAAGGGGTTAAAGCACCAATCCAGTGCTGAAAAACAAACAAACCCTGGAGTGGTGCTTTAACCCCTTAGTGACAGAGCCAATTTGGTACTTAATGACCAGGCCAATTTTTGCAATTCTGACCACTGTCACTTTATGAGGTTATAACTCTGGAACGCTTCAACGGATCCCGCTGATTCTGAGATTGTTTTTTCGTGACATATTGTACTTCATGTTAGTGGTAACATTTCTTCAATATTACTTGCGATTATTTATGAAAAAAATGGAAATATGGCGAAAATTTTTAAAATTTTGCAATTTTCAAACTTTGTATTTTTATGCCCTTAAATCAGAGAGATATGTCATGAAAAATAGTTAATAATTAACATTTCCCACATGTCTACTTTACATCAGCACAATTTTGGAAACAAAATTTTTTTTTGTTAGGGAGTTATAAGGGTTAAAAGTTGACCAGCAATTTCTCATTTTTACAACACCATTTTTTTTTAGGGACCGCATCACATTTGAAGTCATTTTGAGGGGTCTATATGATAGAAAATAATGAAGTGTGACACCATTCTAAAAACTACACCCCTCAAGGTTCTCAAAACCACATTCAAGAAGTTTATTAACCCTTTACGTGCTTCACAGGAACTGAAACAATGTGGAAGGAAAAAATGAACATTTAACTTTTTTTTGCAAACATCTTAATTCCGAACCATTTTTTTTATTTTCACAAGTGTAAAAACAGAAATGTAACCATAAATTTTGTTATGCAATTTCTCCTGAATACGCCAATACCCCATATGTGGGGGTAAACCACTTTTTGGGCGCACCGCAGAACTTAGAAGTGAAGGAACGCCGTTTGACTTTTTCAATGCAGAATTGGCTGGAATTGAGATCGGACGCCATGTCACGTTTAGAGAGCCCCTGATGTGCCTAAACAGTGGAAACCCCCCACAAGTGACACCATTTTGGAAACTAGACCCCTTAAGGAACTTATCTAGATGTGTGGTGAGCACTTTGAACCCCCAAGTGCTTCACAGAAGTTTATAACGTAGAGCCGTGAAAATAAAAAAATCGCTTTTGTTTACACAAAAATGATCTTTTCGCCCACAAATTCTTATTTTCACAAGGGTAACAGGAGAAATTAGACTACAAAAGTTGTTGTGCGATTTCTCCTGAATACGTCGATACCCCATATGTGAGGGTAAACCACTGTTTGGGCGCACCGCAGAGCTTGGAAGAGAAGGAGTGCCGTTTTACTTTTTCAATGTAGAATTGGCTGGGATTGAGATTGGACGCCATGTCGCGTTTGGAGAGCCCCTGATGTACCTAAACAGTGGAAACCCCCCACAAGTGACACCATTTTGGAAACTAGACCCCTTAAGGAACTTATCTAGATGTGTGGTGAGCACTTTAAACCCCCATGTGCTTCACAGAAGTTTATAACGTAGAGCCGTGAAAAAAAAAATCGCATTTTTTCTACAAAAATGATCTTTTTGCCCACAAATTTTTATTTTCACAAGGGTAACAGGAGAAATTAGACCACTAAAGTTGTTGTGCAATTTCTCCTGAGTACGTCGATACCCCATATGTGGGGGTAAACCACTGTTTGGGCGCACCGCAGAGCTTGGAAGAGAAAGAGTGCTGTTTTACTTTTTCAATGTAGAATTGGCTGGAATTGAGATCGGACGCCATGTCGCGTTTGGAGAGCCCCTGATGTGCCTAAACAGTAGAAATCCCCCACAAGTGACCCCATTTTGGAAACTAGACCCCCCATGGAACATATCTAGATGTGTGGTGAGAACTTTGAATGCCAAAGTGCTTCACAGAAGTTTATAATGCAGAGTCGTGAAAATAAAAAATATTTTTTTTTTCCACAAAAAAGATTTTTTAGCCCCCAAGTTTTTATTTTCACAAGGGTAACAAGAGAAATTGGACCCCAAAAGTTGTTGTCCAATTTGTCCTGAGTATGCTGGTACCCCATATGTGGGGGTAAACCACTGTTTGGGCGCACGGCAGAGCTCGGAAGGAAGGAGCGCCGTTTTGGAATGCAGACTTTGATAGAATGGTCTGCGGGCATTATGTTGCGTTTGCAGAGCCCCTGATGTACCTAACCAGTAGAAACCCTCCACAAGTGACCCCATTTTGGAAACTTGACCCCCTAAGGAACTTATCTAGATGTGTGGTGGGAACTTTGAATGCCCAAGTGCTTCACAGAAGTTTAGAATGCAGAGTCGTGAAAATAAAAAAAAAATTTTTTCCACAAAAAAGATATTGTAGCCCCCAAGTTTTTATTTTCACAAGGGTAACAAGAGAAATTGGACCACTAAAGTTGTTGTCCAATTTATTCTGAGTATGCTGATGCCCCATATGTGGGGGTAAACCACTGTTTGGGCGCACGGCAGAGCTCGGAAGGAAGGAGCGCCGTTTTGGAATGCAGACTTTGATAGAATGGTCTGCGGGCATTATGTTGCGTTTGCAGAGCCCCTGATGTACCTAACCAGTAGAAACCCTCCACAAGTGACCCCATTTTGGAAACTAGACCCCCCAAGGAACTTATCTAGATGTGTGGTGAGAACTTTGAATGCCCAAGTGCTTCACAGAAGTTTAGAATACAGAGTCGTGAAAATAAAAAATATTTTTTTTTCCACAAAAAAGATATTGTAGCCCCCAAGTTTTTATTTTCACAAGGGTAACAGGAGAAATTGGACTGCAATAGTTGTTGTCCAATTTATCCCGAGTACGCTGATGCGCCATATGTGGGGGTAAACCACTGTTTGGGCGCACGGCAGAGCTCGGAAGGGAAGGAGTGCCTTTTTGGAATGGAGACTTTGATAGAATGGTCTGTGGGCATTATGTTGCGATTGCAGAGCCCCTGATGTACCTAAACTGTAGTAACCCCCCACAAGTGACCCCATTTTGGAAACTAGACCCCCCAAGGAACTTATCTAGATGTGTGGTGAGAACTTTGAATGCCCAAGTGCTTCACAGAAGTTTAGAATGCAGAGTCGTGAAAATAAAAAATATTTTTTTTTTTCACAAAAAAGATATTGTAGCCCCCAAGTTTTTATTTTCACAAGGGTAACAGGAGAAATTGGACCACTAAAGTTGTTGTCCAATTTATCCTGAGTATGCTGATGCCCCATATGTGGGGGTAAACCACTGTTTGGGCGCACGGCAGAGCTCGGAAGGGAAGGAGCGCCGTTTTCGAATGCAGACTTAGATAGAATGGTCTGTGGGCGTTATGTTGCGTTTGCAGAGCCCCTGATGTACCTAAACAGTAGTAACCCCCCACAAGTGACCCCGTTTTGGAAACTAGACCCCCCAAGGAACTTATATAGATGTGTGGTGAGAACTTTGAATGCCCAAGTGCTTCACAGAAGTTTATAATGCAGAGTCATAAAAAAATATATATATTTTTCCACAAAAAGGATTTTGTAGCCCCCAAGTTTTTATTTTCACAAGGGTAACAAGAGAAATTGGACCCCAGAAGTTGTTGTCCAATTTATCCCGAGTACGCTGATGTGCCATATGTGGGGGTAACCCACTGTTTGGGCGCACGGCAGAGCTCAGAAGGGAGGGAGCACCATTTGACTTTTTGAGCGCAAAATTGGCTATCGTGTTTGGAGACCCCCTGATGTACCTAAACAGTGGAAACCCCCCAATTCTAGCTCCAACCCTAACCCCAACACACCCCTAACCCTAATCCCAACCTGATCCATAATCCTAATCACTAACCCTAACGATAATCACAACCCTTACCCCAAAACAACCCTAATGTCAACCCTAACCATAACCCTAATCAAAACCCTAAATCCAACACACCCCTAATCCTAATCTCAACCCTAACCTCAAACCTAACCCTAATCCCAATACACCCCTAATCACAACCCTAACCTTATCCCTAATCCCAAACCTAACCCTAATCCCAAGCGTAACCCTAATGCCAACCCTAACCCTAATACCAACCCTAATCCAAACCCTAACCCTAATCCCAACTCTAACCCTAACTTTAGCCCCAACCCTAGCCCTAACTTTAGCCCCAACCCTAACCCTAAGGCTACTTTCACACTTGCGTTGTTTGGCATCCGTCGCAATCCGTCGTTTTGGACAAGAAACGGATCCTGCAAATGTGCCCGCAGGATGCGTTTTTTGCCCATAGACTTGTATTGCCGACGGATCGTGACGGATGGCCACACGTCGCGTCTGTCGTGCACTGGATCAGTGTTTTGGCGGACCGTCAGCACAAAAAAACGTTCAATGTAACGTTTTTTTGTACGTCGCATCCGCCATTTCTGACCGCGCATGCGTGGCCGTAACTCCGCCCCCTCCTCCCCAGGACATAGATTGGGCAGCGGATGCGTTGAAAAACTACATCCGCTGCCCACGTTGTGCACAATTTTCACAACGTGCGTCGGTATGTCGGGCCGACGCATTGCGACGGCCCCGTACCGACGTAAGTGTGAAAGAAGCCTAACCCTAAATTTAGCCCCAACCCTAACTCTAAATTTAGCCCCAACCCTAAATTTAGCCCTAACCCTAATCCTAGCCCTAACCCTACCCCTAAACCTACCCCTAACCCTACCCCTGACCCTAACCCTAATCCTACTCCTAATTTTAGCCCCAACTGCTCTTCTCCTGCCGGCCGGCAGATGGAGACAGATGGCGGGCGCACTGCGCATGCGCCCGCCATTTTCTTTTGCCGGCGGCCAGGAGGAGCAGCAGGAGGACCCAGGTGAGTATGGCAGGGTCCCCGAATCCCCCTATTTCTCTGTCCTCTGATGTGCGATCACATCAGAGGACAGAGAATTACACTTTGACTTTTTTTTTTTTTTGCGGTCGCCGGTAAACAGTCAATTACCGGCGATCGCAAAACAGGGGTCAGTAAAACCGACCCCGATCATGCTCTTTGGGGTCTCGGCTACCCCCGGCAGCTGAGACCCCAAAGATTCTCGCGGGGCCGGCCGGCGCACTGCGCATGCGCCCGCCATTTTGAAGATGGCGGCGCCCACCGGGAGCCACGAGGAGCATCGTGGGAGATAGGTAAGTATTGGGGGGCTACCTGGGACCCCTTTTCTCTGTCTTCCGATGTGCGATCAAATTGGAGGACAGAGAAATTAAAAAGAGATCGCGTTTTTTTTTTGCGATCGCCGGTTAACGGTTAATTACTGGCGATCGCAAATGCGGGGTGGGTTAAAAACCCCCCGAATCATGTTCTCTGGGGTCTCAGCTACCCCCGGCAGCCGAGACCCCGGAGAAAATCCGACTCTGGGGGGCGCTATTTACTTTTTCCACAGCGCCGTTAATTAACGGCGCTGTGGTTTAAGTACCCTTAGCGGCCGCCGTTAAAAGGCGTATCGGCGGTCGCTAAGGGGTTAAGACAAAAATTAAGGCAGAAACAACAACGGAAGTCGGCTGCAGTGAAGGCAGCAAAGCTTCACAAAGGAAGAAACCAGTCCATGGCTTCCAGACTTCAGGCCGTCATTGCCTGAAATGAGGAGGCTTTGTAGAAAAATGGTCGCTATTCCTAAATGTTTCATAAGATATTCTTTAATTAAACCTGCAAGTCTCCACTTGTCTCCAATTACATCTCACGTGTTCAGTTTTAAATCAGAACTAGCAGCCTGCAGAGCTGAAATCACAAAGCTTCGCTCACTGTCCAAATATTTCTGGACCTATCTGTATATATATATGTATATATATATATATATATATATATATATATATATATATATTCACTTTTCAAAAAACAAGGCAGCACTCCATCATTTCAGGAATGATGAGTGCTGCCTCGTTTTTTGAAAAGTATTGTGAAGCTGGGATATATAGGACGGATATCCTGGGGGCTCTGCACCCGAAGATAAGTAGAACTGTGCTATTCCTTTATAAATATAGGTGCATACTAAAACCCTATGTGGCAAATTTACCTATGCCTATGGTAGATATTTTAGTCGTATTCATCTACACCTCTGCCTATTTTAGATTTTTTTTTACCGTTTCATTTTCTTAATTTAGTTTTCCTTTCCACTTCACTCCATTTGAAGCAGAGTAACCAATTTATTTACATATGTATTTATTTGACATAAAGTTGCAATACATGAATGTAGGGGTCAAATTTTTTGGAAACGGAATAACGGTTTTGAGCTCCGTTTTTTTAATTGGAATATGTTCATATTAGTACAACAACGTTATCTTCCAAGTTTCATTAGGATCTTTTTAGGGATTCAGTCGTTATGCGCCATTTTCTGCCATACCTATGCCTAGTGTGTTATCACGGTTGGAAACGGAAAAACGGTTTTGAGCTCCGTTTTTTTTATTGGAATTAGTTCATATTAGTACCGTTATCTTCCAAGTTTCATTAAGATCTTTTTAGGGATTCAGACGTTATGCGCCATTTTCTGCCATACCTATGCCTAGTGTGTTATCATGGTTGGAAACGGAAAAACGGTTTTGAGCTCCGTTTTTTTTATTGGAATATGTTCATATTAGTACAACAACGTTATCTTCCAAGTTTCATTAGGATCTTTTTAGGGATTCAGTCTTTATGCGCCATTTTCTGCCATACCTATGCCTAGTGTGTTATCACGGTTGGAAACGGAAAAACGGTTTTGAGCTCCGTTTTTTTTATGGGAATTAGTTCATATTAGTACAACGACGTTATCTTCCAAGTTTCATTAAGATCTTTTTAGGGATTCAGTCTTTATGCGCCATTTTCTGCCATACCTATGCCTAGAGTGTTATCACGGTTGGAAACGGAAAAACGGTTTTGAGCTCCGTTTTTTTTATTGGAATATGTTCATATTAGTACAACGACGTTATCTTCCAAGTTTCATTAGGATCTTTTTAGAGATTCAGTCTTTATGCGCCATATTCTGCCATACCTATGCCTATGGTAGTTTTTTTCTAAAGTTGAATTTTTTGAATCTTTTTTCCTTTCCACTTCACTCTATTTTAAAATAAATTAGCGGAGGTTAAACTTTAATTGCGTTTTCAACAAGGCAAACCCATACATTTCTATACAGTAACTTAAAATTTGAAAAAAACACTGAATCCCTAAGAAGATCTTGATGAAACTTTGAAAATAAGTTTGTCATTAATATGAACTTTTTCCAGCAAGAAAAACAGAGCTTAAAAATGTAATTCTGTTTTCAACAATGTTAATTCATACATTCCTATATAATAACTTTACATTTCAAATAAACAGTGAATCCCTAAGTATATCTTTATCGAAAATGTTTGCCTTAAGGTACCTTCACACACAACGATATCGTTAAGGATATCGTTGCAACGTCACGCTTTTTGTGACGTAACAACGATCCCGCTAACGATCTCGTTATGTGTGACAGCGACCAACGATCAGGCCCCTGCTGGGGGATTGTTGGTCGTTGGGGAATGATCAGGACCTTTTTTTGGTCGCTGATCACCCACTGTCATCGCTGGATCGGCGTGTGTGACGCCGATCTAGCGATGTGTTCACTGGTAACCAGGGTAAATATCGGGTTACTAAGCGCAGGGCCGCTATGGGGGCCAGAAAAATACGGATTACACACGGACCAGCAGTGTGACTTGCGAGAAATACGCAGCGGTGTTCTATAGAAAAGCCGGCAATTCAGTGCGGTGTACAGTAAAATCACAGTGACAGGTTAGAATAGAATAGCTAAGATAAATGTCTACACATAGTATGTGTGTGTATATATATATATATATGTATATATATATATATATATATACACACACACACACACTAGATAGTGGCCCGATTCTAACGCATCGGGTATTCTAGAATATGCATGTCCACGTAGTATATTGCCCAGCCACGTATTATATTGCCCAGCCACGTACTATATTGCCCAGCCACGTACTATATTGCCCAGCCACGTACTATATTGCCCAGCCACGTACTATATTGCCCAGCCACGTAGTATATTGCCCAGCCACGTAGTATATTGCCCAGCCACATAGTATATTGCCCAGCCACGTAGTATATTGCCCAGTCACGTAGTATATTGCCCAGTCACGTAGTATATTGCCCAGCCCACGTAGTATATTGCCCAGCCACGAACTATATTGCCCAGCCCACGTAGTATATTGCCCAGTCACGTACTATATTGCCCAGCCACGTACTATATTGCCCAGCCACGTAGTATATTGCCCAGCCACATAGTATATTGCCCAGCCACATAGTATATTGCCCAGCCACATAGTATATTGCCCAGTCACGTAGTATATTGCACAGCGATGTAGTATATTGCCCAGTCACGTAGTATATTGCCCAGTCACGTAGTATATTGCACAGCGATGTAGTATACAGCACAGAGCCACGTAGTATATTGCCCAGCCACGTAGGATATTGCACAGCCATGTACTATATTGGCCAGCCATGTACTATATTGGCCAG
Source organism: Ranitomeya imitator (assembly GCF_032444005.1). Lineage (NCBI taxonomy): Eukaryota > Metazoa > Chordata > Amphibia > Anura > Dendrobatidae > Ranitomeya > Ranitomeya imitator. Next base: position 54,549,888 of record NC_091282.1, on the reverse strand, counting down.
CCATGTACTATATTGCCCAGTCACGTAGTATATTGCCTAGCCACGTACTATATTGCCCAGCCCACGTAGTATATTGCCCGGCCACGTAGTATATTGCCCAGCCACGTAGTATATTGGCCAGCCACGTAGTATATTGCCCAGCCACGTAGGATATTGCACAGCCATGTACTATATTGGCCAGCCATGTACTATATTGGCCAGCCATGTACTATATTGCCCAGTCACGTAGTATATTGCCTAGCCACGTACTATATTGCCCAGCCCACGTAGTATATTGCCCGGCCACGTAGTATATTGCCCAGCCACGTAGTATATTGGCCAGTCACGTAGTATATTGCACAGCGACGTAGTATACAGCACAGAGCCACGTAGTATATTGCCCAGTCACGTAGTATATTGCCCAGCCACGTAGTATATTGGCCAGTCACGTAGTATATTGCCCAGCCACGTAGTATATTGCCCCGCCAGGTTTGTCACATTTTAAAAAATAAAAATATACTCACCTTTCTGAGGGCCCCTTGTAGTCCACGGCAGCTTCCGGTCCCAGGGTTGGTATGAGCGCAGGACCTGTGATGACGTTGCGGTCACAGGCAATATACTACGTGGGCTGGGCAATATAGTACGTGGCTGGGTAATATAGTACGTGGGCTGGGCAATATACTACGTGGCTGGGCAATATACTACGTGGCTGGGCAATATACTACGTGGCTGGGCAAAATACTACGTGGCTGGGCAATATACTGCGTGCCTGGGCAATATACTACGTGGCTGGGCAATATACTACGTGGCTGGGCAAAATACTACGTGGCTGGGCAATATACTATGTGCCTGGGCAATATACTACGTGACTGGGCAATATACTACGTGACTGGGCAATATACTACGTGGCTGGGCAATATACTACGTGGCTGGGCAAAATACTACGTGGCTGGGCAAAATACTACGTGGCTGGGCAAAATACTACGTGGCTGGGCAATATACTACGTGACTGGGCAATATACTACGTGGGCTGGGCAATATTCTACGCGGCTGGGCAATATACTACGCGGCTGGGCAGTATACTACGTGAGCTGGGCAATATACTACGTGGGCTGGGCAATATACTACGTGGACATGCATATTCTAGAATACCCGATGCGTTAGAATCGGGCCACCCAGAGGCGTAGCTAGAGCTTTTGCCGCCCGGGGCTGTTCCCGAGTTTGGCGCCCCCCCCCCCCGGCTCAATGCACACAAAGGTTACCAAAAACGGTTTTCCTGTTTTGTAGAACTTAAACTGGGCCTAATGGTGTCACCCCCACATGCCACACCTGTGACTTAATACCACCACACCATGACCAGGCCACATAGTGACCGAATAATACTACATACAAGGGACAAATACCACAACACCATTTCCAGACCACATATTACCACCACATAGTGACTGAATACTACAATACTGATCAGTAATAAAAAAAAACCACAATACTATCACCATAAGTGCCAGTATTCACAGGAGATCTGTACTTAGTATGCAGTGTCTGTGTAGAGGTAATACAGAGATCACTGGTGACATTATACACAGGACCTCTATATAGTATACAGTGTATAGTGTCAGTGTATAGGTAACACTGACTCACCAGTGACGTCTCTAGGTGAAGTCCTTCATCTTTCATCCAGCACAGACCGCCATCATTCCTTCCAGCCAGGACTCGTTTCTGCAGGAAATAACACAGTTATCTCGAGCTCCGCTTGCAGAACACATTACTTAATTTTTCACAACTTCTACATTACATCACATGAAGAAAAAAAGGTGATATAGTGTCACTCTGCACAGTAACAGGACCGCCCCCCCATTTAAAACAGTACACTCAAAAAATAAAATAAATACATCACTGCAGTAATAATATCCCTTAATTAGCCCCTATGGTAATAATATTCCCCACCCTGGCCCCGTTTCTCATTCCTGGCTCCAGCCATATGTTCTCGCATCCTGCCCTCAGGAGTATCCATTCTACCCCATATGATCTCCCCATCCTGCCCCACCAGCCTCCATCGTATCCGTCCTGCCCCATGATCCAATCCTGCCCCGTGTCTCCAATCATGCCCCGTATCTACATTCTGCCCATGCCTCAAGTCCTGCCCCCAGTGTGTCCAGCATATTACCCCCATGTTGTCCAGCAATCTGCCCCAGTGTGTCCAGCATATTACCCCCAGTGTGTCCAGCAATCTGCACCAGTATGTCCAGCACTGCCCCCAGTGTGTCCAGCAATCTGCCCCAGTGTCCAGCCTTTCCCCAGTGTGTCCAGCAGTCTGCCCCAGTGTGTCCAGCATATTACCCCCAGTGTCCAGCATTGCCCCAGTGTGTCCAGCATATTACCCCCAGTGTGTCCAGCAATCTGCCCCAGTGTCCAGCATTGCCCCAGTGTGTCCAGAAGTCTGCCCCAGGGTCTCCAGCATTGCCTCAATGTGTCCAGAAATCTGCCCCAGGGTCTCCAGTATTGCCCCAGTGTGTCCAGCAATCTGCCCCATGGTCTCCTGTATTGCCCCAGTGTGTCCAGCATTCTGCCCCATGGTCTCCAGTATTGCCCCGGTGTATCCAGCAATCTGCCCCATGGTCTCCTGTATTGCCCCAGTGTGTCCAGCATTCTGCCCCATGGTCTCCAGTATTGCCCCGGTGTGTCCAGCAATCTGCCCCATGGTCTCCAGTATTGCCCCAGTATGTCCAGAAGTCTGCCCAGGGTCTCCAGCATTGCCTGAATGTGTCCTGAAATCTGCCCCATGGTCTCCAGTATTCAGTGTGTCCAGCATTCTGCCCCATAGTCTCCTGTATTGCCCCAGTGTGTCCAGCATTCTGCCCCATGGTCTCCAGTATTTCCCCAGTGTGTCCAGCATTCTGCCCCATGGTCTCCAGTATTGCCCCAGTGTGTCCAGCAATCTGCCCCATGGTCTCCTGTATTGCCCCAGTGTGTCCAGCATTCTGCCACATGGTCTCCTGTATTGCCCCAGTGTGTCCAGCATTCTGCCCCATGGTCTCCAGTATTGCCCCAGTGTGTCCAGCAATCTGCCCCATGGTCTCCTGTATTGCCCCAGTGTGTCCAGCAATCTGCCCCATGGTCTCCTGTATTGCCCCAGTGTGTCCAGCATTCTGCCACATGGTCTCCTGTATTGCCCCAGTGTGTCCAGCAATCTGCCCCATGGTCTCCTGTATTGCCCCAGTGTGTCCAGCATTCTGCCACATGGTCTCCTGTATTGCCCCAGTGTGTCCAGCATTCTGCCCCATGGTCTCCTGTATTGCCCCAGTGTGTCCAGCATTCTGCCACATGGTCTCCTGTATTGCCCCAGTGTGTCCAGCAATCTGCCCCATGGTCTCCAGTATTGCCCCAGTGTGTCCAGCATTCTGCCCCATAGTCTCCTGTATTGCCCCAGTGTGTCCAGCAATCTGCCCCATGGTCTCATGTATTGCCCCAGTGTGTCCAGCAATCTGCCCCATGGTCTCATGTATTGCCCCAGTGTGTCCAGCAATCTGCCCCATGGTCTCCAGTATTGCCCCAGTGTGTCCAGCATTGCCCCAGCCCCAGACAGTGAGACATAAAGAAAAAAAAAAAAAAGTAAAATCCTCACCTCTCCCGTTCCTAGCGTAGGTCCGGTGCAGTCAGCGTCTCTCCGGCTCTGCGACGCTCAGGACAGAGAGGCAGAGCGGCGCGCACAGTAGTGACGTCATCGCGCCCTCTGCTCTGAGACGTCGCAGAGTCAGAGGACGCTGCAGCTGCCGGCGCCGCAGGAACCAGGAGAGGTGAGTATAGAGCGGGGGGCGGGGTCCGGTGGTGGGGGGAGCTGGCCCTGGTCGTGGCGGCGGACGGCGCCGCCCGAAGATTTAAAGGGGCGTCTTTTTTTTTTTTTTTTTTCTTCTGCAGCGCCGGCCGCCCCCCGCATTGTGCCGCCCGGGGCGGACCGCCCCCCCCCCCGCACCCCCCTTCCTACGCCACTGGGGCCACCATCTAGTATATCTACATCTATATATATCTATTCTATGTGTACACATTTATTCTACCTATTCTTCTGTAAGCTGTCAGTGTGATTTTACTGTACACCGCACTGAATTTCCGGCTTTTCTCTCTAACACCGCTGCGTATTTCTCGCAAGTCACACTGCTGGTCCGTGTGTGATCCGTATTTTTCTGGCCCCCATAGACTTTCATTGGCGTATTTTTTGCGCAATACGGTGACAAACGCAGCATGCTGCGATTTTCTATGGCCGCAGAAGACCGTATAATACGGATCAGTAAAATACGGCTGATAGGAGCTTGGCCATAGAGAAGCATTGTACCGTATGCAATCCGTATTTTATGAACCGCTCATACGTCCGTAAAACTCGCTAGTGTGAGGTCGGCCTAAGGCAAAAATTTTCGATAAAGATATACTTAGGGATTCAGTGTTTATTTCAAATGTAAAGTTACTATATAGAAATGTATGGGTTTGCCTTGTTGAAAACGCAATTAAAGTTTAACCTCCGCTAATTTATTTTTAAATAGAGTGAAGTGGAAAGAAAAAATAGATTAAAAACATTCAACTTTAGAAAAAAACTACCATAGACATAGGTATGGCAGAATATGGCGCATAAAGACTGAATCCCTAAAAAGATCCTAATGAAACTTGGAAGATAACGTTGTTGTACTAATATGAACTAATTCCAATAAAAAAAACGGAGCTCAAAACCGTTTTTCCGTTTCCAACCATGATAACACACTAGGCATAGGTATGGCAGAAAATGGCGCATAACGACTGAATCCCTAAAAAGATCTTAATGAAACTTGGAAGATAACGTTGTTGTACTAATATGAACTTATTCCAATAAAAAAAATGGAGCTCAAAACCGTTTTTCCGTTTCCAACCATGATAACACTGTAGGCATAGGTATGGCAGAAAATGGCGCATAACGACTGAATCCCTAAAAAGATCCTAATGAAACTTGGAAGATAACGTCGTTGTACTAATATGAACATATTCCAATAAAAAAAACGGAGCTCAAAACCGTTTTTCCGTTTCCAACCATGATAACACTGTAGGCATAGGTATGGCAGAAAATGGCGCATAACGACTGAATCCCTAAAAAGATCCTAATGAAACTTGGAAGATAACGTTGTTGTACTAATATGAACATATTCCAATAAAAAAAACGGAGCTCAAAAACGTTTTTTCGTTTCCAACCGTGATAACACACTAGGCATAGGTATGGAAGAATATGGCGCATAAAGACTGAATCCCTAAAAAGATCCTAATGAAACTTGGAAGATAACGTTGTTGTACTAATATGAACATATTCCAATAAAAAAAACGGAGCTTAAAACCGTTATTCGTAATTCTTACCAAAGTGATGATGGGAGAGCCTGGTGTTGCAGCTTGACTTCAGTAAGGTACAGTCACACATAGCGACGCTGCAGCGATATAGACAACGAGCCGATCACTGGAGCGTCGCTGTTTATGTCGCTGTAGAGACGTCAAACAGAACGATGCAGGAGCGATCCAGTGACGTAACGGCGACTCGCTTATTGTTCTCGCTCCATGTAAAACATTGCTGGCGTAGTTGTTTTTGATGTCAAACATGACGATACACGCCGATCTAGCGACCAAATAAAGTTCTGGACTTCTAGCTCCGACCAGCGATGTCACAGCGGGATCCAGATCGCTGCTGCGTGTCAAACACAACGAGATCGCTATCCAGGACGCTGCAACGTCACAGATTGTTGTCGTTCTCGTTGCAAAGTTGCTGAGTGTGACGGTACCTTAAGATATGCCCCAGCCAGCATGTCCACTTACTCTGCATTCTGTGGTTGCTAGGTTACTGGATGTGTGAGAGGAGGGTTTATAAACTATCTCAAGGTAGACAATATTAGGCTAGGTTCTCATTGCGTTAGGGCAATCCGTTTAGGCTATGTTCACATTAGCGTTGCGCGCCGCTGCGTCGGCGACGCAACGCACGACGCACAAAAAAACGCGCGCAAACGCACGCAAAAACGCTGCGTTTTGCGACGCGTGCGTCGTTTTTTGACGAAAATCGGACGCACGAAAAATGCAACTTGTTGCATTTTCTTGCGTCCGACGCTAGCGTCGGAAACGACGCACGTGTCGGAAAACGCAACAAAAAAACGCACACGTCCCCCATGTTAAACATAGGGGCGCGTCGCCGCTGCGTCGCCGACGCAACAGCGACGCACATTAGCGGAACGCTAATGTGAACGTAGCCTTAGCGCTAAGCGCTAGTGGATTGCGCTAACGCAATGTCTTTTTAGGGGTCGCGTTAAATATCCCCGCTAGCGCTAGCTGCAAGCAGCGTCCGAGGCGCGCCTCAAAAGAACGGCACTTCGCTAGCGCGTGCCGAAAATGGCACGCACTAGCAATGCGCTTTATCATTGCTGGCAATGGAAGCGCTAACGGACACGTTGCACGGCGTTAATTTCGCCGTGCAACGCTGTCTGTTAGCGCTCACCCGAAAACGAAATGAGAACCTAGCCTTAATATTATCTCACTCAAAACATCCCCCTCCCTCTCTCAGTTCAGGTACACAGAGAAGGGAGTTGTAAGGGTATGTGCGCACGTTCAGTAAAAACGTGAAAAAAACGCTTACATATGGTTCCCAATCATTTCAATGTAATCCGCAAAACTTGTGCAAATGTTGCGATTTTTTTCTCGTGCAAATGTTGCGATTTTTTTCCGCGAAAAAAAAACAAATCGCGGAAAAAAAAGCAACATGTTCATTAATTCTGCGGAATCGCTGATTTCCCGCACACTGTAAAAAATCTACCATAGGTATAGACAAATATGACTAAAAAAATCTACCATAGGTATAGACAAATATGACTAAAAAAATCTACCATAGGCAAAATCTACCATAGGCAAAATCTACCATAGGCAAAATCTACCATAGGCAAAATCTACCATAGGCATAGGTATAGACAAATATGACACATAGGGTTTTAGTATTTTCCATAAATATAATATATATATAGTATATACTGCAATTTTAAGATTTAAGTCCTCGTAGGATTGAAAAATAAATTGAACTGTATTACAAACACATTTGTAAATATACAAAAATAATAGTAAAAGCATAAAACTGAATCTCCCTCCATTTCTCATCCCAAAAATAAATACTACAATGCAGATCTCTGCGTCCGTAAACGTCCGATCTATGAAATGACGTTTTTCAGTAAATTATACGGTACAAGACATGGTTAGATGAAAGCTATGACTGGGCAGTTAACTTACAGGGTTACAGTCTGTTTAGAAAGGATCGTAAAAATCGGAGAGGAGGAGGGGTTTGTCTCTATGTAAAGTCTTGTCTAAAGTCCACTTTAAGGGAGGATATTAGCGAAGGGAATGAGGATGTCGAGTCCATATGGGTTGAAATTCATGGAGGGAAAAATGGTAACAAAATTCTCATTGGGGTCTGTTACAAACCCCCAAATATAACAGAAACCATGGAAAGTCTACTTCTAAAGCAGATAGATGAAGCTGCAACCCATAATGAGGTCCTGGTTATGGGGGACTTTAACTACCCGGATATTAACTGGGAAACAGAAACCTGTGAAACCCATAAAGGCAACAGGTTTCTGCTAATAACCAAGAAAAATTATCTTTCACAATTGGTGCAGAATCCAACCAGAGGAGCAGCACTTTTAGACCTAATACTATCTAATAGACCTGACAGAATAACAAATCTGCAGGTGGTCGGGCATCTAGGAAATAGCGACCACAATATTGTACAGTTTCACCTGTCTTTCACTAGGGGGACTTGTCAGGGAGTCACAAAAACACTGAACTTTAGGAAGGCAAAGTTTGACCAGCTTAGAGATGCCCTTAATCTGGTAGACTGGGACAATATCCTCAGAAATGAGAATACAGATAATAAATGGGAAATGTTTAAGAACATCCTAAATAGGCAGTGTAAGCGGTTTATACCTTGTGGGAATAAAAGGACTAGAAATAGGAAAAACCCAATGTGGCTAAACAAAGAAGTAAGACAGGCAATTAACAGTAAAAAGAAAGCATTTGCACTACTAAAGCAGGATGGCACCATTGAAGCTCTAAAAAACTATAGGGAGAAAAATACTTTATCTAAAAAACTAATTAAAGCTGCCAAAAAGGAAACAGAGAAGCACATTGCTAAGGAGAGTAAAACTAATCCCAAACTGTTCTTCAACTATATCAATAGTAAAAGAATAAAAACTGAAAATGTAGGCCCCTTAAAAAATAGTGAGGAAAGAATGGTTGTAGATGACGAGGAAAAAGCTAACATATTAAACACCTTCTTCTCCACGGTATTCACGGTGGAAAATGAAATGCTAGGTGAAATCCCAAGAAACAATGAAAACCCTATATTAAGGGTCACCAATCTAACCCAAGAAGAGGTGCGAAACCGGCTAAATAAGATTAAAATAGATAAATCTCCGGGTCCGGATGGCATACACCCACGAGTACTAAGAGAACTAAGTAATGTAATAGATAAACCATTATTTCTTATTTTTAGGGACTCTATAGCGACAGGGTCTGTTCCGCAGGATTGGTGCATAGCAAATGTGGTGCCAATATTCAAAAAGGGCTCTAAAAGTGAACCTGGAAATTATAGGCCAGTAAGTCTAACCTCTATTGTTGGTAAAATATTTGAAGGGTTTCTGAGGGATGTTATTCTGGATTATCTCAATGAGAATAACTGTTTAACTCCATATCAGCATGGGTTTATGAGAAATCGCTCCTGTCAAACCAATCTAATCATTTTTTATGAAGAGGTAAGCTATAGACTGGACCACGGTGAGTCATTGGACGTGGTATATCTCGATTTTTCCAAAGCGTTTGATACCGTGCCGCACAAGAGGTTGGTACACAAAATGAGAATGCTTGGTCTGGGGGAAAATGTGTGTAAATGGGTTAGTAACTGGCTTAGTGATAGAAAGCAGAGGGTGGTTATAAATGGTATAGTCTCTAACTGGGTCGCTGTGACCAGTGGGGTACCGCAGGGGTCGGTATTGGGACCTGTTCTCTTCAACATATTCATTAATGATCTGGTAGAAGGTTTACACAGTAAAATATCGATATTTGCAGATGATACAAAACTATGTAAAGCAGTTAATACAAGAGAAGATAGTATTCTGCTACAGATGGATCTGGATAAGTTGGAAACTTGGGCTGAAAGGTGGCAGATGAGGTTTAACAATGATAAATGTAAGGTTATACACATGGGAAGAAGGAATCAATATCATCATTACACACTGAACGGGAAACCACTGGGTAAATCTGACAGGGAGAAGGACTTGGGGATCCTAGTTAATGATAAACTTACCTGGAGCAGCCAGTGCCAGGCAGCAGCTGCCAAGGCAAATAGGATCATGGGGTGCATTAAAAGAGGTCTGGATACACATGATGAGAGCATTATACTGCCTCTGTACAAATCCCTAGTTAGACCGCACATGGAGTACTGTGTCCAGTTTTGGGCACCGGTGCTCAGGAAGGATATAATGGAACTAGAGAGAGTACAAAGGAGGGCAACAAAATTAATAAAGGGGATGGCAGAACTACAATACCCAGATAGATTAGCGAAATTAGGATTATTTAGTCTAGAAAAAAGACGACTGAGGGGCGATCTAATAACCATGTATAAGTATATAAGGGGACAATACAAATATCTCGCTGAGGATCTGTTTATACCAAGGAAGGTGACGGGCACAAGGGGGCATTCTTTGCGTCTGGAGGAGAGAAGGTTTTTCCACCAACATAGAAGAGGATTCTTTACTGTTAGGGCAGTGAGAATCTGGAATTGCTTGCCTGAGGAGGTGGTGATGGCGAACTCAGTCGAGGGGTTCAAGAGAGGCCTGGATGTCTTCCTGGAGCAGAACAATATTGTATCATACAATTATTAGGTTCTGTAGAAGGACGTAGATCTGGGGATTTATTATGATGGAATATAGGCTGAACTGGATGGACAAATGTCTTTTTTCGGCCTTACTATGTTACTATGTTACTATGTTACAATGAACGGCGTCATTCCAAACTACAAGTCATCCTGCCCCAATAATAAGCCTCAAGCGTTTATGTGGATGGAAAAACAAGAAAAATGATGGCTCTTGGAAGAAAAGAAGAAAAACGTACAAGAGCGATAATAAAGAAATGTCCCGGTGTGAACAAGGAGCTCAGCTGCGATAGTTATAGACGTCTGGGATTATTTGTTGCGTGGTACTAAACAACTAGAAATGAGGCTTGGTTGGCGCAATGGTTGGCAAAATGGCCGCCGCTTCTCACGTCTCAGTGCTCTTCTCGCGAGATTTGGTGGCGCACTACCGCTCCCAGAATCCTTTGCGAGTCCTCTTCCTGCGCGGCCTGAGGTGAGTGAGACATGGCTGCTGTGAGCGGCTCCGGGATCCGGCCTCTATCTCCGCCATCCTGACCTGAGGGCGGCTGCGCGGTGCTGGGGTGTGAGAGGAACGTTCTCAGGTGCGGGGCGCGGCGGTATTAGGGGAGGCCGGCGGGATGGAGGCTTCTCCCGGGCAGGGGCCTGTGGAGAGGCCGGGGCTGCGGCCTGTAGACCGGGTGTAGTGCGGGTAGTGGTGCTCTGTGGCGGGAGAGGACTACTGCTCCCAGCATTGTGTGTTTATATATGGTGTCTGCACAGAAGACTGGTGTAATGTAAGGACTGGTATGTGCCCGGCATGTGGAGGCCGCTGTGTGCCCCCTGCCCGGGTCCTGTACGGTGCTGGCACTGCCATGATTGTGTCCTGTACCCCGGACTGACCGCCGCTGTGTGCCCCCTGCCCGGGTCCTGTACGGTGCTGGCACTGCCATGATTGTGTCCTGTACCCCGGACTGAGCGCTGCTGTGTGCCCCCTGCCCGGGTCCTGTACGGTGCTGGCACTGCCATGATTGTGTCCTGTACCCCGGACTGACCGCCGCTGCGTGCCCCCTGCCCGGGTCCTGTACGGTGCTGGCACTGCCATGATTGTGTCCTGTACCCCGGACTGACCGCCGCTGTGTGCCCCCTGCCCGGGTCCTGTACGGTGCTGGCACTGCCATGATTGTGTCCTGTACCCCGGACTGACCGCCGCTGTGTGCCCCCTGCCCGGGTCCTGTACGGTGCTGGCACTGCCATGATTGTGTCCTGTACCCCGGACTGACCGCCGCTGTGTGCCCCCTGCCCGGGTCCTGTACGGTGCTGGCACTGCCATGATTGTGGCCTGTACCCCGGACTGACCGCCGCTGTGTGCCCCCTGCCCGGGTCCTGTACGGTGCTGGCACTGCCATGATTGTGTCGTGTACCCCGGACTGACCGCCGCTGTGTGCCCCCTGCCCGGGTCCTGTACGGTGCTGGCACTGCCATGATGTGTACCCCGGACTGACCGCCGCTGTGTGCCCCCTGCCCGGGTCCTGTACGGTGCTGGCACTGCCATGATTGTGGTCTCTGCCCTGGACTGAGCGCTGCTGTGTGCCCCCTGCCCGGGTCCTGTACGGTGCTGGCACTGCCATGATTGTGGTCTCTGCCCTGGACTGAGCGCTGCTGTGTGCCCCCTGCCCTGGTCCTGTACGGTGCTGGCACTGCCATGATTGTGGTCTCTGCCCTGGACTGAGCGCTGCTGTGTGCCCCCTGCCCGGGTCCTGTACGGTGCTGGCACTGCCATGATTGTGACCTGTACCCCGGACTGAGCGCTGCTGTGTGCCCCCTGCCCGGGTCCTGTACGGTGCTGGCACTGCCATGATTGTGGCCTGTACCCCGGACTGACCGCTGCTGTGTGCCCCCTGCCCGGGTCCTGTACGGTGCTGGCCCTGCCATGATTGTGGTCTGTGCCCCGGACTGACCGCCGCTGTGTGCCCCCTGCCTAGGTCCTGTACGGTGCTCACACTGCCATTATTGTGGCCTGTGCCCCCGACTGATCACCGCTGTGTGCCCCGGACTGACCGCCACTGTGTGCCCCCTGCCTGGGTCCTGTACGCTGCTGGCACTGCCATGATTGTGGTCTGTGCACCCGTCTCAGGACTAATGTCTTCATGTCTGGTGCTGGATCTGCAGTGCTGGCACCTCTCTGCCCAGGGATCCTTTGGCGGCGTCCTCTGTACATGTGGGGTAGGTGTGTGCATGTACAGCCGGGGCACCCGAGTATAACTTATGCTTGCTCCAATCACAGCAGGCAGATTGCCTAGATGCCGTAGCTAACAGGTTGTGAATTGGGGACTGTTCTCATTTCTGATGCACCTGTGCTCAGTGATGTTGGGGGGTCTATGGCGTTGTCACCATGTGGGGGAACTCTGCTGAACGCCCCCCTGTGTCGGCTATGTTTGTACATCTGCGTGTGGCTGGGCTTCAGGGCAGATCAATATATTACACTACGAGCCATAAAGTATTGGTGTTTTGTACAAGTGATCTCAGGGTCAAGTCCTCCAGAAATTGATGAAAATGCTTAAAAATAGGAAAGGGGGCTCAGTCAACCAAGGGCCCACATAAACCTGCAGCCGCTGCACCCGGATAAACCTCATGTATAAGGAGTTAATAAGTGGGGGTCTGCTGTATTGGAGCCCCCTATTAACCAGCATTAACTGGATGTACTCGCCCTTGTTGTAGCTGCGGACACCCCTGTGTTGTGAGCTCTGCTTGCCCCTGAGCTTGTATGGTCGTTCCCTGACAAATATCGGGGTGTTCCTGCTGTGGTGGGGTGTCGTGGGTACCATTTAGGACTCACAGCTGCCGTGATGACTTCTTAGGACACCTTTGGAAATATAAATGAAAATAACTCTCAGATCTGAGCGGCTGTGATACGCGCTGTGCCATCTGGTTGTACCACGCTGCTTTACAAAATCTAAATGTATGTTGTTGTTGTTTTTTCTTTTCCTCCAGGTAAAATCTCAAAATGGTCCGCTACTCACTCGACCCGGAAAACCCCACAAAATGTAAGTGATGATTTATTCAGCGGCATATAGATCATTGCTCCCGGGGTGTTTTGGAAGTACCACTACCAATGTGCTGGGAGTTGTAGTTTCTCATGTTGGAGGTTAGTAGAGTAACAGTGACTTCTTGTTTACCTGCAGCATGCAAGGCCCGGGGCTCCAACCTGCGAGTGCACTTCAAGGTAAGTACACGGCATCTTCGGTTCATGCTTCTTTGCTGCAGTGATGTTTTCTTAGGACACCTTTGGATTAACCATGAAACCAATAAGAATTCTGAGCAGCAAACTTGCGTTCTGTGTTTAATTACTGCCACTTATCAGACATTTGCAGGACTTGTATGGGATCTAAACATTTACAGCGGCCATACCCATTACATGGCTGTCGGCCGGACGATGCTGTGTCCTCTATGATAAAGCCATCGACTAACACGTCGCCCGGCATCTTCTCTGGGTGAACAATGCAATTGGCAGTCTGAGATCGGACATGTCCCATCGACATCTCTATCAGTCGCCCAGCACACTCATATACATTAGGCCGTCGATATTGGCAGGCTCAGCCGACATTAGTCTAAGGGTAGGTGCACACGTTGAGTAATTGGCAGTGCTTTAGGCGCAGGTGAATCTGCCTGTGTTCACTGAACCGTGCGGATTCGCCGCATCCAGTACGTTGTACGGGTAAAATTTATCTTGCGGAGACTCGCGTCTCCACAAGATGAATAGACATGCTGTCTGGAAATACGCGTTGCATATCTGTCTCTGCGGGTGAGCTGCAGGTGTATGTGGACAAATAGTGGGCATGGGATTTCTTGAAATCCCATCCACTACACTGTAACAGCTGGATGCTGTGAATTGGACGCTGCACAAGTATGGAGCGTTTACTGACCGTGTGCACTTACTCTATATGTACTGGGGCTTTAAGCCTCGGCGTTTAAGTTTATTTTAATGGGGGGATAAGTCGCTGTTAAACTCCTGGTGGCGACTTACATGGCATGTAAACAAAAGGTTCCTTTTGTTAATATCCATTTGGTCAGGAGCAGCCCATACACACAGATTGGTGGCTGATACCAAAATTGTCTGGTTCTGAAGGCCTATGTGTTTGTCCAGGGTTAGGGGTGCACCAGTTTTAGTACATCTTCTCCATTGTGTCCTTGCTGTCACACACAGGGTCGGTTTACTTTTCATTATTTTCTAACCTTATAGAAAAATAAAAAATTGTAACATATGCCACTGTGTGCCCATACAATGGCATAAATCGGAGGCTTCTTTCAAAGGCTACGTTCACATTTGCGTTGTGCGCTGCTGCGTCGGCGACGCAACGCACAACGCAAACAAGAACGCATGCAAAACGCATAGTTTTGCGACGCATGCATCCTTTTTTTGCCGGATTTTGGACGCAAAAAAAATGCATCTTGCTGCGTCCTCTGCGCCCTAACGCTTGCAGCAAAAAAAAAAAAGCATGCATCACAAAACGCATGCAAACGCATGTCCATGCGCCCCCATGTTAAATATAGGGGCGCATGACGCATGCGTCGCCGCAGTGGCGCCCGACGCACCACCGCAAGACGCTAATGTGAACATAGCCTAAGCTATATTTTTGGGGAATACTCATGACATGTACCTCCTACAAAGCAGACCATTCTACATGTATGGGTTTGTTTGGGGCTTTTGTAGACTGGAAGTGAAGGTTTATTACAGCATACAGTGTGGGCCTACAAGACACAAATATGGCTTTCTCCTCCTCCTGATGTATTGCAGAGCCAAATGGACACGGTTTACATGTCTGGACCGGGAATTAATGGCTGGCTTACACATGAGTCCTCAATGCTGATATGTTTGGTTATATAGCTGGCACTCTCATTGGCTTAAACCCGTCTGACATTTAGTTTTTCTGATGGCCATCGTGGCATGTTGCATTTGCGTAGTTCTGTATTGATGTAATAGATTGGATGTGATACATATATTTTCTCTTTGCAGAACACTCGTGAGACGGCTCAGGCCATTAAGGGCATGCACATCCGCAAGGCCACCAAATACTTAAAGGATGTAACTGTGAAGAAGCAGTGCGTTCCCTTCCGTCGTTACAATGGAGGTGTTGGCCGTTGTGCTCAGGTCGGTATAACCAGGGGTGTACTATGGCACTCCCAATCCCATAGTACAGGTTTTGCAGTAGGATCGCCCTGTGGTGGATTTGTTTAGGAGTTGCAGTGATGACTATCTTAGGACACCTTTGGAATAACCATGAAAATAACTGATGTTCTGAGCAACTCCAAAAGTTACTTATCTGATGTGAAGTTTCCACAGCTGTGAAACCTGCACAAAGTGGCATCCATCATAGTGGGGAAATGTGGTGGATGTACTGCAGATTTAGAGGGGCTATTCACTTTTTGTGGCAATTAAAAAAGAGGAAGAGTTAACCCCTTTCCGATAGGCATAATAGTACGCCGATGTCGGACTCCCCCCTGATTTGTGTGGGCTTTGGCGCTTAGCCCGCACCTTTCCAATTACATGACAGCTGATCTATACAGCTGACATGTGCCCGCAACAGCGGTGGGTGGAATCGCGATCCACTCGCGGCTGTTAACTAGTTAAATGAAATTGACAGGCGCATTTAGCTCACGCTTACCTGAAGCATGTCGTAAATCCCGCCCATCGGTGACCCCATCACATTATCACGAGTCACAGATGGGTCGGCATGACAACCAGAGGTCTGAAGCAGATCTATTAACATCCATTATAAGGGTTTTACATTATTAATACATATAGTGTCTGTACTCGAAGCAGTGGTGTTGTTGGTGAGTGCATCCTCCTGTGTCTCCTCAAATTATTGGTGGAGACACTTGAACCTCAAAAGTTACAAACAGTCAGTTGTCAGCAGGGAGCTGCCGATAACGATTTACTAATTGCAGATTCATTACCTTTTTTTCTTATGCCTCTTCCAGGCCAAGCAGTGGGGCTGGACACAGGGACGTTGGCCCAAGAAAAGCGCAGAATTTCTCCTGCACATGCTGAAGAACGCAGAGAGCAATGCAGAACTGAAGGTGAGCCGCGCTTAAAATTGTCAATCTGCAGCGTAAGGTTTCGTTCACACTAGTATCGCGGAGGTGCTGCTTTAGTTTCCAATTTTTACAGGCAGAGACTGCGTTGGGGTTTTAATTTTGATGGAAAATATTAACAAAAAATCCAGTCGACCCTATTATAGTTAGTTGGGTCCGTTGGGAGCTGTGTCCGCCATGTGAATAGTTTCCTGCATGATTTCTCTTTGCGTCTCAGTGTATGACGTCCGCTGCCTTTTATTGCAAATGTTCACCTCTTACAATGCAAAGAATGAAATCTGCAGGCAATCCTAGACACTTTTTGGCCCCGTGTGAACGTACCTTTACCGCATCAGGTCGTCTTTTTTTTTTTTTTTTTTTTCCATCCTTTGTCCATGTTACCAGAACCAAATTTTGGACAGTGTGTGAGTACTGGCGGCCATGATGACCATCTTAGGACACCTTTGGAATTAAACATGAAACAAACCTTTGTTCTGAGCCCCAGTGTCTACATGTTATGTTCCGTTCTGGTCTTACCTTTCCTCATACTGTAGGTGCAGGTATAGTATTTGTTGTGTAATCCCTTTTCTTCTGGTTCCTAGGGGTTGGATGTTGATTCTCTGGTCATCGAGCACATTCAGGTGAACAAAGCCCCCAAAATGCGCAGGCGAACCTACCGCGCTCACGGCCGCATCAACCCTTACATGAGCTCTCCCTGCCACATCGAGATGATTCTCACCGAAAAGGAGCAGATCGTCCCCAAACCAGAGGAGGAGGTCGCTCAAAAGAAAAAGGTGAGACTTGGGTAATCCGGCCACCTGGCTGCCGTGTAATTCATTACTGGAATGGGTCAGATCTAGAAGACCTATAAGTTTCAACTTTCAGATCAGAAATCTATAGTTTCCCTTTATGGCAGCGGATTAATTTGCATACAGTTGTGGTTTCAATAACCTGATGACGGCTCACGTGTAGCTTGTCCTGGTGAGATTGATGTACACACTTTGAAAATCCAGGTTATGGAGTTGTCTCACTGATAGGTCAGCTTAATAACCAGATTTTGCACTCAGTCAGCACATCAGCCTCATCAGGTCAAAGATCGATTTATTAATAAATGTATTTTGTATTGTGAAATCTGGTCACGGACACGCAGGATAGCTGCCGATCATGCACGTGTGGGGTCATGATGTGATCGGCGCCATTCACCTTGGCTGCAGAAGTGAGCGGCGATAGATAACCATTTTAAGCAGCACTTGTCTACATCCCCAGAAACCCCCAAACTGCTCCCATGTGTTTATTCAACTTTTAATACACTTTAAAAAAAAAAAAGCTCCTTTTGGCGGATCATTTTTTATCATAAAATAGTTTTAATAACTTTGCTTTCAATATTCTAATTGGTGTGCGCTGTTTTCTTCAAACTGATCGTCTCACTAGTAAAGTTTTTATGCCCCTATGGGGGTTACTTCACCTTAGTGACGTCCCCTTCCTGACAATTCGCACTTAACCAGAGTGTACTGTACGTTCCCTGGCTTCATTTGCGCACTGCCTATGCCCAGGGAGGCAGCGGTAACGCAGCAGTCAGCCATTACCGCCGGCTCCTCTCCTCCACCATGTTCTGTGTCACTGCTGCCTCCCTGGGCATGTGTAATGCACCAATGAAGCCAGGGAACATACACCCAGCTCACTGCACTTTGTAAGGGAGAAACAAAACCTCAGATACAGATACCATTGCCATAGAACACAGTCCCGTCTGGAGTACGCAGGACTGATGGGGTAAATACCCTGAGATACTTCTACAAATATCAAAGACCAAAAGAAATGAAGTATAATAACTCAGAAAAAGTTACCATATAAAAATTGTATGTTTATTAGTGCTAAATCAGCAACACTAAAAAATATATATCGGAAACAACATATCCAGATATATAATAATAACACAATACAGAGACATTCGTCTAGTACCGGGCAAATGGCCCATAGCTATGGGCCATTTGCCCGGTACTAGACGTTATGCTCCCATTTGATATAGCTGCCAGGGGATTTCTTTAGCACTGTGCACTTTATCCTCCCCTATAGGCAGCAGCTACTACTGTGTATTATTAGATACCCATGACCCCCTAAAAAATCCCCCCCAACCCATTGTTTTTCCTTTATCTATGGTGCAACATTGTTTTTATTGCACCCATTTCTCAATATTCGAATGTCTCTGTATTGTGTTATTATTATATATCTGGATATGTTGTTTCCGATATATATTTTTTAGTGTTGCTGATTTAGCACTAATAAACATACAATTTTTATATGGTAACTTTTTCTGAGTTATTATACTTCATTTCTTTTGGACTTTGTAAGGGAGGCAGTGGTGACTGAAATCATGTCACTCACGCCCACAGGGATGTGTACAAGTGAATAGTGGGACGATTAAAGACCCGTATACACAATTCTATTATCGGTAGAACCTGGAAATATCGGCGGGTTCAGCCAACTATTGTGTGGGGTCACCGACATCGGGAGACATGTCCTCGCACATGGCTGAGTTCAGGCAGCTGATTGCATTGTAGTCCTGAAGATAAGCTGCCGGCCAACATGTCCTCTGGTGGCTTACTCATAGAGAACACGAGAACGATCGGATAAAACATTTAGTATAGCGGTAGATTTAGTCTGGGGGCAAAAACAGATCCAAGACTGGTCACCCGCTAATTGGCATATTACAGGCCAGGTTATAAAAACAAGTTGATGGTGACAATAATATTAAAAGAGCTTGTTTGGTAGTGTATTAAGTATTGAATAAAGACAAGGGGCTGTTTCTAGGCCTGGGGAAGCTACAGGTTCCCTTTAACTTGCACCTGATTGCTGGAAAAGGGTTGTGGCTTAGCTTAGATACGTTTTTGGATTTTTGATTTTTTTTTTTTTTTTTTTTGTTTACTATGACTTGGATTGACGCTCCATAAAGTAATCTGCACACAGTCTTTTTGCTGAGAAAGATACTGCTGCAAAAATTATTTGAAAATCTAAGGGGGAAAAAATACTAAATTGTGAATGGATAATCAGTCAGCAGATCATCAGTTTAGACAACTAAATTCATCTGGATTTACAAACGTGAGCGCGGACCGGCCTCTGGTCCCCGGACTCTACAGCCCCATACATGCCTGTCACATGTGGGCCGGGTAGCCGGTCAACGCATCTCGGGCTCGCTGTTGGGATTTCAAAGTAGTTTGGATAAATAACTACGTCTTAAAGCGAGTTCTACACAGGGATATATGATGGATAAACCAGGGGTGTCAAACTGCATTCCTCGAGGGCCGCAAACCATGCGTGTTTTCAAGATTTCCTTAGCATTGCACAAGGTGCTGGAATCATTATGTATGTAGGTGATTAAATTATCACCTGTGCAGTACAAGGAAAACCTGAAAAAAGACCTGTTTGCAGCCCTCGAGGAATGCAGTTTGACACCCCTGGGATAAACTACAAACCCGTGCAATATTACATCGGCCGCTGTGAGGATTGTGTGCGTGAATTGGTTCCACTGTGGGTAACACCCTGGATTTTATTGCTGCCAGTTTTCGGCTTGAATATCTCTCAATTAGTGATTATTTGATTTCCAACAAATTCATGAAACTATTTGCGCTCTTATTCAAGTTATCTTTTGCTGTTTTTTTTTTTTTTTTTTTTTTTTACAATAATGAAATGCAATTTTTTTAATCTTTTTTAACAACTTGGAAAAGTTGGCACAACTCTGATCCACATGAAGTGAATTACTTTTGCGGCATTTTTGTGAAACATACGACTTTTCCTGCTAAGAAGTCGCAACCAGTAAAAAAAAAAAAAAAGATAATTTTGTGCTCTGTGCCAAATTCATGAGTTGTGCGTGCCCTTTTGATGAATTTGGTGCCAAAAAAAGGTCTGCTATAACTACAGGTAAAAAATAGAAAACCCCACAAATGATTGCTCGATCTCTTCAATCTTAGGCCGATTTCACACTAGCGTTTGCATCTGCAGCGTAGGGCTGCAGACTTCTTAACTTCAGATCTGCACGCATCCTGCTTACCTATCTTTAACATTGTGTACGCAGGGTCATGGCGTGTATGCGGATGCGTCCCTGTGCGACATTTTGCCGTGCCCGCTGAGCGCAACATGTCAACATTAAAATGTTGCATGGGGACGCATCCGCATACAACGCATGACCCTGCGTACACAATGTTAAAGATGGGTACGCAGGCGCATGCGGATCTGAAGGTAAGAAGTCCGTAGCCCTACGCTGTGAACGCAAACGCTATTGTAAAACCGGCCTTAATGCAGGTTGCAAAGGAGAGTATGAAGTGTCTCTGGAGCTGAGCATGCTTCATACACCGTAGATACCGGCTGTGTGGCGTGGTTGGCATCTGCCTGTATCTGCAGTGACTGGAGCTCGCTCCGATTGCTGCAGTTTAACCATTTAAATGCTGCTCTTAAACTCTGCCATTGGCATTTACATGATATCATTGCTGGTGTGAAACGTACCCCAAAATATCAATAAAAATGTCAGCTGAGGGTGCAAAGAAGCAAGCCACAGTGACCTGTCTGAGATGTATGCTTGCTGTCAGTGAACGGCAACATTCACATCCAAAGGCTGAAGAGGACCCCTGTGACCATAATGTGGGCACCGCTCCTGTGCTGGCATGATCACCGGCACATATTATGGTTTATTGCATTTTTAGACTCCTTATGTAATAGGATGTCATGGGATGGGGAAGATATCCTGGTTGTGAAGTGAATGAGTGGGAAATTAGTCCTAAATGACCCCTGGCACCTCCTGTGAGTACTGGCAGCGATGATGACCATCTTAGGACACCTTTGGAATCAAATATGAAACAAATCTTTGTTCTGAGCTGCCGGTATTCACACGATCAAGTAATTGTCCTGCGTGGAGAGGACGGGGGACGCTCGAGATACCAAAATATATGACCTCTGTGTGGTGCACACATGTCTTGTGAAGCCATCCAGAGCATCAGCTGTGGGTGGTGGGCACAATGTTTGACATGACTGATGTTGTGGATTAATAGTTAATGAATTTTATTGATATGTTTTCCTTTTTTATATTGCAGATCTCTCAAAAGAAGCTGAAGAAGCAGAAGCTCATGGCTCGGGAGTGAAAATAAAATGTACAGAAATAAAGTGTCGTCCTTCTCAATCCAGCATCTGTGTTTTGTTGCCACTTTCAACACTTTGCACCAACTTATAGTCAGTTTGGGCATCCTAGGAGGGAAACCGGGGCTGCGGTTCTAGTTTTCCTATAGTTGGTTTTATGCTGACTTCATCCATTACATTTAGAGAAGAGTGAAATCCTGAGAGAATTGAGGTGCAGTTGTCAATCTACACGCAGAACCTATCCGCAACCCGTAGGAAACCAATTTGAGAGAGACTCAGACGTTTATTCTACCCGCCTAGTAGGGCCAGGTACGATGACGGCAGAAAAACAGACGGGCTGTCGGGGTTTCATCAGTGTCCATTGCTTGGAGGGCTATTTATACAGGTAAAAAAATAAAAATCTAATCTGCGGCTTCTATCTTCTGCCTCTGCCGCAGACAGGCTTACATTGAACATAGACATTTTGTGCTGCTTCTATAAGAAACTTCCATAAAGTCACATTTTCTACATTTGCGGAGGCTCCAAAGCTTTTTTTTTTTTTCCTTTTTTTTAAATGAAAGAAATAAAATTCCTGAAACTTGCTGAGATCTCAGGTGCCTCCTTGAATATCAGAAGCAAGTGCTAAAGTGTATCGTCGTTCCTTCATTGCAGCTTGTGAACCCGTCCTTGGGCTCGGAGTGTCTTTATAAATGTGCCCTGTTCTCTTGGGGCTTGTGACTAGAGATGAGCGAATATGTTCGGCTCCCTCCTTATTCGGCAAGCTATAGCGCTTACCGAAGAAGCTGCAGAGGGAACTTGGATACCTGGAACGCTCCGACGCCGCAGCTGGATGTGTTGTGACTGTGAAACAGTTGCTGAGCTGGAAAGCTGATCAGCCTTAGCGATCCAGGAAGCCGGGTTCCCTCTCTGCAGCTTCTTTGGTAAGTGCTATAGCTTGCCGAATAAGGAGGGAGCCGAACATATTCGCTCATCACTATTCGTGACTGCATACATGCACACACTTACAGGCATAATACATTGCTTCACACAATACAGCAGAGGATTCAGCAGAGCGATTCTGCTCGATCTGCTACTGTAAAGACGTATAGTAATCACACGCACAAGTTTTCAGGTCAGAAGGGTTTATTGGTCAAGACCCTCATTGCTGAAAGGATAGTAGCGTCTGGCCAACTGCTTTATCATGCGTGTTGTCAGCACTAACTATATATGTTCCTCATCTAATGAGCTGAGGGCCACAGAGGAAAGCCGACACCGGCCAAAGGGCCTCCGCAGTTCCCCTCCTGTTCCATTTAGCAATCAAAGCTAAAGTGAAAAGTTTTGTGACCGTTCAGTTATTCATGAAAAGTCACAGCTCAGCCGAGTGGCGGCAATCCAAGAATCTGTCGTCGTTGAGGAATCCAATTAAGTAAAACTCCTGCCATACGAAAAAAAAATAAGTGCAGTTACTTTGTGAATACCATACCTGTATTGTGCTCCAGAGCTGCACTCACTACTCTGCTGGTGCAGTCACTGTGTACATGCACTTCTCAAAAAAATAAAGGGAACACTAAAACAACAGAATATAACTCCAAGTAAATCAAACTTCTGTGAAATCAAACTGTCCACGTAGGAAGCAACGCTGATTGACAATTTCACATGCTGTTGTGCAAATGGAATAGACAACAGATGGAAATTATTGGCAATTATCAAGACACCCTCAATAAAGGAGTGATTCTGCAGGTGGGGACTACAGACCACATCTCAGTTCCAATGCTTTCTGGCTGATGTTTTGGTCAATTTTGAATGTTGGTTGTGCTTTCACACTCGTAGCATGAGACGGACTCTACAACCCACACAAGTGGCTCAGGTAGTGCAGCTCATCCAGGATGGCACATCAATGCGAGCTTTGGCAAGAAGGTTTGCTGTGTCCGTCAGCGTAGTGTCCATAGGCTGGAGGCGCTACCAGGAGACAGGCCAGTACACCAGGAGATGTGGAGGGGGCCGTAGGAGGGCAACAACCCAGCAGCAGGAGCACTGCCAGGGCCCTGCAAAATGACCTCCAGCAGGCCAGAAATGTGCATGTGTCTGCACAAACGGTTAGAAACCGACTCCATGAGGATGGTCTGAGTGCCCGACGTCCATAGATTGGTGTTGTGCTCACAGCCTAACACCGTGCAGGACGCTTGGCATTTGCCACAGAACACCAGGATTGGCAAATTCGCCACTGGCGCCCTGTGCTCTTCACAGATAAAAGCAGGTTCACACTGAGCACATGTGACAGACGTCTGGAGACGCCGTGGAGAGCAATCTGCTGCCTGCAACATCCTTCAGCATGACCGTTTGGCAGTGGGTCGGTAATGGTGTGGGGTGGCATTTCTTTGGAGGGCCTCACAGCCCTCCATGTGCTCATCAGAGGTAGCCTAACTGCCATTAGGTACCGAGATGAGATCCTCAGACCCCTTGTGAGACCATATGCTGGTGCGGTTGGCCCTGGGTTCCTCCTAATGCAGGGCAATGCCAGACCTCGTGTGGCTGGAGTGTGTCAGAAGTTCCTGCAAGATGAAGGACTTGAAGCTATGGACTGGCCCGCCCGTTCCCCAGACCTGAATCCGATTGAACACATCTGGGACATCATGTCTCGCTCCATCCACCAATGTCACGTTGCACCACAGACTGTACAGGAGTTGACGGATGCTTTACTCCAGGTCTGGGAGGAGATCCCTCAGGAGACCATCCACCGCCTCATCAGGAGCATGCCCATGTGGTTTAGGGAGGTCATACAGGCACG
This sequence comes from Ranitomeya imitator, assembly GCF_032444005.1. Taxonomy (NCBI): domain Eukaryota; kingdom Metazoa; phylum Chordata; class Amphibia; order Anura; family Dendrobatidae; genus Ranitomeya; species Ranitomeya imitator. Next base: position 54,526,060 of record NC_091282.1, on the reverse strand, counting down.
TGGAGGCCATACACACTACTGAGGATAATTTCCTTGTCATGAGGCATTTCCACTGAAGTTGGATCAGCCTGTAATTTGATTTTCCACTTTGATTTTGAGCATCATTCCAACTCCAGACCTCCGTGGGATAGACATTTTTATTTACATCGATAATTCTTATGTTTTATTGTTCTGAACACATTCCACTATGCAATGAATAAAGATTTGCAACTGAAATATTTCAGTCAGAGATATCTAGGATGTGGTATTTTAACGTTCCCTTTATTTTTTTGAGCAGTGTATATTACATTACTGATCCTGTACTGATCCTGAGTTACATCCTGTATTATACCCCAGAGCTGCACTCACTATTCTGCTGGTGCAGTCACTGTGTACATACATTACTGATCCTGAGTTACATCCTGTATTATACTCCAGAGCTGCACTCACTATTCTGCTGGTGCAGTCACTGTGTACATATATTACATTACTGATCCTGAGTTACACCCTGTATTATACCCCAGAGCTGCACTCACTATTCTGCTGGTGCAGTCACTGTGTACATACATTACATTACTGATCCTGAGTTACACCCTGTATTATACCCCAGAGCTGCACTCACTATTCTGCTGGTGCAGTCACTGTGTACATACATTACACTACTGATCCTGAGTTACATCCTGCATTATATTCCAGAGCTGCACTCACTATTCTGCTGGTGCAGTCACTGTGTACATACATTACATTATTGATCCTGAGTTACATCCTGTATTATATTCCAGAGCTGCACTCACTATTCTGCTGGTGCAGTCACTGTGTACATACATTACATTACTGATCCTGAGTTACATCCTGTATTATATTCCAGAGCTGCACTCACTATTCTGCTGGTGCAGTCACTGTGTACATACATTACATTACTGATCCTGTACTGATCCTGAGTTACATCCTGCATTATATTCCAGAGCTGCACTCACTATTCTGCTGGTGCAGTCACTGTGTACATACATTACATTACTGATCCTGAGTTACATCCTGTATTATATTCCAGAGCTGCACTCACTATTCTGCTGGTGCAGTCACTGTGTACATACATTACATTACTGATCCTGTACTGATCCTGAGTTACATCCTGCATTATATTCCAGAGCTGCACTCACTATTCTGCTGGTGCAGTTACTGTGTACATACATTACACTACTGATCCTGAGTTACATCCTGTATTATATTCCAGAGCTGCACTCACTATTCTGCTGGTGCAGTCACTGTGTACATACATTACTGATCCTGAGTTATATCCTGTATTATACTCTAGAGCTGCACTCACTATTCTGCTGGTGCAGTCACTGTGTACATACATTACATTACTGATCCTGAGTTACCTCCTGTTTCTCTAGTCACCTTCCCCGACAGCATAGGAGGATGTCTCCATTCCCTAAGGGGGGACAGGAAGCACGAGAGGTTAAAAGCCCCTCCTCTCTCCAAATTGCCAGTGTCTTTCCTGTCCAACATGGGGCATGGAGAGGTTCTGGTATGCTGCGTGGCCGGGGACTGCGGTATACCTGTATTTTCTCTGCCGGGCAGTTGTGGTCGGGGCTCTGCCTTCCTCCTCGTTTTACTGCTCCCGTCTCCCCCGGACTCGGGACCTTCCTGGCCCACCTGCACCTCTGCGAAGGTAAAGCGGTCCAGTGATCCCCAGCGGTGGCCTCCATGAGCTCAACGCTTCATTCTCTACTGTGCGGGGTTCGGCGTCCCGGAAGTGACGCGGGTCACTTCCGGTCCTGTGCTACGCTGGAGCGCATCGACTTCCTGGTCTGGCCTCCTAGCGCCCCCAAGACTACCGACGCCGCACAGAGCACGCCTTTCCACGTGCAGGCCTGCTCCAGGACCCGAGGAGGAGGGGAACATGATTCACCTGCGCTGGGGGCTGGATTTATTTCTATATAAACCAGCCTGAAGACACCTCCAGGTAAGACTGATCCCTGTCATAATGGATGGTGCTTCCTGCCCTGCATCTGCAGAGCCCAGCGCTACCCCTGCTCCAGTAAGTCCATTGCGGGGTGGGTCCGAGGCTAGGATTAGTGGGACCTTTCTGATCCTTACACCACTCTCCCTCTCTTTGCAGGGAGACAAGTCTGCCCAGAAAATCCCCGCCAAAAAGACGCCTAAATGTGCAATCTGCAATGTAAAGCTTCGCTCTCTATGGGAGAAGAAGCTGTGTCATGGCTGCACGGATAAAGTTGTCACAGCCGAACAGCCTTTCCTCCTTGACGAAATCCGGGCCCTAGTCAAGCATGAAGTACAAACTTCTCTTGCTACCTTCAATCCTCCTCCTCCTCCACAGCTTCAAGGTCCTTCTCCTAAAAAAAGAAAAATACAATTTGAGGATTCGGCCTCCGAGTCCGATCACTCTTTCTCATTATCTTCTGAAAAATAGGGTGAATCTTCGTCTCCTAAATTTACGGAAGCAAGAAAATATTTTTTCTCCTCTGATTATACTGAAGAGTTGATTATGGCTGTACGCAACACGATGGGGTTACATGAGGAATCTGTCCCACAATCTATACAGGACGAAATGTTTGGAGGATTGAAGTCAGAGAGACAAATAGGGTTTCCGGTACATAAAAATGTCCTGGGTTTAATTTCTCAGGAGTGGGAGCTCCCCGAGAAACGCTTATCCACCCCCTCTGAAATGAAACAGGTTTCCCTTAGAGGCAGATTCCCCTTCATGGTACATACCTAAAGTGGACATTCAGGTGGTGAGGGTAGCAAAGAAAACCTCTCTCCCCTTTGAGGACTCCTCACAATTGAGAGATCCGCTAGACAGAAAGATGGAAAGCTTGTTGAAAAAGTCATGGGAAACATCCACCTCGGGGTTAAAATCTAATATTGCGGCCACCTCTGTTGCCAGAGCCCTGTCTCGTTGGATGGACGAGCTGGAAAAGCACATTGCTCAGGGTACCTCCAGATGGGAACTATTGGACTCTCTTCCCATGCTCCAAAAAGCCTCAGCTTTCTTAGCGGACGCCTCTATGGGGCCTATCAGAATTGCGGCAAGATCCTTAGTTCAATCTAATTCCGCCCGCAGGGCCCACTGGCTTAACATGTGGAGTGGTGATGTTACCTCCAAAATTAAACTGTGCTCAATTCCTTTTAAAGGTGATTATCTTTTCGGGCCTGCTCTGGATTAAATTCTGGAAAAGGCCACAGATAGAAAAAAAAGGCCCTTCCAGAACAGAAGCCGGTCAAAAGACGTTTTTTTCGTGCCCCCCAGTCTAATAATCCTCAAACAAGAGGTAAAGGGAAAACTGGGCGATGGAGTTATGCTAAGGGCAAAGGGAAAAATATCCTCATTCCGCAGCAGCAGCAGCAACAACAAGATAAATGACTCCGTCCCGGTGGGGGGGAGGCTCGCAAACTTCATCCATCATTGGCGGGCCATTACCAATTGTCAATGGGTTCTCAATTTTATTCAGGAGGGCCTTCTTATAGAATTCGAGGATTACTTCTCTGACCTCTCAGGGAGCACATACAGTGATGATGACAGGCCTTGGGGATCTCCTAAAATCAAATGCGATCTCCCCAGTACCCCCCTGAAGAATGGGGTTCGGGCCGCTACTCTCATCTCTTCCTGGTAAAAAAAACATCAGGCGAGGCGCGAGTCATAATAAACCTTAAAGATCTTGTGACGCCCAGGAGACCGGGGTACTCAGCACCGGACCAATGGGGTCTGTCTCTTGAGGGGGATGTCACGGGTGGCTTGACCCGGTGCTGTGGCCTCAGGCAATGCACAGTGTAAGGGGTATCGTGAGGGAACAGGCACTTACTCGATCAGCAGCAGGTTCTCCCAGCGGTGACGATCCCGATCCTGGATAGATGGCTATTGTCCAAATGAAAGACTGAGGCACTGAAACGTTTAACCAGTTTACTTCAACATAAAGGGATTTACAACCAGTCCTGACACCGGAGTCTGTATGGGAACTCTGAGTTACTTTGACCCTGCCGGGGTCTTCTCCTCTTATTGTACGCAGTTTCTGTGTGGCCCTGCTGCTGTATGTGAACTGGCTGCCGGCCCAATCTGTCCCCTCCGGGCCCTGGTTCGACGGGCAACCCGAGTCCTTTTATCGGCTTACCCCCTCCGGGAGTACCGCTGAACTCTGTGTCTGTTGCTGCGTCCGGCCCTAGTGAAGCTGATATCACCTCACGTTTTTCCGGTTGCTGTATTATATATAATGAATACAGCCGCGGATCCGGTATCCGTCTTTGTGCCTGTTCTGGGTAGTGATTAATGCTACCCGGTTCTCACAATGTCCCTCTTCTCCTCAGGCCGGTGATTTGGGCCTGGAAACCGTCATAGGGCTGTTAGAAATTCAACTGTATGACCTCTCACTTTCAGCTCCTTAGCCCAACTGCCAGTTCTTCTCTCAGACCAGAATGGATCAAGGGGAGTCTCTGGAGCTCCCCCTTCTGGCCGGAGGTGGTAGTGCAGTCTTGCTATTTTAGTATTTGTATTTAGTGTCAGTAACTATTTTTGTGGCAAATACCCCTAGGTGTACCACAATCTCAACCGTCATATCCTATACCGCCGTTTCAAAATGGAATCGGTGAAGTCTGCTATCCCCCAATAGGTCAAAATTATTTCATGGCAACCATCGACCTAAAGGATGCCTACTTTCATGTGCCGATCCATCCCCGGCACAGAAAGTATCTCTGGTTTGCAATATAGTTCAACCAACAAGTGAATCATTTTCAGTTCAACGTACTCCCTTTCGGCATTTCTTCAGCACCGAGAGTATTCTCCAGGATAATGGCGTAGGCCGTGTCTCACATCCGGAGTCAGGGAGTCTGTATTGTCCCATACCTGGACGATCTGCTGCTTATAGCTCCCTCGGCTTTAAGACCCTCGACATTCTCAAAACCTTGGGGTGGCTCCCAAATCTGAGGAAGTCCCAGCTACAACCTTCCCAATCAAGGAGGTTTCTGGGGGTTCTGTTGCACTCAGTAAAACAAAAATAGTTTCTCCCGGAAGATCATCCTCGAGTGTTAATAGAGAAGATCGTAGATCTCAGAGAGGGCAGATCTCCGACTCTACGAAAAAGCATGTCGGTCCTAGGCTCTATGACAGCATGTATTCAGTCGGTTGCCTGGGCTCAGGCCCATTCCAGAACCCTTCAAGCCCACATCCTTGCAAACTGGGACAGAAATCCAGGTTCACTGAACAAAAGAGTACATACTCCAGGGCATGTAAAAGCATCCCTAGTGTAGTGGTTGAACCCCAAAAACATCCGCAGGGGTGTGAACTGGTCACAATCCCCCTTGTAACGATTACAACTGATGCCAGCAAGCAGGGCTGGGGGGCAGTAATCTCGCATACTCCCTTCCAGGGATGCTGGAATCAAGCAACAAGCGCCAGATCCTCCAACTTCAGGGAGTTGAAAGCAGTGGAAGAGGCTCTCCTAGCCGCAAGCGGCCTAATATCGGGGAATCACGTAAAAATTTACTCGGACAACACGACAGCTGTTGCTCACCTCCAACATCAGAGGAGCTCAAAGTTCAACAGTTTAAAAAACATCTCAAACCGAATATTCTTTTGGGCAGAAAAACACCTTCTCTCTCACAGCCATCCACTTGAAGGGGTCTTCAAACCTGCAAGCGGATTTCCTGAGTCGCCAGGTCATTCAGCCAGGAGAATGGAACCTGAACAGAAGAATCTTAAGGATGTTGCTATACAGATGGGGTCTACCAGAGGTAGATTTATTCGCATCAGACCAAAATTCACAGGTCAAAGCCATTTTTTCCCTGAACCCCAGGGACAATTCCAAAGGAGTGGACGCTCTGGTCCAGGCATGGAACTTCCGATTGGCCTACGCCTTCCCGCCAATCCCAATACTGGCGAAAACCCTTCGAAAGATCCAAGAGGAACAGGTGCCAACCATCCTAGTTGCTCCAGTATGGCCAAAGAGAAGATAGACGGTCTAGTTCACCTGCCGGTTGATGCCGACCTTCTCCTTCAAGGGCACTTCCAGCACCAGAATCCCCAAAGATTGAACTTAGCAGCCTGGTTACTGAGGCCCAGGTCCTAAGTGCTAGAGGGCTGTCGGATGCTGTAATCTCTACTTTGCAAAAATCCAGGAAGCCTGTCACTAATGCAATTTATGCTAAAGTGTAGAAGACTTTCTCGGCTTTCTGTCTACCTAATAAACCAGATCCACTCCATCCGAACATATCTTAAATATTGGACTGCCTTCAGCGTGGGTTAGAGTCGGGCCTTAGGCCCAGCACTCTAAAGGTTCAAGTTTCCGCTATCAGTGCTGTTTGTGACCAGGATTTGGCCAGTCACCGTTGGATCAGAAGATTCATGGTATCCGCTCTAAGATCGCAGCCTAGGAAACAACCCATGATATCCTCATGGGACTTGAATCTAGTCCTCAGGGGGCTCACACAAGCAACGTTTGAGCCTTTAACTTCCTGTTCTCCTCAACACCTGTCATACAAGGCTGCCTTCCTGGTAGTGATTACCACAGCAAGACGTGTGGGGGAGCTGCAAGCCTTATCGGTTAGAGAACCCTACTTGATAATAACAGATGACTCTATAATTCTCCAGCTTGATCCATCTTTTCTGCCGAAGGTGGTCTTAATTTCATTGTTCTCAGAACATTATTCTTCCTTCCTTCTGCCAAACCCCAAAGAGGAAGAGTTCCATTTTCTCGATGTTAGACGGACTATTCTATACTATCTTGAACAAACTATTTCAGAGTTGATTAAAACCTGTTTGTCCATCTGTCGGGTCAGAATAAAGGAAGGAAAGTGGCAAAAGTACTATTTCTAGTTGGATCAAAACAGCCATACATGAAACCTATCTGGCCCAGAACTTGACTCCTCCAATCAAGGTCAAGGCCCATTCTACAAGGTCTACTTCAGTGTCATGGGCAGAAAGAGCAGGAGCTTCCATCGAGCAGATCTGCAGGGCCGCAACTTGGTCTTCACCACATACTGTACCTTTACTAAACACTACAGATTGGACTTATTGTCCAATAGGGATCTAGTCTTTGGCTGGAAAGTTCTCCAGGCTATTGTCCCCCCTAGTGCAGAATAGGTTGGTACTCCTCCTATGCTGTCCTGAAAGGTGACTAGAGAAAATAAAATTAGACTTACCGGTAATTCGGTTTCTAGGAACCTTCCACGACAGCACTAATTCCCTCCCTTTCCTTGGATTAATCCTGGGTTCATTAAGGTAGCTAGTGCTATGGTATCCGTTGTAAGTCACTGGCGATTTGGAGGGAGGAGGGGCTTTTAACCTCTCGTGCTTCCTGTACCCCATTAGGGAATGGAGACATCCTCCTATGCTGCCGTGGAAGGTTCCTAGAATACCGAATTACCGGTAAGTCTAATCTATTATTATACCCCAGAGCTGCACTCACTATTCTGCTGGTGCAGTCACTGTGTACATACATTACTGATTTTGAGTTACATCCTGTATTATACTCCAGAGCTGCACTCACTATTCTGCTGGTGCAGTCACTGTGTACATACATTACATTACTGATCCTGTACTGATCCTGAGTTACATCCTGTATTATACTCCAGAGCTGCACTCACTATTCTCCTGCTGCAGTCACTGTGTACATACATTACATTACTGATCCTGAGTTACACCCTGTATTATACTCCAGAGCTGCACTCAATATTCTGCTGGTGCAGTAACTGTATACATACATTACATTACTGATCCTGAGTTACAACCTTTATTATATTCCAGAGCTGCACTCACTATTCTGCTGGTGCAGTCACTGTGTACTACATACATTACTGATTCTGAGTTACATCCTCTATTATACCCCAGAGCTGCACTTACTATTCTGCTGGTGCAGTCACTGTATACATACATTACTGATCCTGAGTTACATCCTGTATTATACCCCAGAGCTGCGCTCACTATTCTGCTTGTGCAGTCACTGTGTACATACATTACATTACTGATCCTGAGTTACATCCTGTATTATACCCCAGAGCTGCACTCACTATTCTGCTGTTGCAGTCACTGTGTACATACATTACTGATCCTGAGTTACATCCTGTATTATACTCCAGAGCTGCACTCACTATTCTGCTGGTGCAGTCACTGTGTACATACATTACTGATCCTGAGTTACATCCTGTATTATACTCCAGAGCTGCACTCACTATTCTGATAGGAAATAATGAAGGTATGCGCTGTGTCTCCCATACGTGGCTTTGTTCCAACCCTATAATGGGCGACTTCCACAACTATGGGTGTATGCGTTGCGCAGATGACCATAGTGAAAGCTCTGGAGAGTTTGGTCGCTGCGGGGAACATCAGGCCGCACACAGGTCAGGTGACAGCCCCGAGATTGCAGACAGTGGTATGATGCTATCAGTGGGGGCAGATTGCAGACAGAGGTATGATGCTATCAGTGGTGGCACATTGCAGACAGTGGTATGATGCTATCAGTGGTGGCAGAGTGCAGACAGTGGTATGATGCTATCAGTGGGGGCAGAGTGCAGACAGTGGTATGATGCTATCAGTGGGGGCAGAGTGCAGACAGTGGTATGATGCTATCAGTGGGGGCAGAGTGCAGACAGTGGTATGATGATATCAGTGGTGGCAGAGTGCAGACAGTGGTATGATGCTATCAGTGGGGGCAGAGTGCAGACAGTGGTATGATGCTATCAGTGGGGGCAGAGTGCAGACAGAGGTATGATGCTATCAGTGGGGGCAGAGTGCAGACAGTGGTATGATGCTATCAGTGGGGGCAGAGTGCAGACAGTGGTATGATGCTATCAGTGGGGGCAGAGTGCAGACAGTGGTATGATGCTATCAGTGGGGGCAGAGTGCAGACAGTGGTATGATGATATCAGTGGTGGCAGAGTGCAGACAGTGGTATGATGCTATCAGTGGGGGCAGAGTGCAGACAGAGGTATGATGCTATCAGTGGGGGCAGAGTGCAGACAGTGGTATGATGATATCAGTGGGGGCAGAGTGCAGACAGAGGTATGATGATATCAGTGGGGGCAGAGTGCAGACAGAGGTATGATGCTATCAGTGGGGGCAGAGTGCAGACAGTGGTATGATGCTATCAGTGGGGGCAGAGTGCAGACAGAGGTATGATGCTATCAGTGGGGGCAGAGTGCAGACAGAGGTATGATGATATCAGTGGGGGCAGAGTGCAGACAGTGGTATGATGATATCAGTGGGGGCAGAGTGCAGACAGAGGTATGATGATATCAGTGGGGGCAGAGTGCAGACAGTGGTATGATGATATCAGTGGGGGCAGAGTGCAGACAGTGGTATGATGATATCAGTGGGGGCAGAGTGCAGACAGTGGTATGATGATATCAGTGGGGGCAGAGTGCAGACAGTGGTATGATGATATCAGTGGGGGCAGAGTGCAGACAGAGGTATGATGATATCAGTGGGGGCAGAGTGCAGACAGTGGTATGATGATATCAGTGGGGGCAGAGTGCAGACAGTGGTATGATGATATCAGTGGGGGCAGAGTGCAGACAGAGGTATGATGATATCAGTGGGGGCAGAGTGCAGACAGAGGTATGATGCTATCAGTGGGGGCAGAGTGCAGACAGAGGTATGATGATATCAGTGGGGGCAGAGTGCAGACAGAGGTATGATGATATCAGTGGGGGCAGAGTGCAGACAGTGGTATGATGATATCAGTGGGGGCAGAGTGCAGACAGTGGTATGATGATATCAGTGGGGGCAGAGTGCAGACAGTGGTATGATGATATCAGTGGGGGCAGAGTGCAGACAGAGGTATGATGCTATCAGTGGGGGCAGAGTGCAGACAGTGGTATGATGATATCAGTGGGGGCAGAGTGCAGACAGTGGTATGATGATATCAGTGGGGGCAGAGTGCAGACAGTGGTATGATGATATCAGTGGAGGCAGAGTGCAGACAGTGGTATGATGATATCAGTGGGGGCAGATTGCAGACAGAGGTATGATGCTATCAGTGGGGGCAGAGTGCAGACAGAGGTATGATGATATCAGTGGGGGCAGAGTGCAGACAGAGGTATGATGATATCAGTGGGGGCAGAGTGCAGACAGAGGTATGATGCTATCAGTGGGGGCAGAGTGCAGACAGAGGTATGATGCTATCAGTGGAGGCAGATTGCAGACAGAGGTATGATGATATCAGTGGGGGCAGAGTGCAGACAGAGGTATGATGCTATCAGTGGGGGCAGAGTGCAGACAGAGGTATGATGCTATCAGTGGGGGCAGAGTGCAGACAGAGGTATGATGCTATCAGTGGGGGCAGAGTGCAGACAGAGGTATGATGCTATCAGTGGGGGCAGAGTGCAGACAGTGGTATGATGATATCAGTGGGGGCAGAGTGCAGACAGAGGTATGATGCTATCAGTGGGGGCAGAGTGCAGACAGAGGTATGATGCTATCAGTGGGGGCAGAGTGCAGACAGTGGTATGATGCTATCAGTGGGGGCAGAGTGCAGACAGTGGTATGATGCTATCAGTGGGGGCAGAGTGCAGACAGTGGTATGATGATATCAGTGGGGGCAGAGTGCAGACAGTGGTATGATGATATCAGTGGGGGCAGAGTGCAGACAGAGGTATGATGATATCAGTGGGGGCAGAGTGCAGACAGAGGTATGATGCTATCAGTGGGGGCAGAGTGCAGACAGTGGTATGATGATATCAGTGGGGGCAGAGTGCAGACAGAGGTATGATGATATCAGTGGGGGCAGAGTGCAGACAGTGGTATGATGATATCAGTGGGGGCAGAGTGCAGACAGAGGTATGATGCTATCAGTGGGGGCAGAGTGCAGACAGAGGTATGATGCTATCAGTGGGGGCAGAGTGCAGACAGTGGTATGATGATATCAGTGGGGGCAGAGTGCAGACAGAGGTATGATGCTATCAGTGGGGGCAGAGTGCAGACAGAGGTATGATGCTATCAGTGGGGGCAGAGTGCAGACAGTGGTATGATGCTATCAGTGGGGGCAGAGTGCAGACAGTGGTATGATGCTATCAGTGGGGGCAGAGTGCAGACAGTGGTATGATGATATCAGTGGGGGCAGAGTGCAGACAGTGGTATGATGATATCAGTGGGGGCAGAGTGCAGACAGAGGTATGATGATATCAGTGGGGGCAGAGTGCAGACAGAGGTATGATGCTATCAGTGGGGGCAGAGTGCAGACAGTGGTATGATGATATCAGTGGGGGCAGAGTGCAGACAGAGGTATGATGCTATCAGTGGGGGCAGAGTGCAGACAGAGGTATGATGCTATCAGTGGGGGCAGAGTGCAGACAGTGGTATGATGCTATCAGTGGGGGCAGAGTGCAGACAGAGGTATGATGCTATCAGTGGGGGCAGAGTGCAGACAGAGGTATGATGCTATCAGTGGGGGCAGAGTGCAGACAGAGGTATGATGCTATCAGTGGGGGCAGAGTGCAGACAGTGGTATGATGCTATCAGTGGAGGCAGATTGCAGACAGAGGTATGATGCTATCAGTGGGGGCAGAGTGCAGACAGAGGTATGATGCTATCAGTGGAGGCAGATTGCAGACAGAGGTATGATGCTATCAGTGGGGGCAGAGTGCAGACAGAGGTATGATGCTATCAGTGGGGGCAGAGTGCAGACAGAGGTATGATGCTATCAGTGGGGGCAGAGTGCAGACAGAGGTATGATGATATCAGTGGGGGCAGAGTGCAGACAGAGGTATGATGCTATCAGTGGGGGCAGAGTGCAGACAGTAGTATGATGATATCAGTGGAGGCAGAGTGCAGACAGTGGTATGATGCTATCAGTGGGGGCAGAGTGCAGACAGAGGTATGATGCTATCAGTGGGGGCAGATTGCAGACAGAGGTATGATGCTATCAGTGGGGGCAGAGTGCAGACAGAGGTATGATGATATCAGTGGGGGCAGAGTGCAGACAGAGGTATGATGCTATCAGTGGGGGCAGAGTGCAGACAGAGGTATGATGCTATCAGTGGGGGCAGAGTGCAGACAGTGGTATGATGCTATCAGTGGGGGCAGAGTGCAGACAGTGGTATGATGCTATCAGTGGGGGCAGAGTGCAGACAGTGGTATGATGATATCAGTGGGGGCAGAGTGCAGACAGTGGTATGATGCTATCAGTGGGGGCAGAGTGCAGACAGTGGTATGATGATATCAGTGGGGGCAGAGTGCAGACAGTGGTATGATGATATCAGTGGGGGCAGATTGCAGACAGTGGTATGATGCTATCAGTGGGGGCAGAGTGCAGACAGAGGTATGATGCTATCAGTGGGGGCAGAGTGCAGACAGAGGTATGATGATATCAGTGGGGGCAGAGTGCAGACAGAGGTATGATGCTATCAGTGGGGGCAGAGTGCAGACAGTGGTATGATGCTATCAGTGGGGGCAGAGTGCAGACAGTGGTATGATGATATCAGTGGGGGCAGAGTGCAGACAGTGGTATGATGATATCAGTGGGGGCAGATTGCAGACAGTGGTATGATGCTATCAGTGGGGGCAGAGTGCAGACAGTGGTATGATGCTATCAGTGGAGGCAGAGTGCAGACAGTGGTATGATGATATCAGTGGGGGCAGAGTGCAGACAGTGGTATGATGATATCAGTGGGGGCAGAGTGCAGACAGTGGTATGATGCTATCAGTGGGGGCAGATTGCAGATAGTGGTATGATGCTATCAGTGGGGGCAGAGTGCAGACAGTGGTATGATGCTATCAGTGGGGGCAGAGTGCAGACAGTGGTATGATGATATCAGTGGGGGCAGAGTGCAGACAGTGGTATGATGATATCAGTGGGGGCAGAGTGCAGACAGTGGTATGATGCTATCAGTGGGGGCAGATTGCAGATAGTGGTATGATGCTATCAGTGGAGGCAGAGTGCAGACAGAGGTATGATGCTATCAGTGGGGGCAGAGTGCAGACAGTGGTATGATGATATCAGTGGGGGCAGAGTGCAGACAGTGGTATGATGCTATCAGTGGGGGCAGATTGCAGACAGTGGTATGATGATATCAGTGGAGGCAGAGTGCAGACAGTGGTATGATGCTATCAGTGGGGGCAGAGTGCAGGCTGTTGCTTAAAGCAAAAGAAGGCTGACAGCACTCACTCACACAGGGCGCTCGTTCCACGTCCAGGGAACCCTTCCCGGATATTGCATAGACTCCAAGGTAGAAGGACAGCGCTCCAGCCGGGTGTTAAGGTCCAAAAATCTTTATTTCAGCCATGATAAAGCAGCCAACAGCAACGTTTCGACCGCACAATCGGACTTTTTCAAGCACACACCAAAATGTTTGGGGCCGTCTTAAATAGTGTGGTCACCACGCAGGGAGCCAATCACTATTAAGTACACGCCCCCCAGCTGCAGAGGCGCTTCGCGTTGAGCTGCGACTCCATCCCGATCCGGTGATTGGGCGTGGCTATGACGTAGAGCGCTGACGTTTGCACTCCACGGCCGATGCCCGCGCCTGCTGCTCGGTGCTGGGACCTAATAGGACATCGCCGCCATCAAACGTAAGTACATTGCTCCTGATAGAAGTAACTTGATTGGAGACGCTATGTCACACATAATGTATTGGTGAGCCTGATTGGCCAAAAGCGGAACACGGCGCCATTAACCATGAGTGGTCAGAAATATACAGGAAGTGCTATGTGAAAGACTCCTATTGGCGACTCATCACTATGGAGACAAGTATACAGCGTATATCCGCACCGAAATCAGAAGATGAACAACATGCGTTTGAACTGCTATGCGTGAATAAATGTATTTATCTATATGGCGATGATTTGGTTTTACGTGATGCACACTTGCACATATGTCTGATGTCCCTTTTGGGATTGTTTTTATTATTTGTATATATTATATGGTTAAGGGGGCTGGTACTTAATAGTGACTGGCTCCCTGCGTGGTGTCCACACTATTTAAGACGCCCCAAACATTTTGGTGTGTGCTTGAAAAAGACCGATTGTGCGGTTGAAACGTTGCTGTTGGCTGCTTTATCATGGCTGAAATGAAGATTTTTGGACCTTAACACCCGGCTGGAGCGCTGTCCTTCTACCTTGGAGTCTATGCAGGCTGTTGCTTGTCTGACTCCATCAGAATGACAGTTCACTGCACTGCAGTACCCATAATGCGCCGCTAGGGGAGCCCGCTCACACCGAGCGCAGTACCCACAATGCGCCGCTAGGGGAGCCCGCTCACACCGAGCGCAGAGCACAAGCGCTCTGGGTTCTGTGACGTCAGTGATTACGGAAGTGTCAGTGACTTCCGGTGTCCGGATCTTATTAGTCGGTGACGGTGGGCTGCGTTGTGTATGTGAGTAGAGCGTGCTGACGGTGGGCGAGGCGGTCATGAGGCGACTTAGGACATTGCTGTGTAGTGGGGGCTCAGGGACATAAACATATGGCGCGCAGTGTGTTATGCACCAGTGTATGGGAGGTGCAGTGCGTTATAACGGCCACATGGGGGCAGGTCACTAACATTGGCCACATAGGAGGGCGGAGCATCAGAGCTGCGGGTGTATGGAGGTACAGGTGACAGCTGGCGCAGATACCGGTACTGAAGGGAACATGGCTGGTGCCAGGCGGTGGTGCTGAGTGTCTGATGGATGCCATCTGGACTCTGGTGACCTCAGCCACTCATCGGTTGGTACCACCTGGCGCCGGCCATGCCCCATTCAATACCATCTGGTGCCAGCCACGCGCTCTTCGGTACCATCCGGTGCCAGCCACGCTTCCATCAATACCATCCGGTGCCAGCCACGCTCCCATCAATACCATCCGGTGCCAGCCACGCTCCCATCAATACCATCCGGTGCCAGCCACGCTCCCATCAATACCATCCGGTGCCAGCCACGCTCCCATCAATACCATCCGGTGCCAGCCACGCTCCCATTGGTGCCATCCGGTGCCAGCCACGCTCCCATTGGTGCCATCCGGTGCCAGCCACGCTCCCATTGGTGCCATCCGGTGCCAGCCACGCTCCCATTGGTGCCATCCGGTGCCAGCCACGCTCCCATTGGTGCCATCCGGTGCCAGCCACGCTCCCATTGGTGCCATCCGGTGCCAGCCACACTCCCTTTGGTACTATCCGGTGCCAGCCACACTCCCTTTGGTACTATCCGGTGCCAGCCACCCTCCCATTGGTGCCATCCGGTGCCAGCCACGCTCCCTTTGGTACCATCCGGTGCCAGCCACACTCCCTTTGGTACTATCCGGTGCCAGCCACACTCCCATTGGTGCCATCCGGTGCCAGCCACACTCCCTTTGGTACTATCTGGTGCCAGCCACACTTCCTTTGTTACCATCCGGTGCCAGCCACACTTCCTTTGGTACCATCCGGTGCCAGCCACTCTCCCATTGGTACCGTCCGGTGCCTGTTGGTACAGCCTAAACAAGCAGAAGAAAGGTAGCATGTATACAACAGGGATCACCAAAAGAGTAATTATTACAAAAAATATTTAAACTTTATTGAATTGTAATACAACAACACTGCAAAGAGTTAAAATCAATTAAAATTGCAAACTGCAAACAAAATTATACATCGACCCAAAATAAGGTCATGCCCCTGCCACACCTCAGTAATATAGAGAATAACCCCCACATCAAGCCACATACATGTGTAGTAACAATATTAACCCCTGGAAGACAAGGGAGGGATACCAAGATAAAAAAGGGTCCCGCTTGTCCAGAGAATGCAACTAGGCAAAAAGGCCCGATTCTGTAGAATAGAACAGTAAAATGGACGCACAATAGGAAAATCCACTATTCAGATGAGCAATATTCACAGGTTTCATTTGAGAGACTTAGTATATTATTAACTGCATAATGTCTGCTAAAAAGCCCCCACAGAACAAAGATACTAGAAGTTAATTTCGTCTAAGCCCAGTGCATAAACAGCCCCTATAGAGCGACGCCTAGGAGGCTATAGAGAGGAACAATAATCCATTTGTTAAGGCATATAATCAGGGAAAAAAAACTGCACATATCAAGAAAAGGCTTGTATCAATGGGACATGTCCCCACCTAGAAAGGCAAAGGAGAAGGCGGATACAACCTGAGCCTGTGGATGAGATCACCGCAGAACGATGCCTGTATGGAACATCGGTGCAACAAGGGATCCGAACAATGAAGGAGGCAAAGGCGTAAAATGCCCAACACGTGTCGCCAGAAAACCCGGCTTCTTCAGGGTCACAGGTTTTTTTCTTGGTATCCCTCCCTTGTCTTCTAGGGGTAAATATTGTTACTACACATGTATGTGGCTTGATGCCGGGGTTATTTTCTATATTACTGAGGTGTGGCAGGGGCATGACCTTATTTTGGGTCAATGTATAATTTTGTTTGCAATTTTAATTGATTTTAACTCTTTGCAGTGTTGTTTTATTACAATTCAATAAAGTTTATATATTTTTTGTAATAATTACTCTTTTGGTGATCCCTGTTGTATACATGCTACCTTTCTTCTGCTTGTTTGTGCCATATTTACCTAGCCTGTAATGGGAGATTCCTAGCAATAGTGCCCTCCAGCTTTGGTTGTTCTGTTGGTACACCAGCCATGCACTCTTTATAATCTTCTTTCTCACCTACCACTACCTGTCCTCTATGTACCCAGCTGTTAACCCCCTCATCTCCATATACCAGTAAGTTATCATGCCCTGTGCCCCCCTGTGGTGTAATGGCTGAGGGGGGCAGTACAGATCCGTATTGGGGTTGCCCTGTGCCCCCTCTGGTGTAATGGCTGAGGGGGGCAGTACAGATCCGTATTGGGGTTGCCCTGTGCCCCGTGTGGTGTAATGGCTGAGGGGGATCAGTACAGATCTTTATGGGGGTTGCCCTGTGACCCCTGTGGTGTAATGGCTGAGGGGGATAAGTACAGATCTTTATGGGGGTTGCCCTGTGACCCCTGTGGTGTAATGGCTGAGGGGGGCAGTACAGATCCGTATTGGGGTTGCCCTGTGACCCCTGTGGTGTAATAGCTGAGGGGGCAGTACAGATCCGTATTGGGGTTGCCCTGTGCCCCCTGTGGTGTAATGGCTGAAGGGGTCAGTACAGATCCGTATTGGGGTTGCCCTGTACCCCCTGTGGTGTAATAGCTGAGGGGGGCAGTACAGATCCGTATTGGGGTTGCCCTGTGCCCCCTGTGGTGTAATGGCTGAAGGGGTCAGTACAGATCCGTATTGGGGTTGCCCTGTGCCCCCTGTGGTGTAATAGCTGAGGGGGGCAGTACAGATCCGTATTGGGGCTGCACTGTGCCCCCTGTGGTGTAATGGCTGAGGGGGGCAGTACAGATCCGTATAGGGGTTGCCCTGTGCCCCCTGTGGTGTAATAGCTGAGGGGGGCAGTACAGATCCGTATTGGGGCTGCACTGTGCCCCCTGTGGTGTAATGGCTGAGGGGGGCAGTACAGATCCGTATTGGGGTTGCCCTGTGCCCCCTGTGGTGTAATGGCTGAGGGGGGCAGTACAGATCCGTATTGGGGTTGCCCTGTGCCCCCTGTGGTGTAATGGCTGAGGGGGGCAGTACAGATCCGTATTGGGGTTGCCCTGTGCCCCCTGTGGTGTAATGGCTGAGGGGGGCAGTACAGATCCGTATTGGGGTTGCACTGTGACCCCTGTGGTGTAATGGCTGAGGGGGGCAGTACAGATCCGTATTGGGGTTGCCCTGTGCCCCCTCTGGTGTAATAGGTGAGGGGGGCAGTACAGATCCGTATTGGGGTTGCACTGTGCCCCCTGTGGTGTAATGGCTGAGGGGGATCAGTACAGATCTTTATGGGGGTTGCCCTGTGCCCCCTGTGGTGTAATGGCTGAGGGGGGCAGTACAGATCCGTATTGGGGTTGCCCTGTGCCCCCTCTGGTGTAATAGGTGAGGGGGGCAGTACAGATCCGTATTGGGGTTGCACTGTGCCCCCTGTGGTGTAATGGCTGAGGGGGGCAGTACAGGTCCGTATTGGGGTTGCCCTGTGCCCCCTGTGGTGTAATAGCTGAGGGGGGCAGTACAGATCCGTATTGGGGTTGCCCTGTGCCCCCCTGTGGTGTAATAGCTGAGGGGGGCAGTACAGATCCGTATTGGGGCTGCACTGTGCCCCCTGTGGTGTAATGGCTGAGGGGGGCAGTACAGATCCGTATTGGGGTTGCCCTGTGCCCCCTGTGGTGTAATGGCTGAGGGGGGCAGTACAGATCCGTATTGGGGTTGCCCTGTGCCCCCTCTGGTGTAATAGGTGAGGGGGGCAGTACAGATCCGTATTGGGGTTGCACTGTGCCCCCTGTGGTGTAATGGCTGAGGGGGGCAGTACAGGTCCGTATTGGGGTTGCCCTGTGCCCCCTGTGGTGTAATAGGTGAGGGGGGCAGTACAGATCCGTATTGGGGTTGCCCTGTGCCCCATGATGCTGTGGATGGGCCTGTGGCAGTACTGGGCACTCGCAGCTCCAGGTTGTGCTGCCAGGATCTGGCGCCCTCCTCTGCCCATTACGTCTGTATCTTGTACATGAGTCGGTGTTCTCTTCTTGCCTCCAGACCAGTGACCATGGTGTGCATCCCCTGCATCGTCATTCCCATCCTCCTGTGGGTCTACAAGAAGTTCCTGGAGCCCATCATCTACCCCGTCATCTCCCCCTTTATCAACCGACTATGGCCAAGGAAAGCGGTGCAGAGTGACCCAGGCTCAGCGAGCAAGAGCACGACAGAAAGCAACGGCAGCGCACAGGTACAGCTCCTCCGTGCTGCTGGAAAGTATGAACAGGTTTCCTGTCCTGCAGGTGTTAGCCTAAAAGCCCCTCATGGTAAACAGTAACATGTGCTAGTCGGGTCAGACACACAGATGAGTCTAGAGGTGACTACATCCTAATAGTCCTGCTTACAGCAGAGGGTTTGTTACAGACTCCACCCTGTACTAGCAATAGGCCACCGCTTCATAATATGGGAACATTACTTTAACTGGGGGGGGGTTAGGACAAGCATTAAAAGCGATGGTCAGAGTAGCAGAAGAGTTAACGGGATTTTTCCAGGCCTCCGCATGCTGCAGGTCCGTAACCCCCTGACGTACAGAACCGCGCAGCACGCTGTGTATAAGCCATGATCTGAGCTGTTCTACCCGTTCTGTACACTGCTTACATCCGATCGCTGCAAACAACTGACTGATGGAGGTGACGGATGCTGCACAGCCCGAGGCTTCTGATTGATCGGCTATCCTTTGGCTAGGCCATCAATATCAAAGTCCTGGAAAACCTTTTTCAGACCCCTGTTCATATTAGAGGAATGTCTAAACTGGTTTTGCCAGCATTGGTCAACTAGTGTGTAATGGGGTCCTCCTCGCTTTTGGGTGTGGGGGGGCTGAAAAGTTCACCATTATATTCTAGATCTCAGAAAAAATCAGAATGTTGGAAGTTTCACACACCGCTGTTTGAAGAAACGTTTCATAAATCAGTACATGCAAATATAGAAAAGCCATCACATCAGAGAAATCTGCTTCTTTCTCCACTTATGAGCCACTTCTCCTCCTCCCCGCTGCCTCCTGCACAAACAGAATGCTAAAATCCTTCTTGTTCGAAACATGACGGACTGATATCTCGCTGCCTGTTGAAGTCCATAGAGGGGGGGAGCAGAATAAGAGGGGCACAGACTCATGCTGCCACCTTCTAGTAAGTGTTTTATCTCACTCCAGAACTGGATTCACAGCTATACTGCTCAGTACTTGCTGTATAATGTGCCCCATGTTATGTCTACTTCTGATCATGTGCAACATACAGTCAGGATTGCTGGAATCCGTCATGTCTGTGTGTGCTGTGTATGAGAGACATCAGAGTAGCTAGTCTCCACCACCAGCTCAGAGGCAACTGGAAATGAGAGAGAGCAGAGGGGATAAACTGGTGAATAAAAGTCTTGTTTCTGGGTGTCTGGAGAATTTTCTATGGGGGATGAGGAGTCATGTACATTGTTTCTTGCCTCTCTCTACAGCTGGAGTGTAATGGGACAGCGAATGGGAGCGCCGCTCCGGAACAGAATGGGACCGCCAATAAAAAGACAGACTGAACTCCACCCGGAATAAAGGACCCCGGACTAAACTCTCTGCCCTTCACCTCCACCTTTCTAGGGACAATATGCAATCTCTGCTAATTAGGGATGATTTTATTTATTAATGATGTAAACACGTGACATTCTTCCTGTATATAATCTTTAGCATTCCAGATCAGATATTAAAAATACACTTTATAGTCGAGTGACCCAATAATAAATTATCATTCACAGGAATACACGTTTTATGAAGCTCTGTCAATTCGAATAGCGCTGTCCCTTAAGTGTCCACTACTTTGACACTGATGGTGTATCCAGATTGGTAAGAGTTCCTACACCCGGGACCCCCACAAATCAGCTGGGGCGGCCGGATGTAATCCGCGTATGGTCCAGAAGAGCACAGCTCTGTACACTTCCTAGTGGCCGATCTCTGGTACTGCAGCTCAGCTCCTATTGAGGTGAATGCGATCTGACTTTACACAGTGATCGGAGCTGTGCTATATTTGGTTTAGATAACAGTTGATTGCTGGGGGTAATCTGATATTACAGTAGGTCATCTGTAGACAACCCCTTTAAGACTGACAGCAGTGGGAGTTGATGACATCACAGATGCCCGGTGAGGCGGACGGTGACATCACAATGGGTGCCAGCCCTATAGATTCAGCATCAGGACACATAGCAGCAAAACTGAGCACCTTGGAGCCAGGGCGGTTCATGCAGGGAATATTGTGTGCCTCATTTTAAAAGGGGTTGTCCACCTTTGGGGACAACTTTTTTTTTTTTAAATATATATATATATATATATATATATATATATATATATATATATATATATATATATATATATGCATGTATTTGGAGCTAAAAGGCTTTTTTGCAGTTGGGCTTTATTAAAAATGTCCTTCTGTTTGGCTTTTACAGGCTCCTTGTTTTCTTGTACATTCAATTTTGATGCTGTCCATGGTCATAAATCAGCTGAGCGGAGCTCCAAAAAAGACAGACATCCTGTCAGACCGTCTTAACAAGCTCACTGATAGATTCTTAGTTTCCTCCTTCTGCAGCCATAAATATACAGAATTACATGGAGGCTGTAGCAGGCACATGTTGCAATTTTTTTAATGAAACCCAATTGCAAAAATACCGACATTATTCCCAAAGGTGGACAATCCCTTTAACCTTTTTAAAAGGAGATGATAAGATTGGGACATAGTTCACTGCATTACTGAAGATCTCATCCGAGGGGAGGGGGCTCCTAATGTTCTCGTGCCCATTTTAGGTGTTTTTTTTTCGCAGCGGACAGGTCTCGGTGTGGGCAGTCGGCCCGGCTCGTGATTACACAGGGAGCTGCGATGCTCTGCGTCTTCTCTATCGTCACAGTGCGCAGTTTGTGCCATGGAATCGGGAGAACCTTCATCAATGACTCTTGGCCCCGTGACCATGATTGTTAGGTACTAATCACTGCATATCAGGAGAACCGCACAAGAGCTGACACTTTGGGAATCTTCTGACCTAGTGGTGTAGGTATCACAGTTCGGTCACTCTATTCCGTACACTTGCCCATTCTTCCTAGACTATTCACTAGATGAACTCCTTCTCAGTATGTGACCTGCATGTACTAAGGGGTGTAAGGATCGCAGCAGCAGAGGGTGCAACCGGGCCAATGCAGGAGGAGGGCGGCTCGCTGGCTGCTGCACTGTATTGCTGCGCAGGGACCAGCCAGAACCCTTCACTGCAATGCACAATGCTGGCTAATCATAAGGAGGGACCTAGGATGAGAGACACTATTACAGGACGGAGGCCAGGACCTATGACATTATGTAACAAAGGGGACAGGATGGGGGACATTATTACAGGAAGGGGACAGGATGGGGGACATTATTACAGGATGGGGGACATTACAGGAAGGAGACTGGATGGGGGACATTATTACAAGAAGGGGACAGGCTGGGGACATTTACAGGAAGGGGACAGGCTGGGGGACATTATTACAGGAAGGAAACATGATGGGGACATTATTACAGGAAGGAGACAGGATGGGGGACATTATTACAGGAAGGGGACAGGATGGGGGACATTATTACAGGAAGGGGACAGGATGGGGGACATTATAACTGGATGGGGACATTATAACAGAAAGGATACAGGATAGGGACATTATTACAGGAAGGGGACAGGATGGGGGACATTATTACAGGAAAGGGACATGATGGGGGACATTATTACAAGAAGGGGACATAATGGGGGAAATTATTACAGGAAGGGGACAGGCTGGGGGACATTATTACAGGAAGGGGACATGATGGGGGACATTACAGGAAGGGGACAGGATGGGTACATTATTACAGGAAGGGGACAGGATGGGGGACATTACAGGAAGGGGACAGGATGGGGGAAATTATTACAGGAAAGGGACAGGATGGGGGACATTATTACAGGAAGGGGACAGGATGGGGGACATTATTACAGGATGGGGATATTATTACAGGAAGGGGACAGGATGGGGACATTATTAAAGGAAGGGGACAGGATGGGGGACATTATTACTGGATGGGGACATTATAACAGGAAGGATACAGGATGGGGACATTATTATAGGAAGGTGACAGGATAGGGACATTATTACAGGAAGGGGACAGGATGGGGACATTATTACAGGAAGGGGACATAATGGGGGACATTATTACAGGAAGGGGACATGATGGGGACATTATTACAGGAAGGGGACAGGATGGGGACATTATTACTGGATTGGGACATTATAATAGGAAGGAGACAGGATGGGGACATTATTACAAGAAGGGGACAGGATGGGGACATTATTTCAGTAAGGAGACAGGATGGGAGACAACAGGAAGGAGACTGGATGGGGATATTACAGGATGGGGACATTATTACAGGATGGGGGACTTTATTACAGGAAGGAGACAGGCTGGGGGACATTATAACAGGATAAGGACATTATTACAGAAAGGGGACAGTATTACAGAAAGCACCCTGGACGGGGACATTATTACAGAAAGGGGCCAGGACAGGGACATTATTACAGAAAGGAGTCATTACAGGATATTACAAAAAGGGCCAGGATGGGGGACATTATTACAGGAAGGGACAAGGACGGAGGACATTATTACAAGAAAGGGGCTAAGACGGGGCACATTATTACATGGAGGGTGAACATGTCATTCTTTATGGGATAAAGAACGCTACAAAGGTCCATACATCTGACCAAAATGGAGGTGGGGGCTCAGTTCTAGTTATGCCACTGTGTGTAAATCAAACATGGTGCGGGCTCAGGAGCTGAGTGTGCACCCTACAAGTCATGTGCTGGCTGTATAACCAGTTACATGCTGGTATGATCGTTCCATTGCCCACTGGTGGCAGCGGGGCAGGTACTGAAGGCCCCTACATCGCCCCCATCTTGCCACCTAGGAGATCAGTAATCTTACTATATCCTGCAATATTGTATTAGAGCCATCAATCGCAGGTTTAAGTCGCCTGTGGGTGATTAACAAATAAAGTACAGATTAATTAAAAAAAAAAAGTTACAAAAATGATTTAGCTGCTTCTGGACCCCAAATCTCGCCTGTCACTGGGGCTAATATTCCAGTTACAGGGGAAATCGGAGGTGGAAAAAAGAAATCAGATATTGAAATCCCCCTTTCCCCCGAAAAGATCTTTTATGACATTATGTAAAAAAATAAATATATAAAAAATATAATATAAATATATGCTAAATATAAAAATGTAAAAAAAAACCTCGTTGCTAATCTAACTTGTCATTACTAGCCTCGCCGCTGCTGAGAAAAAAACGCCAACCTGTGGGATATGGGGAGCAGGATGGAAAATGGATTTCAGTGGTCGCAGGTAGTTATAAAAAAAAGGGAAAAAACAGACACCAATTTCCCTAATTTTCCCTCCGATATCGTAAAAAAAAAAAAATGCAAAAGAGAGAATGAAAAAAAAAAAGTAAATGTATAAAATGTAATTTTTTAATATCCGAAAAAAAACCTGAAAATGTGCCTGGTCAGTAACGGAGATAAAAAAAAATATATTAAAAAACTTTTAAATCAAATTTTTTTAGATCAAAAAGTAAATGTCGCCGTGTCCGTAAAAGAACAAGAGAAAAAAAAAACCAAGCCCTCATACAGCTTTGAAAAATTAAAAGAAAAGTTACGTTTTTTTGGAGACAAAAAAGCAAAAAAAATAAACAAAATACGAAAACTTATAAAAGGAAAAGTCAGCCAGAAAGGGGTTAAATTTTTTTGTGCTGCATAAATAATTCATGAGCTCCGCCTATTACATGTGATTGCCCACATAAACACGCCCACTCCAGGAAGCAGCATCCCAAGTCTTGCCATATTGCTCCACCCACGCAGCCTTGTTTTAAATGACCACGCCCACCTCGGTGCACGTTGCCGCCCTTTTCTCGTATCACAGTTCGTTTTACGGCTAAACATTTACATAGCCGCGCCCACTCTGCTATCGTCTCCGCCCATTACCTGTGTTTTGCATAGCCGCACTTTACGGCACGCCTGTTTCCGCGCCCACTTTTTTTTTTGTCGGCCGGGAGGCGGTCACGTGACGCTGGTGACGCAGCTGTCTGCGGCGACGTGGGGTGATGGCGGCTGCATCCCAGTGACAGGAGAGGAAGAGGCTGCGACTGACTGGACGGAGAGCGGGCGACGGAGGTGAGCGGCCGGCGGCGGCGCCTGTGTGTGTACCGGTGCCTCCATCATCTTGGAAACGGTCAGTAAGTAGGAGCTCTTACTGATGGCAATGATGGGGGTGTGCTCCTCACTGACATGCTGGGAGTTGTAGTGCGCATTGTGTGTGGTGGTCCCTGGGTGACTGTGGGACAGTTCTCCCTCGGTGGGTAGCCCAGACCTATATACGGGTCCGCGACTACAACTCCCAGCACGCTCTCGGTGAGGGAATGCTGGGAATTGTAGTGTCGTCACTGCTGCTTTATGCTGAGCAGCCTCTGACCGTGGCAGGATCGGGGTCTGTGTGGATGTCCATGGGCCCCCCGCACTGTGATCGTGGGGAGCCAGCCGGAATACATGAAGAAAACGTAAAAAATAGAAATATCTGAATTTTCCCAGTACAAAAAAATCATTGATCATTTCCCCGTCTACAGAAGTTCAACTTTATTTTTCATTTGACAGATTAAAGAGAAAATAATGCAAACCCAGACTTGCCCTTCCATGGTTGTCACCCGGCCCCATAATTAAAATAAATAAATGCAATAGAAAGGAGATGAAACAAATTCTGTATTTCAGTATGGACAAGGCCATCAGCTGGACACCCACAGAGCGAGCCCCGTATAATAATGAGATATATATAATATATAATATAATAATAATATAATACGGACCAATATTAATCTCTGGGGCAGCTCCATCGTGCAGCATGCCGAGACTGTCACCGTATATCGGCCGAGACTCGCCAAGGAAAGTCTATGGGGGCGAGAAAAACTCGCACAGCACCCGGACCATGCGTGTGACCTGCGAGAAATACGCAGCGGCGTCCTATAGAAAAGCCGGCAATTCAGTGCGGTGTACAGTAACATCACACTGACAGGTTAGAATAGAATCTACTATATAATTGTCTAAGGGTCACTTCCGTCTTTCTTTCTGTCACGGGTATTCATTGGTCGCGGCCTCTGTCTGTCACGGAAATCCAACTCGCTGATTAGTCGCGGCAAAATAGCCACAACCAATCAGCGACGGGCACAGTCCGGCGCCAAAATGGCCGCTCCTTCCTCCCTGCAGTCCCTGCCCGCTCCATTATCCCCTCCAGTCAGCGCTCACACAAAGTTAATGGCAGCGCTAACCGACCGCGTTATGCCGCAATGTAACGCACTCCATTAACGCTGCTATTAACCCTGTGTGACTAACTTTTTTACTATTGAGGCTGCCTATGCAGCGTCAATAGTAAAAAGATCTAATGTTAAAAATAATAATAAAAAAAAATCATTATATGCTCACATTCCGCCGCCTTTCCCGCTCCTCGCGACGCTCCGGTGACTGCTCCATGCAAGCAGCAGGTTCCAGTGGCAAGAATGGTATGGGAGAAGGACCTGCCATGACATCACGGTCATGTGACCGCGACGTCATCACAGGTCCTGCGCCCATACCAACCCTGGGACCGGAAGCTGCCGCGTGCACCGCACACAGGGCCAGGACTTCAACGGAGGTGAGTATATGTTTATTTTTTAAGTCTGTATACTACAAGGCGCTGTGCAATACACTACATGGCGCTGGGCAATATACTTCGTGGCTGGGCAATATACTTCGTGGCTGGGCAATATACTTCGTGGCTAGGCAATATACTTCGTGGCTGGGCAATATACTACATGGCGCTGGGCAATATACTTCGTGGCTGGGCAATATACTTCGTGGCTAGGCAATATACTACGTGGCTGGGCAATATACTACGTCACTAGGCAATATACTACGTAACTGGGCAATATACTATGTGGCTGGGCAATATACTATGTGGCTGGGCAATATACTATGTGGCTGGGCAATATACTACGTGGCTGGGCAATATACTACGTCACTGGGCAATATACTACGTGGACTGGGCAATATACTACGTGACTAGGCAATATACTACGTGGACTGGGCAATATACTACGTCACTGGGCAATATACTACGTGGCTGGGCAATATACTACGTGGACTGGGCAATATACTACGTCACTAGGCAATATACTACGTGACTGGGCAATATACTACGTGGACTGGGCAATATACTACTGGACTGGGCAATATACTACGTGGACTGGGCAATATACTACGTGACTGGGCAATATACTACGTGGACTGGGCAATATACTACGTGACTAGGCAATATACTACGTGGACTGGGCAATATACTACGTGACTAGGCAATATACTACGTGGACTGGGCAATATACTACTGGACTGGGCAATATACTACGTGGACTGGGCAATATACTACTGGACTGGGCAATATACTACGTGACTGGGCAATATACTACGTGGACTGGGCAATATACTACGTGACTAGGCAATATACTACGTGGACTGGGCAATATACTACTGGACTGGGCAATATACTACGTGGACTGGGCAATATACTACGTGACTGGGCAATATACTACGTGGACTGGGCAATATACTACGTGACTAGGCAATATACTACGTGACTGGGCAATATACTACGTGGACTGGGCAATATACTACGTGGACTGGGCAATATACTACGTGGACTGGGCAATATACTACGTGGACTGGGCAATATACTACGTGACTGGGCAATATACTACGTGGACTGGGCAATATACTACGTGACTGGGCAATATACTACGTGGACATGCATATTCTAGAATACCCGATGCGTTAGAATCGGGCCACCATCTAGTAGAATTTTATATATATCTTTATATTTCATACAGAGCGAGATAGCAGAATAGCTGATAATTCTATTGTCGGGTTCTGTAAAATCATTACTGAACCAAACAGGATATGAGACATGATTACATACAGTAAACCATTTCATATTCATTAGATTTTTACATATTCCTCACTAAGGCCTCTTTCAGACGTCCAGAGAAATCGGTACCGGAATTATCAGTGTCCGTGTGCTCACGTAGCACATCAGTGTGGCACACGTGCGGCATCCGTGTGCTGCCTGAGGACCACATGGACCGTGCAGGAGAGACAGCGCTACACTAAGCGCTGTCCCCCCTGCGTGGTGCTGAAGCCGGCATTCATCTCTTCTCCCCCGCAGGAGAGAAGAGATGAAAGATCAAGTTTTTGTTATTTTTTTGTTAAAAATAAAGTTTGCTGCTGAGCTCCCGCCTCCCATCCCGCGTGCACCGCCCGGCCCCTTGCATAGAAATACTCACCTAGCTCCCGCGATGTCTTCTCTCTCCTCTCAGCGCTGGCAGCTTCTCCTGTGTGAGCGGTCACGTGGTCCCGCTCATTACAGTGAGGAATATGCCCATATTCCTCACTGTAATGAGCGGGACCATGTGACCGCTCACACAGGGCCTACTGCCGGCGCTGAGAGGAGACATCGCTGGAGCTGGGTGTCGGTGAGTATTTCCTGGCAAGCAGGGGGGCGCACAGGGGATGGGAGGCAGGAGGGGACGCACAAACTTTATTTTTGAGGGAAAAGAAAAAAAAAAAAAAGATTTTTCATTCCTTCTTTCCAGCGAACGCTGCTGGGAAGAAGGGATGAATTCCGACTTCAGCACCAGACACGGGGGGGACAGCGCTTACTGTAGCGCTGTCTCTCCTGCGGGCGGTACGTGTACACGGAGGAGAGTGCACACTGTTCTCCGTGTGCATGTGTGCGGGACACTTTGCGGACCGTGCTGCCGGAGAAAAACGGACATGTCTCCGTGTTTTCAACATGGACACACGGTCCGTGAAAACACGGAGACATGTGCATAGACCCATTTATTTGAATGGGTCTACGTGTGTCAGTGTCTCCGGTACGTGAGAAAACTGTCAGTACACGTACCGGAGACACTGACGTGTGAAAGAGGCCTTATAGTGTTAGTAATTTGTGTGTGAAATTTGATAGGTGTTTAAATTAAAGGGTTAATTCCTGTAAAAAAAAATTGTCGTGGGCTCCCACACAATTTTCTCCGCCAGAGTAAATTGTTCTCCCCTCCCCCCCCAGCTAAAAACATCTGCCCCCAGCCACCCCAGAAGAGGCACATCTGTAAGATGCGCCTATTCTGGCACTTGGCCACTCTCTTCCCTCTCCCCTGTAGAGCTTGCATATGGGGTAATAAGGGGTTACTGACACCTTGCTATTGTAAGGTGACATTAAGCCGGGTTAATAATGGAGAGGCGTCAATAAGACGCCTATCCTTTATTGATCCAATATTAGAAAAGGGTTAAAATACACACACACATTAAGAATAAAGTCTTTTAATGAAATAATGAAACACACAGGTTTAAAATCTTGCAGTGTGGGACTTGACTGTACGTCGGACAGGTATGGGATATTGTTGCTTTTTTTATTTTGGAATTTTTTACAGAAGAACGAGGGCTTCGCTTGTATTGAGCGTACAATAAAGATGTTAAACCTCTGTGTTTCATTATTTCATTAAAAGACTTTATTCTTAATGTGTGTGTATTTTTAACCCTTTACTACTTTTGGATTAATAATGGATAGGCATCTTATTGACACCTCTCCATTATTAAACAGGCTTAATGTCACCTTACAATAGCAAGGTGACATTAACCCTTTATTACCCCATATCCCACTGCTACTCGGGAGTGGGAAGATAGGGGCTAACTGCCGGAATAGGCACATCTTATAGATGCGCCATTTCTGGGGTGGCTGGGGGCAGGTGTTTTTAGTGGGGGGGGGGGGTAGTTTGGGGCGCAATATCCATGGACCCTCTCTAGGCTATTAATATCTGCCCTCAGTCACTGGCTTTCCCACTGTGGAGGAGAAAATTGCGCGGGAGCCCACGCCAGTTTTTTCCACGAATTAACTCTTTAATTTAACACCTACAGCTCCCAGATTTTGCACATGGACACTTCTAACATTATTAGTGAGGAATATGTAAAAATCTAATGGATATGAAATGGTTTACTGTATGTAACCATGTCTCATATCCTGTCATGTTCTGTAATGATTTAGCAAAAGCCGGCAATTGAATTATCAGCTATCCTGCTATCTAGCGCTGTATGAAATATAAAGATATTATATATATATATATATATATATATATATATATATATATATATATATGTTTTCATGAATATTTGAGCCCATGGATCCATTATATGTCCATTTTGCAAGGTGGCGAGAAAATCTCGCCGTACGGATGTCACACGGATGCTTAGATGCGATCCTCGCACTGTACACTGATAACATACGGATCACTGTTCCGGAACATTTCTGTGATTTTTTTTTTTTTATTTTTATTTTTTATACGTTGTGTGTGACTCCAGCCTTATACAGAAAAAGTTTCAGGTCTCAGAAAATAGCGACAAAAAAAAGTTCAGAAAATTGTTTTTAAACCCTAAAATAAAAATAATTAAAAAAAATCTATAAATTTGTTATCGCCGTCATCATACTGATATCAAGAATCATGATGCCAAGACATTTTTTCTTTTAGATTTTTTTTTTTTTGTCTATCAGTACACTATATGGTAAAGTGGTGACATTGAAAAACTACAACTCATCCCGTGAAAAAAAAAAAAATGTCCTGGAAAGAAGTAAAAAAAAAGTTGTGACTCTTTGGGGGTAAACAAAATTCTCTGTCTGGGAGGGATTAACAAATTCCAAAAAGAAAAGATAGAAAACTTTCTAATATACGGTACTTCAGCGCCATTCCATTTCCATGATCTCTGCTTGCTATCATTAAAGCGGCTGTAGCGTGGAAATTGGTATCTGACAACCCCACTGTTAGGATAGAAAGGTTTTAATTTTGGATTCATTCAGACGTTGGCTTTTTTAATTATGCTAAAAACCGCAGATGGATTACAAGGAGACGTGTTCGGTGTTTAAAAAAAAAAAAAAAAAACAACAAAAGGGTGGGGGGAATCTGGATGGAAAAAATTGTATTTTGTTTTTTTCCGGGATGAAAAATGAGCAATTTTTTAATTTGCTCATCTGGACCTGGTCTAAGGCTAAAGTCCCACATTGGCAAAAACTCTAAAATTAAAATATTTGGAAATAATAGAAAAGCAAAAACTTCCCCCTTTTAAATGGTTACAGGTCCCCTTTAAATGGGGATTATCCAGGATTTAGAACAAAAAAAAAAAAATGGCTCCACCAAACTTTCTTTCCCCCCCATATTGCAACTCCACTCCATTGAGGTGAATGCTGGAGATTGTCGCAGATTTGCCCACTGACTTTACTCTGAGATCGGCACATGAATGAGCAGGCAAATGTGAAAATCTGCGGCGTGCTCCGAGTTTGATGTGGATTAATTTTTTAATCTTTCATCCAACTGTCACTGCTGAGATCAGACCGATCACCACTGTCATTGATCATGGCAGATGGGGGTTCATAGATGATTTTTAATTTTACATTAGGCCAAAATATTAAAGACCCCGTGTTCCGTAAATGAAGGGACTAATGAAAAGAAGGAAAGAAAGTTTTAATAATATTTTAAAAATAAATATATTCAAAAAGTTCAAAATCACTTCAAATCTCCCCCCCCCCCCCAAAAAAAAAAAAAAATCAAAAAGAGAAATCTAAATAAGACTTTTGATATTGTGGTGTTCATTCTTAGTGTAAACTAATACAATATTGTAATTTCTCTTATGGTGGGCACGAGTAAGGAAAAAAATGCAGAATTGCTGTTTTTGCTCAATTTGCCTCTAAAACTGGAATATGGAAAACTAGAAGAGTGTAATCTCGCCTCATATGGAAAACTAGAAGAGTGTAATCTCGCCTCACCATAACGTAAGCGTCCCCCAGAATAAACCGACAACAGAGTAAAAATTACACAAAGGAAAGTGTTAGAATTGCTGTTTTTTTTTTTTCGTTTTCCCCAAAAATGTAATCGAAAGTAATCAGAAAGAGTTATGGACCTCAAAGTTTTACTGATAAAAAACTAAAGCTCATCCCTCAAAAACAAGCCGCATACGGACGACACAGACCAATGTTTAGAAGGAAAACAATATGAATTTTGTGTCGCTGCAACGCCACTGATCTGTAAAGCGAAGTTACTCATTTTACTGCCAAGAGAACATGGTAAAAATAAAGCCGAAAACCCAGAAGAATGTTTTGTTTTTCATAAATTTCACCCATCATAGAATTTGCCGTTTTCACATAAATTATATTGTGACATGAATGGTCTCATTAAAAACTACAAATAACAAAGTTATAGGTCTTGGAGGGCAATTAGGAGAAAAAATGAAAAAATGTCTGTATCCTCAAGGGGGCAAGACCAAGAAAGCATTGTGCAGGACGAGGTCAGACCCCACTAAATACATGGCAGTAGTGTCTTCATCAGTTAGGCCTCATTCACACCTCCGTTTTTCACGTACGATTGATGTGTTTATGAATAGCCGTCGTACCTGTGACAGATTGCGGAGCTGTTCACGTCTGACTTCCTGCACAGTGGTCCGTACAAAATCGTGGAAATGTCCGATTATCGTTCTTTGTGTCAGATCATGTTCTGCAATGAAAGTCTGACTCCGTATCTGGAGAGCAATCCTATTGGGGCAGGCCCCTGTTGGTGCGGCCCCTGTTGGCGCTCCTGTTGGGGCTCCTCCTGTTGGGGCTCCTGTTGGTGCCCCTGTTGGCGCAGCTCCTGTTGGCGCTCCTGTTGGGGCGGCTCCTGTTGGGGCTCCTCCTGTTGGGGCTCCTGTTGTGTTGGCGCGGCTCCTGTTGGGGTGGCTCCTTTTGGCGCTCCTGTTGGGGTGGCTCCTTTTGGCGCTCCTGTTGGGGTGGCTCCTGTTGGCGCGGCTCCTGTTGGCGCGGCTCCTGTTGGCGCGGCTCCTGTTGGCGCGGCTCCTGTTGGCGCGGCTCCTGTTGGCGCGGCTCCTGTTGGCGCGGCTCCTGTTGGCGCGGCTCCTGTTGGCGCGGCTCCTGTTGGCGCGGCTCCTGTTGGGGGCGGCTCCTGTTGGAGCTCTGTTTAAAAACAATGATGAAATTCAGCCCATTTTTTTTTTTTGTACTGAGAAAATCACTGCTGTGTGTATTAGCCCTGACTGACCAGTCGGTGTCCAGGCACCCGACCTCCAGTGTTGTGCACAATGCTTCCTCCTCCATGGATGTATTGTTTTATTTGTGGACACCATCATGTATTCTTCTCTAAAAATCACTTACCAATTGGGTTTAGGGGGCTCCATGACCTATAGATTGCTAGGAGCGGCTCTGACACCTATGATCAGCTGTTATCTGCTCAGGCTGCTGCCAAATGTAAACCGTGTACAGAGCCCATTGAAGTGAATAAGATCTGAGCTGCAGTACCCAAGAACAGCCACTACATGGAGCTGTGGTCTTCTGACTCCTTACACTGATATGAAAACCAACAAACAAACCTTCACATAAGGCCATGTATTAATAAAAAATATTAAATCTTTACTGAAAAACATATAACCATTAAAAACAAGGCAAAAACCACAAGTACAGGAGATGAAAGGTGGGACCCCCACGGCAACGCTCACAAACACAGACAGAGTATACCAAAAATTACCTTGTTTTTAATGGTTATATGTTTTTCAATAACGATTTAATATTTTTTATTAATACTTTGCCTTATGTGAAGGTTTGTTTGTTGGTTTTCATATGTCTTCTCTTCATGGCCCTATATGGGATATAATTAAGTGTTTCCGTACACTGAGAGCAGCTGATCAGTGGGGCCATACTATGGGTGACCTGTGCCAGTCTGACCTCTTGTGCTGTGTGGCCCTATAGGCAGTGCAGTGATGTGGGCGCCCTGTGCCAGTCTGATTTTTTTGTGCTGTGCGGCCCTATAGGCAGTGCAGTGATGTGGGCGCCCTGTGCCAGTCTTGTAATCACTGCCGTTTGCCTTCCTATTAGGAGGCTTCTGGTGTCTGTGCCCCTGGCAGTGGCGGTGCTGCCCTCTGCGGCTCTGCTCTGTGTATTCGGCTGTGTTCACACCTTGTCTGGAGTTTCTCTCCTGTTTTGTGGAGTTTCTCTCCTGTTTTGTGGAGTTTCTCTCCTGTTTTGCGGAGTTTCTCTCCTGTTTTGCGGAGTTTCTCTCCTGTTTTGCGGAGTTTCTCTCCTGTTTTGCGGAGTTTCTCTCCTGTTTTGCGGAGTTTCTCTCCTGTTTTGCGGAGTTTCTCTCCTGTTTTGCGGAGTTTCTCTCCTGTTTTGCGGAGTTTCTCTCCTGTTTTGCGGAGTTTCTCTCCTGTTTTGCGGAGTTTCTCTCCTGTTTTGCGGAGTTTCTCTCCTGTTTTGCGGAGTTTCTCTCCTGTTTTGCGGAGTTTCTCTCCTGTTTTGCGGAGTTTCTCTCCTGTTTTGCGGAGTTTCTCTCCTGTTTTGCGGAGTTTCTCTCCTGTTTTGCGGTCACATCTCTGGCCAGATTGTCCTCCTGACGTGTGATCCTGATGCGCGATCCTGTATGTATATGTGTATATATGTATATATATATATATATATATATATATATATATATATATATATATATATACTGTCCTGTATATACCGCTGTCTTGCAGACGTGAGGCTGTGACATCATTTAACAAGCAGGGAGTTGTCAGGGGCGGCTGATCTGCTGTCAGCTGGGTGCACACTGTGGCTAGTGACAGGGAAGTGGTGACAGTATTTCCATTACCGTCTGCTGAAAATGCCAGAACTCCATGTTCCCTTTTAGCTGCCCTACAACCCCATGTTTTTTTTGCTATAGAGCACTGATTTTTCTGCTATAGGTCTCCAGATCTGCTGTAAACTGGGTCAGCTGATAAAATGGTGCCACCAACTGATACTGGGGGAACGTGGCTGTATTTTGGGGCATTATTATAAGCAGTATATGGCCAGCTCCCCAGCTCCCCCCAGTGGTGACTGCAGACAACTGAGACATTTGAGGCTACTGTCACTTTTGCTCTGTTCCTTTTTTAACCCCATCATACCACAGAGGTTTAGACACTAATGACCAAGCAATATTTTTTTTTTTTTTTTGCAGAATGAGTTGTATTTTTCAGTGGCTTTATTTTTGCATATGTAGAACTTATTGTTTTTTGGATTGTATAATGCTTTCTTGTATTTTCTGAGTGTTGCCGGGAAGTGATCACACGTTCAGCCTGTATTACCAGTATGGACACATCTACAGGAGTATGAAACTAGAGGTCATACATGTAAGTTGTAGCCTTTCCCTATGTCTATCCAGGTAATTCAGCCATTCTTGACAGCTAAGGAGTTCTGGGCAGATGTGGTTGGATTGCGTTGCTGGCATCCTGGGTACAGAGCAGAGGGCAGCGCTTACGGGCCCCAGGTTAGATATTCCAGCAATAGGTAACAAGGCTGAGACGTCTGCATCCTGGAACCTCAATCATTCCGGGTCACACGGACTCTGCAAACATCGTTCTCCATTCTCCTGTCACTGGTGATTCCTGAGGAGTTATATCCACATTCAGGATCCGGCCCAAACGCCACATAAGTCCTCCAATCCACCCCCCCAGACTGCTGGTATATGGGGGCCCAGACTGCTGTTATAGGGGGCTCCAGGCTACACACCCAGACTGCTGTTATAGGGGGCTCCAGACTGCTGTTATAGGGGGGCTCCAGGCTACACATCCAGACTGCTGTTATAGGGGGGCTCCAATCCACCCCCCCAGACTGCTGTTATAGGGGGGCTCCAGGCTACACACCCAGACTGCTGTTATAGGGGGGCTCCAGGCTACACACCCAGACTGCTGTTATAGGGGGGCTCCAGGCTACACACCCAGACTGCTGTTATAGGGGGGCTCCAGGCTGCACACCCAGACTGCTGTTATAGGGGGGCTCCAGACTGCACACCCAGACTGCTGTTATAGGGGGGCTCCAGACTACACACCCAGACTGCTGTTATAGGGGGGCTCCAGACTACACACCCAGACTGCTGTTATAGGGGGGCTCCAGACTGCACACCCAGACTGCTGTTATAGGGGGGCTCCAGACTACACACCCAGACTGCTGTTATAGGGGGGCTCCAGACTACACACCTAGACTGCTGTTATAGGGGGGCTCCAGACTACACACCCAGACTGCTGTTATAGGGGGGCTCCAGACTACACACCCAGACTGCTGTTATAGGGGGCTCCAGACTACACACCCAGACTGCTGTTATAGGGGGCTCCAGACTGCACACCCAGACTGCTGTTATAGGGGGGCTCCAGACTACACACCCAGACTGCTGTTATAGGGGGGCTCCAG
The DNA here is from genome assembly GCF_032444005.1 of Ranitomeya imitator. Taxonomy (NCBI): domain Eukaryota; kingdom Metazoa; phylum Chordata; class Amphibia; order Anura; family Dendrobatidae; genus Ranitomeya; species Ranitomeya imitator. The sequence goes on along the minus strand of NC_091282.1, from coordinate 54,490,238 downwards.
ACTGCACACCCAGACTGCTGTTATAGGGGGGCTCCAGACTACACACCCAGACTGCTGTTATAGGGGGGCTCCAGACTACACACCTAGACTGCTGTTATAGGGGGGCTCCAGACTACACACCCAGACTGCTGTTATAGGGGGGCTCCAGACTACACACCCAGACTGCTGTTATAGGGGGCTCCAGACTACACACCCAGACTGCTGTTATAGGGGGCTCCAGACTGCACACCCAGACTGCTGTTATAGGGGGCTCCAGGCTACACACCCAGACTGCTGTTATAGGGGGCTCCAGACTACACACCTAGACTGCTGTTATAGGGGGCTCCAGACTGCACATCCAGACTGCTGTTATAGGGGGCTCCAGGCTACACACCCAGACTTCTGTTATAGGGGGCTCCAGACTACACACCTAGACTGCTGTTATAGGGGGCTCCAGACTGCACATCCAGACTGCTGTTATAGGGGGCTCCAGACTACACATCCAGACTGCTGTTATAGGGGGGCTCCAGGCTACACACCCAGACTGCTGTTATAGGGGGCTCCAGACTACACACCTAGACTGCTGTTATAGGGGGCTCCAGACTGCACATCCAGACTGCTGTTATAGGGGGCTCCAGGCTACACACCCAGACTTCTGTTATAGGGGGCTCCAGACTACACACCTAGACTGCTGTTATAGGGGGCTCCAGACTGCACATCCAGACTGCTGTTATAGGGGGCTCCAGGCTACACACCCAGACTTCTGTTATAGGGGGCTCCAGGCTACACACCCAGACTGCTGTTATAGGGGGCTCCAGACTACACACGCAGACTGCTGTTATAGGGGGCTCCAGACTACACACCCAGACTGCTGTTATAGGGGGCTCCAGACTACACACGCAGACTGCTGTTATAGGGGGCTCCAGACTACACACGCAGACTGCTGTTATAGGGGGGCCCAGGCTGCGGTGTTTTGGCTTGTTGCTATATGTGCGGAGCACTCCATGTTAGGCTCTGCTCTTCTGCCTGTCGCTGTGTCCTGATGTACGGAGCCATTGTTATTCTGAATAGTGTCCGGTACGTTGCTTTCTCCTCTATATCTTCTCACCAATTTGCACTTTTATTCTCCGTAGACGCCTGCGGTAGGAATGAACAGGTCGCTGCACTTCTAGAATCATGGGTGCCAACAGCAGCACAATAAATGAACTATCCGAGAACGACTATCTAAAGAAGCTGTCGGGAAGCGAGGCCATTTCTGAGAATGAGCCCTTCTGGAACCAGCTGCTGTCCTTCACCTTCTGTACCCCAACTAACAGGTACGTTCTCTGCCTGCGATGAGCCACTGTCATAGATCACCTCCTTCATTGTCTCATTATTTCCATGTTTTCTGTGACTCTCCATATTGCAGTGTCGTTGTTTTGTGCATATAATTAAAGATTCCAGTTTTAAATATGTTCCTTTTAAGATTTACCATGTTTTCTAGTAAGAAGTTATAATCTATCTACAGGATAGGTGATAACTTGTAGATTGGTGGGGGTCCGACCGCCGTGACCCAGACTTGTATGGATTGGCAGTGCTCGGACACCTCCAGCAGTCCCATGGAGGCTATGGATTGGCAGTGCTCGGACACCTCCAGCAGTCCCATGGAGGCTGTGTGGATTGTCAGTGCTCGGACACCTCCAGCAGTCCCACGGAGGCTATGGATTGGTAGTGCTCGGACACCTCCAGCAGTCCCATGGAGGCTATGGATTGGCAGTGCTCGGACACCTCCAGCAGTCCCATGGAGGCTGTGTGGATTGTCAGTGCTCGGACACCTCCAGCAGTCCCATGGAGGCTATGGATTGGTAGTGCTCGGACACCTCCAGCAGTCCCATGGAGGCTGTGTGGATTGTCAGTGCTCGGACACCTCCAGCAGTCCCATGGAGGCTATGGATTGGTAGTGCTCGGACACCTCCAGCAGTCCCATGGAGGCTATGGATTGGTAGTGCTCGGACACCTCCAGCAGTACCATGGAGGCTGTGTGGATTGTCAGTGCTCGGACACCTCCAGCAGTCCCATGGAGGCTATGGATTGGCAGTGCTCGGACACCTCCAGCAGTCCCATGGAGGCTATGGATTGGTAGTGCTCGGACACCTCCAGCAGTCCCATGGAGGCTGTGGATTGGTAGTGCTCGGACACCTCCAGCAGTCCCATGGAGGCTATGGATTGGCAGTGCTCGGACACCTCCAGCAGTCTCACGGAGGCTGTATGGATTGGCAGTGCTCGGACACCTCCAGCAGTCCCATGGAGACTGTATGGATTGACAGTGCTCGGACACCTCCAGCAGTCCCATGGAGGCTGTATGGATTGGCAGTGCTCGGACACCTCCAGCAGTCCCATGGAGACTGTATGGATTGGCAGTGCTCGGACACCTCCAGCAGTCCCATGGAGACTGTATGGATTGACAGTGCTCGGACACCTCCAGCAGTCCCACGGAGGCTGTATGGATTGGCAGTGCTCGGACACCTCCAGCAGTCCCATGGAGACTGTATGGATTGACAGTGCTCGGACACCTCCAGCAGTCCCACGGAGGCTGTATGGATTGGCAGTGCTCGGACACCTCCAGCAGTCTCATGGAGGCTGTATGGATTGGCAGTGCTCGGACACCTCCAGCAGTCCCACGGAGGCTGTATGGATTGGCAGTGCTCGGACACCTCCAGCAGTCCCATGGAGACTGTATGGATTGACAGTGCTTGGACACCTCCAGCAGTCCCACGGAGGCTGTATGGATTGACAGTGCTCGGACACCTCCAGCAGTCCCATGGAGACTGTATGGATTGACAGTGCTTGGACACCTCCAGCAGTCTCATGGAGGCTGTATGGATTGGCAGTGCTCGGACACCTCCAGCAGTCCCACGTAGACTGTATGGATTGGCAGTGCTCGGACACCTCCAGCAGTCCCACGGAGGCTGTATGGATTGGCAGTGCTCGGACACCTCCAGCAGTCCCACGGAGGCTGTATGGATTGGCAGTGCTCGGACACCTCCAGCAGTCCCACGTAGGCTGTATGGATTGGCAGTGCTCGGACACCTCCAGCAGTCCCACGGAGGCTGTATGGATTGGCAGTGCTCGGACACCTCCAGCAGTCCCACGGAGGCTGTATGGATTGGCAGTGCTCGGACACCTCCAGCAGTCCCACGGAGGCTGTATGGATTGGCAGTGCTCGGACACCTCCAGCAGTCTCATGGAGGCTGTATGGATTGGTAGTGCTCATGCTCTGCTGGCGCTGTTGTTCTCACGATCAATGGGACCCCCCCATATAGTCGTTTTGGGTATACAGTTCCTTGCAGACCTATGTTTGCTGACCCTGCACGCAGTCTCTCTTCTATTATCTGTTCTATGGTACACAACATCACCATTACACACTGAACGGGAAACCACTGGGTAAATCTGACAGGGAGAAGGACTTGGGGATCCTAGTTAATGATAAACTTACCTGGAGCAGCCAGTGCCAGGCAGCAGCTGCCAAGGCAAACAGGATCATGGGGTGCATTAAAAGAGGTCTGGATGGGGGCGTGGCCTAGCGAATAATGTGAGCGGACGTGCGACGGATCTCTCTCCCCGCACCGCTCCTAAAACTCACCTTTTGAAGGTGCCGCCGAACGCCGAAAACCGGGCAGAGAGGCACCGCAGGTCCCCAGCGTGAGGGAGAAAGCACCGGAGATAGCGAGCGGTGAGGAGCGGAGATGCCACGGCGAAAGCAGTCGGCGCCTGCAGCCGGCGCGAAAATCCGAGATGGCGCCGTGGCAGAGGAGGAGGCGGCCAGAGCCAGCTCTTCATACCGCTGGAGGTAATCGCCCGGCTGGAGCGATTTGCCCGCACGGAGGAGGGGGGTGCCCTGCTGCTGGATCCAGAGGGGCTAGGTGAGGAGGAAGCCCTGCAGAGGCAGAGGAGTGGAGGGGAAGATAATCCCAGTGAAGTGGAGGCGCAACGTTCCCCAGGGAGGGTGCAGGGAGTGCACAGTGCAGAAAATGTGACACCTGCTGCTAGCCCAGTGCAGACTAATGATTCTGATGAGGTGCAGCAGCCAAGTATGGGGGAACCAATGCTGCAGGACATTTTCTCTGTCGTTATACACTGCAAATCTGCTTTGGCCGCGCTGAATCTAAGGGTGGATGATTTAACAGTTGAAATGAAGTCCCTTAACTCTGCTATGCGTAAAGTGGAGAAAAGAGTGGAGGTGGTGGAGGAGCGTGTGGGCAGTGTGGAGGATCAGACAAACGAACTGTTAAAAAGAGAAAAGAAATACATTCAACGAATTGCAGAATTAGAATTCAAAACAGACGATTTGGAAAATCGATCTCGGAGAAACAACTTAAGAATAATCGGGGTGCCGGAGAAGGTGGAGGGAAACAACCCCACTGAATATATTGAGGCATGGCTTAAAAACTCGGTGGGAGGAGCAGGCCTTACCAACCATTTTTCGGTGGAGAGGGCTCATCGAGTCCTCACTCGTCCTCTGCCGCCTGGCTCTGCCCCTCGAGCTATACTGGCAAAAATTTTGGACTACCGGGATCGGGAAACCCTACTGAGGAAGGCTAGGCTCAGTGATGGCCTGAGCATAAATGGGAATCGGATCTCCATTTATCCGGACTACTCGGCATCGGTGCAGAAACTCAGAATGAAGTTTGGTGAAGTCAAGCGACGGCTCCGTGAACTGGACCTAAAATACTCAATGCTCTACCCAGCTAAGCTCAGGGTGGTGGCGCTGGACCGTGTTCAATTTTTTCAAAGTCCGGAGGAGGCGATGCAATGGCTGGACACTAACGCCAAGAAAATTGGCACTGATCGGAACCGTTGAGACTGATTCTGAAGATCTATAACTCTACTCGTTCTGCCTCTCTTTGGGGGAGGGGTTCTTTTTGAATGTGATTGATGTATTTAGACTAAATGCACCCAATGGTTACAGTATTGTGTTCGGCGGCGCAATGAATAGTTCATATTGGTCGCGGTGGGAGGGGGAGAGATGGACGGTAAAGGACTTAGTTCTAGGGTATATCAAGTGCTCTCAGTTCTCATATAGAGAAAGAAAGTTCGGAGTATCTGAGGTATTTTGAGTTTCAGATGGGGAAGGTTGGTTTAGTTGTTGGGGTGGGGGGTGGGGGGAGGAGGGCATTGGTGGAGACCTGGGGGAGACGGTTCTCATCTTTTATCTTCCTTTAAGGAAATGGGAGGGAATGTTAATATTATAAGTTGGAATGTTAGGGGGTTAGCGGATGCTACTAAGCGTGCGGCAATATTCCAGTACCTATTGAAACAGAGGCCCTCGGTGCCTGCAAGAAACTCATTTAGTGGAGGAAAAAGTTGATATGTTACAGAAGAGATGGGTGCGCAGGGCGTATCACTCGACATTCTCTAATTATGCAAGGGAGTGTCTGTTTTGATCCATACAAGTACTCCATTTGAGGAAGTTGAGGTAAAAACTGATAAAGATGGTCAATATGTCCTTTTAGTGTGTAAAATTTTTAATCGTTTGATTTGCATCGTTTCACTATATATACCCCCGCCGTATTCTGGTAAGAAAATTCAGGAGATTTTGGAGCATATGAGAGGATGGGTCGGGGTTCCCCTTCTGGTGGTGGGAGATGTGAACAACATTGCTGACGACCATTGGGATAAGAGTAATCACGCTCCGCTACGCAGGGACGGTAACGGCACTCCTTTTGGGAACTATCTTAGAGAAATAGGTTGGATTGACTTATGGCGGGTTCGCAATGTTAACCCCTCTGTGACCTTAGACGTACTATCACGTCGAGGTGCCCTGGGCTTATCTGACCCTGGACGGGATAGTACGTCATAGCCGATCGGCCGCGCTCACGGGGGGAGCGCGGCCGATCGCGGCCGGGTGTCAGCTGCTTATCGCAGCTGACATCCGGCACTATGTGCCAGGAGCGGTCACGGACCGCCCCCGGCACATTAACCCCTGGCACACCGCGATCAAAGATGATCGCGATGTGCCGGCGGTGCAGGGAAGCACCGCGCAGGGAGGGGGCTCCCTGCGGGCTTCCCTGAGACCCCCGGAGCAACGCGATGTGATCGCGTTGCTGCGAGGGTCTCACCTCCCTCCCTGCTCCCTCCAGCCCCGGATCCAAGATGGCCGCGGATCCGGGTCCTGCAGGGAGGGAGGTGGCTTCACAGAGCCTGCTCAGAGCAGGCACTGTGAAGGCTGCAGCGCTGCATGTCAGATCAGTGATCTGACAGAGTGCTGTGCAAACTGTCAGATCACTGATCTGTGATGTCCCCCCCGGGACAAAGTAAAAAAGTAAAAAACAATTTTTCCAAATGTGTAAAAAAAATAAAAAAAAATATTCCAAAATAATGAAAAAAAAAAAAAATATTATTCCCATAAATACATTTCTTCATCTAAATAAAAAAAAAACCAATAAAAGTACACATATTTAGTATCGCCGCGTCCGTAACGACCCGACCTATAAAACTGTCCCACTAGTTAACCCCTTCAGTAAACACCGTAAGAAAAAAAAAAAAAAAACGAGGCAAAAAACAACGCTTTATTATCATACCGCCGAACAAAAAGTGGAATAACACGCGATCAAAAGGACAGATATAAATAACCATGGTACCGCTGAAAGCGTCATATTGTCCCGCAAAAAAAGAGCCGCCATACAGCATCATCAGCAAAAAAATAAAAAAGTTATAGTCCTGAGAATAAAGCGATGCAAAAATAATTATTTTTTCTGTAAAATAGTTTTTATCGTATAAAAGCGCCAAACCATAAAAAAATGATATAAATGAGGTATCGCTGTAATCGTACTGACCCGAAGAATAAAACTGATTTATCAATTTTACCAAACGCGGAACGGTATAAACGCCTCCCCCAATAGAAATTCATGAATAGCTGGCTTTTGGTCATTCTTCCTCACAAAAATCGGAATAAAAAGCGATCAAAAAATGTCACGTGCCCAAAAATGTTTTCAATAAAAACGTCAACTCGTCCCGCAAAAAACAAGACCTCACATGACTCTGTGGACCAAAATATGGAAAAATTATAGCTCTCAAAATGTGGTATTGCAAAAAATATTTTTTGCAATAAAAAGGGTCTTTCAGTGTGTGACGGCTGCCAATCATAAAAATCCGCTAAAAAACTCGCTATAAAAGTAAATCAAACCCCCCTTCATCACCCCCTTAGTTAGGGAAAAATAAAAAAAAAATGTATTTATTTCCATTTTCCCATTAGGGCTAGGGTTAGGGCTAGGGTTAGGGCTAGGGCTAGGGTTAGGGCTAGGGTTAGGGCTAGGGTTAGGGTTAGGGCTAGGGTTAGGGCTAGGGTTAGGGCTAGGGTTGGGGCTACAGTTAGGGTTGGGGCTAAAGTTAGGGTTAGGGTTTAGATTACATTTACAGTTGGGAATAGGGTTGGGATTAGGGTTAGGGGTGTGTCAGGGTTAGAGGTGTGGTTAGGGTTACCGTTGGAATTAGGGTTAGGGGTGTGTTTAGATTAGGGTTTCAGTTATAATTGGGGGGTTTCCACTGTTTCGGCACATCAGGGGCTCTCCAAACACGACATGGCGTCCGATCTCAATTCCAGCCAATTCTGCGTTGAAAAAGTAAAACAGTGCTCCTTCCCTTCCGAGCTCTCCTGTGTGCCCAAACAGGGGTTTACCCCAACATATGGGGTATCAGCGTACTCAGGACAAATTGGACAACAACTTTTGTGGACCAATTTCTCCTGTTACCCTTGGGAAAATACAAAACTGGGGGCTAAAAAATAATTTTTGTGGGAAAACAAAAAGATTTTTTATTTTCACGGCTCTGCGTTATAAACAGTAGTGAAACACTTGGGGGTTCAAAGTTCTCACAACACATCTAGATAAGTTCATTGAGGGGTCTAGTTTCCAATATGGGGTCACTTGTGGGGGGTTTCTACTGTTTAGGTACATTAGGGGCTCTGCAAACGCAATGTGACGCCTGCAGACAAATCCATCTAAGTCTGCATTCCAAATGATGCTCCTTCCCTTCCGAGCCCTCCCATGCGCCCAAACGGTGGTTCCCCCCCACATATCAGGTATCAGCGTACTCAGGACAAATTGGACAACAACATTTAGGGTCCAATTTCTCCTGCTAACCTTGGAAAAATACAAAACTGGGGGCTAAAATATAATTTTTGTGGAAAAAAAAATATTTTTTATTTGCATGGCTCTGCGTTATAAACTGTAGTGAAATACTTGGGGGTTCAAAGCTCTCACAACACATCAAGATGAGTTCCTTAGGGGGTCTACTTTCCAAAATGGTGTCACTTGTGGGGGGTTTCTACTGTTTAGGTACATTAGGGGCTCTGCAAACGCAATGTGACGCCTGCAGACCATTCCATCTAAGTCTGCATTCCAAATGGCGCTCCTTCCCTTCCGAACCCTCCCATGCGCCCAAACGGTGGTTCCCCCATATGGGGTATCAGCGTACTCAGGACAAATTGGACAACAACTTTTGGGGTCCAATTTCTCCTGTTACCCTAGGGAAAATACAAAACTGGGGGCTAAAAAATAATTTTTGTGGGAAAAAAAATTTGTTTTATTTTTATGGCTCTGCATTATAAACTTCTGTGAAGCCCTTGGTGGGTCAAAGTGCTCACCACACATCCAGATAAGTTCCTTAGGGGGTCTACTAATTTTGCATTGAAAAGTCAAACGGCGCTCCTTCCCTTCCGAGCTCTCCCATGCGCCCAAACAGTGGTTTACTGCCACATATGGGGTATCAGCGTACTCGGGACAAATTGGACAACAACTTTTGAGGTCCAATTTCTTCTCTTACCCTTGGAAAAATAAAAAATTGGGGGCAAAAATATAATTTTTGTGAAAAAATATGATTTTTTATTTTTACGGTTCTGCATTATAAACTTCTGTGAAGCACTTGGTGGGTCAAAGTGCTCACCACACCTCTAGATAAGTTCCTTAGGGGGTCTACTTTCCAAAATGGTGTCACTTGTGGGGGGTTTCAATGTTTAGGCACATCAGTGGCTCTCCAAACGCAACATGGCGTCCCATCTCAATTCCTGTCAATTTTGCATTGAAAAGTCAAATAGCGCTCCTTCCCTTCCGAGCTCTCCCATGCGCCCAAACAGTGGTTTACTGCCACATATGGGGTATCAGCGTACTCAGGACAAATTGGACAACAACTTTTTGGGTCCAATTTCTCCTGTTACCCTTGGTAAAATAAAACAAATTGGAGCTGAAGTAAATTTTTTGTGTAAAAAAAGTTAAATGTTCATTTTTATTTAAACATTCCAAAAATTCCTATTAAACACCTGAAGGGTTAATAAACTTCTTGAATGTGGTTTTGAGCACCTTGAGGGGTGCAGTTTTTAGAATGGTGTCACACTTGGGCATTTTCTATCATATAGACCCCTCAAAATGACTTCAAATGAGACGTGGTCCCTAAAAAAAAATGGTGTTGTAAAAATGAGAAATTGCTGGTCAACTTTTAACCCTTATAACTCCCTAACAAAAAAAAAAATTGGTTCCAAAATTATGCTGATGTAAAGGAGACATGTGGGAAATGTTGCTTATTAAGTATTTTGTGTGACATATCTCTGTGATTTAATTGCATAAAAATTCAAAGTTTGAAAATTGCGAAATTTTCAAAATTTTCGCCAAATTTCCGTTTTTTTCACAAATAAACGCAGCTACTATCAAAGAAATTTTACCACTATCATGAAGTACAATATGTCACGAGAAAACAATGTCAGAATCACCAGGATCCGTTGAAGCGTTTCGGAGTTATAACCTCATAAAGGGACAGTGGTCAGAATTGTAAAAATTGGCCTGGTCATTGACGTGCAAACCACCCTTGGGGGTAAAGGGGTTAATACATAGTCTTACTCCTGTTACTCGACCACGTATGGTTCTATGTCTCGAATTGATGTCGCCTTGGGCAATGACGGGATGAACAAATTGTTAAGCGGGGTGGAATATAGTCCCAGGATTCTATCAGATCATAGTCCAGTTCAGGTCTCTTTAAAGTTATCAGAACAGGTTGGGTCACGGAAGATGGGATGGAAGGTTCACCCCTCCTGGCTACAGCTCCTGGATATGGAGAGGGTAGGGGCGGAGATAGAGGAGTTTTTTTAAGATTAACGATGGTAATGCAGAATGTCATATAGTATGGGACACTATGAAGGCGTATTTAAGGGGCATTCTGTTTTGGGACATTTCACAACACAAGACAAGGACTAGAGTACAGGATCAAGCTGTCCTGGAGGAACTGAAGGCAGCTGAGGTGGCATTGGGGGCCCATTGCACTAGGGAGTCTCAGAGTCGGATGAGGAAGGCTCAACAGGAGGTCAACCAACTATATTTGAGAAAGGCGGAGAGATTGCGGGCTTTTCAAAGAGCATCTTTCTATTCAGAGGGGGAAAAGGTGGGGCATTTACTTTCGGTAGTGGCGTCCGCACAGATGGATTCCTCGCATGTCTACTCCATTAAGACGGAGGATGGAACATTGGTTACTCGGGGGGAGCAAATTCTGGAAGTGTTTAGAAAATTCTATGATAAATTATATACTTCTAGTGTGGAGAGGGGGGCTGAGGACATGACGGGTTACTTGGAGGGGATTGACCTGCCTAGGTTGAGTAGAGAGGAATGTGAGGTGTTGGAGGAGCCGATTGGGGAGGAAGAATTGGGGGCCGCTTTGGCGGGTGTTGCTGGGGGTAAGGCTCCGGGGGCGGATGGTATTCCAGCTGAGGTTTATAAGGTACTGAAAGAAACTTTGTTGGCCAAACTGTCGGAGGTGTATAATAGCTCACTGGAAAGAGGGGAGCTACCTTTGTCAATGAGAGAGGCTATTGTGGTTGTTATCCCTAAAGCTGACAAGGACCCACAACTACCAGAATCCTATACACCAATCTCACTTCTGACGGCCGACAAAGATATTGGCAAAAGCTTTGGCAAATAGGTTGTCCAGGGTGATTGACAGACTGGTTCACCCGGATCAGTCAGGCTTTATGCCCAACAAATCAACGGCACTCAATCTGAGAAGGTTGTTTTTAAATTTGCAAATCCCTTCTGATAATGTCGGTAAACGAGTTGTGGTATCCTTGGACGCCCATAAGGCTTTTGATTGCGTGGAGTGGAGCTATCTGTGGTCAGTGCTGGAACGAATGGGGTTTGGACCTAAATTTATTTCCTGGGTGCGGCTGTTGTACTCTTCTCCAGTGGCCAAAATTAGAGTGAATGACGCTCTCTCCGAGACCTTTTCTTTGTCTAGGGGTACTAGACAGGGCTGCCCTCTGTCCCCGTTGCTCTTTGCCTTGGCGATGGAACCCCTTGCTGCGAAGATCAGAGGGTCCCGAGAGGTGAGGGGTTTTATGTACGGGGATGCAGAAGAAAAAGTAGCGTTATACGCTGATGATATTCTGCTTTTCTTGGAAGATTCTGAGGGGACCCTGGTTAGGGCGGAAGCCATTATTGAGGAATTCGGGAGTTACTCGGGCCTAAGGATCAATTGGGACAAATCTAATATGATGTTGATAGATGGGGATTGTGGCGTTGGTGGAGGGGGGGACTCTTTCACAAGGTTGAGGCTAGTTGATAAATTTAATTACTTGGGGATCCAGATCGCTCTCCCTTTGACTAGTTTTGAGGAGCTGAATTTGGCACCTCTTCTGCGTAAAATACGTACTAAGGTTCAGGCGTGGAAAAAGTTACATTTATCGGTAATCGGCAGGATAAACCTTATAAAGATGATTGTGATGCCGCAGCTACTTTATGTGCTGCACAACTCCCCTATATGGATATCGCAGAATAGATTTCGGAGGATTAGATCCTTGTTTGGCGAGCTGATTTGGGGTGGAAAGAGCCCCAGATTTAAACAGGAAACTCTACAAAGGCCAAAGACGGAGGGAGGGGTGGCATTGCCTAATCCGTGGTTGTATTTTTTGGCTTCACAGTGTCAGCATTTCAAGGGATGGGGAGATGTGTCAGGTGGGACACGGGCACCTTGCAGCCTGAGATCACTGATTGGGACGAAGGTATTAAGTGAGGGCCTGGAGGGGGGGGAAGGGGGGCATCCTTCATATGTTGTGGCAGTGCCCCAGGTTGTCCTCCTTCTGGGTGGTGGTGCTGAATAAAGTGGGACTGGCATACAGTTGCACTGTGCCGCGGGATCCTTTGGTATGTGTTTTGGGCTACGTGGAGGAGATTATAACTGATAAGTTGTACAAAATGGTTATTGCTAGACTGTTAGTTATTGCGCGTAAGTTGATCGCCAAGTTCTGGATTAGGGTAGAGCCACCAACAAGAAGAGACTTTATGAAGCAAGTGGACCATATTATCGCTTTGGAGAGGAGTATCTACGCTAAGAGAAACAAGATGGACCTCTTTGACAGGTTGTGGAATCCGTGGCTTGAATCAATGTGATCTAAATGACTTTGTTTCTGTTTTTTTGGGGGCCTTTTGCCCCATTGGGAGTATTATTGACAAGTCATCTTCCTTTTCTTGTACTTTTATGCATGATGTAGTAGGGACGGGCGACTCTTGACAGGTCTCTAGAGGGTGGGGGGAAGGGGGGTGGGAGTTTGGTTTGGGATTAAATAAGTTTTCTAAAAAAGTATTATACATTTGTATATTGCTGATAGCAAAGCATTCCTTTTTATTGTCTATGTACAATCTTTATGGTTTAATAAAAAATATCTGATTTAAAAAAAAAAAAAAAAAAAAGAGGTCTGGATACACATGATGAGAGCATTATACTGCCTCTGTACAAATCCCTAGTTAGACCGCACATGGAGTACTGTGTCCAGTTTTGGGCACCAGTGCTCAGGAAGGATATAATGGAACTAGAGAGAGTACAAAGGAGGGCAACAAAATTAATAAAGGGGATGGGAGAACTACAATACCCAGATAGATTAGCGAAATTAGGATTATTTAGTCTGGATAAAAGACGACTGAGGGGCAATCTAATAACCATGTATAAGTATATAAGGGGACAATACAAATATCTCGCTGAGGATCTGTTTATAACAAGGAAGGTGACGGGCACAAGGGGGCATTCTTTGCGTCTGGAGGAGAGAAGGTTTTTCCACCAACATAGAAGAGGATTCTTTACTGTTAGGGCGGTAAGAATCTGGAATTGCTTGCCTGAGGAGGTGGTGATGGCGAACTCAGTTGAGGGGTTCAAGAGAGGCCTGGATGTCTTCCTGGAGCAGAACAATATTGTATCATACAATTATTAGGTTCTGTAGAAGGACGTAGATCTGGGGATTTATTATGATGGAATATAGGCTGAACTGGATGGACAAATGTCTTTTTTCGGCCTTACTAACTATGTAACATTGAGGACATGTGGGAGGCTATGTAAGTCACGAGCATCCAGAGGCGGCACTTTTTAGTTTTGCACCCGCCACTCTTTCCGATGTCATCTGGTGACACAATGCCAGTATGGCACAGGGATGGCACCGCAGATGAGCAAGCGGGCAATGGATAGGACCATCCACCCGTGTAACTTGTGACGGTATGGGTTGGCAGGTGGCTGTGGCAGCCTGATGCCTAGTAGATGCCCAAGTCTTCCATGTCTTTAAGCTTCGTAAGCTTTATTAGCGGGGTCCCTCAAACATTAGATGTCTGAACCTGCCGATATCTGCTGGATTGGCGGACCACCCTATGCTTCCCATACCTCCGACATTGGGGCAGAAGGATCGCGCACTTCATATATTACTGCCCCATCCATTGTTCTCAGTGGGGTTAAGCTATTGTCAGGTGTTTGGCCGCGGCTTTTTCCTTTTTCCCTGTGGAAATCCTGAATCTTCCAAATCTGGAGAGGTAGCCGGCTTTCCTGTGCTGGTCGCCCATTAATGATTTCTTGTGGGAAACTTCTCTTTTTGTTTCAGCTTTGTTTTCTTTTTCTTCCAGTCTCATTAGTGTTGTGCTAGTGGCTCCTTAGGGATCACAGCGCTCTGTAGGTTTTCCCGTGAGGTCTGTATGGTAACCATTGTATAGATTCTGCACGTCCCACAGCGCTGGAGAATACTAGAGGGGTACTGACCGTGGATCAATGTCTATCGGGGGGGGGAAGGGGTTCGAGGACCCTGACTCGGTATATATGGGGGGTGGATGCGAGGACCGTGGACCAGTGTATATCGGGGGGTGCGAGGACCGTGGATCAGTGTATATCGGGGGGATGCGATGACCGTGGATCAGTGTATATCGGGGGGATGCGATGACCGTGGATCAGTGTATTTCGGGGGTGCGAGGACCGTGGATCAGTGTATATGGGGGGTGCAAGGACCGTGGATCAGTGTATATCGGGGGGATGCGATGACCGTGGATCAGTGTATATCGGGGGGATGCGATGACCGTGGATCAGTGTATATCGGGGGATGTGAGACCATGTATCAGTGTATATCGGGGGGGATGAGAGACCATGTATCAGTGTATATCGGGGGGATGCGATGACCGTGGATCAGTGTACTCGTATATCAGGGGATGCGACTCATGCGAGGACTGTGGATCAGTGTATATCGGGGGGATGCAAGGACCATGGATCAGTGTATATAGGGGAGGATGTGAGACCATGTATTGGTGTATATCAGGGGGATGCGAGGACCATGGATCAGTGTATATCGGGGGGATGCGACTCATGCGAGGAACGTGGATCAGTGTATATCGGGGGGTGCGAGGACCGTGGATCAGTGTATATCGGGGGATGCGACTCATGCGAGGACCATGGATCAGTGTATATCGGGGGGATGTGAGACCATGGATCAGTGTATATCGGGGGGGATGCGATGACCGTGGATCAGTGTATATCGGGGGGATGTGAGACCATGGATCAGTGTATATCGGGGGATGCGATGACCGTGGATCAGTGTATATCGGGGGGGATGCGACTCATGCGAGGACCGTGGATCAGTGTATGTCGGGGGATGCGAGGACCGTGGATCAGTGTATATTGGGGGATGTGAGGACCGTGGATCAGTGTATATTGGGGGATGCGAGGACCGTGGATCAGTGTATATCGGGGGATGTGAGGACTGTGGATCAGTGCATATCGGGGGGGGGGGATGGGGAAGGGTGTTCGAGGACTGTGGATCACTGTATAGTGGGGGGGGGGGGTTCAGATTACATGTTTTTTTTTTTTTTTGTTTTGTTTTTTTTTGTAAGATGCGGCAAAAAAACCGCAGTGGGTATGCACATGACACATAATCCCATGTGATCAGGTTGTAGCTGACACCCATGGGTACGGTCACTGACACATTTCTTGTGCCCTGGCCATCATGGTGTATAAATGACAGATGGGGTTAAAGAGGTTGTCCACAAAACCAGGCTGATTGCAGGCTCCTATGTTTCCCGAACCCCGCCAAGGAGCTGTAATCTGCAGGGAAGTCCGACTGTTAGTGAGTAATGTCTCTTCAGCGCCTCCACAGGTGAGCATTAGCATTACCTATTGGAATCAGTGGGCCGTCTATGTATACAGTAGACATACCAGGTCCACAAAGAGCAGCTCTAAATCCTGATGTCTCAGATTGGGGGGTGCGGATATTGGCCCTGCTCTATTTACTCAAATATCCAAATGGGGTTTTCCAAAGCAGAGAATCCCTTTACTTTGCTGTTTGCTCGTCATCCTCCCCAGTCCTATAGACCGTAGGTCTGCCCCCCCCTATATAATGGTCTGTGCCCCCTATATAGGTGACCCCTAATGCAATCTCCATTAGTGATGACTGATGTGATCGGTGGTTTCAGTTCACCGCACGGAAGCAGTAGACGCGGTCAGGAGGTCGGGGTGGGCAGCAGGGGGCTTGCACAATGGTTTCCGAGCGGATGGTCAGGGAAGGCGGCAGACATGGTAACATAGGTGGGCAAATAGCTGGATCATAACTAAAGGAAGCCATCTGTAGAGCGTTGGCACCCACTCTGCTGATGAGCGAGTCTGGAATGATCCATGTATCAAAGGCTTACTGCTTATCTACACATGACTGCGCTTATCTTTTTATGACTTGCAGCTTTAAAGCCCTGACAGCGAAATCTGATTAGGCTGTAATAGAATAAAAGCGCCGTAAAGTTACATGTGAAAACTGCCTGAATTATTTCATGTTTTTTTTTTTTTCAGTTATCATTATCGATCTTGTACCAGTGAATTCCTATTCTGCATTGCACACTGTGTACACTAGATGGCGCCCGAACAACACAGATTGATTAGCGTTACTGCAGCCCATAACTCAGAACCTTCCATCTGTGGTCTGTGACTAGAGACCTCCCTGGGAAATGACTTACACTGTGGAAATATTGTCTTGGAAGAACTGTTTGCTTTACAAGGCCTGAAATCTAGAACATATGACAGTCCAAGATGTAGTTACCAGGGGTGACTCCTCTACAATGTGATCTGTGTGGAGATCATTGGAGGCGGAGAAGGTGAGCTGTGACATCACCTTTTGTGAATGGTGGATCCTGTGTTATCTACTGTATATAGAGGTGTTATCAGTCATTGTACAGGAGGAGGAGGTGAGCTGTGACATCACCTATTGTGAATGGTGGATCCGGTGTTATCTACTGTATATAGAGGTGTTATCAGTCATTGTACAGGAGGAGGAGGTGAGCTGTGACATCACCTATTGTGAATGGTGGATCCTGTGTTATCTTCTGTATATAGAGGTGTTATCAGTCATTGTACAGGAGGAGAAGGTGAGCTGTGACATCACCTATTGTGAATGGTGGATCCTGTGTTGTCTACTGTATATAGAGGTGTTATCAGTCATTGTACAGGAGGGGGAGGAGGTGAGCTGTGACATCACCTATTGTGAATGGTGGATCCTGTGTTATCTACTGTATATAGAGGTGTTATCAGTCATTGTAATCCTGTCTGTGATGATAATGAGACTGCTGAAGTCTTCTAGAGAACATGAATTGTGAGTCTAGTCTAAGTCCTAGTGACAAGTGTAACCGTTGAAAGATATATTTTTTTTATATTGATCGAGATATGAAAAAATCTATAAAGTACATTTTAACATAAAAACCTGATGTAAACAATAGGTAATTTTCTGATCACACATTTCTTTTGCCCCAAAGACGTGTGGGTCTAGTTTAGGTGACCAGTGTCTTTTGAGGTGTGATTCTGGAGACAGATGCCCAGTATATGCGTGAATGTGTTGGCCACCATTGGAGCCATTTCCAGTCACTTTGGCTGATAGTGCGCCTGGCCAAATAGGAGGAAGACGTGTGACATTGTCGGTAACATATCTGATACCACGGCTGAATATTTGAGTGTTCGGATTGAGTGGTCTGGATGCTGGGGGGTATTGTCCTGAGCCGACACAGGGGCAGGCCGTCGGGGGAATGGAGCAGCAGATTCTTGGATCCGGGCCCACGATCAGCTGACAAGCCTGCACTGTTTGCTTTCTGGCGCCGGTGTGAGGAGCCTTCTCTGGAGCCGCGCTGTGGTTACTTGCAGGGATCCACATAATCACTTTTAATATTCGTTTCCCATCTTTACATTCATTCCCTCCTTCCTTCCTTCCTTCATTAATGAAGCGGCTTTTCCTGCCGGCTTTGTGGTCAAGGCTAAACCAATATGTGGAGCTGGTCAGATGCCACCTCATGAATTCTGACTGATGACGCGGGGGGACGCTGTCCGTGCGAGCGCTTCATGACGTCCTCACAACAGGCTAATTGTTGGGGTGGGCTCGGCTCCAGCCGTGAGGTGCGTCTTGCTCGGAGGACCGTATATCTGCCATTTCCTGGCTCCACCACTTGTCTCAGAATCTCCGCTTCATTGGGTCATTTGTACCGATCCTCGGGGATCGTCCCGAATCTGCGGCTCAAGAATACCTGCGGAAAAGCCAGCGACTCCTCGTGAAATTTCCTCCTTACAAGAAGCCATTGTTGTTTTTATGGATTTTAGTGTTTTATTTTATGATCATGTCCTAATCTGGGAAATCTCCGGGTTTGAGCCTCTGCAAACATATCCGAGGGCCTGACGTTCTCGGGCTTGGCTCCCTATGGTGTTATCACGATCCATTGGTCTGCTATGGAGCAGGACTTGACCCGATCGTCCTGAACTGTGCACCCTCTTTAGATAGGCAGGTTGGTGCTGGTGCAAAATCTCAGTTTCCGGGGCAACCTATTCCATTAACGTGGGCCTCATTTACCAAATGCCCATAAGTCAACACTGAAGGGTAGGGGGCACCAAGATGGTCTTTTCCAACCATTTTCCATGCTGGGAAAACCCTCTAAGACTGTTGTAGATAATGGCTTATTCGGAAGCCTAGTTGAGGGGCAGACTTTTTCAGCCAAGTCCCCCTTAACCTCACTCGGGCTCTGACACACCGCAGAAAGGTTTCATGATCCAACCTTTCTATAATTCATCTTGTATTTCCGCCTTTCTCATATTTTCTATTTTCATACCCCAAAAATCCATCCAGCTGCAGCCCTGGAATAATGCTGCCATGGTCCACGGTGGTTCCTCCGCTGTGATGGCTCCCCGGGCACCGCCGGCCGCTGACATTCGCTCGGTTCCTGTGCCTGATTTATGCCGCGTTTCCGATGATCATTCACAGTCCATTTCCCAGTTCCCAACGTGTGACAACTCCAATGCTTTTGCTCTTTGTTTTTGCTGCTCCACATTTGCTTTCAATTAGAGAAGAACAGTCAGCCAGGACCGAAGACCACCTTAGAGATAAAATTGAGATTTCCAAGAAACATACCAGAGAGCCGAGTTTAGACGATCGGAAATGAAGAGACTGAACTGTAAGAAACACAGTCCGCTCCAAGAATGGGGGATTATGATCTCCGCGAGCTCAGATTGCATGATAAGCTGGTGGAAGATGTTTCTGCCTAGACCTCGTGTCTACCACACATCAGTTTTGATATATGCCTTCCTTCCCCCGCTCCCCGGCACTGGACACTCCTTGCCTTCACGGTGGCTTGGGCCGTCTTCGTTAAAGATGCTCCTTTGTTTTAGAAGCCGGTTGGCAGTCGGACGACTGACCCGCATTTATTTTTCTTCTGTCCAGAGATGTTCCTCAGCTGCTCAATTCCGGCACGTAGGTCCAAGCTCACTTGGCCCCCGACTCGTTGACTTTGGTTGACCTTGAACTTTAATCTCCCATGCTCACTAGGCTCGATGACTTATTTTTTTTTCTTTTCTCTAGATCCGATGGCCCAGTAAATGATGTCCAGCTGCACAGCTCCTTGCGGTAATCCTTTGGCTGGATGATGGCTCCATCACATTCAGTTTGTGTGCTCGGAAAATGGATTCTTTCCTACCTGATGGAAAGATTTATTTTCCAGGTTCTTTCTTGGTCAGTAGGTGACTTATAAGAACATACACTATGGTTTACCAAGGGTGCAAGCCTTAAAGGGGGGGAGATACCCAATGAAAACAATTTATCCTCTTTCTACTTCTTGATCGGTGGGAGTTCAACTATTGGGAATCACAGCAATTGGCAAAACGGGGAGTTTTCATCCCTGACTTGACACTCCTAATACCATTACAATGGTGCGGCAGTGTGCATGCCTGACTGCCACACTCAGCGGTCGAGCATACGTGCTGTCTCCCTTTTAATGGGGATAATACGGTAGTAGGGAAACATATATATGTATATAACCTGTGTGAACAGGGTTCAGAGAGGAAAAATCCATATGTGCATACAGGGTAGAACAGCTTTTGTGCAGATAGCCCAAGAGGAGTGGTGGAACTCCCCAGTCTTGTAGACACAAGAGAACAATTATGGAAACAGGAACACATGGGCTACTTGCACAGTGAACAAGTCTGTATGATCATGTTCACACACCACCAAGAAACCTGAAGACACAAAAGAGAATAGTAAAACCAAAAACACTCAGTTTGAAAAAATGTTGCAGTAATCCGCAAGTGCTAGTAAAAGATGTAAAAAACAGGGTATTTGGTTGATACGTTTTTTGCAAAAAATGTATACTAAGCTGCTCTACCAATCTTCACGGTATACCCTTATCAGAGCAGTCCTAACTAATGTATGCAATCCCTATCTGATGTATTTAAAAACCTGATCATCTGTATATAACCTGTTTTTAAATACATCAGATAGGGATTGCATACATTAGTTAGGACTGCTCTGATAAGGGTATACCGTGAAGATTGGTAGAGCAGCTTAGTATACATTTTTTGCAAAAAACGTATCAACCAAATACCCTGTTTTTTACATCTTTTACTAGCACTTGCGGATTACTGCAACATTTTTTCAAACTGAGTGTTTTTGGTTTTACTATTCTCTTTTGTGTCTTCAGGTTTCTTGGTGGTGTGTGAACATGATCATACAGACTTGTTCACTGTGCAAGTAGCCCATGTGTTCCTGTTTCCATAATTGTTCTCTTGTGTCTACAAGACTGGGGAGTTCCACCACTCCTCTTGGGCTATCTGCACAAAAGCTGTTCTACCCTGTATGCACATATGGATTTTTCCTCTCTGAACCCTGTTCACACAGGTTATATACAGATGATCAGGTTTTTAAATACATCAGATAGGGATTGCATACATTAGTTAGGACTGCTCTGATAAGGGTATACCGTGAAGATTGGTAGAGCAGCTTAGTATACATTTTTTGCAAAAAACGTATCAACCAAATACCCTGTTTTTTACATCTTTTACTAGCACTTGCGGATTACTGCAACATTTTTTCAAACTGAGTGTTTTTGGTTTTACTATTCTCTTTTGTGTCTTCATAATACGGTAGTACCCTGCTCTGATGGTCATATCCTCCCCCACTGATCAATACATTTTCAGTTAAGCTTTTTTCACTGGACCACCTCGTAAGTGATGAGAGAATGGTGCTGCTGTGTCACCTGGTTCTAAAAGGGATCATCCACCCAGTTGTACTTCTCCGTACATGTTATATTAACGGGTCTGTCCACTGGGATTGCATGTGTGACCACCGCTGTGTTTACTTCATCAGGCCATTAGAAGGGAGTCATGCATGGGCACTACCGCTGCATTCACAAAGAGGACTTTGGGGCCCCTGCTTTCATGATCATGGGATCCCAGTGGTCAAAGCCACAAAGTTTAATTCTTTACCTCCTGTTCTTTGGACTAGTGATAAATTTATGTAATGCAATAGTGCAGCGCACAGGCTGTTGGATGGAAATGACGCCTAACTGTAAGTTTGAGGAGGTGGGAGGCAGACGCGGACATTCTACTAAAAGTTTGAGGAGGAGGGAGGCAGATGGACAATCTGCTGCAAGTTTTAGGTGGGAGGCACATGTGACATTCTGCTGCAAGTTTTAGGTGGGAGGCAGATGGACAATCTGCTGCAAGTTTTAGGTGGGAGGCAGATGTGACATTCTGCTGCAAGTTTTAGGTGGGAGGCAGATGTGACATTCTGCTGCAAGTTTTAGGTGGGAGGCAGATGTGACATTCTGCTGCAAGTTTTAGGTGGGAGGCAGATGTGACATTCTGCTGCAAGTTTGAGGAGGAGGGAGGCAGACGCGGACATTCTACTAAACGTTTGAGGAGGAGAGAGGCAGATGGACATTCTGCTGCAAGTTTTAGGTGGGAGGCAGACTGACATTCTACTGCAAATTTGAGGAGGAGGGAGGCAGTCAGACATTCTACTGCAAGTTTGAGGAGGAGGGAGGCAGTCAGACATTCTACTGCAAGTTTGAGGAGGAGGGAGGCAGGCTCGGACATTCTACTGCAAGTTTGAGGAGGAGGGAGGCAGGCTCGGACATTCTGCTGCAAGTTTGAGGAGGAGGGAGGCAGGCTCGGACATTCTACTGCAAGTTTGAGGAGGAGGGAGGCAGTCAGACGTTCTACTGCAAGTTTGAGGAGGAGGGAGGCAGTCAGACATTCTACTGCAAGTTTGAGGAGGAGGGAGGCAGTCAGACGTTCTGCTGCAAGTTTGAGGAGGAGGGAGGCAGTCAGACATTCTGCTGCAAGTTTGAGGAGGAGGGAGGCAGTCAGACATTCTACTGCAAGTTTGAGGAGGACGGAGGCAGGCTCGGACATTCTACTGCAAGTGTGAGGAGGAGGGAGGCAGGCTCGGACATTCTACTGCAAGTTTGAGGAGGAGGGAGGCAGTCAGACATTCTACTGCAAGTTTACGGAGGAGGGAGGCAGTCAGACATTCTACTGCAAGTTTGAGGAGGACGGAGGCAGGCTCAGACATTCTACTGCAAGTGTGAGGAGGAGGGAGGCAGGCTCGGACATTCTACTGCAAGTGTGAGGAGGAGGGAGGCAGTCAGACATTCTACTGCAAGTTTGAGGGGGAGGGAGGCAGTCAGACATTCTACTGCAAGTTTGAGGGGGAGGGAGGCAGTCAGACATTCTGCTGCAAGTTTGAGGGGGAGGGAGGCAGTCAGACATTCTACTGCAAGTTTGAGGGGGAGGGAGGCAGTCAGACATTCTGCTGCAAGTTTGAGGGGGAGGGAGGCAGTCAGACATTCTGCTGCAAGTTTGAGGGGGAGGGAGGCAGTCAGACGTTCTGCTGCAAGTTTGAGGGGGAGGGAGGCAGTCAGACATTCTGCTGTAAGTTTGAGGGGGAGGCAGACAGACATTCTGCTGCAAGTTTGAGGGGGAGGGAGGCAGGCTCGGATATTCTGCTGCAAGTTTGCGGAGGAGGGAGCTAGATGTGGACATTCTCCTGAAATAAGTTACTGTTCTCCAGAGAACTTTATAAGCACCAGCTGTCACCTCTTATCTCCGTAATTAGACTTTGTCTTCGCTTGAGACAGATTCTACCTGTGAATTTTCAGACTGACTGACCAGTCCTGGAGGAGAAAGAGGCAGATTTCTCTCATAAGATATATTACAAAGTTGCTTATTTTCATCTGTACTATTGCTATATGAAAAAAATTAAAACTGTTAAGTTGTAATAAAATGTACCATATTTTCTGGTGTATAAGACGACTGGGCGTATAAGACGACCCCCAACTTTTCCATATAAAATCTGGAGTTTGGGATATATTTGCCATAGAAGACGGGGGTCGTCTTATACGCCCAGTCATCTTATACGGCGTGTGTGGTGTGGGTGGTTCCCAGGGTCTGGAGGAGGAGGAGACTCTCCTTCAGGCCCTGGGATCCATATTCATGTAAAAAAAAAAAAAAAAATATGGATATACTTACCCTCCGACGGTCCGCGGCTCTCAGCGGTGCAAGCGGCGGCCTCCATTCCAAAGGATGCATTGAGCGTAGGACCAGCGATGACGTCGCGGTCGTGTGACAGGTCTTGTGACCGTGACGTCATCGCAGGTCCTTCGCTCAATGCATCCTTAGGAACGGAGGCCGCAGCTTGCACCGCTGAGAGCCGCGGGCCGTTGGAGGGTAAGTATATCAATATTTTTTATTTTTATTCTTTTTTACATGAATATGGATCCCAGGGCCTGAAGGAAAGTCTCCTCTCCTCCAGACCCTGGGAACCATACAGAACCGCTCCCTGCACACGCCGTACCCGGCGTATAAGACGACCCCCGACTTTAGAGATGATTTTCAGGGGTTAAAAAGTCGTCTTATACAACGGAAAATACGGTGTATATATAATTTATGAAATGGAGAAAAGCCTGAATTGAGCTTTGCCCACCCCCCATTGCTTATTAATTGTGATCAGCCCTCTGCTTACAATGGGGAATAGGATAGCAACTTGACAGCAATTCTGCCAAGTCGTTCCCTTTAACCCCTTACCGGCATCGGACGTACTATACCGTCCGATGCCGGCTCCCCTGCTTTGATTCAGGGCTCCGCGGTGAGCCCGCACCAAAGCCGGGACATGTCAGCTGTTTTGAACAGCTGACATGTGCCCGTAATAGGCGCGGGCAGAATCGCGATCTGCCCGCACCTATTAACTAGTTAAATGCCGCTGTCAAACGCAGACAGCGGCATTTAACTACCGCTTCCGGCCGGGCGGCCGGAAATGACGTCATCGCCGACCCCCGTCACATGTCCGGGGGTCGGCGATGCGTCTCCATTGTAGCCATAGAGGTCCTTGAGACCTCTATGGTTACTGATTGCCCGTTGCTGTGAGCGCCACCCTGTGGTCGGCGCTCACAGCACACGTGCAATTCTGCTACATAGCAGCGATCAGCAGATCGCTGCTATGTAGCAGAGCCGATCGTGCTGTGCCTGCTTCTAGCCTCCCATGGAGGCTATTGAAGCATGGCAAAAGTTAAAAAAAAAAAGTTTAAAAAAATGTGAAAAAAATAAAAAAAACATAAAAGTTTAAATCACCCCCCTTTCGCCCCAATCAAAATAAATCAATAAAAAAAATATCAAATCTACGCATATTTGGTATCGCCGCGCTCAGAATTGCCCGATCTATCAAATAAAAAAAAGTATTAACCTGATCGCTAAACAGCGTAGCGGGAAAAAAACTCGAAACGCCAGAATTACGTTTTTTTGGTCGCCGCGACATTGCATTAAAATGCAATAACGGGCGATCAAAAGAACGTATCTGCACCGAAATGCTATCATTAAAAACGTCATCTCGGCACGCAAAAAATAAGCCCTCAACCGACCCCAGATCACGAAAAATGGAGACGCTACGAGTATCGGAAAATGGCGCAATTTTTTTTTTTTTTAGCAAAGTTTGGAATTTTTTTTCACCACTTAGATAAAAAATAACCTAGTCATGTTTGGTGTCTATGAACTCGTAATGACCTGGAGAATCATAATGGCAGGTCATTTTTAGCATTTAGTGAACCTAGCAAAAAAGCCAAACAAAAAACCAATGTGGGATTGCACTTTTTTTGCAATTTCACCGCACTTGGATTTTTTTTCTCGTTTTCTAGTACACGACATGCTAAAACCAATGATGTCGTTCAAAAGTACAACTCGTCCCGCAAAAAATAAGCCCTCACATGGCCAAATTGACGGAAAAATAAAAAAGTTATGGCTCTGGGAAGGAGGGGAGCGAAAAACGAACACGGAAAAACGAAAAATCCCCCGGTCATGAAGGGGTTAAATAAGTTGAGTTAAAGGGATATTCTGCTGTACAGAAATAAAGGTTATATAATTTTTCAAAATAGTTTCTGTATCTGATTCTTATGGGTTTGAAGATCTTGGCTCCGATAACTTTGCCGTAAGTGGAGCAAGCCCCGTACCTGTGTGTCCATGACATGAGCAGAACAGAGGGTGCAGTGAAGGCTCCTGATAGGCAGCAAGCAGAGATCTTGAAGCCCCCTTCACTGATCCTGAGAGTGGTCCCTCGCAGCCAGCGACTGTGCAGGAGACACAGCTTTCACATGACCCCCATTTATTAGGGAAGGATCTGGTGATTGGGGGTTGATCTAATAATGGACGCATCCCATAGAAAAGGGGTAAAAAATAATCCTGGTAAATGCTTTTTGTTTTTTCATTACTCTGTAAATAAAGTCGATCCTAAAGCTTTGTCCCTGGGCCAGCAGCCTTGCCAGTAGTCATTGGAGCGGAGCGCTGTGCTGCCAACATCCGCAGCGCCTCTTTGGATCACTCGCTCTGCTGCGACGTTATTGTACCGGCACGACGTTTCATCGGGACGCATGATCAGAAGACGTACTGGCGATGTTGGCAGAACTCGGATCTGGCAGCCACAAAGGATCTTACTGCTCAGCGCCATATGTAAGCCATTGTGCAGGGTGCACTTATTTATTGTGTACATTCAGGCTTTTAACCTCTTTATCTCTCTCGTTTCAGTACCGACTCCAAACTTCTGGAAGAAGCCACCATTTCCATTTGCAAGTCATTAAGTAAGTGTCTCCTGTGTGCGATGGACGGGGGGTACATAGCTAACTGGAAAGTGTCCGACAAAGGTGTCACATGGAGGAGCTGAATGGACATTAATCCACTGGGAAGCTGTGGGCAGCGGGGGTCCGGGGTCGAGTGACTCCCGACAATAGACTGCAGCCACTCCAGGAGCGCAGGGACAGAGCAGTGTGCGGCCCATAGGTTTTCTATTGTGCCCGTAGACCACTGGGTCCGTTCGTCAGTCTGTCTGTTGTTTGAGCGATTGATGAGGGTCTCAAGCTCCCACTCATCTATAGCCCCCCAAAAATTAAAATGACAGGTCCCCTTTAACTTCTCCATTCGCAGGGTCATCCCTGTGTACGTTTTCGTCTCATCCGTCAGAGGGCTCCATTCCTCCCGATGTGTCTGACGGACGCAGTGTGAATGCAGCCTTAATTAAGATGTACTAGACCGAATCCTCAGAATGCAATCTCCCTCTATTGTTCCTCCTGGAAATGCGTGCCTGTACACATAAGTGTGTCTGCATTCTGCTTGCACGCCGTGCAGACCGCGTCCGAGTGTGCAAAGACTCCTTGTAATAATAATCCTAATAATTTACCTATTTCCAGAGGAAAAATAAGGGAACGACTTACAAAAAAATTCTCCTAAGGGTGATGTCTTAGGGAATGAAGGAGATTACTAATCCGGGATGTCGGCAGAGATGCTTCTAATGGTCTGATCAGGAAAGCAGATGGGCGAGGAGCATGTAGGGCACATCCACGGGACCCTCACATTAAAGTACCCAGTAAGGGGCCTTGTGTTCCCACTCTTGACGTATAAAGAGCCACCGACTTACAGAGAAACAGCTGACGTCTTAGGAGAGGAGCGTAGGGGTTTGTGTTATGGAGCCCGGATGATGGTGGAAGAGACGATTGTGTCCCGTCTACCCTGACGGGGTTAATAGTCTGCACCCCCGTCCGTATCCCGGCAGTCCACTGTCTAATCTGTGCATTTTTTTTTTTTTTAGTTGAGAACAACCCAAGAACCGGAAATCTCGGCGCTCTAATTAGAGTTTTCTTGTCAAGGACGAAAGAACTGAAGATATCGGCAGAATGTCAGAAGTAAGTGAACCCTCCCCGCCGGCAGATAGCGCTTCGTAGATATATGTCCGTTCATTAAAATCCTAAAATCATTAATAATCCCCATCCGAAACCTCCCAGCGTTGTGTGCGGGAAGAAAAGAAATCTCTCCCGTCTGTGACTGGTCCCAAGGTCAGGAAGACTCCGAAACTGGAGAGTTGGGACTTGTAGTCCTCGGGTGTCAGTGCAGGTTCCAGTCATTGACAGCAAGCAGGGAGTATAATTACTGGGGGTATGAATGAAGAAGGTCTGACCATTACAGAGATCATATACAATCTGCTCTCCTATCGGGGGTCCCCATCATCACAAACACAAGGGTCTATTGCCCCACCTCCCTTTTCTTAATGGAGCTCTGGTCTGACAAGCTCAGTGCTGCGCTATTGGACTGAATCCAGAGTACAGCGCTTGGCTATCATCGGCCGTCTCACAATGAGCAGCACTGCACATGGCTGACCACGGGGGGCAGGCGGCCCGCTTCTCTGAGGCTGAGCACGTCTAGTCGGCCTATATACAAATTGTGCACTTGTCACACAGTGATTGCACACATGTGCCCCTGGACAGCCCCTCTAAGCTCACATCAAACATCAGTTTTCATCAAATCTTATCCAGTTTGTGTGAACTGTCGCAAAGAGCATTTACGCCACGTGGGGTCTCGGAATAGGTGCCCATGGGCAGCCGAGCAAAGCCCACCTAACCTCTGATTTAAGGAGGGAACGGGTTAATATACAATCTGCTATCCATAGGACATGAAACCTTAGTCTCCTATCGGGGGTCCCCATCATCACACCCTGATGTTGGGGAAGGAAAGGTGCGACATGTTGGTTTTCAACATGCCTGATCCTTTCTTTTCATGCGAGAGAAGCCACTTCGAGAGCGCTATACCCTCGAGCCATGTGGCATCTGAATCCGCCATTGTCGGGCACCAGGTGTGACCAGGGCCCTAAGCATGCCATCTATTATCAGTATTTTTTCCTTGCAGCCAACTCTTCATCTGGCAAGCCCACAACGCCCTGTTCATCATCTGCTGCCTCCTGAAAGTCTTCATCTCCCACGTCTCCGAGGAGGAGCTGCTGCTCCACTTCTCATATCAGAAGACGGACCCCGGGTCATATGGTGAGTGAGAAGCCCCCTCCTGTAATATATTCATGCTCCCAGCATCCGTCTGCTGTTAGGAGAGAATTTAGCTTTGTTCCGCATATTCCATCCTGCTGGATTTCATGATCTATCTGGATAGAGGTCGGATCTGACACATCCCCCCCCCCCCCCCCAACATCCCCACTAATCCATCATAGGCATACCATAGAATTTCACCATCCTTCAGCCGCCACTAGAGGGAGCTCATTGCCTATGGATTAATGCTGCTCTCTAATAAATCTGCTCCCCCTAGTGGTCGCAGCAGGAATTTTATCAGTGCAAAGTGACCTTGCAGACAAAAGGAGAAGGTCCAGTTTTTAGGCTCTGTTCACATTGCCTTCATTGAAGCCAAGTGCAGCACTGCATAAATCAGACAACGGACGCCAGCAGCGCCTGGCGAGCTCCTATTTCTCTTTTAATAACATTCATCAGGTCATTTCCTTACCTGGGATGGAAACTTTCACCCCCCCAAATAAAAATGTTCACTTGCCTATGCCTTTTTAAAGCCCATCGCTGCACATTGTTAGGCGGGTCAGCTCTTATTAGCGTAGAGGAAGCGTTCATTAGAGCAGTAAATGTCATCTTATCTCTATGGGGTTATAGATAAAAAATGATGAAACTACTATGGAGGGTGATGAGCGGTGCCAGTTGTGCCCCTTATCTCCCTCCACAGTAGCAATGGCCGGACTGGCAGGTTGGTGGAGGGGGGTTTGGTGTCAGATTAACCATTGATGAAATTCAGAGGACCGCATAGAAGATAGTGGGCATAGCACCATCCTATGTCTCTGACCATCCTAAAAACAGTCTGTTCCCCCATTTTTGCCCTAATGCTGCAAGATTATATTAAAACCTAACTCTACCGGGTGAGATCAGGGAGCCTGCGCTGCTGCGATACTTTGGATTTTGCTCCTTCAGCTCCGGACAGAAAATCTGCAGCTCAGACGCAGCTCTGACATTGGCCCGATGAAGACTCCTGTCTGAGCTGAAATGCGGCAATTTGTGCTGAATATGCAGCTTCAGCTTGGATGACATCAAGCTGCTCCGAAATTTTGGATGTTTTGGATGGTGTGACTCCTGACTGGAGGACCCTTTAAAGGGAACCTGTCAGATCCGTTCCAATCTAACATTTGTGTTCCAGAGAAGATCTTTTATTCTGCCATTGTGGCAGGACCTGTGCTGTGGGGGCAGCACTTCCTGGGGTCCTGTAATCGCGCCTGCCTGGCTGTGAATGACATCAGTGCTGGACACCTTATGCTTGAGTGTAATGTACCAGCCGTCCTGCCATGTAGTTGGGTGTGACAATCCAGTACCGCCAGCAAACTTCACTCATGCACAAGGTTTCCAGGAGCTCTGCTGTAAAGGAGATTGCATAGAAGATGTCCGTCACACGCAGGGAGGCGAGAATAGAGGATCCGGGCCAGCACTAGTCTGGGGAAAGCGACGGCCCTCTGGGTTAGTCTGGGGAAAGCGACGGCCCTCTGGGTTAGTCTGGGGAAAGCGACGGCCCTCTGGGTTAGTCTGGGGAAAGCGACGGCCCTCTGGGTTAGTCTGGGGAAAGCGACGGCCCTCTGGGTTAGTCTGGGGAAAGCGACGGCCCTCTGGGTTAGTCTGGGGAAAGCGACGGCCCTCTGGGTTAGTCTGGGGAAAGCGACGGCCCTCTGGGTTAGTCTGGGGAAAGCGACGGCCCTCTGGGTTAGTCTGGGGAAAGCGACGGCCCTCTGGGTTAGTCTGGGGAAAGCGACGGCCCTCTGGGTTAGTCTGGGGAAAGCGACGGCCCTCTGGGTTAGTCTGGGGAAAGCGACGGCCCTCTGGGTTAGTCTGGGGAAAGCGACGGCCCTCTGGGTTAGTCTGGGGAAAGCGACGGCCCTCTGGGTTAGTCTGGGGAAAGCGACGGCCCTCTGGGTTAGTCTGGGGAAAGCGACGGCCCTCTGGGTTAGTCTGGGGAAAGCGACGGCCCTCTGGGTTAGTCTGGGGAAAGCGACGGCCCTCTGGGTTAGTCTGGGGAAAGCGACGGCCCTCTGGGTTAGTCTGGGGAAAGCGACGGCCCTCTGGGTTAGTCTGGGGAAAGCGACGGCCCTCTGGGTTAGTCTGGGG
Source organism: Ranitomeya imitator (assembly GCF_032444005.1). NCBI lineage: Eukaryota > Metazoa > Chordata > Amphibia > Anura > Dendrobatidae > Ranitomeya > Ranitomeya imitator. The sequence continues at coordinate 54,460,248 of NC_091282.1, read as the reverse complement.
AAAGCGACGGCCCTCTGGGTTAGTCTGGGGAAAGCGACGGCCCTCTGGGTTAGTCTGGGGAAAGCGACGGCCCTCTGGGTTAGTCTGGGGAAAGCGCGGCCCTCTGGGCTAGTCTGGGGAAAAGCGATGGCCCTCTGGGCTAGCCTGGGAAAAGCGACGGCCCTCTGGGCTAGTCTGGGGAAAGCGACGGCCTTCTGGGCTAGTCTGGGGGAAAGCGGCCCTCTGGGCTAGTCTGGGGGAAAGCGACAGCCCTCTGAGCTAGTCTGGGGGAAAGCGACAGCCCTCTGGGCTAGTCTGGGGGAAAGCGACGGCCCTCTTGGCTAGTCTGGGGAAAGCGACGGCCCTCTGGGCTAGTCTGGGGGAAAGCGGCCCTCTGGGCTAGTCTGGAGGAAAGCGACGGCCCTCTGGGCTAGTCTGGGGAAAGCGACGGCCCTCTGGGCTAGTCTGGGGGAAATCAGCCCTCTGGGCTAGTCTGGGGGAAAGCGACAGCCCTCTGGGCTAGTCTGGGGAAAGCGACGGCCCTCTGGGTTAGTCTGGGGAAAGCGACGACCCTCTGGGTTAGTCTGGGGAAAGCGCGGCCCTCTGGGCTAGTCTGGGGAAAAGCAATGGCCCTCTGGGCTAGCCTGGGAAAAGCGACGGCCCTCTGGACTAGTCTGGGGAAAGCGACGGCCTTCTGGGCTAGTCTGGGGGAAAGCGGCCCTCTGGGCTAGTCTGGGGGAAAGCGACAGCCCTCTGGGCTAGTCTGGGGGAAAGCGACAGCCCTCTGGGCTAGTCTGGGGGAAAGCGACGGCCCTCTTGGCTAGTCTGGGGGAAAGCGACGGCCCTCTTGGCTAGTCTGGGGAAAGCGACGGCCCTCTGGGCTAGTCTGGGGGAAAGCGGCCCTCTGGGCTAGTCTGGGGGAAAGCGGCCCTCTGGGCTAGTCTGGAGGAAAGCGACGGCCCTCTGGGCTAGTCTGGGGAAAGCGACGGCCCTCTGGGCTAGTCTGGGGGAAATCAGCCCTCTGGGCTAGTCTGGGGGAAAGCGACAGCCCTCTGGGCTTGTCTGGGGGAAAGCGACGGCCCTCTGGACTAGTCTGGGGAAAGCGACGGCCCTCTGGGCTAGTCTGGGGGAAAGCGGCCCTCTGGGCTACTCTGGGGGAAAGCGACAGCCCTCTGGGCTAGTCTGGGGGAAAGTGGCCCTCTGGGCTAGTCTGGAGGAAAGCGACGGCCCTCTGGGCTAGTCTGGGGGGAAAGCGACGGCCCTCTGGGCTTGTCTGGGGAAAGCGACAGCCCTCTGGGCCACTCTGGGGGAAAGCGACGGCCTTCTAGTCTAGTCTGGGGAAAGCGACGGCCCTCTGGGTTAGTCTGGGGAAAGCGACGACCCTCTGGGTTAGTCTGGGGAAAGCGACGGCCCTCTAGTCTAGTCTGGGGAAAGCGACGACCCTCTGGGCTAGTCTAGGGGAAAGCGACGGCCCTCTGGGCTAGCCTGGGGAAAGCGACGGCCCTCTGGACTAGTCTGGGGAAAGCGACGGCCCTCTGGGCTAGTCTGGGGGAAAGCGGCCCTCTGGGCTACTCTGGGGGAAAGCGACAGCCCTCTGGGCTAGTCTGGGGGAAAGCGACGGCCCTCTTGGCTAGTCTGGGGAAAGCGACGGCCCTCTAGTCTAGTCTGGGGAAAGCGACGACCCTCTGGGCTAGTCTGGGGAAAGCGACGACCCTCTGGGCTAGTCTGGGGAAAAGCGATGGCCCTCTGGGCTAGCCTGGGGAAAGCGACGGCCCTCTGGACTAGTCTGGGGAAAGCGATGGCCCTCTGGGCTAGTCTGGGGGAAAGCGGCCCTCTGGGCTACTCTGGGGGAAAGCGACAGCCCTCTGGGCTAGTCTGGGGGAAAGCGACGGCCCTCTTGGCTAGTCTGGGGAAAAGCGATGGCCCTCTGGGCTAGCCTGGGGAAAGCGACGGCCCTCTGGACTAGTCTGGGGAAAGCGATGGCCCTCTGGGCTAGTCTGGGGGAAAGCGGCCCTCTGGGCTACTCTGGGGGAAAGCGACAGCCCTCTGGGCTAGTCTGGGGGAAAGCGACGGCCCTCTTGGCTAGTCTGGGGAAAGCGACGGCCCTCTAGTCTAGTCTGGGGAAAGCGACGACCCTCTGGGCTAGTCTGGGGAAAAGCGACGGCCCTCTGGGCTAGCCTGGGAAAAGCGACGGCCCTCTGGACTAGTCTGGGGAAAGCGACGGCCTTCTGGGCTAGTCTGGGGGAAAGCGGCCCTCTGGGCTAGTCTGGGGGAAAGCGACAGCCCTCTGGGCTAGTCTGGGGGAAAGCGACAGCCCTCTGGGCTAGTCTGGGGGAAAGCGACGGCCCTCTTGGCTAGTCTGGGGAAAGCGACGGCCCTCTGGGCTAGTCTGGGGGAAAGCGGCCCTCTGGGCTAGTCTGGAGGAAAGCGACGGCCCTCTGGGCTAGTCTGGGGAAAGCGACGGCCCTCTGGGCTAGTCTGGGGGAAATCAGCCCTCTGGGCTAGTCTGGGGGAAAGCGACAGCCCTCTGGGCTAGTCTGGGGAAAGCGACGGCCCTCTGGGTTAGTCTGGGGAAAGCGACGACCCTCTGGGTTAGTCTGGGGAAAGCGCGGCCCTCTGGGCTAGTCTGGGGAAAAGCAATGGCCCTCTGGGCTAGCCTGGGAAAAGCGACGGCCCTCTGGACTAGTCTGGGGAAAGCGACGGCCTTCTGGGCTAGTCTGGGGGAAAGCGGCCCTCTGGGCTAGTCTGGGGGAAAGCGACAGCCCTCTGGGCTAGTCTGGGGGAAAGCGACAGCCCTCTGGGCTAGTCTGGGGGAAAGCGACGGCCCTCTTGGCTAGTCTGGGGAAAGCGACGGCCCTCTGGGCTAGTCTGGGGGAAAGCGGCCCTCTGGGCTAGTCTGGAGGAAAGCGACGGCCCTCTGGGCTAGTCTGGGGAAAGCGACGGCCCTCTGGGCTAGTCTGGGGGAAAGCGACAGCCCTCTGGGCTTGTCTGGGGGAAAGCGACAGCCCTCTGGGCTAGTCTGGGGAAAGCGACGGCCCTCTGGACTAGTCTGGGGAAAGCGACGGCCCTCTGGGCTAGTCTGGGGGAAAGCGGCCCTCTGGGCTACTCTGGGGGAAAGCGACAGCCCTCTGGGCTAGTCTGGGGGAAAGTGGCCCTCTGGGCTAGTCTGGAGGAAAGCGACGGCCCTCTGGGCTAGTCTGGGGGGAAAGCGACGGCCCTCTGGGCTTGTCTGGGGAAAGCGACAGCCCTCTGGGCCACTCTGGGGGAAAGCGACGGCCTTCTAGTCTAGTCTGGGGAAAGCGACGGCCCTCTGGGTTAGTCTGGGGAAAGCGACGACCCTCTGGGTTAGTCTGGGGAAAGCGACGGCCCTCTAGTCTAGTCTGGGGAAAGCGACGACCCTCTGGGCTAGTCTAGGGGAAAGCGATGGCCCTCTGGGCTAGCCTGGGGAAAGCGACGGCCCTCTGGACTAGTCTGGGGAAAGCGATGGCCCTCTGGGCTAGTCTGGGGGAAAGCGGCCCTCTGGGCTACTCTGGGGGAAAGCGACAGCCCTCTGGGCTAGTCTGGGGGAAAGCGACGGCCCTCTTGGCTAGTCTGGGGAAAGCGACGGCCCTCTGGGCTAGTCTGGGGGAAAGCGGCCCTCTGGGCTAGTCTGGAGGAAAGCGACGGCCCTCTGGGCTAGTCTGGGGAAAGCGACGGCCCTCTGGGCTAGTCTGGGGGAAATCAGCCCTCTGGGCTAGTCTGGGGGAAAGCGACAGCCCTCTGGGCTTGTCTGGGGGAAAGCGACAGCCCTCTGGGCTAGTCTGGGGAAAGCGACGGCCCTCTGGACTAGTCTGGGGAAAGCGACGGCCCTCTGGGCTAGTCTGGGGGAAAGCGGCCCTCTGGGCTACTCTGGGGGAAAGCGACAGCCCTCTGGGCTAGTCTGGGGGAAAGTGGCCCTCTGGGCTAGTCTGGAGGAAAGCGACGGCCCTCTGGGCTAGTCTGGGGGGAAAGCGACGGCCCTCTGGGCTTGTCTGGGGAAAGCGACAGCCCTCTGGGCCACTCTGGGGGAAAGCGACGGCCTTCTAGTCTAGTCTGGGGAAAGCGACGGCCCTCTGGGTTAGTCTGGGGAAAGCGACGACCCTCTGGGTTAGTCTGGGGAAAGCGACGGCCCTCTAGTCTAGTCTGGGGAAAGCGACGACCCTCTGGGCTAGTCTAGGGGAAAGCGATGGCCCTCTGGGCTAGCCTGGGGAAAGCGACGGCCCTCTGGACTAGTCTGGGGAAAGCGATGGCCCTCTGGGCTAGTCTGGGGGAAAGCGGCCCTCTGGGCTACTCTGGGGGAAAGCGACAGCCCTCTGGGCTAGTCTGGGGGAAAGTGGCCCTCTGGGCTAGTCTGGAGGAAAGCGACGGCCCTCTGGGCTAGTCTGGGGAAAGCGACAGCCCTCTGGGCTTGTCTGGGGAAAGCGACAGCCCTCTGGGCTACTCTGGGGGAAAGCGACGGCCTTCTAGTCTAGTCTGGGGAAAGCGACGGCCCTCTGGGTTAGTCTGGGGAAAGCGACGACCCTCTGGGTTAGTCTGGGGAAAGCGACGGCCCTCTGGGCTAGTCCTGCCTCATTTGCATATGACAAACTGCATAATAGAAGAAATGTCAAATTGGAATTTAAAGGGAACCTGTCAGCATTATTGTGCTCAGTAACCTACAGACAGTGTCAGGTTGGCGCTGATATACTGATTACACGGATACCTCGTGATGAAATCAGTCATGTGGTTGTTTAATCTTTATGTTCAGTGGGTTAATGATATGCCATGTGGAGCTCTGCTTAGGTAGTCATCAGTATGGCCTCTGACAGGTCACTGATCCCTCACTGACCGGCCCTCTAGTTTACATACCACATATCTTATTGTTTGAAGAAAAAAAAATCCCATTGATCAGGCAGGAGCCGGCGCTGCACCATGATCGGATTTATAATATCCATATATACATGAAGGGAAAAAAAATCTTAATCAATATGGCGCCAGCGCTGTGGCATAATTCGGAACACAATAGATACTACTGTGCAGGCGCCATCAAGATGGATGCAATTTGTTTTTCTAACAATAAGATATATAACATGTAAACTAGGGAGCAGGTCAGTGATACCTAATCAGAGCACCACATGAAGACCCCCACAAGCTGCGCGGACCATAAGCATATCATTAACTCAAAAATAAAGATTAAACAACAACCACAAGACAGACCTCATCCTCCTGGTATCTGTTTTGAACTGTATTTCTGTTATGCTGTAATGTTTATTGTCTGTACAAGTCCCCTCTATAATTTGTAAAGCGCTGCGGAATATGTTGGCGCTATATAAATAAAATTATTATTATTATTATTATTATCTGCCAAGGTGTGAAAGTAATCCATTATGGCAGTTTCCAGCAGTTAGTTGAACTCAAAAGATTCCTTTAATGGTCAGCGTATGCTGTTAGCGACCTGTATGTATCAGAAAATCCCCCGAGTAATCGCCATGTGCCCAACAATTGCAACACAAAAGCCGTAGTCTGCAACATGAAGAGGGTAAGATAGGATGCCGTAGTTCCATAAGTGACCAGTAGGTGGCAGGAGAAGACCAGTCTTAAACAAGTGAAAACTTACCATAGATTGTCCTCTCATCTCCCCTCCTTCTCCTCTTTCCTCTGTAGGATAATATTGGGGGTTCAGAAAATCTTTTAGGGGAACAGGCCTGAAAGGGCCTTGATTATGACATATTATTTTTTTTATTTTTCTTCTCGACATTTCAGCTGCCAACAGGAGAAATTATTATTTTATGGGGGACATTAATTATCTTGTGATCTATGTCTTAGGTTTTGCAAAGCGAATATTTAAAAAAAATAATTTTGGTAAATTTTATTTTACCGTTCACTTTTCGCTCAAAATAAGTAATTCTTCATTCAGGTTGTGTTAAAGTAAATGTTTTACCTTAATATTCTCAGCAGAGCTAATCGGGGGGTCTGCTAGCCTCCCCAGCAGAGCTAATCAGGGGAGGGGGGGGGGGGGGGGGTTCTGTCAGCTTCCCCAGCAGAGCTTTTCCAGTAGAGCTGATCGGGGGGGGGGGGGGGGTCTGCTAGCTTTTCCAGTAGAGCTGATCGGGGGGGGGGGGGGGGGGGTCTGCTAGCTTTTCCAGTAGAGCCGATCGGGGGGGTGGGGGGGTGGTCTGCTAGCCTCCCAGTAGAGCTGATCGTGGGGGGGGGTCTGCTAGCTTTTCCAGTAGAGCCGATCGGGGGGGGGGGGGGGGGGTCTGCTAGCCTCCCAGTAGAGCTGATCGGGGGGGGGGGTCTGCTAGCCTCCCAGTAGAGCTGATCGGGGGGGGGGGGGGGGTTCTGCCAGCCTCCCAGTAGAGCTGATCGGGGGGGGGGGGGGGGTCTGCTAGCCACCCAGTAGAGCTGAACGGGGGGTGGGGGGGGTCTGCTAGCTTCCCAGTAGAGCTGATCGGGTGGGATGTCTGCTAGCCTCCCAGTAGAGCTGATCGGGGGGGGGTCTGCTAGCTTCCCCAGTAGAGCTGATTAGGGGGGGTCTGCTAGTTTCCCCAGTAGAGCTGATTAGGGGGGGTCTGCTAGCCTCCCAGTAGAGCTGATTAGGGGGGGGTCTGCTAGTTTCCCCAGTAGAGCTGATTAGGGGGGGTCTGCTAGCCTCCCAGTAGAGCTGATTAGGGGGGGTCTGCTAGTTTCCCCAGTAGAGCTGATTAGGGGGGGTCTGCTAGTTTCCCCAGTAGAGCTGATTAGGGGGGGTCTGCTAGTTTCCCCAGTAGAGCTGATTAGGGGGGGTCTGCTAGTTTCCCCAGTAGAGCTGATTAGGGGGGTCTGCTAGTTTCCCCAGTAGAGCTGATTAGGGGGGGGGGGGGGTCTGCTAGTTTCCCCAGTAGAGCTGATTAGGGGGGGTCTGCTAGTTTCCCCAGTAGAGCTGATTAGGGGGGGTCTGCTAGTTTCCCCAGTAGAGCTGATTAGGGGGGGTCTGCTAGCCTCCCAGTAGAGCTGATTAGGGGGGGTCTGCTAGTTTCCCCAGTAGAGCTGATTAGGGGGGGTCTGCTAGCCTCCCAGTAGAGCTGATTAGGGGGGGTCTGCTAGTTTCCCCAGTAGAGCTGATTAGGGGGGGGTCTGCTAGTTTCCCCAGTAGAGCTGATTAGGGGGGTCTGCTAGCCTCCCAGTAGAGCTTATTGGGGGGGGGGGGGGGTCTGCTAGTTTCCCCAGTAGAGCTGATTAGGGAGGGGTCTGCGAGTTTCCCCAGTAGAGCTGATTAGGGGGGTCTGCGAGTTTCCCCAGTAGAGCTGATTAGGGGGGGTCTGCTAGTTTCCCCAGTAGAGCTGATTAGGGGGGGTCTGCTAGCCTCCCAGTAGGGCTGATTAGGGGGGGTCTGCTAGTTTCCCCAGTAGAGCTGATTAGGGGGGGTCTGCTAGTTTCCCCAGTAGAGCTGATTAGGGGGGGTCTACTAGTTTCCCCAGTAGAGCTGATTAGGGGGGGTCTGCTAGCCTCCCAGTAGAGCTGATTAGGGGGGGTCTGCTAGTTTCCCCAGTAGAGCTGATTAGGGGGGGGTCTGCTAGTTTCCCCAGTAGAGCTGATTAGGGGGGTCTGCTAGCCTCCCAGTAGAGCTTATTGGGGGGGGGGGGGGGGGGTCTGCTAGTTTCCCCAGTAGAGCTGATTAGGGAGGGGTCTGCTAGCCTCCCAGTAGAGCTGATTAGGGGGGGGGGGGGGTCTGCTAGTTTCCCCAGTAGAGCTGATTAGGGGGGGTCTGCTAGTTTCCCCAGTAGAGCTGAGTAGGGGGGGGGGGGGGGGGGGTCTGCTAGTTTCCCCAGTAGAGCTGATTAGGGGGGTCTGCTAGCCTCCCAGTAGAGCTTATTGGGGGGGGGGGGGGGGGGTCTGCTAGTTTCCCCAGTAGAGCTGATTAGGGGGGGTCTGCTAGTTTCCCCAGTAGAGCTGATTAGGGGGGGTCTGCTAGTTTCCCCAGTAGAGCTGATTAGGGGGGGTCTGCTAGTTTCCCCAGTAGAGCTGATTAGGGGGGGTCTGCTAGTTTCCCCAGTAGAGCTGATTAGGGGGGGGGGTCTGCTAGTTTCCCCAGTAGAGCTGATTAGGGGGGGGTCTGCGAGTTTCCCCAGTAGAGCTGATTAGGGGGGGGGGGGTCTGCTAGTTTCCCCAGTAGAGCTGATTAGGGGGGGTCTGCTAGTTTCCCCAGTAGAGCTGATTAGGGGGGGTCTGCTAGTTTCCCCAGTAGAGCTGATTAGGGGGGGTCTACTAGTTTCCCCAGTAGAGCTGATTAGGGGGGGTCTGCTAGCCTCCCAGTAGAGCTGATTAGGGGGGGTCTGCTAGTTTCCCCAGTAGAGCTGATTAGGGGGGGTCTGCTAGCCTCCCAGTAGAGCTGATTAGGGGGGGTCTGCTAGTCTCCCCAGTAGAGCTGATTAGGGGGGGGTCTGCTAGTTTCCCCAGTAGAGCTGATTAGGGGGGTCTGCTAGCCTCCCAGTAGAGCTTATTGGGGGGGGGGGGGGGGGGGGGTCTGCTAGCTTTTCCAGTAGAGCCGATCGGGGGGGTGGGGGGGTGGTCTGCTAGCCTCCCAGTAGAGCTGATCGTGGGGGGGGGTCTGCTAGCTTTTCCAGTAGAGCCGATCGGGGGGGGGGGGGGGGGGTCTGCTAGCCTCCCAGTAGAGCTGATCGGGGGGGGGGGTCTGCTAGCCTCCCAGTAGAGCTGATCGGGGGGGGGGGGGGGGGTTCTGCCAGCCTCCCAGTAGAGCTGATCGGGGGGGGGGGGGGGTCTGCTAGCCACCCAGTAGAGCTGAACGGGGGGTGGGGGGGGTCTGCTAGCTTCCCAGTAGAGCTGATCGGGTGGGATGTCTGCTAGCCTCCCAGTAGAGCTGATCGGGGGGGGGTCTGCTAGCTTCCCCAGTAGAGCTGATTAGGGGGGGTCTGCTAGTTTCCCCAGTAGAGCTGATTAGGGGGGGTCTGCTAGCCTCCCAGTAGAGCTGATTAGGGGGGGGTCTGCTAGTTTCCCCAGTAGAGCTGATTAGGGGGGGTCTGCTAGCCTCCCAGTAGAGCTGATTAGGGGGGGTCTGCTAGTTTCCCCAGTAGAGCTGATTAGGGGGGGTCTGCTAGTTTCCCCAGTAGAGCTGATTAGGGGGGGTCTGCTAGTTTCCCCAGTAGAGCTGATTAGGGGGGTCTGCTAGTTTCCCCAGTAGAGCTGATTAGGGGGGGGGGGGGGTCTGCTAGTTTCCCCAGTAGAGCTGATTAGGGGGGGTCTGCTAGTTTCCCCAGTAGAGCTGATTAGGGGGGGTCTGCTAGTTTCCCCAGTAGAGCTGATTAGGGGGGGTCTGCTAGCCTCCCAGTAGAGCTGATTAGGGGGGGTCTGCTAGTTTCCCCAGTAGAGCTGATTAGGGGGGGTCTGCTAGCCTCCCAGTAGAGCTGATTAGGGGGGGTCTGCTAGTTTCCCCAGTAGAGCTGATTAGGGGGGGGTCTGCTAGTTTCCCCAGTAGAGCTGATTAGGGGGGTCTGCTAGCCTCCCAGTAGAGCTTATTGGGGGGGGGGGGGGGTCTGCTAGTTTCCCCAGTAGAGCTGATTAGGGAGGGGTCTGCGAGTTTCCCCAGTAGAGCTGATTAGGGGGGGGTCTGCGAGTTTCCCCAGTAGAGCTGATTAGGGGGGGTCTGCTAGTTTCCCCAGTAGAGCTGATTAGGGGGGGTCTGCTAGCCTCCCAGTAGAGCTGATTAGGGGGGGTCTGCTAGTTTCCCCAGTAGAGCTGATTAGGGGGGGTCTGCTAGTTTCCCCAGTAGAGCTGATTAGGGGGGGTCTACTAGTTTCCCCAGTAGAGCTGATTAGGGGGGGGGTCTACTAGTTTCCCCAGTAGAGCTGATTAGGGGGGGTCTACTAGTTTCCCCAGTAGAGCTGATTAGGGGGGGTCTGCTAGCCTCCCAGTAGAGCTGATTAGGGGGGGTCTGCTAGTTTCCCCAGTAGAGCTGATTAGGGGGGGTCTGCTAGCCTCCCAGTAGAGCTGATTAGGGGGGGTCTGCTAGTTTCCCCAGTAGAGCTGATTAGGGGGGGGTCTGCTAGTTTCCCCAGTAGAGCTGATTAGGGGGGTCTGCTAGCCTCCCAGTAGAGCTTATTGGGGGGGGGGGGGGGGTCTGCTAGTTTCCCCAGTAGAGCTGATTAGGGAGGGGTCTGCTAGCCTCCCAGTAGAGCTGATTAGGGGGGGGGGGGGGGTCTGCTAGTTTCCCCAGTAGAGCTGATTAGGGGGGGTCTGCTAGTTTCCCCAGTAGAGCTGAGTAGGGGGGGGGGGGGGTGGGTCTGCTAGTTTCCCCAGTAGAGCTGATTAGGGGGGTCTGCTAGCCTCCCAGTAGAGCTTATTGGGGGGGGGGGGGGTCTGCTAGTTTCCCCAGTAGAGCTGATTAGGGGGGGTCTGCTAGTTTCCCCAGTAGAGCTGATTAGGGGGGGTCTGCTAGTTTCCCCAGTAGAGCTGATTAGGGGGGGTCTGCTAGTTTCCCCAGTAGAGCTGATTAGGGGGGGTCTGCTAGTTTCCCCAGTAGAGCTGATTAGGGGGGGGGGTCTGCTAGTTTCCCCAGTAGAGCTGATTAGGGGGGGGTCTGCGAGTTTCCCCAGTAGAGCTGATTAGGGGGGGGGGGGTCTGCTAGTTTCCCCAGTAGAGCTGATTAGGGGGGGTCTGCTAGTTTCCCCAGTAGAGCTGATTAGGGGGGGTCTGCTAGTTTCCCCAGTAGAACTGATTAGGGGGGGTCTACTAGTTTCCCCAGTAGAGCTGATTAGGGGGGGTCTGCTAGCCTCCCAGTAGAGCTGATTAGGGGGGGTCTGCTAGTTTCCCCAGTAGAGCTGATTAGGGGGGGTCTGCTAGCCTCCCAGTAGAGCTGATTAGGGGGGGTCTGCTAGTCTCCCCAGTAGAGCTGATTAGGGGGGGGTCTGCTAGTTTCCCCAGTAGAGCTGATTAGGGGGGTCTGCTAGCCTCCCAGTAGAGCTTATTGGGGGGGGGGGTCTGCTAGTTTCCCCAGTAGAGCTGATTAGGGAGGGGTCTGCTAGCCTCCCAGTAGAGCTGATTAGGGGGGGGGGGTCTGCTAGTTTCCCCAGTAGAGCTGATTAGGGGGGGTCTGCTAGTTTCCCCAGTAGAGCTGAGTAGGGGGGGGGGGGGGGGGGTCTGCTAGTTTCCCCAGTAGAGCTGATTAGGGGGGTCTGCTAGCCTCCCAGTAGAGCTTATTGGGGGGGGGGGGGGTCTGCTAGTTTCCCCAGTAGAGCTGATTAGGGAGGGGTCTGCTAGTTTCCCCAGTAGAGCTGATTAGGGAGGGGTCTGCTAGCCTCCCAGTAGAGCTGATTAGGGGGGGGGGGGGTCTGCTAGTTTCCCCAGTAGAGCTGATTAGGGGGGGTCTGCTAGTTTCCCCAGTAGAGCTGAGTAGGGGGGGTCTGCTAGCTTCCCCAGTAGAGCTGATTAGGGGGGGTCTGCTAGTTTCCCCAGTAGAGCTGATTAGGGGGGGGTCTGCTAGTTTCCCCAGTAGAGCTGATTAGGGGGGGTCTGCTAGTTTCCCCAGTAGAGCTGATTAGGGGGGGTCTGCTAGTTTCCCCAGTAGAGCTGATTAGGGGGGGGGGTCTGCTAGTTTCCCCAGTAGAGCTGATTAGGGGGGTCTGCGAGTTTCCCCAGTAGAGCTGATTAGGGGGGGGGGTCTGCTAGTTTCCCCAGTAGAGCTGATTAGGGAGGGGTCTGCTAGTTTCCCCAGTATAGCTGATTAGGGGGGGGGGGGGGGGGTCTGCTAGTTTCCCCAGTAGAGCTGATTAGGGGGGGTCTGCTAGCCTCCCAGTAGAGCTGATTAGGGGGGGTCTGCTAGTTTCCCCAGTAGAGCTGATTAGGGGGGGTCTGCTAGTTTCCCCAGCAGAGCTGATTAGGGGGGGGTCTGCTAGTTTCCCCAGTAGAGCTGATTAGGGGGGGGGGGTCTGCTAGTTTCCCCAGTAGAGCTGATTAGGGGGGTCTGCGAGTTTCCCCAGTAGAGCTGATTAGGGGGGGGGGGGGGGGGAGTTTCCCCAGTAGAGCTGATTAGGGGGGGTCTGCTAGTTTCCACAGTAGAGCTGATTAGGGGGGGTCTGCTAGCCTCCCAGTAGAGCAGATTAGGGGGGGTCTGCTAGCCTCCCAGTAGAGCTGATTAGGGAGGGGTCTGCTAGTTTCCCCAGTAGAGCTGATTAGGGGGGGGGGTCTGCTATTTTCCCCAGTAGAGCTGATTAGGGGGGGTCTGCTAGCCTCCCAGTAGAGCTGATTAGGGGGGGGGGGGGGGGGTCTGCTAGTTTCCCCAGTAGAGCTGATTAGGGGGGGTCTGCTAGTTTCCCCAGTAGAGCTGAGTAGGGGGGGGGGGGGTCTGCTAGTTTCCCCAGTAGAGCTGATTAGGGGGGGTCTGCTAGTTTCCCCAGTAGAGCTGATTAGGGGGGGGGTCTGCTAGTTTCCCCAGTAGAGCTGATTAGGGGGGTCTGCTAGTTTCCACAGTAGAGCTGATTAGGGGGGGTCTGCTAGCCTCCCAGTAGAGCTGATTAGGGAGGGGTCTGCTAGTTTCCCCAGTAGAGCTGATTAGGGGGGGGGTCGTCTGCTATTTTCCCCAGTAGAGCTGATTAGGGGGGGTCTGCTAGCCTCCCAGTAGAGCTGATTAGGGGGGGGGGGGGGGGGGGTCTGCTAGTTTCCCCAGTAGAGCTGATTAGGGGGGGTCTGCTAGTTTCCCCAGTAGAGCTGAGTAGGGGGGGGGGGGTCTGCTAGTTTCCCCAGTAGAGCTGATTAGGGGGGGTCTGCTAGTTTCCCCAGTAGAGCTGATTAGGGGGGGGTCTGCTAGCCTCCCAGTAGAGCTGATTAGGGGGGGTCTGCTAGTTTCCCCAGTAGAGCTGATTAGGGGGGGGTCTGCGAGTTTCCCCAGTAGAGCTGATTAGGGGGGGGGGGGGTCTGCTAGTTTCCCCAGTAGAGCTGATTAGGGGGGGGGTCTGCTAGTTTCCCCAGTAGAGCTGATTAGGGGGGGGGTCTGCTAGTTTCCCCAGTAGAGCTGATTAGGGGGGGTCTGCTAGCCTCCCAGTAGAGCTGATTAGGGGGGGGTCTGCTAGTTTCCCCAGTAGAGCTGATTAGGGGGGGGGGGGTCTGCTAGTTTCCCCAGTAGAGCTGATTAGGGGGGGGGTCTGCTAGCCTCCCAGTAGAGCTGATTAGGGGGGGGTCTGCTAGTTTCCCCAGTAGAGCTGAGTAGGGGGGGGGGGTCTGCTAGTTTCCCCAGTAGAGCTGATTAGGGGGGGGGTCTGCTAGCCTCCCAGTAGAGCTGATTAGGGGGGGGTCTGCTAGTTTCCCCAGTAGAGCTGATTAGGGGGGGGGTCTGCTAGTTTCCCCAGTAGAGCTGAGTAGGGGGGGGGGGTCTGCTAGTTTTCCCTGCAGAGCTGATTGGGGGGTCTGCTAGGCTCCGTTTTGTCGGGCGATCCCCCGGCGGTCCTTTGGTGTGTGGGTCCGGCAGACGTTGTATACAGCAATAGTGAAGCCCCAGGCGATAATATCCTGCTCCTGTCTTCTCCCCGACCTGCTCCTGCTGGATTGTGAGGGCTTTAGTTCCCACGCTGTGTGCTTACAATGGCATAATGATAGAAATAAATGACTGGCGTTACTACATCAAGAGATGTAGTGGCCAAATAATCAGAGTAACATGTCCGCGTATACACATGTACATAACCCAAGACATATAGATCATGGACTAAAATATGGACGGAGTGCTCATTACCAAAATCAAGGAGGAGGAAAACCAACAAAATGCAATCTCAAAGTCCAAATATATAAATGCAAAACAACTTTATTGGTGAAAATACACAGATCTGGATAGACAGGGTTACAACCAGGGTAAATGTGCAGCCATGCACTGCGGGGGCAGGTACATAACACAATGTAAAGGTACCTTCACACTAAACGATATCGCTAGCGATCCGTGACGTTGCAGCGTCCTGGCTAGCGATATCGTTCAGTGTGACAGGCAGCAGCGATCAGAATCCTGCTGTGATGTCGCTGGTCGGGGCTAGAAGGCCAGAACTTTATTTGGTCGCTGGCTCTCCCGCTGACATCGCTGAATCGGCGTGTGTGACGCCGATTCAGCGATGTCTTCGCTGGTAACCAGGGTAAACATCGGGTTACTAAGCGCAGGGCCGCGCTTAGTAACCCGATGTTTACCCTGGTTACCATCCTAAAAGAAAAAAAAACAAACGCTTCATACTTACCTTCCGCTGTCTGTCCCTGGCGCCGGGGACAGACAGGGGAAGGTAAGTATGAAGCGTTTGTTTTTTTTACTTTTAGGATGGTAACCAGGGTAAACATCGGGTTACTAAGCGCGGCCCTGCGCTTAGTAACCCGATGTTTACCCTGGTTACCGGCATCGTTGGTCGCTGGAGAGCGGTCTGTGTGACAGCTCTCCAGCGACCAAACAGCGATGCTGCAGCGATCCGGATCGTTGTCTGGATCGCTGCAGCGTCGTTTAGTGTGAAGGTACCTTAAGGCTATGTCCGCCATCACAGTAGATCCTCATAGACAGATACTCACATTCCTCCCCCTTCATTATGTTTACAATGGCGTCAGATCTAAGACCAGGAGCTGTCCCCATAAACTAACGACTCTTGGTACTTATGAGGTTAACTCTTAAAGGGCTTTTACCAGTATTAAAGGTGACCTGTTCTCCGGGCCATACGTGTGACTGCTGGAGACAGCGGAGCGCTGTGCTTGGCTTTTTGGCAGTACTGGTGCGGCTACAACTACTGAGCATTTAACAGATCTGTTGATAGGTTTCTGGGGGTCCTAGAGGTTGTGGGGGTCCTGACCGGTTACAAACTTGTCACCTTTGCTGTGGATAGCCAATAACTTTTACTGTTGGTATTAACCCTTTATTTAGCACCTAGCTGCTGATCCCGGAGAACCTTGTGATGATGATTCTGGTCGGCCTGGTCTTGTGACTTCATCTTCACGGCCGGTCTCCAGACAGAGGGGGAGTCGAGCCCTGTGTCCGAACCTGCAGGGAATGAGCTAATCTCTGGTGGTGCTGGCCCCGCTCGGCCGCCCCGGCTCCAGCCGCTGGTATTGTGGAGGAAGTACGTGGAGCGCGGGGGGCGCCCCCATTGTGCGGAGCACAATACACACCGGGCAGTAAGGACTCTCCGTCCCCGATCTCATTTCGGGACTCGGGATATGTTTGCTTTCCTGTCCGGCCGCGGATTGTTCTGTTTTGCTTTTATTCATTTCCCTACATCCCGATCAAGTGTTTCTTTCCTACTTGGCGCCCAGGAATGATATCACCATAAGACGTCTCAGCGCGGGGCTTATCAGGAAGGACGCCCTGTCTATAGCGGCCCGAGGCCGGCTGGTGGGGGCTGACCTGGGAATGCAGCCGTTCTGACTCTGGGGAAAGCTGGGTGGTTGCCATCATCACAGGGACTTCTGATCTGCAGTTGTAGAAGCCTCATAGATTTGCAGGATAGGAGTAGAGGGGATATGATGAGCAGACCCCCAGATATAGAAAACGGGGGGAACCGGTAAGAACGACATTACTACTGTAACTAGTGAAGAAACCCAAAGAGATTGGACACTAGAGCTGAGTAAAATACTATATTTTTTTATTAGAACAAAATTTTTCTTTAAAAAGCCATAATGAAACTGCAATCATAGATATATATAGAAAGACACAAAAGGTCACAGAGGAATATCCTAGTACCACGTACAAGAACACAGTATTGCAGAAATGATCAAAAAATAGCCATTGTATATATATATATATATATATATATATATATATATATATATATATATTTATTATTATTATTATTATTATTATTTATTATTATAGCGCCATTTATTCCATGGCGCTTTACATGTGAGGAGGGGTATACATAATAAAACAAGTACAATAATCTTGAAAAATACAAGTCACAACTGGTACAGGAGGAGAGAGGACCCTGCCCGCGAGGGCTCACAATCTACATAGATCTACAATCTATATATATACTAGATGGTGGCCCGATTCTAACGCATCGGGTATTCTAGAATAAGCATGTCCACGTAGTACACAGCACAGAGCCACATAGTATATTGCCCAGCCACGTAGTATATTGCCCAGCCACGTAGTATGCACCATATCCCTGTAAAAAAAAAAATAAAATAAACAGTTACATACTCACCTTCTGGAGCCTCCCGATCGAAGCGGCCGGTTACCAGTCCTCGCGCGCTCCGGTCCCAAGAGTGCATTGCTGTCTCGCGAGATGATGACGTAGCGGTCTCGCGAGATCGCTACATCATCATCTTGCGAGATCGCAGCATGGACAGGTTACCGGAGCATCGCGAGGAGCGGGAAAGGCCTGTTGTGGATCCGAGGGGCCGACGGAGGGTGAGTATATAACGATTTTTTAATTATTTTTAACATTAGATCTTTTTACTATTGATGCTGCATAGGCCGCATGAATAGTAAAAAGTTGGTCACACAGGGTTAATAGCAGCGTTAACTAAGTGCGTTACACCGCGGTCAACGCTGCCATTAACCCTGTGTGAGCGCTGACCGGAGGGGAGTATGCGGACGACGGGCACTGACAGCAGGGAGGAAGGAGCGGCCATTTTCTTCCGGACTGCGCCCGTCGCTGATTGGTCGTGGCTGTTTTGCTGCGACCAGTCAGCGACTTGGAGTTCCATGACAGACAGAGGCCACGACCAATGAATATCCGTGACAGACAGGAGGACAGACAGAAAGAAATCAATAAATCAAATCACACTAAAGTGCAAAGTGCTAAAATATAAGAAGTAATATAGCCCCAATGCGTAGACATTTGCTAGTGCAGTAGGTAAGTACCTTAACCCCTTAGTGACAGAGCCAATTTGGTACTTAATGACCGGGCCAATTTTTGAAATTCTGACCACTGTCACTTTATGAGGTTATAACTCTGGAACGCTTCAACGGATCCCAGTGATTCTGAGATTGTTTTTTCGTGACATATTGTACTTCATGTTAGTGGTAACATTTCTTCGATATTACTTGCGATTATTTATGAAAAAAAACGGAAATATGGCGAAAATTTTTAAATATTTGCAATTTTTAAACTTTGTATTTTTATGCGCTTAAATCAGAGAGATATGTCACGAAAAATAGTTAATAAATAACATTTCCCACATGTCTACTTTACATCAGCACAATTTTGGAAACAAAATTTTTTTTTGTTAGGGAGTTATAAGGGTTAAAAGTTGACCAGCAATTTCTCATTTTTACAACACCATTTTTTTTTTTAGGGACCACATCACATTTGAAGTCATTTTGAGGGGTCTATATGATAGAAAATAATGAAGTGTGACACCATTCTAAAAACTACACCCCTCAAGGTTCTCAAAACCACATTCAAGAAGTTTATTAACCCTTTACGTGCTTCACAGGAACTGAAACAATGTGGAAGGAAAAAATGAACATTTAACTTTTTTTTGCAAACATCTTAATTCAGAACCATTTTTTTTATTTTCACAAGTGTAAAAACAGAAATGTAACCATAAATTTTGTTATGCAATTTCTCCTGAATACGCCAATACCCCATATGTGGGGGTAAACCACTTTTTGGGCGCACCGCAGAACTTAGAAGTGAAGGAACGCCGTTTGACTTTTTCAATGCAGAATTGGCTGGAATTGAGATCGGACGCCATGTCACGTTTAGAGAGCCCCTGATGTGCCTAAACAGTGGAAACTCCCCACAACTGACCCCATTTTGGAAACTAGACCCCTTAAGGAACTTATCTAGATGTGTGGTGAGCAATTTGAACCCCCAAGTGCTTTACAGAAGCTTATAACGTAGAGCCGTGAAAATAAAAAATCGCTTTTGTTTACACAAAAATGATCTTTTCGCCCACAAATTCTTATTTTCACAAAGGGTAACAGGAGAAATTAGACCACAAAAGTTGTTGTGCGATTTCTCCTGAATACGTCGATACCCCATATGTGAGGGTAAACCACTTTTTGGGCGCACCGCAGAGCTTGGAAGTGAAGGAGCGCCGTTTTACTTTTTCAATGTAGAATTGGCTGGAATTGAGATTGGACGCCATGTCGCGTTTAGAGAGCCCCTGATGTGCCTAAACAGTAGAAACCCCCCACAAGTGACCCCATTTTGGAAACTAGACCCCCCAAGGAACTTATCTAGATGTGTGGTGAGAACTTTGAATGCTCAAGTGCTTCACAGAAGTTTAGAATGCAGAGTCGTGAAAATAAAAAATATTTTTTTTTTCACAAAAAAGATATTGTAGCCCCCAAGTTTTTATTTTCACAAGGGTAACAGGAGAAATTGGACCCCAGAAGTTGTTGTCCAATTTATCCCGAGTACGCTGATGCCCCATATGTGGGGGTAACCCACTGTTTGGGCGCACGGCAGAGCTCAGAAGGGAGGGAGCACCATTTGACTTTTTGAGCGCAAAATTGGCTGTCGTGTTTAAAGACCCCCTGATGTACCTAAACAGTGGAAACCCCCCAATTCTAGCTCCAACCCTAACCCCAACACACCCCTAACCCTAATCCCAACCTGATCCATAATCCTAATCACTAACCCTAACCATAATCACAACCCTTACCCCAAAACAACCCTAATGTCAACCCTAACCATAACCCTAATCAAAACCCTAAATCCAACACACCCCTAATCCTAATCTCAACCCTAACCTCAAACCTAACCCTAATCCCAATACACCCCTAATCACAACCCTAACCTTAACCCTAATCCCAAATCTAACCCTAATCCCAAGCGTAACCCTAATGCCAACCCTAACCCTAATACCAACCCTAATCCAAACCCTAACCCTAATCCCAGCTCTAACCCTAACTTTAGCCCCAACCCTAGCCCTAACTTTAGCCCCAACCCTAACCCTAGCCCTAAGGCTACTTTCACACTTGCGTCGTTTGGCATTCCGTCGCAATCCGTCGTTTTGGACAAGAAACGGATCCTGCAAATGTGCCCGCAGGATGCGTTTTTTGCCCATAGACTTGTATTGCCGACGGATCGTGACGGATGGCCACACGTCACGTCCGTCGTGCACTGGATCAGTTGTGTTTTGGCGGACCGTCGGCCATTTCTGACCGCGCATGCGTGGCCGTAACTCCGCCCCCTCCTCCCCAGGACATAGATTGGGCAGCGGATGCGTTGAAAAACTACAGCTGCTGCCCACGTTGTGCACAATTTTCACAACGTGCGTTGGTATGTCGGGCCGACACATTGCGACGGCCCCGTACCGACGTAAGTGTGAAAGAAGCCTAACCCTAAATTTAGCCCTAACCCTAAATTTAGCCCTAGCCCTACCCCTAACCCTAGCCCTACCCCTAGCCCTAACCCTAGCCCTAACCCTAGCCCTAACCCTAGCCCTAACCCTAGCCCTAACCCTAGCCCTAAACCTAGCCCTAACCCTAGCCCTAACCCTAGCCCTAACCCTAGCCCTACCCCTAACCCTAGCCCTACCCCTAACCCTAACCCTAGCCCTACCCCTAACCCTACCCCTAACCCTAATTTTAGCCCCAACTGCTGTTCTCCTGCCGGCCGGCAGATGGAGACAGATGGCGGGCGCACTGCGCATGCGCCCGCCATTTTCTTCTGCCGGCGGCCAGGAGGAGCAGCAAGAGGATCCAGGGACACAGGTGAGTATTGTAGGGTCCCCGAATCCCCCTATTTCTCTGTCCTCTGATGTGCGATCACATCAGAGGACAGAAAATTACACTGTATTTTTTTTTTTTTTGCGGTCGCCAGTAAACAGTTAATTACCGGCAATCGCAAAACAGGGGTCGGTAAAACCGACCCCGATCATGCTCATTGGGGTCTCGGCTACCCCCGGCAGCCGAGACCCCAAAGATTCTCGCGGGGCCGGCCGGCGGGCGCACTGCGCATGCGCCCGCCATTTTGAAGATGGCGGCGCCCACCGGGAGACACGAGCATCGGGGAAGATAGGTGAGTATTGGGGGGCTACCTGGGACCCCTTTTCTCTGTCCTCCGATGTGCGATCACATCGGAGGACAGAGAAATTAAAAAGAGATCGCGTTTTTTTGTTTTTTTTGCAATCGCCGGTAAACGGTAAATTACCGGCGATCGCAAATGCGGGGTGGATTAAAACCCCCCCGAATCATGTTCTCTGGGGTCTCGGCTACCCCCGGCAGCCGAGACCCCGGAGAAAATCCGACTCTGGGGGGCGCTATTTACTTTTTCCACAGCGCCGTTAATTAACGGCGCTGTGGTTTAAGTACCCTTAGCGGCCGCCGTTAAAAGGCGTATCGGCGGTCGCTAAGGGGTTAATAGAAAAATACAAATGGTCATAAATACTAAAATAATACAGTGGAGCATATACAAGAGGCATATGAATAAAATCCCATCGCACTATAGGCGGTGAAGCTAGGGAAAAGTGAAACCAACTACTAGATATAAATAAGAAAGTGTTAGTGATTAGGGCCGAGAATAAATAAAATGTCAAAGGCAGATAATATATATATATATATATATATATATATATATATATATATATATATACGCACACACATATACATACACATACACACACACACACACACACACACACACACACACACACACACACACACACACACACTCTCACTCTCTCATGGCCAAAAGTATTGATGCCCCTGCAATTCTGTCAGCTAATGCTCAGTTTCTTCCTGAAAATGATTGCAAACACAAATTATTTTGTATTATCTACATTTAATTTGTCTTAAATGAAAAAACACAAATTGGATATAATTCCACACCAAACATAAAAAACAATGACTGATAACACCTCTATATACAGTAGATAACACAGGATCCACCATTCACAATATGTGATATCACAGCTCACTTCCTCCTCCTGTACAATGACTGATAGCTCCTCTATATACAGTAGATAACACAGGATCCACCATTCACAATAGGTGGTCACAGCTCACCACCTTCTCCTCCTGTACAATGACTGATAACACCTCCTATATACAGTAGATAACACAGGATCCACCATTCACAATAGGTGATGTCACAGCTCACCTCCTCCTCCTGTACAATGACTGATATCACCTCTATATACAGTAGATAACACAGGATCCACCATTCACAATAGGTGATGTCACAGCTCACCTTCTCCCCCTCCTGTACAATGACTGATAACACCTCTATATACAGTAGATAACACAGGATCCACCATTCACAATAGGTGATGTCACAACTCACCACCTTCTCCTCCTGTACAATGACTGATATCACCTCTATATACAGTAGATAACACAGGATCCACCATTCACAATAGGTGATGTCACAGCTCACCTCCTCCTCCTGTACAATGACTGATATCACCTCTATATACAGTAGATAACACAGGATCCACCATTCACAATAGGTGATGTCACAGCTCACCTTCTCCCCCTCCTGTACAATGACTGATAACACCTCTATATACAGTAGATAACACAGGATCCACCATTCACAATAGGTGATGTCACAACTCACCACCTTCTCCTCCTGTACAATGACTGATATCACCTCTATATACAGTAGATAACACAGGATCCACCATTCACAATATGTGATATCACAGCTCACTTCCTCCTCCTGTACAATGACTGATAGCTCCTCTATATACAGTAGATAACACAGGATCCACCATTCACAATAGGTGGTCACAGCTCACCACCTTCTCCTCCTGTACAATGACTGATAACACCTCTATATACAGTAGATAACACAGGATCCACCATTCACAATAGGTGATGTCACAGCTCACCTCCTCCTCCTGTACAATGACTGATATCACCTCTATATACAGTAGATAACACAGGATCCACCATTCACAATAGGTGATGTCACAGCTCACCTTCTCCCCCTCCTGTACAATGACTGATAACACCTCTATATACAGTAGATAACACAGGATCCACCATTCACAATAGGTGATGTCACAACTCACCACCTCCTCCTCCTGTACAATGACTGATATCACCTCTATATACAGTAGATAACACAGGATCCACCATTCACAATAGGTGATGTCACAGCTCACCTTCTCCCCCTCCTGTACAATGACTGATAACACCTCTATATACAGTAGATAACACAGGATCCACCATTCACAATAGGTGATGTCACAACTCACCACCTCCTCCTCCTGTACAATGACTGATAACACCTCTATATACAGTAGATAACACAGGATCCACCATTCACAATAGGTGATGTCACAGCTCACCTCCTCCTCCTGTACAATGACTGATAACACCTCTATATACAGTAGGTAACACAGGATCCACCATTCACAATAGGTGATATCACAGCTCACCACCTCCTCCTGTACAATGACTGATAACACCTCTATATACAGTAGATAACACAGGATCCACCATTCACAATAGGTGATGTCACAGCTCACCTCCTCCTGTACAATGACTGATAGCTTCTCTATATACAGTAGATAACACAGGATCCACCATTCACAATAGGTGATATCACAGCTCACCTCCTCCTCCTGTACAATGACTGATAACACCTCTATATACAGTAGATAACACATAATCCACCATTCACAATAGGTGATGTCACAGCTCACCTCCTCCTCCTCCTGTACACTGACATCTGAGCCAGGCTATGTGGCTGCTGAAAAAAGAAATCCGATATTGGGCCTAGTGGCCGGTGTGAAAATTTGTGAGATATTTATTTATTTTAGTTTTTTGTGTTGCTGGTTATGTCGGCCCGGTGTCAGATTGTTGGGGATGTCGTGGGCTTTGCTGCTCGTCGTCTCACCCCTGGGTTGTGTGGCCTCTGACCAGTGACTCCAGGCCATGCAGTCACTGTGGCAGTGATCACGGGCACCTATCTTCTCCATGTTCTGCATTGCTAATATCAAAACTTGGGAAAAAATTTTTCCCTGTGTTTTTTTGTTTTTTTTTGTTCCTTAAGCCATTGAAGAATTACGAGCATTCGGAAAGCCCTCTCCCTGCAGTGCTGGTGTTTTCCTTACCTCCCTCTCACTCCCCAGGGAGAATCCTCTCTCCTAATTCCTCCTCAGTCTTGACAGCAGCAGAGGCTGCCCCAGGTACACAGGCGGCTGCAGAGCACAGAGGCCCTGCCAGCTCCCTGCCACAAAAATGCCTGGCAGAAGGAGAGGAAGATGGCACTCGAGGTCAGGGGACGATGAGCGGAGAATGGAAAACTCTCCGGCTGCAGCTGAATCCTACAGAAAGTGTGACTGGATTACATCGTAAGACACAGAGATGTGTCAGGAGCGGCCGCCGCTCAATGCTCCATCTGTGTCCACGGCACACATTGATCTCCTGCTAAGTAGCTGACACCAGTCCCATCCACTAATGGAAATGTAGATATTAAATAGAAGCACTTGTAATTGTACTGACGCCGGGGATCCTGGCACCGAGCACCGCACCATATGACGGAATAACCCGGGCTTACCTGCCAATAACCCAGAGGAAAAACTAATGCTGCTTCATCTGCCTCATTATCCATATTTCTATCTGTGGGGAGCAGTATTATAGTAGTTATATTCTTGTATATAGGAGCAGTATTATAGTAGTTGTATTCTTATACATAGGAGCAGTATTATAGTAGTTATATTCTTGTACATAGGAGCAGTATTATAGTAGTTATATTCTTGTACATAGGAGGCAGTATTATAGTAGTTATATTCTTGTACATAGGGGCAGTATTATAGTAGTTATATTCTTGTACATAGGAGCAGTATTATAGTAGTTATATTCTTGTACATAGGGGCAGTATTATAGTAGTTATATTCTTGTACATAGGGGCAGTATTATAGTAGTTATATTCTTGTACATAGGAGCAGTATTATAGTAGTTATATTCTTGTACATAGGAGCAGTATTATAGTAGTTATATTCTTGTACATAGGAGCAGTATTATAGCAGTCATATTCTTGTACATAGGAGCAGTATTATAGTAGTTATATTCTTGTGCATAGGAGCACTATTATAGTAGTTATATTCTTGTACATAGGAGCAGTATTATATTAGTTATATTCTTGTACATAGGGGCAGTATTATAGTAGTTATATTCTTGTACATAGGGGCAGTATTATAGTAGTTATATTCTTGTGCATAGGAGCAGTATTATAGTAGTTATATTCTTGTACATAGGGGCAGTATTATAGTAGTTATATTCTTGTACATAGGGGCAGTATTATAGTAGTTATATTCTTGTACATAGGAGCAGTATTATAGTAGTTATATTCTTGTACATAGGAGCAGTATTATAGTAGTTATATTCTTGTACATAGGAGCAGTATTATAGCAGTTATATTCTTGTACATAGGAGCAGTATTATAGTAGTTATATTCTTGTACATAGTGGCAGTATTATAGTAGTTATATTCTTGTACATAGTGGCAGTATTATAGTAGTTATATTCTTGTACATAGGAGCAGTATTATAGTAGTTATATTCTTGTACATAGGGGCAGTATTATAGTAGTTATATTCTTGTACATAGGGGCAGTATTAGGCTATGTTCTCACGTGTTTTTGCAGCTTTTCTTGCTGCAGTTTTTGTGCATCTGCATTTTAAAGCACTGTGGAATATGTTGGCGCTATGTAAATAAAGATTATTATCCAAATTTTAAGCTTCGTTTTGTAGTAGTAGGAAAGTCGTCTGATATTCCAGAAATCTCATGCAGTTTTTTTTTCCTGACTGAATTGGAAAAATGCTGCGTCTTTAATACTGCAGCATATCCCTTCTTTCAGCTTTTATTTTTGCGTATTTGCAGCATTTTCTAATCCATAGGAAATAGTGGGTAAGTGCAAAAATGCAGCAAACAATGCAGGTATCAGTTTTTGCTGCTTTTTTTGTGCATAAGGGTATATGCACACTCTGCGGATTTTGCTGCGGATCTGCAGCGGATTTGCAGCAGTTTTCCTTGAGTTTACAGTACCATGTAAACCTATGGAAAACAAAATCCGCAGTGCACATGCTGCGGAAAAAAAGCGTTTATTCCGCAGCATGTCCAATCTTTGTGCGGATTCCGCAGCGGTTTATGCCTGCCGCAGGTGGAATCCGCACAAAAACTACTGAAAAACCGCGATAATTCCGCAGTGCGGATTTCCTGCGGATTTACTAAATTCAGTGCGGAAAAATCCCCACACCATTCCGCAACGTGTGCACATACCCTAAACCTTAAGGAAGTTGCATCATGGTTTTTTGGGGGCACCAAGCTTTATCAGCATGTACAGCTTGCAGAAAAAAAAAATGCAGCAAAAGCGCAACGTGTGAACATAGATTAATAATGCCCCCCATGTACAAGAATATAACTACTATAAGGCTATGTTCACACAATGCATTTTTGCTGCGCTTTCTATGCAAATGTCTTCTAATTAAAAGTTGCGTTTTGCAGTACTGTACTTGCAAAAACTGTGAGATTTCAGAAATCTTGGGTTTTTTTCTGACTGAATTTCAAAACTGCGTTTTTGAAAAACTACAGCATGTCATTTCTGTTAGCGGTTTTGCAGCATTTTTTTCAACCATAGTAAGCAAGAAGTGCAAAAACGCATCAAAAGAGCGCAGGTATTAGGTTTTAATGTGTTTTTAAATTAAAAAAAAGCATCTACCCCAGTATGTGAAAACCATTTGTGATTTTTTTCCCAGGTTTCAACCATAACGTATTTGTCTCCTCACATGAGCGTAGCAATTAAAGTAAACATTGGCCGACCAAGGGGTGAGATTGAACAATACCTGATCAACTCAAGGGCCGACCAAAGTATAAAAGTAAACAGCGTCCTACAGACTCCAACTATTCCCGACCAATTCACCTCCCCCGCTGTTACATTTGTAACTCTGTATTTTTTAATGAACTCATGTGAACTTTTTTGTTTTGATTAGTCACTATTTTTTCAGATAACATTTTTTTTTCCACTTAATAATTTGATCAGATTCCCACTTTTTTTTTTTTTTTTTTCCCTTCCAAAAATTGATGGTTTCACATATGTCTTTCATTGGTGACCAGTGTTCATGCTTCTGTAGTGGAAGCAAAGCTGAAGTTTGGGATCCTGGAAAACGTAACAAAACCCGCTTTTTGTTAGCCGCTTCTTCACTGCCAATAGAGAAGGTTTTGCTTGCAGAACAAAATGGAACAAAAATGCAAGGTGTGAACATAGCCTGATGGTAGTTTTATTCCTATGTATACATTTGCATATTACATGTCTCTCGGGGTCCTCGTAAATTCTCGTAATCCCTGTAAGTAGAGTCCCGAGTGGTGGATGTGATCGCTGAGCTGGACCCCAACAATGATGAGTTTGATTCCAAATCGCCTGTACTCCTTATGGCTATGGACATTGTGGCTGTACTCCGGTGCGTGGAGAGAACTGTGAATCGTAAAAATTATTTCCGGAGCCCCTTGAGGGGTATATGCCCCAATATAGCTGTGACACGTGGGGGGCAGCTCCTCTATTTCTATGGTTCCAAAAATTACTGACGCTAGTAAATTGTCATTTTGTCCCTTCTGTTTCTTTTGCAGAGTCGGACATAGAAGACCTTCTGGAAGAGCTGCTGTTGTGTCTCATTCATCTGATTGTAGAGGTTCCTCTTCTGTAAGTAATGATCATGGCGTACTGTCCACTGTCAGATGTGACGCAGGGTCTTCTGGGTCTGAGTGATGGTCACGGTGTACTGGCCACGGTCAGATGTGATGCTGGTTCTTCTAGATGTGTGATGGTCACGGTGTACTGTCCACTGTCAGTGTGACGCAGGTTCTCTGGGTCTGAGTGATGGTCATGGCGTACTGTCCACGGTCAGATGTGATGAAGGGACTTCTGGATCTGAGTGATGGTCATGGTGTACTGGTCATGGTCAGATGTGACGCTGGTTCTTCTGGATCTGAGTGATGGTCACGGGGTACTGTCCACGGTCAGATGTGAGGCTGGTTCTTTTGGATCTGAGTGATGGTCACGGGGTACTGTCCACGGTCAGATGTGATGCTGGTTCTTCTGGATCTGAGTGATGGTCACGGGGTACTGTCCACGGTCAGATGTGATGCTGGTTCTTCTGTGATGCTGGTTCTTCTGGATCTGAGTGATGGTCACAGTGTACTGTCCACGGTCAGATGTGATGCTGGTTCTTCTGGATCTCAGTGATGGTCACGGCGTTCTGCTCACTAACAGATGTGACGCAGGTTCTCTGGATCTGAGTGATGGTCACAGTGTACTGTTCACGGTCAGATGTGACGCTGGTACTCTGGATCTGAGTGATGGTTACGGCGTACTGTTCACGGTCAGATGTGACGCTGGTTCTCTGGATCTGAGTGATGATCACGGCATAATGTCCATGGTCAGATGTGACGCTGGTTCTCTGGATCTGAGTGATGGTCACGGCGTACTGTCCACGGTCAGATGTGATGCAGGCTCTCTAGATCTGAGCGATGGTCACGGCGTACTGTACATGGTCAGATGTGATGCAGGTTCTCTGGATCTGAGCGATGGTCACGGCGTACTGTCCACGGTCAGATGTGACGCTGGTTCTCTGGATCTGAGTGATAGTCACGGCGTACTGTCCACGGTCAGATGTGATGCTGGTTCTCTGGATCTGAGTGATGGTCATGGTGTACTGTCCATGGTCAGATGGGACGCTGGTTCTCTGGATCTGAGTGATGGTCACGGCGTACTGTTCACGGTCAGATCTGACGCGGGTTCTCTGTATCTGAGTGATGGTCACGGCGTACTGTTCACGGTCAGATCTGATGCGGGTTCTCTGTATCTGAGTGATGGTCACGGCGTACTGTCCACGGTCAGATGTGATGCAGGTTCTCTGGATCTGAGTGATGGTCATGGTGTACTGTCCACGGTCAGATGTGATGCTGGTTCTTCTGGATCTGAGTGATGATCACGGCTGACACCACTGATCGATTCTTGCTTCTCTGCCAATGCTGGGGGAATGACCGCTCGGGATCGATTGACACAGAAGCTGTATGATTACAGGGATATGAATGATTTGCTCCACTCCAATGTGTGTGGCCAATTTTTCCAGGTTTTCCGGACAGAACATGGATTTCTGCAGCCATTCTAGGCAACGCTGACAGTGTAACATAGTAACATAGTAACATAGTTAGTAAGGCCGAAAAAAGACATTTGTCCATCCAGTTCAGCCTATATTCCATCATAATAAATCCCCAGATCTACGTCCTTCTACAGAACCTAATTGTATGATACAATATTGTTCTGCTCCAGGAAGACATCCAGGCCTCTCTTGAACCCCTCGACTGAGTTCGCCATCACCACCTCCTCAGGCAAGCAATTCCAGATTCTCACTGCCCTAACAGTAAAGAATCCTCTTCTATGTTGGTGGAAAAACCTTCTCTCCTCCAGACGCAAAGAATGTCCCCTTGTGCCCGTCACCTTCCTTGGTATAAACAGATCCTCAGCGAGATATTTGTATTGTCCCCTTATATACTTATACATGGTTATTAGATCGCCCCTCAGTCGTCTTTTTTCTAGACTAAATAATCCTAATTTCGCTAATCTATCTGGGTATTGTAGTTCTCCCATCCCCTTTATTAATTTTGTTGCCCTCCTTTGTACTCTCTCTAGTTCCATTATATCCTTCATGAGCACCGGTGCCCAAAACTGGACACAGTACTCCATGTGCGGTCTAACTAGGGATTTGTACAGAGGCAGTATAATGCTCTCATCATGTGTATCCAGACCTCTTTTAATGCACCCCATGATCCTGTTTGCCTTGGCAGCTGCTGCCTGGCACTGGCTGCTCCAGGTAAGTTTATCATTAACTAGGATCCCCAAGTCCTTCTCCCTGTCAGATTTACCCAGTGGTTTCCCATTCAGTGTGTAATGGTGACATTGATTCCTTCTTCCCATGTGTATAACCTTACATTTATCATTGTTAAACCTCATCTGCCACCTTTCAGCCCAAGTTTCCAACTTATCCAGATCCATCTGTAGCAGAATACTATCTTCTCTTTTTATTAACTGCTTTACATAGTTTTGTATCATCTGCAAATATCGATATTTTACTGTGTAAACCTTCTACCAGATCATTAATGAATATGTTGAAGAGAACAGGTCCCAATACTGACCCCTGCGTTACCCCACTGGTCACAGCGACCCAGTTAGAGACTATACCATTTATAACCACCCTCTGCTTTCTATCACTAAGCCAGTTACTAACCCATTTACACACATTTTCCCCCAGACCAAGCATTCTCATTTTGTGTACCAACCTCTTGTGCGGCACGGTATCAGACGCTTTGGAAAAATCGAGATATACATAGTAACATAGTTAGTAAGGCCGAAAAAAGACATTTGTCCATCCAGTTCAGCCTATATTCCATCATAATAAATACCCAGATCTACGTCCTTCTACAGAACCTAATAATTGTATGATACAATATTGTTCTGCTCCAGGAAGACATCCAGGCCTCTCTTGAACCCCTCGACTGAGTTCGCCATCACCACCTCCTCAGGCAAGCAATTCCAGATTCTCACTGCCCTAACAGTAAAGAATCCTCTTCTATGTTGGTGGAAAAACCTTCTCTCCTCCAGACGCAAAGAATGCCCCCTTGTGCCCGTCACCTTCCTTGGTATAAACAGATCCTCAGCGAGATATTTGTATTGTCCCCTTATATACTTATACATGGTTATTAGATCGCCCCTCAGTCGTCTTTTTTCTAGACTAAATAATCCTAATTTCGCTAATCTATCTGGGTATTGTAGTTCTCCCATCCCCTTTATTAATTTTGTTGCCCTCCTTTGTACTCTCTCTAGTTCCATTATATCCTTCCTGAGCACCGGTGCCCAAAACTGGACACAGTACTCCATGTGCGGTCTAACTAGGGATTTGTACAGAGGCAGTATAATGCTCTCATCATGTGTATCCAGACCTCTTTTAATGCACCCCATGATCCTGTTTGCCTTGGCAGCTGCTGCCTGGCACTGGCTGCTCCAGGTAAGTTTATCATTAACTAGGATCCCCAAGTCCTTCTCCCTGTCAGATTTACCCAGTGGTTTCCCGTTCAGTGTGTAATGGTGATATTGATTCCCTCTTCCCATGTGTATAACCTTACATTTATCATTGTTAAACCTCATCTGCCACCTTTCAGCCCAAGTTTCCAACTTATCCAGATCCATCTGTAGCAGAATACTATCTTCTCTTGTATACCACGTCCAATGACTCACCGTGGTCCAGCCTATAGCTTACCTCTTCATAAAAACTGATTAGATTGGTTTGACAGGAGTGATTTCTCATAAACCCATGCTGATATGGAGTTAAACAGTTATTCTCATTGAGATACTCCAGAATAACATCCCTCAGAAACCCTTCCAATATTTTACCAACAATAGAGGTTAGACTTACTGGCCTATAATTTCCAGGTTCACTTTTAGAGCCCTTTTTGAATATTGGCACCACATTTGCTATGCGCCAATCCTGCGGAACAGACCCTGTCGCTATAGAGTCCCTAAAAATAAGAAATAATGGTTTATCTATTACATTACTTAGTTCCCTTAGTACTCGTGGGTGTATGCCATCCGGACCCGGAGATTTATCTATTTTAATCTTATTTAGCCGATTTCGCACCTCTTCTTGGGTTAGATTGGTGACCCTTAATATAGGGTTTTCATTGTTTCTTGGGATTTCACCTAGCATTTCATTTTCCACCGTGAATACCGTGGAGAAGAAGGTGTTTAATATGTTAGCTTTTTCCTCGTCATCTACAACCATTCTTTCCTCACTATTTTTTAAGGGGCCTACATTTTCAGTTTTTATTCTTTTACTATTGATATAGTTGAAGAACAGTTTGGGATTAGTTTAAAGGTACCGTCACACTAGACGATATCGCTAGCGATCCGTGACGTTGCAGCGTCCTCGCTAGCGATATCGTCCAGTGTGACAGGCAGCAGCGATCAGGCCCCTGCTGTGCTGTCGCTGGTCGGGGAAGAAAGTCCAGAACTTTATTTGGTCGCTGGACTCCCCGCAGACATCGCTGAATCGGCGTGTGTGACACCGATTCAGCAATGTCTTCGCTGGTAACCAGGGTAAACATCGGGTAACTAAGCGCAGGGCCGCGCTTAGTAACCCGATGTTTACCCTGGTTACCAGCGTAAAAAAACAAACAGTACATACTTACATTCAGCTGTCTGTCCCTTGCCATCTGGTTCCTGCACTGACTGCTGGCCGCAAAGTGAAAGTGAAAGCACAGCACAGCGGTGAGTCACACAGCGGTGACTCACCGCTGTGGCTGTGCTGTGCTTTCACTTTGCGGCCAGCAGTCAGTGCAGGAACAGACGGCAAGGGACAGACAGCTGAATGTAAGTATGTACTGTTTGTTTTTTTACGCTGGTAACCAGGGTAAACATCGGGTTACTAAGCGCGGCCCTGCGCTTAGTTACCCGATGTTTACCCTGGTTACCGGGGACCTCGGGATCGTTGGTCGCTGGAGAGCGGTCTGTGTGACAGCTCTCCAGCGACCAAACAGCGACGCTGCAGCGATCCGGATCGTTGTCGGTATCGCTGCAGCGTCGCTAAGTGTGACGGTACCTTTACTCTCCTTTGCAATGTGCTTCTCTGTTTCCTTTTTGGCAGCTTTAATTAGTTTTTTAGATAAAGTATTTTTCTCCCTATAGTTTTTTAGAGCTTCAATGGTGCCATCCTGCTTTAGTAGTGCAAATGCTTTCTTTTTACTGTTAATTGCCTGTCTTACTTCTTTGTTTAGCCACATTGGGTTTTTCCTATTTCTAGTCCTTTTATTCCCACAAGGTATAAACCGCTTACAGTGCCTATTTAGGATGTTCTTAAACATTTCCCATTTATTATCTGTATTCTTATTTCTGAGGATATTGTCCCAGTCTACCAGATTAAGGGCATCTCTAAGCTGGTCAAACTTTGCCTTCCTAAAGTTCAGTGTTTTTGTGACTCCCTGACAAGTCCCCCTAGTGAAAGACAGGTGAAACTGTACAATATAGTGTACACTAAGTGTAGTGTCAAGATTCAGCAGTCACATAGCCCCACTACAGATATTCTTGTTCAGCCCGGAGAAGGGAGTGTGTGTGTGCTCGAACTGACAATATAAAGTAAGCATATATCCTTGTAGTGGATTCAGCCCTGTATAACGATCGCACTTTTAGTTCTCTGATGGCTGCCTTTGTTCAGCAGAAACTGACCTTTAATAATCAAAGATGCTAATTAGGTTTTTCAGAGCACCCTGGGTGTGGCCAAGAGGCACAGGACATTGCTCCACCCATTGGTTTTACATGCCCCACCTCCCTCACTGTTGATTGACAGCACTGTGTTACATGGAGTGTCCTCTGTCTGCAAACCTGCCCTGTCAATCACCAGCGAGGGGGGTGGAGCATTCAGGGCGGTTGGGCTGAACAGTACAGTGGGTGTCTTGGTCACATCTGGGGTGCGCTCTTCACCCTAATTAGCATATTAGAATATCCTGCAGGTTTTTCAGAACGGAGGCAGCGATTAGGATCAAGGTGACATTATTATAGAGACTTCATCCCGTACAATGCTGTATGCTTAGTTTACACTGTCGGTTTGGGCCGACACACTCCCTTTAACATCTTTACCCTTGTATAGAGGATAGACCATTTTACCTTAATTCCAGTGGTGGGGACCTCTATTGTATATTCATAGTGGAGTTACTTCTGTAGACCAGTGGTCATCAGCTGCAGGCACTACAACTCCCAGCGTTCCCTGATAGTAGAAGCATGTTTGTGGTCTTGTCAGTCTGCACTTGTTCCTGATGTGTCATATGTACAAGTGTGGACCCCCATGTGTAGCATTAGGGAAGGGGATCCCCCCATAAATGTCACCCCCAGAGAGCACTGTAGAACTGGCTTTGTCTGCAGACATCCTGCCTCCACGGCCCATAAATCCGCTCCTACGTGTCTTCACACTGCAATCTGTGTTCCCTTCAATTTATGTGCCCCGAATACGAGCAGCCGCCCTGGATCTCCTGTGTGGCTGTAATGAATGTATCTCCTGATAAGTCAGATTTACTGAGCGCTGAAAGTGCAATGTGCGAAGAGTCCATTAATAACGTCAGCGGCTGCAGTAACAGAGGCTCCGCCGCTCCTCCTGATAGACTGAAGTCTCAGCGGTGGGAGCAGGAGACAGACTGTCCGGCTCTGCTGACAGCCTCCTGTCCGGCTCTGCTGACAGCCTCCTGTCCGCCAGCAGATAAGAGACCACGAGATCTCCAAGAACGCAGAGCCGGAGCCCAAACTAGGATTACGTTACA
Source organism: Ranitomeya imitator (assembly GCF_032444005.1). NCBI lineage: Eukaryota > Metazoa > Chordata > Amphibia > Anura > Dendrobatidae > Ranitomeya > Ranitomeya imitator. The sequence continues at coordinate 54,427,057 of NC_091282.1, read as the reverse complement.
CTAAACATACCAAAAGCAAAAGGTATAAACACCATTACTCTGACAACATGTCCCGCATGCATGTGCTCCAGATCTACGGACCGCAGATACAGGAGATGGATGACGGCACTACACGTTCCAGCAGGAATGCTGCCCGAGCCATTATAGCACCACCAACCACAAAGTGCGCCCTGAATGCTGCCAAGCAGTTTGGTTATGGGGCCGCTCGCTGCGTGGCCTCTGTATGTTGCCGCTCGCTGTGTGGCGTCTGTACGGGGCCGCTCGCTGCGTGGGGCGTCTGTACGGTGCCGCTCGCTGCGTGGCATCTGTACGGGGCCGCTCGCTGCGTGGTGTCTGTATGGGGCCGCTCGCTGCGTGGTGTCTGTACGGGGCCGCTCGCTGCGTGGTGTCTGTACGGGGCCGCTCGCTACGTGGTGTCTGTACGGGGCTGCTCGCTTCGTGGCGTCTGTACGGGGCTGCTCGCTTCGTGGCGTCTGTACGGGGCTGCTCGCTTCGTGGCGTCTGTACGGGGCCGCTCGCTACGTGGTGTCTGTACGGGGCTGCTCGCTTCGTGGCGTCTGTACGGGGCTGCTCGCTTCGTGGCGTCTGTACGGGGCTGCTCGCTTCGTGGCGTCTGTATGGGGCCGCTCGCTTCGTGGCGTCTGTACGGGGCTGCTCGCTTCGTGGCGTCTGTACGGTGCCGCTCTCTGCCTGGCGTCTGTATGGTGCTGCTCTCTGCATGGCTTCTGTACGGGGCCGCTCGTTGCGTGGTCTCTGTACAGTACTGCTCTCTGTGTGGCGTTTGTACGGGGCCGCTCGCTGTGTGGCGTCTGTATGGTGCCGCTCGTTGCGTGATGTCTGTACGGTGCCGCTCTCTGCGTGGGGTCTGTACGGGGCCTATCGCTGCGTGGCGTCTGTACGCGGCCGCTCGCTGTGTGGCGTCTTGCAGACAGGTGGTGCGCCAATGGACGCTAGTGTCCTCCTCCCCGGCCATGTTACATGCGGCCTGGTGGGAGTAGTTAATCTACCATCCCGCTAATCCTTTTTCCACCCACATCAGTTGGTATGGTCGCTACATCGACGACCTCCTTCTGGTGTGGGCGGGAAATACATTGGATTTTTCCAGATTTGTTTTTGTCTAAACGACCACACCTTTAACTTGAGATTTACGGCTAGTCCGCCATCAAATCATGTTGCACTTTTGGACCTTTGTCTTGTTGGTGATCACATCAGTGGTAACGTACATACATCCCTATATAGAAAGCATCTCTGGTGACACGGCACTGTAATCTGCGAGTTGTCAACCAAAACCTATTACTAGAGATATCCCCTATGGGGAACTTCTTCATGCCAGACACATATGTTCGGGTGAAAGAGATTATGGTAATCGTGGAATTCGGGGTGCGTTAAATAAAGTGAAAACGAAAACTAGAGATGAGATTTTATTTAATACTAGAGCCGCCGCTCCAGGAAATACTTATAGTGTTTGTTCCTGGCTAGTTTAAAAAGAGACATTCTTATTCTTGCCATACTATGATTAAGGGCGTCCTGGACGCCAGAAACACGTACTTTTTTACCCCCGTTTGTCTTTTTTTATGGCCTGTTTGTTTTATTGAGCCACTGGACTTCTCTTCCTCGCTGTCTCCTGGACTTCTCTTCCTCGCTGTCTCCTGAACTTCTCGTGCTCTTTGACAAACTCTTATAACCCATCGTGGTCAAAACAAAATGAGCCGACAGCTCACTGAGAGATCAGATCACAGCTGCCTTTTGAAGTCTATGGAGAAGGCGAGTGGGAGCGCTACTGCTTTCTAAGTGTTCTAGCTAATTTTGGAGCTGGATTCACAGCTGCACTACTCAGTTCTGCTGTATAATGTACTCCATGCTGCTGCTGCATGATCATGATATGCATAGAGACAAGAGAACAGGAATCCCTGATGTCCTTTGTGTGGTGTGAAAAATTTCCTTAAACGACAGATTTTTTGGGGGGCCAAAGAAGAGGGTCTTGCCTGTGTGCCCGTTACTGATGTTTCTTTTCTCCCGGTGTAATTTTCGGTCAATGCTAATGGACGGACAGCTGTACTTCTGCTGTGTCTGATCCAGAATGTTATAATGAGCTGGGATAGATGTGTCCAGGGATGGCCGGTATCACACGGCGTCAATCACCCAGAACTGAGGCCGGTAATTATAGTAACGTCGTATCCGGTGGCAGCGATGTCTCACGGTGAAGATCTTATATTGGGCAGGCCACTTGCAGGAGTAAATGTCCTTTCGTCATGGCCAGCACTGTCTGATCTCATGTACTGGAGGTATCATTAATTTTGTCGGAGACTTTGTCGCTTCTCGCTGTTCTTGATGATGGGGAAAATGACCAGTCGATTGATCTCATCTGTGGCATCCAGTAGAACGTCCATCTCCACGGGACAATGTGTACAAATGAAGCAGATGGACCCTTCTATTCCTTCTTGATTTTCACTGTATTACTCTTTGTTGCTGGCATCAGCGGCCCCAGTGACATTCACCGCCGAGTTCTTGCCCTCTTCCCCCACATGCCAATTGTTTCATAAATGTGAGGTCAAAATACTAGGAAGCAGTCAGCGCTATATATCCTGCATCTGATTGCAGTATATTGTGCGCTCCGTCATTGGCACAGTGCCAGCTATACCACGGCCATCCTGTCGTCAGACCGCCGCTTCCTTCCCATTCTAGTCACTCTTTCCTCAGATCGTGCCTCATTATTGTGAATCGCTTCTATTTTAATATCAGAGAATTCCAGCTTTCCCTTTTACTCTATTTTGGGATGGTGGTGAATGTTACGTTCTCCCGGACAAGTTTCTGGGACTGGCTGCAGTTCCCCCGCACAGGCAGGTGATGTCGCTGAGCGGGGAAATAATCCAGGATCAAACCTAAACTTTCACCAGACACATTTAGTTTTTCGGATCTGCGTTTTTTTTTTTTTTGCCTCTTTATTATTCAAATAGTGATTGTCTTTTTGTTTTTTTTGTTTTTGTTTTCTTTTTGTAGCCTAATTCTTATGCCACTTTTTATTTTGTCAATATTGATGGAAAAGGTAAACTAAAACAAGAAGTGATTTTTTTTTTTCCCACATGTTCCTATATATATTTTTTATTAAGTTTTAAATTGTTCCCGTCAATTAGAATTTTTCCTGTACCCTTCTTTTTTTCTTTTTTTTTTTTTTTGCATTTTTTTTTTCTTCTCTCCTTTCTTTTTTTTTTTTTTTCCTTTCCATTACTTTGCTTTCCTTTAACTAAATGTTCCCCCATAAGGTCTTATCAGACCTTTTTGGGGGCGTTTCATCATTTTAAGCAATTTTTTATTTGTTGATTTCACATCTTATTGAAGCTGATATATTAGACACAGCAACAGAAAATTCTGCCTCCTATCTGCGTTGCTCACATGGATATGACCCAGCAGCTCCAATCGGCACCTGGCAATCATGTGATCGCTGGGTTCGGAGGAGGAAGCACTGTCAGTGCGTCGTAAACTGTATAGACCTAGTGTGCTCAGCTCTGTCTTTACATCGATCAGGAAGGCACAGATGGTAATAAACCACCTTTATTGGGGGTCCAGGTGTGCCTGACCACTGGTTGCCTACTCCTTTATGGCGGTAACCTCGATGATGTCACCGCTCGTCACTGATGCTGCGCTCACAGCAGCACATTCTCCCAGTGGTTCTCAGTCTGGATGGTCACTTCTTGGCACTGTCCAGTTTGAAAACTGTTTATCCCCAGATATGGATTACGGTGTGGGACAGAACGACTCAGAGGTGAGGGATATGGTAATTTTTTGTTTTATTACAGGAGACGAGGGATTCAGTGGAATGGGTGATGACGCGAGTATGGTTTAATTTAGGATCATTAAATGAGTCTGTCATTATTTCAAATAAAGGACTTTATTCTTGCTGTGTATTTATTAACCATGTAACTATAGGATTAGTAATGGATAAGTGTCTTATAGACATCTCTCCATGACTGAGCCATGGGCTTGATATCATCTGTCGATACAAAGGTGACATCAACCCCACAAATATTAACCCCACAAAGCGCTAGAATTTTGCATCTAATAGATGCTCCTTTTCTGGGCAGCTGCAAGCTCCTGTTTTTATGCTCCGGGGTGGGCAATATCAATGGCCCCTTACCAGTCTGAGAATACCAACCCTCAAAGCTCTGCTTTAACTTGGCTGGTTGTCAAAAATGCAGATGGAAAACCTCATCAAATACACACATTTTAAGCAGCTTTTTTTTTTTAGCCAGCAATCTGGATTTTGCTGTAGAAAAATCTGCTGCTAATATTCAACACGTGCACATACTCTAAGGCTATGTTCGGACATAGCGTTTTTGTTGAATTTTTCTATGCAGCCAAAAACCATCTCTCTTGGCAGTAAAACACTGTATTCAAAACGTCCAATTTTTGCAGCATTTTTTACTTTTTGTTGCAGCATTTATAGAGTGCAGAATACATTCGAGCTTTGTCTACAGTATATAGTTAGTGAAGTTAGTTTTATTCACCCCAAAAAAATGCGACAATAATGTGAATATAGCTCAATACAGGATGTAACTCCGGATCAGTAATGTATTTACTCAGTGACTGCACCAGCAGAATAGTGAGTGCAGCTCTGGAGTATAATACAGGATGTAACTCAGGATCAGTAATGTAATGTATGTACACAGTGACTGCACCAGCAGAATAGTGAGTGCAGCTCTGGGGTATAATACAGGATGTAACTCAGGATCAGTAATGTAATGTATGTACACAGTGACTGCACCAGCAGAATAGTGAGTGCAGCTCTGGGGTATAATACAGGATGTAACTCAGGATCAGTACAGGATTAGTAATGTATGTACACAGTGACTGCACCAGCAGAATAGTGAGTGCAGCTCTGGGGTATAATACAGGATGTAACTCACAATCGGTATCTTTGGAGTTGTATTTGAGCCATTTTCATCTACCACGTTTATATGCTGTAACATAGTAACATAGTAACATAGTTAGTAAGGCCGAAAAAAGACATTTGTCCATCCAGTTCAGCCTATATTCCATCATAATAAATACCCAGATCTACGTCCTTCTACAGAACCTAATAATTGTATGATACAATATTGTTCTGCTCCAGGAAGACATCCAGGCCTCTCTTGAACCCCTCAACTGAGTTCGCCATCACCACCTCCTCAGGCAAGCAATTCCAGATTCTCACTGCCCTAACAGTAAAGAATCCTCTTCTATGTTGGTGGAAAAACCTTCTCTCCTCCAGACGCAAAGAATGCCCCCTTGTGCCCGTCACCTTCCTTGGTATAAACAGATCCTCAGCGAGATATTTGTATTGTCCCCTTATATACTTATACATGGTTATTAGATCGCCCCTCAGTCGTCTTTTTTCTAGACTAAATAATCCTAATTTCGCTAATCTATCTGGGTATTGTAGTTCTCCCATCCCCTTTATTAATTTTGTTGCCCTCCTTTGTACTCTCTCTAGTTCCATTATATCCTTCCTGAGCACCGGTGCCCAAAACTGGACACAGTACTCCATGTGCGGTCTAACTAGGGATTTGTACAGAGGCAGTATAATGCTCTCATCATGTGTATCCAGACCTCTTTTAATGCACCCCATGATCCTGTTTGCCTTGGCAGCTGCTGCCTGGCACTGGCTGCTCCAGGTAAGTTTATCATTAACTAGGATCCCCAAGTCCTTCTCACTGTCAGATTTACCCAGTGGTTTCCCGTTCAGTGTGTAATGGTGATATTGATTCCCTCTTCCCATGTGTATAACCTTACATTTATCATTGTTAAACCTCATCTGCCACCTTTCAGCCCAAGTTTCCAACTTATCCAGATCCATCTGTAATCGGCCTTGATCAGGGAGATTTGTGTCCCTCGCTCAGTGCTCCGTGCAGAGCAGGTTGTGTGAGTGCTGCTCTCGCCATTGTACTGTGCAGGTTGTGAGACCCCCTGATACCTTCCATATAGATCTGCCCCTGTCTCCTCTCTTGGTCCCTGTTCTCCTGACAGGTGTCTGTCCCAGTAGAGGAAGGAGCTCTGGTCAGACGTGTGAGGTGCCATAAGTATGGAGGCTGGGGTTGCCTTTATACCTGGTTTCTTGCCCCCTTTGGCAGTGGTTCACTCCCAATGTGGCCCCCAGAGCTGTATGAATGGACCTCCGTGTTTTCAGTCTCCATTCTCCCTGTATATGAGGTACAGAAGCAGAATCTGAGGCCTGCGATTAGTCCGTGTGATGTTGTATTACCTCAGCACTGTAAGTGGGCTTGTGTGGGGTCTTACTTTTGGGGGGGCCCTGTTTCCAGTGAGAGATAATTCACCCTGGGCGAGCCATTTCCATATTGCCGGCCATGTACAGACTAGGCTCCCCATTTCTCTTTTGCGGCGGGGTCTCCGGCAGTGGGACCCTCAGCTATTTTAATTTTGTTACAATTTTGCAGGCCCCCTTCGTCCCGCGAACGTCTGTTATCGAGGGAGAGTTCAGCCGATTTTGCAGGCATGTGACTTTGGCTGACCCTTATCTGTCATGCATTGCACGGTGGGCATATATTGGGGGGTCTCCCCATTCTATTGACTGCGTTTAAAGGGGTTGTGCAAAATTCATGGTTTATCGACCATGTAATATCGGTGGGGGTGCAACGTTAGGCTCTTGTTGAGACCCTAGAGGAACCAGGAATGATTGATGCAGGGTTGGCGCCATCACCTATAACATGAGGACAATGTCTCAGATTGGCAGCGTAATGTTCTGCCACAATTCTTTCACAATTGGTGCAGAATCCAACCAGAGGAGCAGCACTTTTAGACCTAATACTATCCAATAGACCTGACAGAATAACAAATCTGCAGGTGGTTGGGCATCTAGGAAATAGTGACCACAATATTGTACAGTTTCACCTGTCTTTCACTAGGGGGACTTGTCAGGGAGTCACAAAAACACTGAACTTTAGGAAGGCAAAGTTTGACCAGCTTAGAGATGCCCTTAATCTGGTAGACTGGGACAATATCCTCAGAAATAAGAATACAGATAATAAATGGGAAATGTTTAAGAACATCCTAAATAGGCAGTGTAAGCGGTTTATACCTTGTGGGAATAAAAGGACTAGAAATAGGAAAAACCCAATGTGGCTAAACAAAGAAGTAAGACAGGCAATTAACAGTAAAAAGAAAGCATTTGCACTACTAAAGCAGGATGGCACCATTGAAGCTCTAAAAAACTATAGGGAGAAAAATACTTTATCTAAAAAATTAATTAAAGCTGCCAAAAAGGAAACAGAGAAGCACATTGCTAAGGAGAGTAAAACTAATCCCAAACTGTTCAACTATATCAATAGTAAAAGAATAAAAACTGAAAATGTAGGCCCCTTAAAAAATAGTGAGGAAAGAATGGTTGTGGATGACGAGGAAAAAGCTAACATATTAAACACCTTCTTCTCCACGGTATTCACGGTGGAAAATGAAATGCTAGGTGAAATCCCAAGAAACAATGAAAACCCTATATTAAGGGTCACCAATCTAACCCAAGAAGAGGTGCGAAACCGGCTAAATAAGATTAAAATAGATAAATCTCCGGGTCCGGATGGCATACACCCACGAGTACTAAGAGAACTAAGTAATGTAATAGATAAACCATTATTTCTTATTTTTAGGGACTCTATAGCGACAGGGTCTGTTCCGCAGGACTGGCGCATAGCAATGTGGTGCCAATATTCAAAAAGGGCTCTAAAAGTGAACCTGGAAATTATAGGCCAGTAAGTCTAACCTCTATTGTTGGTAAAATATTTGAAGGGTTTCTGAGGGATGTTATTCTGGATTATCTCAATGAGAATAACTGTTTAACTCCATATCAGCATGGCTTTATGAGAAATCGCTCCTGTCAAACCAATCTAATCAGTTTTTATGAAGAGGTAAGCTATAGACTGGACCACGGTGAGTCATTGGACGTGGTATATCTCGATTTTTCCAAAGCGTTTGATACCGTGCCGCACAAGAGGTTGGTACACAAAATGAGAATGCTTGGTCTGGGGGAAAATGTGTGTAAATGGGTTAGTAACTGGCTTAGTGATAGAAAGCAGAGGGTGGTTATAAATGGTATAGTCTCTAACTGGGTCGCTGTGTCCAGTGGGGTACCGCAGGGGTCGGTATTGGGACCTATTCTCTTCAACATATTCATTAATGATCTGGTAGAAGGTTTACACAGTAAAATATCGATATTTGCAGATGATACAAAACTATGTAAAGCAGTTAATACAAGAGAAGATAGTATTCTGCTACAGATGGATCTGGATAAGTTGGAAACTTGGGCTGAAAGGTGGCAGATGAGGTTTAACAATGATAAATGTAAGGTTATACACATGGGAAGAAGGAATCAATATCACCATTACACACTGAATGGGAAACCACTGGGTAAATCTGACAGGGAGAAGGACTTGGGGATCCTAGTTAATGATAAACTTACCTGGAGCAGCCAGTGCCAGGCAGCAGCTGCCAAGGCAAACAGGATCATGGGGTGCATTAAAAGAGGTCTGGATACACATGATGAGAGCATTATACTGCCTCTGTACAAATCCCTAGTTAGACCGCACATGGAGTACTGTGTCCAGTTTTGGGCACCGGTGCTCATGAAGGATATAATGGAACTAGAGAGAGTACAAAGGAGGGCAACAAAATTAATAAAGGGGATGGGAGAACTACAATACCCAGATAGATTAGCGAAATTAGGATTATTTAGTCTAGAAAAAAGACGACTGAGGGGCGATCTAATAACCATGTATAAGTATATAAGGGGACAATACAAATATCTCGCTGAGGATCTGTTTATACCAAGGAAGGTGACGGGCACAAGGGGGCATTCTTTGCGTCTGGAGGAGAGAAGGTTTTTCCACCAACATAGAAGAGGATTCTTTACAGTTAGGGCAGTGAGAATCTGGAATTGCTTGCCTGAGGAGGTGGTGATGGCGAACTCAGTCGAGGGGTTCAAGAGAGGCCTGGATGTCTTCCTGGAGCAGAACAATATTGTATCATACAATTATTAGGTTCTGAAGAAGGACGTAGATCTGGGGATTTATTATGATGGAATATAGGCTGAACTGGATGGACAAATGTCTTTTTTCGGCCTTACTAACTATGTTACTATGTTACTATGTTGAGTATTCCGTGCCCCCTTCTATAAGGTGATGGAGACCCTTCTCCTCGGTGTCCGTTTCTCTCCCATAAAAGAACAGACGCTTGCTTCTTCCCGCTGCCGAGCCCGCACGTCCTACCATATAAACAGCACATTAAGATATAATTACAAGACATTGGAGAGATAGAACATGAAGCTGGGATGGTTTCAGGAGAATGTTTTCTTTGGAGGGAGCCAGCAAGACTTTGGGGCCAAACACCACTTCCTTCATTCCTCCCCCTCTAGAAGTTTGATGATAGCTCTGGGACCATCATCGATGCTCTGACCCGAGCTGCTCAGGAACAGAACACCTAGTCCTGGGTAATAATAATTTAACTTAATTTCTGTCTTTGGAAAAGTGATATTAAATCTTGTTTTTCTGCAAGAACCAAAACATTTTTTTAAAATTGTTCACATTTTTGCCCTTTTTCGTACATTAATCTAGTAGTTGAGTCTTTGCAAAATCTGTTTTGTAAAGAAGAGATTGACCCACCGTAATCTGCTCATTATGGGCCTGTAATGCTAAACAATTAAAAAAAAAAAAAGTGGGGGTGAGCCTTTGTCTCTTTACCGCAAATGGGGGCAGGTCTGTCTTTATGGCAAGTGGGGTGAGCTTTTGTCTCTTTACAGCCAGTGGGAGTAGGTCTGTCTTTTTACGGCATGTGGGGATGGGTCTGTCTCTTTACAGCAAGTGGAGGCTGGCTTTTTTCATTTTACGGCAAGTTGGGCAGGCTTTTGTCGCTTTACGGCAAGTGGGGGCGGTTGTCTATTTGTGGCAAATGGGCTGGGCCTTTGCTCTTTGCAGCATTTGGGGAGCAGGCCTTTGTCTCTTTACAGTAAGTGGGGGCGAATCTATCCGTTTACGGCAAGTGGAGCAGATCTGTCTTTTTTTACATCAAGTAAAGATGGGTCTGTCTCTTTTCAGCAAGTGTGGGCGGGTCTGCCTCTCTATGGCAAGTGGGGGGCGGGTCTGCCTCTCTATGGCAAGTGGGGGCGGGTCTGCCTCTCTATGGCAAGTGGGGGCGGGTCTGCCTCTCTATGGCAAATGGGGGCGGGTCTGCCTCTCTATGGCAAGTGGGGGCCGGGTCTGCCTCTCTATGGCAAGTGGGGGCGGGTCTATGTCTCTATATGGCAAGTGGGGGCTGGTCTGCCTCTATGGCAAGTGGGGGCTGGTCTGCCTCTATGGCAAGTGGGGGCTGGTCTGCCTCTCTATGGCAAGTGGGGGCGGGTCTGCCTCTCTATGGCAAGTGGGGGCGGGTCTGCCTCTCTATGGCAAGTGGGGGCGGGTCTGCCTCTCTATGGCAAGTGGGGGCTGGTCTGCCTCTCTATGGCAAGTGGGGGCTGGTCTGCCTCTCTATGGCAAGTGGGGGCGGGTCTATACCTCTGTATGGCAAGTGGGGGCTGGTCTGCCTCTATGGCAAGTGGGGGCTGGTCTGCCTCTCTATGGCAAGTGGGGGCTGGTCTGCCTCTCTATGGCAAGTGGGGGCGGGTCTATGCCTCTGTATGGCAAGTGGGGGCTGGTCTGCCTCTCTATGGAAAGTGGCGGCGGGTCTATGCCTCTATATGGCAAGTGGGGGCTGGTCTGCCTCTCTATGGCAAGTGGGGGCGGGTCTATGCCTCTGTATGGCAAGTGGGGGCTGGTCTGCCTCTCTATGGCAAGTGGGGGCGGGTCTATGCCTCTCTATGGCAAGTGGGGGCTGGTCTGCCTCTCTATGGCAAGTGGGGGCTGGTCTGCCTCTCTATGGCAAGTGGGGGCTGGTCTGCCTCTCTATGGCAAGTGGGGGCGGGTCTGACTCTTTATGGCCAGTTGGGGTGTGGGTCTGACTCTCTACGGCAAGTGAGGGCGGGTCTGACTCTATGGCAAGTCGGGGGCGGGTCTGACTCTCTATGGCAAGTGGGGGCCGGGTCTGCCTCTCTATGGCAAGTGGGGGCTGGTCTGCCTCTCTATGGCAAGTGGGGGCGGGTCTATACCTCTGTATGGCAAGTGGGGGCTGGTCTGCCTCTCTATGGCAAGTGGGGGCTGGTCTGCCTCTCTATGGCAAGTGGGGGCTGGTTTGCCTCTCTATGGCAAGTGGGGGCGGGTTTATACCTCTGTATGGCAAGTGGGGGCTGGTCTGCCTCTCTATGGCAAGTGGGGGCTGGTCTGCCTCTCTATGGCAAGTGGGGGCTGGTCTGCCTCTCTATGGCAAGTGGGGGCTGGTCTGCCTCTCTATGGCAAGTGGGGGCTGGTCTGCCTCTCTATGGCAAGTGGGGGCGGGTCTGCCTCTCTATGGCAAGTGGGGGCTGGTCTGCCTCTCTATGGCAAGTGGGGGCGGGTCTGCCTCTCTATGGCAAGTGGGGGCTGGTCTGCCTCTCTATGGCAAGTGGGGGCTGGTCTGCCTCTCTATGGAAAGTGGGGGCGGGTCTATGCCTCTATATGGCAAGTGGGGGCTGGTCTGCCTCTCTATGGCAAGTGGGGGCTGGTCTGCCTCTCTATGGCAAGTGGGGGCGGGTCTGCCTCTCTATGGCAAGTGGGGGCTGGTCTGCCTCTCTATGGCAAGTGGGGGCTGGTCTGCCTCTCTATGGCAAGTGGGGGCTGGTCTGCCTCTCTATGGAAAGTGGGGGCGGGTTTATGCCTCTATATGGCAAGTGGGGGCAGGTCTGCCTCTATGGCAAGTGGGGGCTGGTCTGCCTCTCTATGGCAAGTGGGGGCTGGTCTGCCTCTCTATGGAAAGTGGGGGCGGGTCTATGCCTCTATATGGCAAGTGGGGGCTGGTCTGCCTCTCTATGGCAAGTGGGGGCGGGTCTGCCTCTCTATGGCAAGTGGGGGAGGGTCTGCCTCTCTATGGCAAGTGGGGGCGGGTCTGCCTCTCTATGGCAAGTGGGGGCTGGTCTGCCTCTCTATGGCAAGTGGGGGAGGGTCTGCCTCTCTATGGAAAGTGGGGGAGGGTATATGCCTCTCTATGGCAAGTGGGGGCTGGTCTGCCTCTCTATGGCAAGTGGGGGCTGGTCTGCCTCTCTATGGCAAGTGGGGGCTGGTCTGCCTCTCTATGGAAAGTGGGGGCGGGTCTATGCCTCTATATGGCAAGTGGGGGCTGGTCTGCCTCTCTATGGCAAGTGGGGGCTGGTCTGCCTCTCTATGGCAAGTGGGGGCGGGTCTGCCTCTCTATGGCAAGTGGGGGCTGGTCTGCCTCTCTATGGCAAGTGGGGGCTGGTCTGCCTCTCTATGGCAAGTGGGGGCTGGTCTGCCTCTCTATGGAAAGTGGGGGCGGGTTTATGCCTCTATATGGCAAGTGGGGGCAGGTCTGCCTCTATGGCAAGTGGGGGCTGGTCTGCCTCTCTATGGCAAGTGGGGGCTGGTCTGCCTCTCTATGGAAAGTGGGGGCGGGTCTATGCCTCTATATGGCAAGTGGGGGCTGGTCTGCCTCTCTATGGCAAGTGGGGGCGGGTCTGCCTCTCTATGGCAAGTGGGGGAGGGTCTGCCTCTCTATGGCAAGTGGGGGCGGGTCTGCCTCTCTATGGCAAGTGGGGGCTGGTCTGCCTCTCTATGGCAAGTGGGGGAGGGTCTGCCTCTCTATGGAAAGTGGGGGAGGGTATATGCCTCTCTATGGCAAGTGGGGGCTGGTCTGCCTCTCTATGGCAAGTGGGGGCGGGTCTGCCTCTCTATGGCAAGTGGGGGCTGGTCTGCCTCTCTATGGCAAGTGGGGGCTGGTCTGCCTCTCTATGGCAAGTGGGGGCTGGTCTGCCTCTCTATGGAAAGTGGGGGCGGGTTTATGCCTCTATATGGCAAGTGGGGGCAGGTCTGCCTCTATGGCAAGTGGGGGCTGGTCTGCCTCTCTATGGAAAGTGGGGGCGGGTCTATGCCTCTATATGGCAAGTGGGGGCTGGTCTGCCTCTCTATGGCAAGTGGGGGAGGGTCTGCCTCTCTATGGCAAGTGGGGGCGGGTCTGCCTCTCTATGGCAAGTGGGGGAGGGTCTGCCTCTCTATGGCAAGTGGGGGCGGGTCTGCCTCTCTATGGCAAGTGGGGGCTGGTCTGCCTCTCTATGGCAAGTGGGGGAGGGTCTGCCTCTCTATGGAAAGTGGGAGCGGGTCTGCCTCTCTATGGCAAGTGGGGGCTGGTCTGCCTCTCTATGGCAAGTGGGGGCTGGTCTGCCTCTCTATGGCAAGTGGGGGCTGGTCTGCCTCTCTATGGAAAGTGGGAGCTGGTCTGCCTCTCTATGGAAAGTGGGAGCGGGTCTATGCCTCTCTATGGAAAGTGGGAGCGGGTCTGCCTCTCTATGGAAAGTGGGAGCGGGTCTGCCTCTCTACGGCAAGTGGGAGCGGGTCTGCCTCTTTATGGAAAGTGGGGGGCGGGTCTATGCCTCTCTACGGCAAGTGGGGGCGGGTCTATGCCTCTCTATGGAAAGTGGGAGCGGGTCTATGCCTCTCTACGGCAAGTGGGAGCGGGTCTGCCTCTCTATGGAAAGTGGGGGGCGGGTCTGCCTCTTTATGGAAAGGGGGGGCGGGTCTATGCCTCTCTATGGAAAGGGGGGGCGGGTCTGCCTCTCTATGGAAAGGGGGGGCGGGTCTATGCCTCTCTACGGCAAGTGGGAGCGGGTCTGCCTCTCTATGGAAAGTGGGGGCTGGTCTGCCTCTCTATGGAAAGGGGGGGCGGGTCTGCCTCTCTATGGAAAGTGGGGGCTGGTCTGCCTCTCTATGGAAAGTGGGAGCGGGTCTGCCTCTCTATGGAAAGTGGGAGCGGGTCTATGCCTCTCTACGGCAAGTGGGGGCTGGTCTGCCTCTCTATGGAAAGTGGGGGGCGGGTCTGCCTCTCTATGGAAAGTGGGGGCTGGTCTGCCTCTCTATGGAAAGTGGGGGGCGGGTCTATGCCTCTATATGGCAAGTGGGGGCAAGTTTTTAGCTCTTTACAGCTAGAGGGTAAATATAATAGCAGTTCCAGGAAACTGTCTTGGCCATATCACTTGTTTTGCTGTAGTTTCTGCCACTGACTATACCGAGGGTGAAAATCTAAATGTTAGAATCCGTTTTGGACACGGCTCACCTGTACAGGGTGCGCTAATCTGACCTTTTTTCTCTTTCAGTGATATCACATACAGCATCCTACTGGAAGCCGTCACTGCCCTCGTTGTGCTCCTCTCCTACCAGCTCTTCCGGAAGGAGATTATCCATGAAGGTGTCATCCAGAAATACTTGCTGCAGGGCCGATGGTACGTCGCCATTTATATACATTGTGGAATTTGGTTGCATAAAAGTCGTTGTGTTGCTGCAATGTGTAACTTTGTGGAAGTGAATGTAATAATGCAATTTTTCCCAGATATCATCATGTAGCCTGGTGCTGAAGCTTACAGTGCCGGCAAAAAAAATCTTTACACTTGCGCAGCAAAAAAATAACTTTACATATAAAATCCACATCATAATTTCACTTTTTAAAAGTGTACACAATGGGGGACATAATAAAAATCTGTCTAATATTAAAGCTGGCTTTGTTGTATATATCAACCAATCAACGCTCAGTTTTCACTTCTCTGGTAAAGCGAAAGCTGCACTCTGATTGGTTGTTATGTGCAGCTCAGCCAGTTTTGCTATTAGGCAGTCTTTTATTATCTCCCTCAGTTTTTTATTATCTCCCACAATGGGTCGAAAGAAGCTTAAAATGGAAGAGAAATCCCGTGCCTTGTCTCTGCTCGAGAAGGGGGATTCGGTGATTGCTGTAGCTAAGAGATCTGGGAGTGTCAAGAGAAGCAATTTATCAGCTGAAGCGGTCGGGGGGCATCATTGCCTCCTGGGATGGTACCGCAGAGGAAGTGAGGCTCTGGAGCACCTAAGAAGACTTCACCAAGGACTGATAAGCTTCTGAAGCATGAAGTGATGTCACATCCTTCTATAAGTACCCTGTGCTCCTCCAGAACATCACAACTAGGACAATTCGTCACTGCCTGCAGAAGGACCTGGGGCTACCAAGCTGCCGTGCCACAAAGAAGCCCCTGCTCACAGCAGCAATGAAGGAGAAAAGGCTTGTAAGAAATATCAAGATTGGACATCTGAAGAGAGGAGGAAAGTGATGTTTAGTGATGAGAACACTCTCAGGCTGGTCAGGGGAGGCTCAAAGGTCGTGCGTCGTCCGAGTACCGTGTCACGGTATGACCCAAAATATACAGGACTAAAGGAGGTGCTGAAGACACTGTGGGTAAACATGGACTCCACATACTTAGCCAGCCTTTCTGAATCCATGCCTAAACGACTGCAGGTGGTGATAAAATGTAAGGGTGACATGACAAAATACTAATTGTAATAAAATATCCACAATGAAACACTTGAATCCACTTGAATATTAAGATTTTGTGGTTTCATTGAACTTGTAAAGATTATTTTTGCCGGCACTGTATGTGCACCTCTGAATCCCATTTCACAATTCACATTTTTAACTAATCTATGTAATAGTTGAGCCACTGTGTACATACATCCTGTATTATACTCCAGAGCTGCACTCACTATTCTGCTGGTGCAGTCACTTTGTACATACATTACGTTACTGATCCTGAGTTATATCCTGTATTATACTCCAGAGCTGCACTCACTATTCTGCTGGTGCAGTCACTGTGTACATACATTACATTACTGATCCTGAGTTACATCCTGTATTATACTCCAGAGCTGCACTCACTATTCTACTGGTGCACTCACTGTGTACATACATTACATTACTGATCCTGAGTTACATCCTGTATTATACCCCAGAGCTGCACTCACTATTCTGCTGGTGCACTCACTGTGTACATACATTACATTACTGATCCTGAGTTACATCCTGTATTATACTCCAGAGCTGCACTCACTATTCTGCTGGTGCAGTCACTGTGTACATACATTACATTACTGATCCTGAGTTACATCCTGTATTATACCCCAGAGCTGCACTCACTATTCTACTGGTGCACTCACTGTGTACATACATTATATTACTAATCCTGAGTTACATCCTGTATTATACTCCAGAGCTGCACTCACTATTCTGCTGGTGCAGTCACTGTGTACATACATTACATTACTGATCCCGAGTTACATCCTGTATTATACTCCAGAGCTGCACTCACTATTCTGCTGGTGCAGTCACTGTGTACATACATTACATTACTGATCCTGAGTTACATCCTGTATTATACCCCAGAGCTGCACTCACTATTCTGCTGGTGCAGTCACTGTGTACATACATTATATTACTAATCCTGAGTTACATCCTGTATTATACTCCAGAGCTGCACTCACTATTCTGCTGGTGCAGTCACTGTGTACATACATTACATTACTGATCCTGAGTTACATCCTGTATTATACTCCAGAGCTGCACTCACTATTCTGCTGGTGGAATCACTGTGTACATACATTACTGATCCTGCGTTACATCCTGTATTATACCCCAGAGCTGCACTCACTATTCTGCTGGTGCAGTCACTGTGTACATACATTACATTACTGATCCTGTACTGATCCTGAGTTACATCCTGTATTATACTCCAGAGCTGCATGTATAAGGATTAGTACAGGGTAAGTAATGTAATTATACAGTGACTCCATCAGATGAATGAGCGCAGCTCTGGAGTATAAGCTTGCTTTATTCATCTTTTTAGTGACCTGTAGAGCAGTACAGTTGCTGTTCCTGTGGATAATTTGGGAGAATAGTGTAAAACTAATTTTTACTTAATAGATTAATATACAGTAAATATAACGTGTCCCTTCCAGGACAGCAGCCGTGCCCTCGGCCCATCCGTCGCTGACCGCCTGTCTGCCCCCTCTCGGCTCCTGATGTGATTGCACAGCTCATTATGGCTCCCATCTCCTCAGCATTTCTGTGATAGGCCTGGATAGAATAATGCCAGAATCCCCTCTGTGCTCCCCCGAGCAATGCTCCGGCTGTCGTCTTCCTCTTACTTGTGTCTCTTCTTCCTCCCTGCAGTCTTCCTTACACGAGCCGACTGGTGAAAACATTGCTGTATAACTTCATCAGACAAGAGAAGAGCCCCCCACCGGGGTCCCACATCTTCCAGCACCAGGCGGAGGGGGCTGGTCTACTCTATGGCTTGGCCTCCGGTGTGGCAAGTGAGTGTTGTTAATGTGCCTTTATATTAGGGCCGGTGATGAGCGCGCCCGCCGGACAGTCCTGGTGACCAAGCAATGATATTTGGAAAAGCCATGAGAAGTGCACCAGGGCAACGTGTCCGCCAGACACTGTAGGGGGCGCTGCTGGTTTTTGGATCTGACATAAGATTATTTTGACAGTGATTGCTTACGATGAGGACCTGCCCGACAGGTCTAGGGAGAAGTGGCCACCCAGTGCCTTCATATGACTGTGCTGTGCCTGGCGTTACAGCTCTGCTGATCCATGATTCCTCATCCACAGGCGCGGGTGTCAGACACTGGCTGTATCATCGCAGCCAAGTATGTTTTACTGTAAAACGTTGTGGAGTTTGAAAGCTTTTTGTGGACTATGCCTGATGGGTGACAGGTCCCCCATGGATTGTATCTATATGCTTTCCTTGATTGACAGTTCGCTCTCAATACACACAAATAGGAAGAGAACTGTCACTCTTGGGAAGCAGGGAGAAGTCACCAGGGACTGGCCGCTTGGACTTGTCACCCGTCTGGCGTTTAAGGTTTAGTCTTCCTTGCTCTGCATCGTTTCCCAGTAAAACATTTTTCACTGCTCATTGCGTAAAAGTATCCGTGTCTTCTAGTTGACGAGTTTGCGCTTACAAGCTCCTTTCAATAGGGCTGATGAACATTTCTCCATGCTGCTTTTATTCCTCTGCACTCCTATATGCTGCAAAGCCAAAGCTGCCGATGCTCACAGCACAACGGGGCGAGCAGATTCTGCCGGCGGTGCTGATCCAAACTAGCAATCAGGAGCACACTACCCCCCTCCGACAAGCGAAGCTGGGAGGTAGGGGAGCAGTCTACTCTGGTAAACTAATAATGAAAACTACATTTTAAAGGGATTGTCCACTACTAGGAAGACTTCTTGATCTAAATATTTGGCCCGATAAAATAAAAAAGCTTATACTCCCCTCCTGTGTCGGCGCCGTTAGTGATGTCAGCACTCACAGTCACGGAACTCCCGTGTGGTGGTGTGACATGTGACCCCCGGTGCCCATTCAGCCCTGGCGTCACTTTCTCCGCACTGATGGGGCCAGTGACGCCTGCGCTGATTGGGTGCCGGGGTCACGTGTCACAATGACCGCATGAGAGTCCCGGGACCGCGAGTGCCGACACCACAGAACGGCGCCAGCACAGGAGGTGAGAAAATGCTTTTTTTATTTTATCAAGGCTGAGCGTGGGGTATGAGAAGGGGATATCCCAGTATTGGACAACTTCTTCTAAAGATCAGTGGGGTATGAGCGGGCGGAGGCCCATAATCCTAGTAACGCGCCATCTTATCTTTGAGTTTTACCCCCATTGATGGAACAAATTATTGATTGGGGGCCAGTACTGGAATGAAATGGGTACCAGTGCGGACGGAATTTACTTCATAGGGTGTAGTGAGATCAGAATTATGGAGGCCGTGTGCTCTGCGGGTGGGGATTTTCTTGTTATAGGGATTTCGCTTGACGGGAAAAAAAAATTGCAAAATCCCCTGGGTGATTAACGAGCATTTCAAAACTTTTTAAGTGTTGAATGTGGCTTAAAGGGATAACGTACAAGAGTCTTTTATGGCATCTCCATAGCTTATGCTTTAAATGTCTGCGAGGCGCAGGAGGCACCGATCTCCCATTCTGACCAGTATTTGGCCACCATGAAGTCAGGAGGTGCCCACACAAAATCTCCATGAAAGCGAAGCAGAAGAAATGTGAGCAGACATGTGATGAGGATCCCTCGCTCCTCCCGATCGGGCGCCCTGCTTACAACGTCCAGCGACCAGATCTTGGCATTGAAGATTTATAGAAGATCATTTTCCACTTTCCTCAATGTCAGGATGATGTTGTCTGGATGTTATACTCGTTGGTGACTGGTAGGGGGCGCTGGCTGCACACGGCAGTCTCTGCACCCCCGGCCTGTGTCGCAGCGTTCCTGCCATGTCTATTATGTGCCGGTGTTTATCGCCTCGCACAGTTTATTTTGGCCTCCTGCTTAGAGAATCTCATGAAATGTCCCCGCGCCGCCTCTGTGATTTATTTCTTAGACCTTTTATCCTTTTTTTATTCGTGTAATCACGTAATAGCGAGTGCGATCCCACATTTTCCTCCATTGCTCGGAGACATCATGGGCAGAGCCGATCTATTCCTGCGCTCACACCCTCTCACTGATAGCGTCCTGGCGACACTTTGTAGGACTTCTTCTCTCTCGGGGAGCGATCCTCCGGCCGCCATGTAACCCCTTCTGGTCTGGATCGTTTCCTCCCATTGATTATCAGGGGTCCGGCGTGCGAGTATGACCAGGGGCAGCGTATCTGCACGGAGTTTGCATGTTCTCTACCCGTGTTCTCCCAGAAACTTTACATGCATGGTCATTTGGGAATTTTAGACTGTGAGCTACAATGGGGACAGCACCAATGTGGGCGATGACCTCGTGGTACACCACTGCGGAATATGGCAGTGCTACGTGCATAAAATAATGCGTGCCATTATGAGCCATGCAAAACTGCGCCTCCCTTATGATCGGACTCATGGTCTTACAGGTGGAAAGGCTGCTTCATTGCAATATTAGAGGTCACAGAGATGTCCAGGCATCATTGAGCACGGACCGCCAGTTACTTACTGCTGCATGCCCGCCTTATAGAACTATAAGAAGCCGTCCCGCTCAGGTCTGGAGTCCGCAGCCAGTCCGTGCATTGTGGTCCCTGCATGGACCTCTGCGTGAGCCCATGGACAGTCTTGTAAGGGAGCAGTGGAGAGACCGCAGCGGCACAAGGGCTGCTAGGGTCAGAGGCCGCTGTGTGTGAACATAGTCTGATACATTGATAGTTTGGGGATTTTTTTGCCCAACGAGCAAGCGTAAGAGCCCGCGCTCCTGATCATTAGCGCTTGTTCTTCAGCTGATCCCATCCTTTATGTGGCCCTATGGAATAATATTGCCGTAAGCAGCACAGGGGATTTGCCGCCGGCAATGTGAAAACTGATTGAGTGATCATTATCCATCGTTTACCTCCTTACAGTTTTCTTTCACAGACAGATTGGCCCCGGTGTGCCTGGTATGGGCCCTGGCGTGCCTGGTATGGGCCCCGGCGTGCCTTGTATGGGCCCCGGCGTGCCTGGTATGGGCCCCGGTGTGCCTGGTATGGGCCTCGGCGTGCCTTGTATGGGCCCCGGTGTGCCTGGTATGGGCCCCGGCGTGCCTGGTATGGGCCCCGGCGTGCCTGGTATGGGCCCCGGTGTGCCTGGTATGGGCCCTGGTGTGCCTGGTATGGGCCTCGGCGTGCCTTGTATGGGCCCCGGTGTGCCTTGTATGGGCCCCGGTGTGCCTGGTATGGGCCCCGGTGTGCCTGGTATGGGCCCCGGTGTGCCTGGTATGGGCCCCGGTGTGCCTTGTATGGGCCCCGGCGTGCCTTGTATGGGCCCCGAGGTGCCTGGTATGGGCCCCGGCGTGCCTGGTATGGGCCCCGGTGTGCCTGGTATGGGCCCCGGTGTGCCTGGTATGGGCCCCGGCGTGCCTGGTATGGGCCTCGGCGTGCCTTGTATGGGCCCCGGTGTGCCTGGTATGGGCCCCGGTGTGCCTGGTATGGGCCCCGGCGTGCCTGGTATGGGCCCCGGCGTGCCTGGTATGGGCCCCGGTGTGCCTGGTATGGGCCCTGGTGTGCCTGGTATGGGCCTCGGCGTGCCTTGTATGGGCCCCGGTGTGCCTGGTATGGGCCCCGGTGTGCCTGGTATGGGCCCCGGTGTGCCTGGTATGGGCCCCGGTGTGCCTGGTATGGGCCCCGGTGTGCCTTGTATGGGCCCCGGCGTGCCTTGTATGGGCCCCGAGGTGCCTGGTATGGGCCCCGGCGTGCCTGGTATGGGCCCCGGCGTGCCTGGTATGGGCCCAGCTGCCCTTTGTTGGACGAGGCTGCACCACCACTAGCTCCTCTACTATATAATTGTCTAAGGGTCACTTCCGTCTGTCTGTCCTTCTGTCTGTCTGTCACTGATATTCATTGATCGCGGCCTCTGTCTGTCATGGAAATGCAAGTCGCTGATTGGTCTCGCCAGCTGACTGTCATGGCTGCCACGACCAATCAGCGACGGCCACAGTCCGATTAGTCCCTCCCTACTCCCCTGCAGTCCGTGCCCGGCGCCCGCTCCATACTCCCCGCAGTCAGCGCCCGCGCCATACTCCCCGCAGTCAGCGCCCGCGCCATACTCCCCGCAGTCAGCGCCCGCTCCATACTCCCCGCAGTCAGCGCCCGCTCCATACTCCCCGCAGTCAGCGCCCGCTCCATACTCCGCGCAGTCAGCGCCCGCTCCATACTCCCCGCAGTCAGCGCCCGCTCCATACTCATCGCAGTTACCGCTCACACAGGGTTAATGCCAGTGGTAACGGACCGCGTTATACCGCGGGTAACTCATTCCGTTACCGCCGCTATTAACCCTGTGTGACCAAGTTTTTACTATTGATGCTGCCTAAGCAGCATCAATAGTAAAAAGATGTAATGTTAAAAATAATAAAAAAATTTAAAAACCTGCTATTCTCACCTTCCGTAGTCCGACGATGCGCTCACGCCTGCTGCCAGCTTCCATTCCCAGAGATGCTAAGTGATCTGGGTAATTTCGCAATGCATCCTTGGAATGAAAGATGTCGGTAGCCGCACGCGCATCGCCATTGGTTCGCTGGATCCCGGCGGGTGAGTATATAACTATTTTTTATTTTAATCATTTTTTTAAGAGGGGATATGGTGCCCACACTGCTAAATACTACGTGGGCTGTGTAATATACTGCGTGGCTGCTATATACTACCTGGCCAGTGTTAGATACTATGTGGGCTGCGTTATATACTACGTGGGCAGTGTTATATATTACGTGGCTGCTATATACTACGTGGGCAGTGTTATATACTACGTGGGCAGTGTTATATACTACGTGGGCAGTGTTATATACTACGTGGCTGCTATATACTACGTGGGCAGTGTTATATACTACGTGGCTGCTATATACTACGTGGGCAGTGTTATATACTACGTGGCTGCTATATACTACGTGGCTGTTATATACTACGTGGGCAGTGTTATATACTACGTGGCTGCTATATACTACGTGGGCAGTGCTATATACTACGTGGGCAGTGTTATATACTACGTGGGCTGCGTTATATACTACGTGGGCTGCGTTATATACTACGTGGGCAGTGTTATATACTACGTGGGCAGTGTTATATACTACGTGGGCAGTGTTATATACTACGTGGGCAGTGTTATATACTACGTGGGCAGTGTTATATACTACGTGGGCAGTGTTATATAGTACGTGGCTGCTATATACTACGTGGGCAGTGTTATATACTACGTGGACAGTGTTATATACTACGTGGGCAGTGTTATATACTACGTGGCTGCTATATACTACGTGGGCAGTGTTATATACTACGTGGGCAGTGTTATATACTACGTGGCTGCTATATACTACGTGGGCAGTGTTATATACTGCGTGGCTGCTATATACTGTGTGGGCTGTGTTATATACTACGTGGCTGCTATATACTACGTGGGCAGTGTTATATACTACGTGGGCAGTGTTATATACTACGTAGGCAGTGTTATATACTACGTGGGCAGTGTTATATACTACGTGGGCAGTGTTATATAGTACGTGGCTGCTATATACTACGTGGGCAGTGTTATATACTACGTGGACAGTGTTATATACTACGTGGGCAGTGTTATATACTACGTGGCTGCTATATACTACGTGGGCAGTGTTATATACTACGTGGGCAGTGTTATATACTACGTGGCTGCTATATACTACGTGGGCAGTGTTATATACTACGTGGGCAGTGTTATATACTGCGTGGCTGCTATATACTGTGTGGGCAGTGTTATATACTACGTGGCTGCTATATACTACGTGGGCAGTGTTATATACTACGTGGGCAGTGTTATATACTACGTGGGCAGTGTTATATACTACGTGGCTGCTATATACTACGTGGGCAGTGTTATATGCTGCGTGGCTGCTATATACTGTGTGGGCAGTGTTATATACTACGTGGCTGCTATATACTACGTGGGAAGTGTTATATACTACGTGGGCAGTGTTATATACTACGTGGGCAGTGTTATATACTACGTGGCTGCTATATACTACGTGGGCAGTGTTATATACTGCGTGGCTGCTATATGCTGTGTGGGCTGTTATATACTACGTGGGCTGTGTTATATACTACGTGGCTGCTATATACTACGTGGGCAGTGTTATATACTACGTGGGCAGTGTTATATACTACGTGGCTGCTATATACTACGTGGGCAGTGTTATATACTGCGTGGCTGCTATATACTGTGTGGGCTGTTATATACTACGTGGGCTGTGTTATTTACTGCATGGCTTATATTAACGCATCGGGTATTCTACAATATGTATGTATATATGTATGTATATATGTATGTATATAGCAGCCACATGGTATATACCACAGGCCACGTAGTACTCCTATATACTACGTGGCCTATGCTATATACTATGTGGCTGCTATATACATACATACATATATACATACATATTGTAGAATACCCAATGCGTTACAATCGGGCCACCATCTAGTTTCTTAGGGTACCGTCACACAGTGGCATTTTGATTGCTACGACGGCACGATCCGTGACGCTCCAGCATCGTAACAATATCGCTCCAGCGTCGTAGACTGCTGTCACACTTTGCAATGTACGACGCTGGAGCGATAATTTCATGACGTATGTGCGATGTAGAAGCCGTTGGTTACTATGCGCACATCGTATACAATATCGTGCACACCTTTGTTACACCATGCGATCATGCCGCCACAGCGGGACACTAGACGAAAGAAAGTTTCAAACGATCTGCTACGACGTACGATTCTCAGCGGGGTCCCTGATCGCAGGAGCGTGTCAGACACAGCGAGATCGCTGGAACGTCACGGATATATCGCTGGAACGTCACAAATCGTGCCGTCGTAGCGATCAAAATGCCACTGTGTGACGGTACCCTTATATTTATGTGCTGACGGAAAACTCATTAAGGACTTTCTTGTCTTTTTGTCTCTGTGTGCTGAGAATTTCCCGCATACGGAATTTATTTTTGAGCGTGGAGGACGAGCCAGACGAGCCTGATCTCGGAGCCTCCTCCGTGTGCCGCACACAATTAGCTCTGTCCTCGCTCTCCCCATTGTTTCTCTGCCAGCTGTTTCACATTTCAAACGCTGTCCCTTTTAAAAAAAAAAAATGTGTTTTCCATGGCATCTGTATTCGGCTGCATTCCTCTGCTGGGTGGCGCCCCCTGAGGGCGTTCTGGGGTATTTCATCCATAGTTCCGGTTCTAGAGACGGGCGACTTTGATGAGAAATGGATCCGCAGTGGTCGCTTTACTTTCGGAGCTGGCAGATAGGAGGGAGTGGGATGCCAATATCTAGACAGCCGGCGAGAGATGGTTCAGACTATTATTCTAGGGAAAGCTGGGTGACCCCCGATATAGATGTCTGGATGGCGTCCCCCACTGTACCCAGGCTGATAAATAAAATCTACCCACAGGGTTACCCCGGACATCTGACATTCGCCGGGCTTTCACATCGCTGCAACTGGACAGAATCGGGAGATCTTAGGATTATATGTAGGTCTTTAACTTGGTTATTTTTTTACCATTTGCTGTTTTTTTTTTTAGCTCCATTTACTCACATGATCAGTGAGGCCTGCTGATCTGCATTGGAGCCTGAAATCCAGCTGCTGTCCCATCCCTCATACTTTACACTGCAGCTCTGCTTGCTCAGGTTTCCTGCAGCCTAGATGTTCAGGCTCAGCAGGAAGCCGCGAGAAGTGGATCTGAATTACATTGCAGCAAGATCTCACTATTATATATTATTATTATAGACCACAAGAAAGTGAAGCCGCATAAAGATCGTCGGGTACCTGCGGTGCACCGACTGCGGGACAACGACAACGAGACGGGACCTGAACAATGCGGATCCGCTAATAAGGCAAATACTTTAGGGCTCGTGCACACCACCGAATTTCTCATACTATCCAATGTTTTCACAAATAGCTCCCGTACCTGCCCTGAGGTCGCCCCTGACCACGCTCATTGGACTACTTTTGAGATGCTGAGAATACAGTCGTGTGAAACTAATTTTAACGGAACAGTAACGACTGAAAATGCAAAAAAAAGAGAACATATCCCAGCATTCCCTCCCTTACTGTTCTATATTTTTAAATTTTATTTTGTCCCTTATTACATTTAAAACCGAAAAATATAGAAAGAAATCTTCTATGAGGGTCTCAAGAGAAGAGAACTGGCTGCAGCAGGAGCCTCTCCCCTTTTTGTCTCTTCTGCCATAGGACAAAATATTGATAATCCCGACCTCCATGGTTAATGAAATGAGGTTTTAACTGATTTTGAAGATTTCTTTAATCCTGCCGAGGCCTTTTTAAAGTAATATTTTAGCCATTCCCTAAACACCCCCCAAAAACCCCCTTTAAGTTGAAGACCCCAAAGATGAATTGATATGGTTCATCATATGTCGCCGAGCGTTGATTCTTTTCTGGAGGACCCCCTGAGAACAGTCCGAGGTCTGGCCGTGCCTCGCGCCTCTCTGGTGCTTCTGCATCGGACTAACCTTACCCCCTGACGTCAGACACGTGCGGCTCATTCCTCCAAATTGTTCTTACTCCAAGTGTCAGATGGGTGTTTCCAGTTATCGGAGCGGAGCTCGTTAGCGCACAATACCCCGTGATCAATGCGATCCTGTTATTTATAAGTCGTGGAAAGTCGCCATGGCGGTCAGATGGTGGTTACATGTCAGGGCCTGCAGCGACGCCCGCCTTCATCCAGATGACTTCCAGATATCCGAGAACGATCGCTGGACACGGCGTCTGCGCCCGTGGAGGAGGGCGTTACGGCAGGGCGGATTGTACTCGTGCCTCTACTCTGTGGGCATAACATTGGCAGCAGTTTTATGAAAAAGCAAAAAAGATAATTTAAGTTTAAAAGAAATCCAAGAGCAAAATGTGCTCCCAAAATGAACCTCTTTATTTAGTTTTTAAAATTTGAATCTCTTAAAAATGAAAAAAAAAAAAACCATATTCGGTATGTATTAACCCATAGAAAAAAATATTTTGACCAATTCCTCCCAAAAAACAAATAAGTATAAAATTATATGTACGGTATCTAAAATGATAGTAAAAATAGAGGAACAGCCCTACAAAAGATACTAGGGAATCCTGTGTTATCAGAGGGGGCACCTTGGTCGGGGTACTCCTCTGGCCGGGGTCCTCTTCTGCTCGTGGGCCTCTTCTACTCGGGGGCCTCTTCTACTCGGGGGCCTCTTCTACTCGGGGGCCTCTTCTGCTCGGGGGCCTCTTCTGCTCGGGGTCCTCTTCTGCTCGGGGTCCTCTTCTGCTCGGGGTCCTCTTCTGCTCGGGGGCCTCTTCTGCTCGGGGGCCTCTTCTGCTCGGGGGCCTCTTCTGCTCGGGGTCCTCTTCTGGCCGCGGTCCTCTTCTGGCCGCGGTCCTCTTCTGGCCGCGGTCCTCTTCTGGCCGCGGTCCTCTTCTGGCCGCGGTCCTCTTCTGGCCGCGGTCCTCTTCTGGTCGCTGTCTTCTTCTGCTCGGGGTCCTCTTCTGGTCGGGGTCCTCTTCTGCTCGGGGTCCTCTTCTGCTCGGGGGGTCCTCTTCTGCTCGGGGTCCTCTTCTGCTCGGGGGCCTCTTCTGCTCGTGGGCCTCTTCTGCTCGGGGTCCTCTTCTGCTCGGGGTCCTCTTCTGCTCGGGGTCCTCTTCTGCTCGGGGTCCTCTTCTGCTCGGGGTCCTCTTCTGCTCGGGGTCCTCTTCTGCTCGGGGTCCTCTTCTGCTCGGGGTCCTCTTCTGGCCGCGGTCCTCTTCTGGCCGTGGTCCTCTTCTGGCCGCGGTCCTCTTCTGGTCGCTGTCTTCTTCTGGTCGGGGTCCTCTTCTGCTCGGGGTCCTCTTCTGCTCGGGGTCCTCTTCTGCTCGGGGGGTCCTCTTCTGCTCGGGGGTCCTCTTCTCCTGGCCAGAGTAGAGTGCAGGTGAGAGAGTAAGAGCGTCTCTCGCCTGGGAGGACCCGTCCTGTCCTGCGTTACTCAGACAATCTATAGATGTGAATGGACGTTGTGTAATGCTTTTGTATCCCTGTGGTGGCGCTGCAGAGAATATGAACACTAACTCCATGTACATTGGATGGAGCCGTACGATTTCGGCAGGCCCGGCCAACCATCTGCTAGAGGAATTGGGCAGTCAGGATTTCAATGGCCGATCCTTTTGTTTTGCAGGGTGTCGGAGGTATCTGACAGCGGCTTTCTCCTCCCTCCCTGTTGAAAACACACAAACTCGGTGCCTAGCACTTGTGTATCAGCAGGTCGGGATAGTTGGCTGTCAGTCACACGGAAGGCCGGCATCTATCTCCTATGTCTAGCCAGCTTTCTTTTCTTGATGTCTCCATATATCCCAGCAGTTTAGACACTTTACTATCTGTTTTTTGTCAAAGGATCCCTCTAACATCTGGTCCTTAAAGGGATTTTCCACTTTCAGGAAAGTAGGCTTGATATACTCTAAAATACCTAAACATTGCAGTTGCTCGCCCTTCCCCGGCCCAGCACTAACTCTCCTACACTGCTCATGTCCTCCTGTAAGTGGCAAACCCCTCACTGGTCAGCCACTTCTTAACTGCTTAAGTGGTCCATATCACATTTAAAAAAACCATATACCGTACTTGCATCCCAATTCCCAGCGGTAACGTGACCACTGCAGACCATCTGCGGCAGCTGATCGGCTGTAGTGCTTAAAGTTCCATCAGACATATGATTTTGTTAGGGCATTGAGGAGTTTAATGGGTAACCCCTTGTAAGAAGGTAACTTTGTTTTCCCACCGCTGAATCCATAGTGGATCACCCTGATCACTCCCGCTCCAGACGTTCCTCCAAACCTCACCGGTGAGACGGGAGTGAGGAACGCCGCGGCTCTGGGTTTTCTAGCAGGAGCGAGGATTCAGCACTTGTCATTTCTGAATAATGTTGTGCCATGGAGAAATAAAAACCGCCTGATCTGGCAGCGTCGCGTGTAAAGATCGCCAAGCAGCTCGACTCGTCCTAAATGGCCCCAGATGTAGAATGCAAAGATACCAGTAAGGGCAGATCACAGGCGCTGCAAGTGTCAGTGTGGAGGGCCGGTCGGGAGAGACTCGCTGGGGCTCCGTCACCTCATTTAGTCCCCGCACCCCCCATTTAATGGGGCCCTGTCATGTAGGATGTGACGTCAGATCTGCAGGGGGCTCCGTCATTTGTTTCTATGCTTAGTAGTCCAGTGGGCGGTCCTAATCAGTGATTGACTCGCTTCCTTTTAGAATCTTGACTACCTGATAAGCTGTCACTCACTACGTAGGACCGCCCACTGGACTCCAAAGGCAGAAAAGAACCAGGATGTAAATGAAGTTATACTAAAACTTTTTTTTTTCCCCAGAAAACTATATGGAAATCTTTTCACCTTCTTCTGCTTTGTAAATACTCATTCCAAAATACTGTTAATGGAAAGCCAGAATCCCCTAAAGGTCGGTTAAGGGACGCCTCAGCGGTAGCATTTTACACCTGGAGACTATTCCTAGCGCTACTGCTATTTATTGGGTCAAAGCTGTGAGATACTCACTGACCAGGAGTTGTCACATCCCGCCATCCTGACCAAAGCGGTGATATCACTGGTAACATATATATCTCGGGGAAGAGGCGAGAGTCCTCGGGTCATAGGGACAGCACAAGGCGAGCGTACCGGCCTGACCATCCGACACTGTCCTAGGGAGAGAAGGACCTGGATAAGCGGTTACCCAACAATAAATCGAGACTTCAAAATTAATTCAGACCCTAGACCATGACCCTAAAAAAAAAAAAAAAAATGAAAATTCCTAGACGAGATCTCAGAATAAATTCAGACCCCAGACCATGCCCCTGAACAAAAACAAACCCTTAGACCAAAAACAGAAATGTATTCAAAGCCCTAAACTAATTCACTCTAGACTGCCAAATTAATTTAGACCCCAGACCATGCCCCTAAATCAATTCCGACCCCCGACGAACACGGAAAAGATAGACTAGACTACAGAATGATCTCAGAGCCAAGACCTGTTCTCCCTAAATCAATTCTTACCCCAGAGCATGACCCTAAATCAATTCTTACCCAAGACCATGACCCTAAATTTATTCAGACCCCAAACGAGCGCGGAAGATAAATTTAGACTTCCGACAATATAATCTCAGACCAGTCCTCCCTAAATCTGTACAGATCCCCCAGATTAGACCCTGAAATGATTTTGGATCCCATAAGAGGCCCCATTATAAGTGCAATTCTCTGTTTTTACCGTTTTTCTTTCTATTTTTGATCCCGCGTGGTAGCTGCCGTTCCGCCTGTCAGGAGTTAACCGGCGGTATTTGCTTTTTTATCTCTGGCTGAGAGTATTTACTTTGGAGAAGCGGACTTATTATGTATTTGGAAACTGCTAACTAAACATCCAGGGGGGAAAAAGTGATTAGAGGAGGAGGCCGAGGGGACAATCGCAGCCGAGGGGGTGCAGGGAGATTTGGGAATGTGTCCAGTCAGGAAGCCGTCATGCCAAGGGCTGAGAGCCTGGAGACTCGGTCTAGTCACTGTGGTGCCAGTGATGTCCAGAGGTCGGTCACAAGACCCTGATATCTTAGCTCAGCCTGTCATGTGTGCACAGCGCCACGCGGCCCGTACTGTGACCGGGCTTTATCCAGAGGGGCCGATAGCGGCACGTATCCTCCAGCAGATTACATTGTTCCTGGGCTGTCAGCGCTCTGAGCAGAGCCGCTTTACTCAGATTAGTCCGGCTAATTATATGGCTGCTTGTCTGTATGGGAAATAACAGCGCAAGAATCCTGGAGACGGCGAAAGGAAAAATGTGTGTGCAGCACCGGACACGCCGTATTCTCACTAAAGACATTCTGGGATCCGGAGAATGGAGGGGCGAAAGCGCTGATGTAGCGCCACGTCTCCTGTAATGATGGGGTCTTGTACCCTCTGTGGTCTTATGGCACCACTGGGCAGAAAAAAAATGATCATGTATCATGGGTTTGATGAGGATTTATGCACAGGTCCTGCTTCTAAAGCAACAGATAGGCATCAGCCAAGCGATTGTTCGGCCAATGTTTCGCCATACAGTGCTCCCTCCTGAGTCCCCCATAGACGAGAAGGCTCAGCACGGCGAAACGATTCTTTGTTTTTAGAGACCACCTTTGCCAGACTCCTCTTCCGGCAGAGAACATCTGATATACCGATCCTTTTTCCCTTCCGACATCATTTGTGAGAACACACGCGCATACACACGCGCATACACACGCGCATACACACGCGCATACACACGCGCATACACACGCGCATACACACGCGCATACACACGCGCATACACACGCGCATACACACGCGCATACACACGCGCATACACACGCACTCTAAACTGTTGTCGATATCTGCAGGTTTCGCCGACATCCATGCCGAAAAGATGAGTCTGTGTTTTTCTGCAGATTTTGCTCCGAAAAGTTGAGGATTAGCCCAATTGAATGACAGTTGTTGATCTGCGTCACATCAGTTGCCCATCCGATGCCTAACCTGGGATATGGTTCTGCCATGGGAGTGCCAAACCGAATTACTGCCAATGTGTGAACTTAGCCTAAAGGCGTAGACTGTTGTGTTTCACTGACAGTGGTGTCACCTATCTCCCCCATGTGAATGCTATCCATGTGCTCTCTGTGGGCAGGGCAGAGTAAGCCGCTGCCACACTCCTCTGGCAGGATCAAGCAATGTCATTAGAACGGCATTAGCCTTATTTGTACTGATATAATATGTTGGAGACAGTGGCTGCCCCATACACATTAGATGGGCGTCCGATCCTGCCAACATCGATGGGTTCTGCCCGCTTTTATCTAATGTAGTGTATGTAGGCCTATAGATGATGGCAAAAGGTGATAACTGCACTGCAGCCCCTTCATCCTTAGGATCGTTGGGGTCTCCCAGGGTTGGACCTTCAGGGATTACCAAATTATAGGATCTTCTACAAATTCCTCAATTTTAGTCCTTCATCATTTTATGATCTGTTCTTTCTATCAATGAATGGAAAGGCTAGAAACACAAGTGTGCTGTATATTTCAGTATAGCCTTCATCTCCAAAGCTCCAGTCGCCTCTACTAGAGGAACTGTGTTCTTGTCAAACACCCCAATTTTTGCAGTGGTTTTACGAAATATGCGGTGCAAAGCCATATAAAGCGATGGGGGAAAAGATGGGATGTTTTACTTATTATCTCCATTCACTGTGGACTTTCGAGTCCATTGGGTGGGCTCCACTCTAGGCCAGTGGGTGGGCTCCACTCTAGGCCAGTGGGTGGGCTCCACTCTAGGCCAGTGGGTGGGCTCCACTCTAGGCCAGTGGGTGGGCTCCACTCTAGGCCAGTGGGTGGGCTCCACTCTAGGCCAGTGGGTGGGCTCCACTCTAGGCCACCGGGTGGGCTCCACTCTAGGCCACCGGGTGGGCTCCACTCTAGGCCACCGGGTGGGCTCCACTCTAGGCCACCGGGTGGGCTCCACTCTAGGCCAGTGGGTGGGCTCCACTCTAGGCCAGTGGGTGGGCTCCACTCTAGGCCAGTGGGTGGGCTCCACTCTAGGCCACCGGGTGGGCTCCACTCTAGGCCACTGGGTGACATCAAGCCCACGGCTTAGTAAGACACCCATCCACTACTAATCCTATAGTTATATGGGAAATAAAGACACAGCCAGAATAAAGTCCTTTATTAGAAATAAAACAAAACACCCTGTTCCTTTTTTTTATTTAAAAATAACGAACATAGTTATGCTCACTGTTTAACGGCCATTCCATTGAATCCAACATCTCCTGTAATAAAACAATAAAAAACAACAATCTTGCCTTGCACAGGCGTGTACTATGGAGGACAGAGAATGAACTTCAATCCAATATTGCATCCAGCATGCAGCCAGCGGGTAAGGAAAGGGTGAATCAAACACCCGAAAACCCCGCCTCCATGGCTGAAAATTGCTCCCTCCAAATTCAGGTGACAGAGTCCCTTTAATGTCATATCCTATGTCAGAATAACCCTTTAAGGCCGTGTTCACATACACAAGATACCTGCCGGGTACATTTTTTTTATGTCATCCTAAGAAACATGGCATGAATTAACCTCCAGTTTTCTAGCGGCAGATAACAATAGGAACAGGAGAGCCACAAATTTCCGTCCCAGAGTCCGACCTCTTGGATAATACAACCAAACCGTGAATGCCACATATCTGCTTTTAGAGCCTGGTAAAATAATGAGTTAATGGATTGCAAATGTCAATGCTCAGTCCATCAGTGGGAGCACCAGGCTGATCACCTGCAGACATCTGCACGGATTAGGGGGTCCCAGAATTGTGAATCATCTCCATTTGGGTAGGTAACCAAAAACTGTGCAGCAAACGACATGGGCTGGGATTGTTCTGCAGGTTATTACTGCACCATTCACACTGCTGGGGGACGCGGGGGTGTTTGTTGATCCGCGGGGGTGTTTGTTGATCCGCGGGGTTGTTTGTTGATCCGCTGGGTTGTTTGTTGATCCGCGGGGTTGTTTGTTGATCCGCGGGGGCGTCTGGTGATCCGCGGGGGCGTCTGGTGATCTGCGGGGGCGTCTGGTGTCTGGTTACCTCCATTGTTCCTGTATTAGCGCCTGGCACGGTGGAGCTGCCGGCCTTATTATGGTGACCCCCGCACTCGGCCTTGCAGTGGAGCAGCGTAAATGGCTCCAGCCCGGG
Organism: Ranitomeya imitator; assembly: GCF_032444005.1. Classification (NCBI taxonomy): domain Eukaryota; kingdom Metazoa; phylum Chordata; class Amphibia; order Anura; family Dendrobatidae; genus Ranitomeya; species Ranitomeya imitator. Next base: position 54,393,972 of record NC_091282.1, on the reverse strand, counting down.
GAATATCCCACATCACAGGCGCTCGGTCCCCGGAGACATGGCTGTGTTGTAACATTATGGAAAATGCTCTGACTGCAGCTCATGGTTCCCATTCAAGAGCGGCATTAACTTTTTCCTACCACAAGCGAATAAACGCTTTCCCAACTTCTCACTTTATTTTGGCATTCCTCTCCTTGTGTCTTTGGAAATATCCCCCTTTTCCTGTCAAACAGAAACTGCTTTCATTACAAAACTCTCCGGACGGTGTCTTTGATCCCTCTCCTGCCTGGTAATGGTAAAGCCTCTGCCCACAGACCCACTTAGGACGCCGCAGCCTCCGCTTCGCCACTTTCAGGGCTCTGCTCTTTCCTCTTTCCCCTCATTATCCCCTGTGATGTGTGTATCCCCCTTATACTATTAGCACAGCCTCCATCTTCTCCTTCTGATCTTTTCCAAAAATTCTGATTCTTGGTTTGATCCCATTTCACATTGCTGACTGTAGTGCAGTAAAGTTATATTAAAGGGGCTGTCCAGGGCCTGTATATTGGTGGGCTGTCCTCTGAATACTGGATCGGTGAGGGTCCGACAGCCGCTCTGCTGATACCTGGAGCCATGGTCAATGAAGCGTCACAGTACGCCGATCCCAATCAGCATGGCGCCATACACTCTGTAGTGGCGGTCCTTGGTACTGCAGCTCTGCTCCTATTGAAGTGACTGTGGTCCCAGCATGGCCACTATACAGTGTACAGAGATGTGAAAGTTTTGCACGACGTGGGCAGCAGATGCAGTTTTTCGATGCATCCGCTGCCCATTCTGAAGTCTGGGAGGAGGGGGTGGAGTTTCGGCCGCGCATGCGCGGTCGAAAATGGCGGACGCAACAGACAAAAAAAGTTCACTTGAACTTTTTTTGTGACGACGGTCCGCCAAAACACGACGGATCCGTCGCACGACTGACGCAACGTGTGGCCATCCGTCGCTAAAGCTACGTTCACATTTGCGTTGTGCGGTGCTGCGTCGGCGACGCAACGCAAATGTAAACGCATGCACAACGCAGCGTTTTGTGACGCATGCGTTCACTTTTTCATGGTTCTTTGGCGCAGAAAAAACTGCATCATGCAGCGTCCTCTGCGCCCTGACGCATGCACTGCAGTGACGCATGCGTCACAAAACGCAAGTGCAACGCATGTCCATGCGCCCCCCATGTTAAATATAGGGGCTCATGACGCGGTTGCGCCCGACGCAACGCAAATGTGAACGTAGCCTAATACAAGTCTATGGCCAAAAAACTCATCCTGCGAGCGCATTTGCCGGATCCGTTTTTTGCCCAAAACGACGGATTGCGACGGATGCCAAACGACGACAGTGTGAAAGAGGCCTAAGTCACATGCTGTCCATTTCCTTATGATCCTCCTTGAAATGTTTCTACTCTTTCATTGGAGACCAGTTGTGTTTAACTAAACTGATAAGACTTGATTTGGAAAGGCGCACACCTGTCTATATAAGACCTCACAGCTCACAGTGCATGTCAGATCAAATGAGAATCATGAGGTCAAAGGAAATGGCAAAGGAGCTCAGAGACAGAATTGTGGCAAGGCACAGATCTGGCCAAGGTTACAAAAGGATTTCTGCAGTACTCAAGGTTCCTAAGAGCAGAGTTGCCTCCATAATCCTTAAATGGAAGAAGCTTGGGACCACCAGAAGTCTTCCTAGACCTGGCCGTCCTGCCAAACTGAGCAATCGTGGGAGAAGAGCCTTGGTGAGAGAGATAAAGAAGATCGCCAAGATCACTGTGGCTGAGCTCCCGAGATGCAGTAGGGAGATGGAAGAAAGTTCCACAAAGTCAACTATCACTGCAGCCTCCACCAGTCGGGCCTTTATGGCAGAGTGGCCCGACAGAAGCCTCTCCTCATTGCAAGACATATGAAAGCCCTATAGTTTGCTAAAAAAAAAAACACATGAAGGACTCCCTGACTATGAGAAATAAGATCCTCTGGTCTGATGAGACGAAGATAGAACTATTTGGTGATATTTCTAAGCGGTATGTGTGGAGAAAACCAGGCACTGCTCATCACCTGCCCAATACAATCCCAACAGTGAAACATGGTGGTGGCAGCATCATGCTATTTGGGGTGTTTTTCAGCTGCAGGGACAGGGCAACTAGTTGTCATTGAAGGAAACATGAATGCGGCCAAGTACAGAGATATCCTGGATGAAAACCTCTTCCAGAGTGCTCTGGGCCTCAGACTTGGCCAAAGGTTCACCTTCCAACAAGACAATGACCCTAAGCACACAGCTAAAATAACAAAGGAGCGGCTGCAGAACAACTCTGTGACCATTCTTTACTGGCCCGGCCAGAGTCCTGACCTAAACCCAATTGAGCATCTCTGGAGAGACCTGCAAATGGCGTCCACCAACGTTCACCATCCAACCTGATGGAACTGGAGAGGATCTGCAAGGAAGAATAGGTGATGTCACAGCTCACCTCCTCCTCCTGTACAATAACTGATAACACCTCTATATACAATAGATAACACAGGATCCACCATTCACAATAGGTGATGTCACAGCTCACCTCCTCCTCCTCCTGTACAATGACTGATAACACCTCTATATACAGTAGATAACACAGAAGCCACCATTCACAATAGGTGATGTCACAGCTCACCTCCTCCTCCTGTACAATGACTGATAACACCTCTATATACAGTAGATAACACAGGATCCACCATTCACAATAGGTGATGTCACAGATCACCTCCTCCTCCTGTACAATGACTGATAACACCTCTATATACAATAGATAACACAGGATCCACCATTCACAATAGGTGATGTCACAGATCACCTCCTCCTCCTGTACAATAACTGATAACACCTCTATATACAATAGATAACACAGGATCCACCATTCACAATAGGTGATGTCACAGCTCACCTCCTCCTCCTCCTGTACAATGACTGATAACACCTCTATATACAATAGATAACACAGGATCCACCATTCACAATAGGTGATGTCACAGATCACCTCCTCCTCCTGTACAATGACTGATAACACCTCTATATACAATAGATAACGCAGGATCCACCATTCACAATAGGTGATGTCACAGCTCACCTCCTCCTCCTCCTGTACAATGACTGATAACACCTCTATATACAGTAGATAACACCGGATCCACCATTCTTATTAGATGATATCACAGTTTTGTTTTTAAACATCTGCTTATCTATCCATAAACAGCACCACTTCTGTGTCTGGCTGTGTCTGGTACTGCGGCTCAGCCTTATTTCTCGGCGGTGAGGAGCAGATGTTGATCTTTTCCCTCTTTTGTCTCCAGAATCCTCTATGGTCCGTGTAGCGGCTGATGCTGACGTTTGCTCGGCGTTCCCCCATCTCGGGGCTGTTCTTCCTTTCATGCTTTGTGTTGCGGCTTTTCTACCTTCAGCAATCTCACGTCGTATCCCTGCCAGATAGAAGTAAATATTGTTCTGTTATTTTAGCAATATGAAACATTGGCGTCCTCCGAGCTCCAGCTCTTGGATCCGGGTCAAGTCGAGAAATATCTGACTTTTTTTTTTTAACATGAAAAGAGCTTACTTTAATTCATGTAAACAAGAGCTCCTATTTCACTGTGAACTGGCAGCGGCCGGCGCTGGAGGAAGCGGAGAGCGATGAATGGAGGAGGGGGCGGAATGAAGATTTCAGCTCCAGGATCTATCATTAATTCTCCAATGCAAAAATGCTGTCAGATCGCATTAGCTAAAGGCAGACCGTCGTAAGAACGCTCCTTCCTGGTGATTGCTCCGCTGGATCATGGTGGCGATCACACGGTCAATGAACTGATCGCATCTAAACACTTAACGTTCCACCGGCAGTTCAAGGACCGAGTGTCGTCTTCTACACGAGCACCAATCATCTTGTTACATTACTGATCACCTCTCCTTATTGCCACATGTCTGCCTGTGCAAGCCGACCTTCATACATGGCAAGCAGAACAATCTAAGGGCCCCGAAGCTCTGCCCACCAGGTTCACCAGTGTGTAAAAAAAGAATGGTAGATCGGTGGGGTCCTGCACCGATTGGCAGGACGGGTACTTTTATGTCCGCTAGAATTTTGCAACTGGGGATAGAAGTTCTCCATTCTGCCGATCTTTGAGGGATGGAATGATCAGACCCCCACGATCAGTAAGAGATCCCTTCTCCTGTGGATCGGTGACGGCTTGTTTTCACTTGACAACCCAATTAAGCGCCATTAAGACCCTATAAGGTTTCCAGGCACTGCGCACGGCTTCTTTCCACAACCCCATAGTGAATGGGTGAGCATGCACATTGTGGATCGGTGCTGGTCCCATTGGTCAGACCGCCACTGATCTATGTTATCATTTTTCTTATGGAGAATCCCGTTAAATGACAATTGTCTTACAAATCTCATCCGGATGTGTCAGAACTTTTCCATTCGGATTCTCCGATCCACGGCACGTTTCGTCACCGTGGAACTGACCACATTCAATGTATGTTGGGTGCAAAATTGGAGCGGAACATTCTTGCCTTCTGATGTTCCCCGAAAAATGAAAGATGCTCCGTTATAGTCATTTTCTCCTCTTAATTCTTTCTTACATGGGACTGTATGTTTAAGGATCCTCCTGCAGAAGCGATATCAAGATCTGCTCTTCCCTCTGTATGGTTACATTGCCGCATGGCATGGTGTATACAGATGATGGGAGTGATGGGAAAGGTGGTCCTGTGCAGGAGGAGACAGAGAAGCTTCAGGATGGCCTGGTCACACACGAACGTGGGCCAGTTTTTGGTGCTTGGGCTGCTTGGCTCTGTTGATGGTGACCTGACTCGGTAACGCCGTCCGTCTTGGTAGCAGGCGCTCGCTATACATCAGGGCTGTGGAATGTTTTTCCTTGCATGGCACATTTTACAAGCCATAAGGGCAGCTCTCGAGAATCCTGCATGACCTCATCCGCTCTTGTTTGCTCTACAGCTGATTTTGGGTGGGGACCCTTTGGCCTCGGCCTGGTGCCTGTAGTAATTGTCAGAAACATTGACCTAAAGGGAATAATCATCTCTGTGCATCATCTATGAAGAAATGAGATGCTAATCCTGCAAGCCTCGGTGCATCGTGCCTCGGCTCTGCGGGTGTCAGCCATTGTGCAGGGCAACCCAAGAGGTCTGCAGAGGAGCAGCGGGCGACAATGTGTAATACCCACCTATCAGATGTACAGCCAAGAGCTGGTCAGCGTCCGGTATTGGGAACGCTGAGCTCGGATCGCTGGTCGGATTCCACTAAAGTCTACAGATATTGGAATGTTTCTGCTCAGACTCTGCCGCCACCTTTGCAGACGTCCAGTCTCATGTGGTGTCCCTATTAACCCCTTAGTGATATAATATGTGGGGAGCAGAGTCCTCTCCATGTACAGCAGTGGTCGGTTGGTACATCAGAGTATGATCGGCAGTGTTCTCGGGGTGCTGGGGGCAATCCAGTAGTCTAGTCCTAATATCCCCAAATATGCTCTGGACTGACACACACCTTGATATCAGCTGATAATTAATGTGATAGAGTAAAAAAACTTCTGCTGCACACGAGGCTGCGCCAATATTTTTGCCGAGGTCTGACAAAGTGGGGTGAGCCCGATCCAGGGCGTGGGGACCGCAGCTTTCCAAATCTGTGACGAGCCAGAGGCGTTCTGTGTATCTGTGTTTTTATCTTAATGAATCTGGAGCCTCCACTCAACCCCCTGCATCAAGATTGGCATGAAAAACGTCATTATTGATAGATCTGGGCCAATGTTTGGAAGTCAACTAAATATTATGACTGACTGTTGTCGAATGTAATCCATCTGTAGCAGCAGAAACACCGAGATAGTGGGGGCTGGTTATTGTCTCTACCATTAGTGGGGATGGGACTTTAGCTGTATAGTAAGTGGGGGCGTGTCTTTATCTGTATAGTAAGTGTGGGCGTGTCTTTATCTGTATAGTAAGTGGGGGCGTGTCTTTATCTGTATAGTAAGTGGGGGCGTGTCTTTATCTGTATAGTAAGTGGGGGCGTGTCTTTATCTGTATAGTAAGTGGGGGCGTGTCTTTATCTGTATAGTAAGTGGGGGCGTGTCTTTATCTGTATAGTAAGTGGGGGCGTGTCTTTATCTGTATAGTAAGTGGGGGCGTGTCTTTGTATAGTAAGTGGGGGCGTGTCTTTGTATAGTAAGTGGGGGCGTGTCTTTGTATAGTAAGTGGGGGCGTGTCTTTATCTCTGCAGTAAGTGGTGGGCGGTTATTTTTTCTATATTTAAGTTAGGGGCGGGTTGTGTCTACAGTAAGCAGGGGCGGGTTCTTGTATTTACAGTAAGCAGGGGTGGGTTCTTGTATTTACAGTAAGCAGGGGTGGGTTATTGTATCTGTACAGTAAGCGGGGGCGGGGTTATTGTATCTGTACAGTAAGCGGGGCGGGGTTATTGTATCTGTACAGTAAGCGGGGCGGGGTTATTGTATCTGTACAGCTAGCGGGGGCGGGGCTATTGTATCTGTACAGTAAGCGGGGCGGGGTTATTGTATCTGTACAGTAAGCGGGGCGGGGTTGCCCGTGTGCAGGTGCAGGGTGGCCGCTCCGTCCAGCAGGGTCCTGGCCTGACGGTTGACGGTTACACAGCACTTCTCACACAGAGCTGGACGGCTGCCCAGTCATTGTGCCGCCGCAGTCGCGCTACATAGAGCGCAGGCGGAGCTCCGCACAGTGCACGGCGGCAGAGGAGACGCACACACCGGCCTCCGCACACACCCGGAACATGGGCACCGAAAGCGGGGCGGGGTTATTGTATCTGTACAGCTAGCGGGGGCGGGGCTATTGTATCTGTACAGTAAGCGGGGCGGGGTTATTGTATCTGTACAGTAAGCGGGGCGGGGTTATTGTATCTGTACAGCTAGCGGGGGCGGGGTTATTGTATCTGTACAGCTAGCGGGGGCGGGGTTATTATATCTGTACAGTAAGCGGGGCGGGGTTATTGTATCTGTACAGCTAGCGGGGGCGGGGTTATTGTATCTGTACAGTAAGCGGGGCGGGGTTATTGTATCTGTACAGCTAGCGGGGGCGGGGTTATTGTATCTGTACAGTAAGCGGGGGCGGGGTTATTGTATCTGTACAGCAAGCGGGGCGGGGTTATTGTATCTGTACAGTAAGCGGGGCGGGGTTATTGTATCTGTACAGCTAGCGGGGGCGGGGTTATTGTATCTGTACAGTAAGCGGGGCGGGGTTATTGTATCTGTACAGCTAGCGGGGGCGGGGTTATTGTATCTGTACAGTAAGCGGGGGCGGGGTTATTGTATCTGTACAGCAAGCGGGGCGGGGTTATTGTATCTGTACAGTAAGCGGGGCGGGGTTATTGTATCTATACAGCTAGCGGGGGCGGGGTTATTGTATCTGTACAGCTAGCGGGGGCGGGGTTATTGTATCTGTACAGCTAGCGGGGGCGGGGTTATTGTATCTGTACAGTAAGCGGGGCGGGGTTATTGTATCTGTACAGCTAGCGGGGGCGGGGTTATTGTATCTGTACAGTAAGCGGGGGCGGGGTTATTGTATCTGTACAGCAAGCGGGGCGGGGTTATTGTATCTGTACAGTAAGCGGGGCGGGGTTATTGTATCTGTACAGCTAGCGGGGGCGGGGTTATTGTATCTGTACAGCTAGCGGGGGCGGGGTTATTGTATCTGTACAGTAAGCGGAGGCGAGTTATATGTACAGTAAGCGGGAACAGGTTTTTGTTGATCTGCAGGATACAGGTGTGTGCTTATATGGCTTTCTTCCATCTCCCCTGTTTGTAGTACTGCATCCTACATTAATAAAAAGGCAGACTTCAGGGCAGACAAGTCATTGGACGATGGCAGGTGCACTGCATGTTGGGAGGTTTGGAAAGTAAAGTTCCAGGACTTCTAGTGCTGGCAGAATGCTGATGAATAGGAACTGCCAACTAAACAAATAAATGTGTAGATGGCACGTTTATAGATCTTAAGAATCAAGACAGATCACTTATGAGGGATGAGGAGAGAGAGACAGGTTTTATGTGAAAGGATGAGTATGTGTTAAGTGTTTGGACCCAAGGATACTGAACGTCTGGCTACCAATCTAATAACTTGTACAGCGCAAAACATTGGTAACATAACATTTTGTTTCTGTTCACTTTGCAGTGGGGTGATCTGCGTGCGATCACAGCATATATATACCGCCAGTGTACCCCCCAGATCAGCCTTATAGTGAGTGCAGGGTATTCTCGGCAGGAGTCGGTGTACAGGCTGTGCTGCTGCAGCACTTTGCTGTACAGTAAAAGATACGCGGACGCTTTACGCCCGGAACACACTGTTGGGTGTAATGGCCACCTCTGATGTTTGCCGGAGCTTTCCCAATACATATCTGGCTTTACCCAATCTGTGTTCTCTTTTCCAGGTGGTCTGTGGACGGTATTAACCTTGGGTGGAGTGGGGAGCAAACCGACCCCCGCACAGGAACAGTCTTCGCCTCTGGCCAACCAAAGCCTGCTCCTGCTGCTGGTACTCGCTAACATCACTGACGCTCCAGACTGCCCCAATCCTTTCCGACAGTCCATTACGTCTTTCAGAAACACCCAAGGTAAATGTATCAGATATTCAAGGCATGGGAGAAAGATTTGGGGTTTTCAGCAGCACAGAGTAATTAAGGAGACGGTATTGATGGTGAGGATAGGGATGGATGTGAGCAGCGCAGCGTCCTGATGGAAGGAGGGGAGTGCACATGTGGGAGATTGGAGAACATTTGGAAAGAGCAGTGCCCACAGCAGCACAGAGTATTTCAGGAGAGGCGGGTGCTGGGTTCAGGGAGGCAGTGCCGCTGATGGATATGAGAGGGGCAGTGTCCTGATGTAAGTCGTGTGGTGGACAGGTGGGAGATTACAGATTGAGAGTTATAGGATGGAGCAGGCCCTCAGCAACACAGAGTATTTCAGGAGAGGCGGGTGCTGGATTCAGGGAGGCAGTGCTGGTGATGGATATGAGAAGGGGCAGTGTCCTGATGTGAGGAGTGTGGTGGACAGGTGGGAGATTACAGACTGAGAGGTATTGGATGGAGCAGGCCCCCAGCAGCACAGAGTATTTCAGGAGAGGCGGGTGCTGGTTCATGGAGGCAGTGCCGGTGATGGATATGAGAGGAGTAGTGTCCTGATGTGAGGAGTGTGGTGGACAGGTGGAAGATTGCAGAGTGATTGGATGGAGCAGGCCCTCAGCAGCAGAGAGTATTTCAGGATGTGACAGAGCCAGACTTCTAGGAAGCAGGGAACTGTCCGCTCATGTGATGATAGGAAGGACAGCGATGACAGGAGGAGTGTGAAACCATACACTAAAAATAACATAGTGCGAGCAGCGGGGTCCTTAGCAGCACAGAGTGTTTCAGGACAGCAGTGTGAACATTTCACCATTTTGAAGCTTTGCCCGTGTGACCTGTTGGTCTTTAATTTCAGACAGCTCAGTGCCGCTCAGCCCAAGTCCGCACTCCTTCCAGATAAACTTCAATAGTCTGTACACTGCCCTGTGCGACCAGCAGAAGTCCGACCAGGCCACGCTGCTCCTGTACACACTGCTGCACCAGAACAGCAACGTCCGCACCTACGTCCTGGCCCGCACCGACATCGAGAGCCTGGTACGTGCTCCTGCGTATTCTGGGCAATAATGCAGGACATGTCCTTCTATCATTTTCCCTCTGTACGGGTATGTGTGCTAATAAAGGGGCTGAATAGGGACAGTTTAAAGTAATTTAAAGGGGAGATCCTGCACCCCCAACATTTTTTTTTTTCAGTGAGAGGACCTGTGTGAGGTTTTGTTTTGTGTGGTGAGCGGACATGTTCACTATTTTGGAGAATGGGCGATGATTTGATTTTTTATTTTTTTTTGAGGTTGCAGTGGTAACCCAAAAGCTGCAATTTTCTCTCGTTACGGCATTTACCGATAGTTAATAAAATGTATATATTTTGCTAGATCTGACTTAGAGGTTGTCCACTACTTTTTCATTGATGACCTCTCCATAGGATAGGTCATCAATGTCTGATCGACTGGGGTCCGACACCCAGGACCCCCATCGGTCAGCTGATATCACTGTGGGCGTCCAGAAATACTCACTTGCAGAGCTGCTCCGTCTACCGATAGGAGGTGGGTGTCCAGTACTGTCACTTGCGGTACAAGTAGACGGAGCAGCTCCGCAACTGAATATTTCTGACCGGTGCTGACGACAGCCATAACAGCTGATGGGTGGGGGTCCTGGGTGTCGGACCCCGGCCGATCAGACATTGATGACCTATCCTATGGATATCCTATGGCGCGGTCATCAATGAAAAAGTAGTGGACAACCTCTTTAAGCATGTGGCAATACCTCGTGTATTTTCTTTAATTTTTTTTTTTTTTTGTCTAGTGGGTAATTTTCAAACTTTTATGCTGGTGTGTGAATATAATATAGAATTTTTATTAACTTAATATTTTTGTCTCCTTGGGGAATTTGATGCTTAATTATTCTACATGCTTTATTACTGCAGTATTGCATTATTCAGTGTAAATCCTGGTCTAAAAGGAATAAGATGTGAGTGAAGACACCAAAAAGCCCGTAATAAAAGTGCTGACGTTCCGGGAGTCGGATTAAGGATATTATTCCTGGTCTGCTGTGAGTCAGCGTCACTAATCTGATTCCAAATGCGTCAGCAGTTTTATCCAGCACGTTTGTGTGTCCTTAAAGGAGACTGACCAGACGTAGGGAAAGGGTCCCTAATGTTTTCCTTATAAATGTCTCCACTCGTTCCAGTGTCTCCTATGCTGACATACAAGTTAAGATGAAAGATCCAAAGCCCGAGGCTGCGCTGCCGAGACTGTGACGAGAACCTTTCCCCTTCTGTCTCCTTCTCAGGTTCTGCCCATTTTGGAGATTTTGTACCACGTAGAAGAGCGCAACTCCCACCATGTTTACATGTCCCTCATCATCCTTCTCATCCTGACAGAGGATGATGGCTTCAACCGATCCATCCATGAAGTGGTAAGATCGATACGGTCACACATCTGCAGTTTAATCCGAATTATTCCCCCTCCTCCATTGTAAAATTTGTTTCTTAGTACCATTTACATTCTTGCTGCTTTTTGCAATAAACCAATGTAAATAGCGGAACACAATGAATCTGACGAGGTTTCTGCAAATTCACCCTGAAATGTCAGTGTTCCTGATTCCTGCAGTCTGACTATTCACCCCTTCATGACGACAAGCGTCTTTAGTACTTAGTACAGACCCGCTGGCTGTTATGACCTGCTACAAATGTGATATATAGTCAGACCCCAGCTTCTGGTTTCTGAGGTTTCAGTTTGCGCATTAGCCGCCAACCAAGCATTGAAAGGGATTGTCCACTACTAGGACAACTCCTTGATCTAAAAGTTTGGCCCCAATAAAATAAAAAATCCTATACCCTGCTCCTGTGCCGGTGCCGTTCCAGCGGTGTCGACACTCGTGGTCTCGTGCTGTTAGGACACGTGGGCCTCGCACTGAAACGGCGCCAGCATGGGAGTTGAGTATGGGCTTTTTTATTTTATCTTATTGTCACGGGCCAAAACATTTAGGTCAAGTAGGGGTTGTCCTAGTAGTGGACAACCCCTTTAAGGTCTCCGTGCCCATGACAATAACCTTTACTAACCCAAAAGAAAAGTCTCTAGTATACTCAAAGCCATATAAATAAGCCACATAAGTTCTGGGATTCTGTTCTGTGGGAAGAAACAAAACTGGAACTTTGTCTATGGATCAGCGGTATATCTGGAGCTTGAAGCATATGCTGAAAAGACCACCTAGCATACAGTAAAGCATGGGGCTGGCTCGGTGATCACCGCAGTAACAGATGGTGATGGTTTGCTGGTGCCTACATGGAAGCATAGCGGTGAATGCTGGTGCTTGCAGTGGAGAATGGCCGTGGCTTGCTGGTGCCTCCAATGAAGCATGGCAGTGGCTCGGTGATGCCTGCAGTGAAGCACGACGGGTCTCTGTGATGCCTGCAGTGAAGTACGGTGGGGGCTTCTGATGACTGCAGTGGAGCACGGCGGGGGCTCAGTGATGCCTGCAGAGAAGCACGGCGGGGGCTCGGTGATGCCTGCAGCGAAGCACGGCGGGGGCTTCTGATGACTGCAGTGGAGCACAGCGGGGGCTCAGTGATGCCTGCAGTGAAACATGGTGGGGGCTCGGTGATGCCTGCAGCGAAGCACGGCGGGAGCTCGGTGATCATAATAATAATAATTTTTATTTATATCGCGCCAACAAATTCCGGAGCACTTTACAATAAGCGGGGACATGTACAGACAATAAATTCAGTACAAGTTAAGACAATTTAAACAGTGACATTAGGAGTGAGGTCCCTGCTCGCAAGCTTACAATCTACAAGGAAATGGGCGGACACAATAGGTGAAAAGTGCTTGTTATTTCAGGTCTGGCAATTATAATAAATAGGGATTTTCATATAAAGCTGCATGATCCGGTCATCAGCCCGTGTGTTTAAGTGCAATAGTCAAGTATCAAGTGCAGTTATCGTGTGCATGGAGGGTGTGGAGACAGATGAATAGTAGGGTGCAGATTCAGAATAATATTTGGAAGGAGGGAACAGGACAAAGTTAGTTTACTGAGTAGTTGATGTGGTAGGCTTGTTTGAAGAGATGGGTTTTTAAAGTGCGCTTGAATAGGTCGGGGCTAGGTATCAGTCTGATCGTCTGGGGAAGTGCATTCCAGAGAGCTGGCGCAGCACGAGAGAAGTCTTGGAGACGGAGGTGCGAGGTTCGGATTATTATGGGGGATGTTAGTCCTAGGTCATTTGTAGAACGGAGGGCACGTGTAGGGCGATAGACGGAGATGAGAGGGGAGATATAAGGCGGTGCAGAACTGTGGAGAGCTTTGTGGGTGAGAGAGATGAGTTTATACTGGACCCTGTAGCGAATGGGTAGCCAGTGTAATGACTGGCACAAGATGGAGGCATCGGTGAAGCGGCTGGACAGAAATATGACCCTGGCTGCCACATTTAAGATGGATTGGAGAGGAGAAAGTTTGGAAAGAGAGAGACCGATCAGAAGAGAGTTGCAGCAGTCCAGACGAGAATGAATAAGAGCGACAGTAAGAATCTTAGCAGTTTCAAAGGTGAGAAAAGGTCGGATTCTGGAGATGTTTTTAAGATGCAGGTGACAGGAGCGAGTGAGTGATCGGATATAGGGAGTAAAGGAAAGTTTGGTGTCGAATATCACCCCAAGACAGCGGGCATGCCTGCAGTGAAGCAAGGTGGGGGCTCCTGATGCCTGCAGTGAAGCACGGTCGGGGCTCCTGATGCCTGTAGTGAAGCACGGTGGGGGCTCGGTGATGCCTGCAGTGAAACACGGTGGGGGCTCCTGATACCTGCAGTGAAGCACGGCAGGGGCTCGGTGATGCCTGCAGCGAAGCATGGCGGGGGCTCCTGATGCCTGCAGTGAAGCACGGTGGGGGCTCCTGATGCCTGCAGTGAAGCACGGCGGGGGCTCGGTGATGCCTGCAGTGAAGCACGGTGGGGGCTCGGTGATGCCTGCAGTGAAGCATGGTGGGGGCTCCTGATGCCTGCAGTGAAGCATGGCAGGGGCTCGGTGATGCCTGCAGCGAAGCACGGCTGGGGCTCGGTGATGCCTGCAGTGAAGCACGGCGGGGGCTCCTGATGCCTGCAGTGAAGCATGGCGGGGGCTCGGTGATGCCTGCAGTGAAGCACGATGGGGGCTCGGTGATGCCTGCAGTGAAGCATGGTGGGGGCTCCTGATGCCTGCAGTGAAGCACGGTGGGGGCTCGGTGATGCCTGCAGTGAAGCACGGTGGGGGCTCCGTGATGCCTGCAGTGAAGCACGGTGGGGGCTCGATGATGCCTGCAGTGAAGCACGGTGGGGGCTCGATGATGCTTGCAGTGAAGCACGGTGGGGGCTCCTGATGCCTGCAGTGAAGCACGGTGGGGGCTCGGTGATGCCTGCAGTGAAGCACGGTGGGGGCTCCGTGATGCCTGCAGTGAAGCACGGTGGGGGCTCGATGATGCCTGCAGTGAAGCACGGTGGGGGCTCGATGATGCTTGCAGTGAAGCACGGTGGGGGCTCGGTGATGCCTGCAGTGAAGCATGGCGGGGGCTCGGTGATGCCTGCAGTGAAGCACGGCGGGGGCTCGGTGATGCCTGCAGCAAAGTGTGGTGAAATAATAATTTTTAAAAAAGGAGTGCTACCTAAGCCTATTGCAACAAAGTGCCTTTTCTTTTATCTTGAGGAACCTGGGGAAAAAGCCTAGCCCTTTTATACTCTAGATATTTATCTCCTTCTTTTATGTAGAGGACTAGACACTAACTTATAGCCTCTTTCATATGACATACAACAAGGCATCTGTCTCTTTTTCTTCCTTTAGGACATCAGAGAATAAAATAACCCCTTTTATACCACGGGCCATAAGGAATTTATCCCTTTCTTACTCAGTAGACCACCAGGAAATAAAATAACCTCTGTGTTTTCCGAGACCACCAGGGAATTTAATGTGAAATCCCTGTCCTTCCCTAGATCCTCTAGGAAGAGGGGACATTTCCCTGGATCATTAAGGAATGGCCTTCAAACCAGTTGTTCTGACCAGTAAGAATGGGACTCTACTTTAACCCCTTTCTATTCTACCTTACGGCAGTTGTATGGAGACGGCTCAGGAGCTGAGCCCAGTCACCCCATTGCTTCCATCATGGGGTGCGGATGGGTTGTGTAGACAGATGGGGCGATTTTGCTATATTTTAGTGGTTTTCAAGAGATTAGAAAAGCCCTTTAATATCACCTTCGTCACAAACATTTGGCTTCTTTTCTCTGTACAGTTCTGGGACGGCCACTTCTTGCTGAGCTCCTTCTCACCATGTTCGGTGCTTGGCCGGAGACTCGTCAGCTTTTTATTTGGAGACGTCTTGGCTTGTGCGGTGTTGTATAATTTACTGCCGAGGCTTCTCGAATGCTCTTTCCCAGGGACGCCCGGTTGTTACTTGACATTACAAGTTGTGTCGCTCGATTTAAAAAAATTTTTTTCTGTAAGTTGGATGGAAAGCGGTGATGACGGATTAAAAGATCTTTACTGAAAATAGCTGAAAGTTTGGTTGGAAATTTCCATCAGCGGTGGCCTGAGCTGAGGATCACATGCTGCCGACCGAGACATGAGTGCTAACAACGCGAGGACCTTCTCTAGGACTTAACGGGATTGTCCGGTCTTATGTGGTTACGTACGTATTCATGTGCCCGTAAATCGGAATCTCTCTTTACATAAAACTGTTTGAAATGTTGACTTTGTTTTGCATAATTTTAAAAAAAAATTTGGCTCCGCTAATTTTTCGAAAGGTGGACAGATCTGATCTGGGATAGGGTGATGATCGACTGGGATCAACGGTCTCATCACTTAGACCACAAATAAGTGGGGTAAATTGCAACATGACTGCACATTTCTTGCGGTGGTATACAGCAACTAAAAGACATGACAAAATCATTAAAAGGTGTACCCTCTTTAAGTTGTCCTAGTCTTAATCTGAAGTTAAAATAAAAGCGCGTATACTCGCCGTTCCCGTGGTGTCTGTACTTGCGTTCCCGGGGCTCACGTGAGGTTATTGCATCACACCAGCCATGCGCCCAGTGAATGCCGAATTCACTGTCCCTGCCTTAGGACAAATGAAGCATTATCAGGAGGTCAGGGCGACTGCTGCATTAAAGCGGACAACCCCTTTAATGAGTTTGGCTCTTCTTATTCTGTAGCGCTCTTCATCAAGTCTGTCTTCATTAATCAGAGCCATATCCCTTTATTCTGAGATCAACTGCAGCGATCAGCTGATTTTGAAAAGATGATGATGGAGCCGGCTGCTAATTTCTGCTGCAGTGGCCAATGCTGGAGAAATGTGGTATTACATGGCAGCCACAAAGGAATCAAAATTTCTGGACGAATGATCAACAATCGTAGACGCAGACAATACAACATTAATAGCAAGAGATGTAGATGGAATGAAGAACTTATTACGGAGCGTCAAGATGGAAAGCTCGATCATAGGACTTCTGCTCAACACAAGAAGACCAAGATATTGACTACTGACAGATACGACCAGGATTCATTTAAGATGGACGACGACAAACTGGAAGTTCTAAAGGCTTCAACCTACTCAGATCAATGATCACTCGATGCAGCGACAACACCGGACGTCAATAGGAGAACAGCTATAGGCAAATCAATAATGTCATGTCATGTCACTGGAAGCAAGGATCACCAAGCCAAGACTTACCTTCTTTGGGCTCAACATTCGAAGAGAGCGATCACTGGAGAAGGACATCATGGTGGGAAGAACAGAAGGAACATGGCGAAGAGGAAGATCAGCAACCCGATGTCTTAATACTATACTGGTAGACCTATCTAGGCTTACACAAGATCGGTAATGGCAGAGAAGACCCTGGTGGACCTATCTAGGCTTACACAAGATCGATAATGGCAGAGAAGACCCTGGTGGACCTATCTAGGCTTACACAAGATCGATAATGGCAGAGAAGACCCTGGTGGACCTATCTAGGCTTACACAAGAATCGATAATGGCAGAGAAGACCCTGGTGGACCTATCTAGGCATTCACAAGAATCGATAATGGCAGAGAAGACCCTGGTGGACCTATCTAGGCTTACACCAGATCGATAATGGCAAAGAAGACCCTGGTGGACCTATCTAGGCTTACACAAGAATCGATAATGGCAGAGAAGACCCTGGTGGACCTATCTAGGCTTACACCAGATCAATTTTCCTACAGAGTGTTCATCCATCGAGTGGTCATGACTCGAGACGGCTTTAGTCCTCCAAACAGGGAGCAGCTTTCAGCTCCAGCTCATAGAACAAGGCTTCTGGGCTGGGGATCCCAAAGAGTGACGATCATATGTTCTTATAGAATTTATGGGCAAATGTTGTCCTACGGCAAGCCTTTTTAAAGGGGGTAATCCCAGAAAGTTATTCCCCTCCTTCTTGCACAGGATGGAGGATTACTGATCGCTGGGAGTCCAGCCCTGAGATCAGAACTCTACAGAGCCCCAGCTTGAATGGATCGGTGGTGCACGCCGCAGTCACACCGCAGTCACACAGACTTGGAATGAGTCGGCATGTCCAGCACTCCATTCAGACGTGGGACACAAGACCCTCGCTCTCATGATCAGTGGGGATTCCAGACGTGAGACCCCCAGTGACCAAACCAATACCATGATATCCTCTGGATAAGTGATAAGTTGTAAATGTGCCACCACCAAATCTATGACCCTCCTAGCAGTAGGAAGCGTTCAGTGTGTACTGGGCTGTAGAGGTGCAGTGTTTCCATTCACTGACTGCAAGCCGAGATATTGAGAATGGGTGAACTGTAACACCAAGTATATGAGAGAATTGCTGAAGTCTCCCGCTTTTATTTCTACAGTTTACCCTTTTTTCCATTTTTTCCTGTTTTTTTGTACTCCCAAGTGCTGGGGCAGGAATTCATGTTAATGCGATGATGTCCGGCTCTCGTCCATGGGGACAAGCTCACATGTATTTGACAAGCACAAGATAAACACTGTAAATAACCCCGAGACCCCAGAATGTGCAGTGTGAACCCTGCCGACAGAAGCATTCCCCCTTTATTAACGCCATAAACTGTGTCCCAGCTGTCTGGTGGCTTTACGAGGGTCCTTCCAATGTTCTACATCTTCTAAGCATCCCGCCCTGTGTAGGGAGTGGTGTGAGAAGCAATGGGCAAAAATGTCTTTTTGGAAAGATTTTATCCCCTACGTGAAATTCGGCGTACAAATCGGCTACGGAAATTGGCAAGATGCCGAAGTTCTTCTCCCTTTTATGATGTGAGTTTATAAAAGTCTGGATGGAGAATCCGCTGGGCGTCTTCTAACCTGGGTGAGCATACGCCTGGGTGAGCATATGTCTGTGTCTTCATCTGCAAACGTAAGGAGCCGTGTGCATCTTCTTTCACCCTTCGT
This sequence comes from Ranitomeya imitator, assembly GCF_032444005.1. NCBI lineage: Eukaryota > Metazoa > Chordata > Amphibia > Anura > Dendrobatidae > Ranitomeya > Ranitomeya imitator. The sequence goes on along the minus strand of NC_091282.1, from coordinate 54,375,971 downwards.
GCCAAAAATCTGCCCTGAGTTTGTTGCAGAAACCCTATTCTCATGCATGTGATGCGATGTGGCTTTTTAGCCATTTTTAGCACAGATTTTGGCTCTGAGTCTGCACTGAATTCCTTGTTAAAGACTGTAGCTCACTTGTCAGCTTCATTATGTAGACTGGGACATAATAAACAGTCGCCTCATTTGTATGTTGTGCTTTTAGAGGTCCAGATAATGCAGAGTTGTAACATTATACCGCCAAAATGCAGGCTAGACCCTATACAACTGCTGTGTCACCCCCTCGTCTCCGGGGAAGGGGCCGCTTCTCATCACTTATAAGACTAATATCTATGGACATTTTCTTATTTACTACTAAAATTGAAGATAATGTGTCAGCAGGTTTTTGCTATGTAATTTGACAACAGCATGATGTAGGGACAGAAACCCCGATTCCAGCGATGTATCACTTAGTTTACTGGGTGCAGCATTTGTGATACAATCACAGTTTTCTCTGCTGCGGAGCTCAGAATGCTGAGCTCTGTATAACCCCCCACAGCATCGATTGGCTGATTAAAGCTGCTAAATAGTGGTGGCAGTGTGGTTGGGCTAGGAGGCACAGGACACCTAGTCCTGTAGTGATAATCTCCTGCTGATAAAACACTGATTGTATTGAAACAGTAAAAAGCCCAGTAAATGACACATGGCTGGAATCTGGCTATCTGCACCTACAGCATGCTGATCTGAAATTACAAGACAGATAAGGAGAAGAGCGATTTCTTGTTCTGAGAGTACTGGGATCAGTAAGTGACGGTGCCGCGATCGCCCCAGGTCTGCACTGCACCGCCTCCTCTCTGTGCCACTGCCGCAATCGCCCCAGGTCTGCGCTGTGCCGCCTCCTCTCTGTGCCGGTGCTGCGATCGCCCCAGGTCTGGACTGCACCGCCTCCTCTCTGTGCCACTGCCGCAATTGCCCCAGGTCTGCGCTGTGCCGCCTCCTCTCTGTGCCACTGCTGCGATTGCCCCAGGTCTGCACTGCACCGCCTCCTCTCTGTGCCAGTGCTGTGATCGCCCCAGGTCTGCACTGCGCCGCCTCCTCTCTGTGCTGCGCCGCGATTGCCCCAGGTCTGCACTGCGCCGCCTCCTCTGTGCAAGTGCTGTGATCACCCCAGGTCTGCACTGCGCCGCCTCCTCTGTGCAAGTGCTGTGATCGCCCCAGGTCTGCACTGCGCCGCCTCCTCTCTGTGCTGCTACCACAATCGCCCCAGGTCTGCGCTGTGCCGCCTCCTCTCTGTGCCGATGCCGCGATCACCCAGGTCTGCGCTGTGCCGCCTCCTCTCTGGGCCGCTGCCGCGATCGCCCGAGGTCTGCGCTGTGCCGCCTCCTCTCTGTGCCGGTGCCGCAATTGCCCCAGGTCTGCACCGCACCACACCGCCTCTCTGTGCTGGTGTCGGCGGGGGGCTTCCCAGCATTTACCGCTGGATCTTTTTCAGTCCTGTTTCACAACAATAAAACTAGTTTCTCAGGCAGCCCCGGCCTTTATGTTGGGATTTACAGGGAGAGATGTCTACTGACTGAGCGGCAGGAGAAGGGAATTACCACATGCGAATCTATTGATCTCCCATCTGTTTCTCATATTATTGATCCCGGCTTATTTGACATGTAATGTTGGACAGCAGATTTGGCCGTGTTCGCTTTCTGTGCTAGTTTCTAGCTGACAGAATCTGTTCTCTATTACTCTCAATGGTAAAAATGGCTGATTATCAAGTCCTAAGCCCCTGCGTGTGGAGCGTTAAGTACTGCAGAGCGCTAGTTATATTTTTCGTCCTATAAATCATCTTTTCAGATGTTTATTATCAGGATTTTTTAGAAAAGCAGTAACAACAAATATATTTCTGCAGCCCCCATTGACGTCATCACTCACCTTCACTGAGAGGGGCAAATCTGTCTACTTATGTCATGTGAAAGGCGGGCGTATGCAACGAGACGGTCCGATCTACCTGACAATGGAGTCACTGTGCACATACATTACTGATCCTGAGTTACATCTTGTATTATACTCCAGAGCTGCACTCACTATTCTGCTGGTGCAGTCACTGTGTACATACATTACATTACTGATCCTGAGTTATATTCTGTATTATACCCCAGAGCTGCACTCACTATTCTGCTGGTTCAGTCACTGTGTACATACATTACATTACTGATCCTGAGTTACATCCTGTATTATACCCCAGAGCTGCACTCACTAATCTGCTGGTGCAGTCACTGTGTACATACATTACATTACTGATCCTGAGTTATATTCTGTATTATACCCCAGAGCTGCACTCACTATTCTGCTGGTTCAGTCACTGTGTACATACATTACATTACTGATCCTGAGTTACATCCTGTATTATACCCCAGAGCTGCACTCACTATTCTGCTGGTTCAGTCACTGTGTACATACATTACATTACTGATCCTGAGTTATATCCTGTATTATACTCCAGAGCTGCACTCACTATTCTGCTGGTGCAGTCACTGTGTACATACATTATATTACTGATCCTGAGTTACATCCTGTATTATACCCAAGAGCTGCACTCACTATTCTGCTGGTTCAGTCACTGTGTACATACATTACATTACTGATCCTGAGTTACATCCTGTATTATACCCCAGAGCTGCACTCAATATTCTGCTGGTGCAGTCACTGTGTACATATATTACATTACTGATCCTGAGTTACATCCTGTATTATACCCCAGAGCTGCACTCACTATTCTGCTGGTGCAGTCACTGTGTACATACATTACATTACTGATCCTGAGTTACATCCTGTATTATAATCCAGAGCTGCACTCACTATTCTGCTGGTGCAGTCACTGTGTACATACATTACGTTACTGATCCTGAGTTACATCCTGTATTATACCCCAGAGCTGCACTCACTATTCTGCTGGTGCAGTCACTGTGTACATATATTACATTACTGATCCTGAGTTACATCCTGTATTATACCCCAGAGCTGCACTCACTATTCTGCTGGTGCAGTCACTTTGTACATACATTACATTACTGATCCTGAGTTACATCCTGTATTATACCCCAGAGCTGCACTCACTATTCTGCTGGTGCAGTCACTGTGTACATACATTATATTACTGATCCCGAGTTACATCCTGTATTATACCCCAGAGCTGCACTCACTATTCTGCTGGTGCAGTCACTGTGTACATACATTATATTACTGATCCCGAGTTACATCCTGTATTATACCCCAGAGCTGCACTCACTATTCTGCTGGTGCAGTCACTGTGTATATACATTACATTACTGATCCTGAGTTACATCCTGTATTATACCCCAGAGCTGCACTCAGTATTCTGCTGGTGCAGTCACTGTGTACATACATTACATTACTGATCCTGAGTTGCATCCTGTATTACAGGTCCTTCTCAAAAAATTAGCATATAGTGTTAAATTTCATTATTTACCATAATGTAATGATTACAATTAAACTTTCATATATTATAGAATCATTATCCACCAACTGAAATTTGTCAGGTCTTTTATTGTTTTAATACTGATGATTTTGGCATACAACTCCTGATAACCCAAAAAACCTGTCTCAATAAATTAGCATATCAAGAAAAGGTTCTCTAAACGACCTATTACCCTAATCTTCTGAATCAACTAATTAACTCTAAACACATGCAAAAGATACCTGAGGCTTTTATAAACTCCCTGCCTGGTTCATTACTCAAAACCCCCATCATGGGTAAGACTAGCGACCTGACAGATGTCAAGAAGGCCATCATTGACACCCTCAAGCAAGAGGGTAAGACCCAGAAAGAAATTTCTCAACAAATAGGCTGTTCCCAGAGTGCTGTATCAAGGCACCTCAATGGTAAGTCTGTTGGAAGGAAACAATGTGGCAGAAAACGCTGTACAACGAGAAGAGGAGACCGGACCCTGAGGAAGATTGTGGAGAAGGACCGATTCCAGACCTTGGGGAACCTGAGGAAGCAGTGGACTGAGTCTGGTGTGGAAACATCCAGAGCCACCGTGCACAGGCGTGTGCAGGAAATGGGCTACCGGTGCCGCATTCCCCAGGTAAAGCCACTTTTGAACCATAAACAGCGGCAGAGGCGCCTGACCTGGGCTACAGAGAAGCAGCACTGGACTGTTGCTAAGTGGTCCCAAGTACTTTTTTCTGATGAAAGCAAATTTTGCATGTCTTTCGGAAATCAAGGTGCCAGAGTCTGGAGGAAGACTGGGGAGAAGGAAATGCCAAAATGCCTGAAGTCCAGTGTCAAGTACCCACAGTCAGTGATGGTGTGGGGTGCCATGTCAGCTGCTGGTGTTGGTCCACTGTGTTTCATCAAGGGCAGGGTCAATGCAGCTAGCTATCAGGAGATTTTGGAGCACTTCATGCTTCCATCGGCTGAAATGCTTTATGGAGATGAAGATTTCATTTTTCAGCACGACCTGGCACCTGCTCACAGTGCCAAAACCACTGGTAAATGGTTTACTGACCATGGTATTACTGTGCTCAATTGGCCTGCCAACTCTCCTGACCTGAACCCCATAGAGAATCTGTGGGATATTGTGAAGAGAAAGTTGAGAGACGCAAGACCCAACACTCTGGATGAGCTTAAGGCCGCTATTGAAGCATCCTGGGCCTCCATAACATCTCAGCAGTGTCACAGGCTGATTGCCTCCATGCCACGCCGCATTGAAGCAGTCATTTCTGCCAAAGGATTCCCGACCAAGTATTGAGTGCATAACTGAACATTATTATTTGATGGTTTTTTTGTTTGTTATTAAAAAACACTTTTATTTGATTGGATGGGTGAAATATGCTAATTTATTGAGACAGGTTTTTTGGGTTATCAGGAGTTGTATGCTAAAATCATCAGTATTAAAGGGAACCTGTCACCCCGTTTTTTGAGATTGAGCTATAAATACTGTTAAATAGGGCCTGCGCTGTGTGTTCCTATAGTGTATGTAGTGTACCCCGATTCCCCATGTATGCTGAGAAATAACTTACCAAAGTCGCCGTTTTCGCCTGTCAATCAGGCTGGTCAGGTCGGGAGGGCGTGGTGACATCGGTGGTTCTTCCTCAGCTTTACGTTGGTGGCGTAGTGGTGAACAAGCAGCGCGCGATCTGCGCTGTAATCCCTTGCATCGGTGGGGGCGGCCATCTTCCTGGGGCCGCGCGTGCGCAGATCGAGTGCTCTGCTGCACGGGGCTTCAGGAAAATGGCCGCGGGATGCCGCGCGTGCGCATTAGAGATCGCGGCGGCCATTTTCCCAAAGCCGAGATGCAAACTCGGCTTTGGGAAAATGGCCGCCGCGATCTCTAATGCGCACGCGCGGCATCCCGCGGCCATTTTCCTGAAGCCCCGTGCAGCAGAGCACTCGATCTGCGCACGCGCGGCCCCAGGAAGATGGCCGCCCCCACCGACGAAAGGGATGACAGCGCAGATCGCGCGCTGTGTCTTCACCACTACGCCACCAACGTAAAGCTGAGGAAGAACCAGCGATGTCACCACGCCCTCCCGACCTGACCAGCCTGATTGACAGGCGAAAACGGCGACTTTGGTAAGTTATTTCTCAGCATACATGGGGAATCGGGGTACACTACATACACTATAGGAACACACAGCGCAGGCCCTATTTAACAGTATTTATTGCTCAATCTCAAAAAACGGGGTGACAGGTTCCCTTTAAAACAATAAAAGACCTGACAAATTTCTGTTGGTGGATAATGAATCTATAATATATGAAAGTTTAATTGTAATCATTACATTATGGTAAATAATGAAATTTAACACTATATGCTAATTTTTTGAGAAGGACCTGTATACTCCAGAGCTGCACTCACTATTCTGCTGGTGCAGTCACTGTGTACATACATTACATTACTGATCCTGAGTTACATCCTGTATTATACTCCAGAGCTGCACTCACTATCCTGCTGGTGCAGTCACTGTGTACATACATTACATTACTGATCCTGTACTGATGCTGTATTATACCCCAGAGCTGCACTCACTATTCTGCTGGTGCAGTCACTGTGTACATACATTACATTACTGATCCTGAGTTACATCCTGTATTATACTCCAGAGCTGCACTCACTATTCTGCTGGTGCAGTCACTGTGTACATACATTACATTACTGATCCTGTACTGATGCTGTATTATACCCCAGAGCTGCACTCACTATTCTGCTGGTGCAGTCACTGTGTACATACATTACATTACTGATCCTGAGTTACCTCCTGTATTATACCCCAGAGCTGCACTCACTATTCTGCTGGTGCAGTCACTGTGTACATACATTACATTACTGATCCTGAGTTACATCCTGTATTATACTCCAGAGCTGCACTCACTATTCTACTGGTGCAGTCACTGTGTACATACATTACATTACTGATCCTGAGTTACATCCTGTATTATACTCCAGAGCTGCACTCGCTATTCTGCTGGTGCAGTCACTGTGTACACACATTACGTTACTGATCCTGAGACCTCCTTTATTATACTCCAGAGCTGCACTCACTATTCAGCCGGTGTGCAGGTACAGGAATTATCTAGTGTAGTTTTCGGTGAGTAACGATGCTGCTTTGTCTCTGCAGATCCTGAAGAACATCACGTGGTATTCGGAGCGGGTGCTGACGGAGATCTCTCTGGGCAGTCTGCTGATCCTGGTGGTGATCCGGACCATCCAGTATAATATGACTCGCACGCGGGTGAGTGTGGGGGCGGCACAGTGACCGATGCCATCATGGATGTATTCAGATTGGGACGCGGCGGTGCTGTTGCCAGTCGGCCATTGTCCCACAGTGCAGGGTGGGTATTGCCCTGGCACAGTGATTCCTGCCCCTGATTGTAGCTGTCGGCCATTGCTTGCTTTGGGCCGGGCTCCCGTATAATCCTGGGGCTTGGCTGATTTGTCCCAGGTGTGTGTCGGACTCTTTTGTCCTTTAATCCCATTAATCACCGTCATGGTGGAAATGAATTTAGCGAGCGGATCACGCGGTTGTACACATGACGTCACGTTCCTGTGTCGTGGTGCTGAGCCCTCCGCTGACTGACGCTGGCTGCACGGCTCTGAATCCAGGAGAGGCCGCGAGCGATGGCAGCCAGCAAATATTTGGAATCTGTATTTGTAGTGACATCAACGCTCTTCACGTATTTAATTAAAACTCCAAGCCCTCTTCTGTGCCCGGCTCCAAATCTCAGATTCATTTCTGCGTATGAACATGAGTTGTAATGGCTCAGATTACGGCGTGACCACATTACCTAATCCTCGATCAGGCCTTGCCCAAAAGGGTCATCCGGGGGTCTGCTCTGACTGCACAGTAAACACAATGCAGCTTCATATTAATAAAGGAGAATTTAATCTTTACCAAATAAATGTTTCTTTGTATCAGTACATACAATACCGTCTCCGTGATACTTTTCAGGATCTCCGCTTGCTGTCAGGCAGCAGGAACTTTCATGGGTTTCTTCCAGAAGGATGCAAATCCTTTTGGTCTTGTCGCACCACTCTACGACCACTTTTGAGACAGGGCAGACATGTTGCCGAATTTTGATGGGGATTGAATGTAAATTTGGCGCTTTCAAGACCCCATTTACTGTGAGGGAGATAATCCTCAGCAGAGGTGGTCCAAGAGCTCATATATGTGGGTATATCGGCATCTTCATAGATGAGGATCGCTGAATAGTTCTTGTAAAAACAATCACTTTTGCAATTTACTCCATCTTAAAATTTCCAGCCGTTCTTGAGATATTAATATTTTTTTCTTTAGTTTGTAGCTCGTTGCCTTGGAGACCGACCACCGCTGCTGTCATGGTTTTAAGCATTGCAGGGGGAAATGGGATGTAACAGCAGAGTCCATCTTCAAAATTGTGATGACACAAGGTCATCAGAAAAGATCTTGTAAAAGCTGTGCATGCTGTGAGGTTTAGCAGCGGTGGTCGGTGTCCAAGGCAACGAGCTGTAAACATAAGAGAAGTGTTACTATCTCAAGAACGGCTGAAAATTTTAATAAGCAGTTAATTGGAGAAAGTGCTTGCATTCAGAAATACAGGTATATGAAGACTAGAATACTACAACTATGGGAGAACCACATAAATAATATAAAACGCTTCCCTCCCGGGCAGGGGCGGCAGCAGCATTGTCCGCGCTGCGATTGTGTTGTCACTGGTTCGCTGCAGCCGGGGAGTGGACATCCCCTTTAACTGTAATCCCGCATTTTTATTTTACAATTGACTGACAGCAAACAGAGATGATGAAAACCAGGAAAACCTAAAAGTAACTTTTCATTAAAGCCAAAATACACTTGTATTATCTGACCTTGAAGCCCCAGTTGCTCGGACATCTCGGTAATTTTCCCCCTTGCTGTCAGCTGTTCCGTGCCGTTTTTAGCGGCCGATCCTTGCGGTGAGATCCGGTGTCCTCACTGGTCTTATGGCAGCAGACGTACGCCGGGGTCTACATCATTCCGGCTTGGCATCATTGAATCACTACACATGCAGTCACAGAAAGGTCTATCTGCTATAGAGGTCACTGCCTCGCGGGCTGCACAGACTTGCTTTTAGGCCCTTCCTGGGTCGGCTCTTTCACCTGCGCACACTGGCTTTTGTCACCCATTATAAAACGCTTCCCTCCCCCCCGAATTATTGTTTTATGCTGAAAAATGACCGCCTGAGTAATGAGGAGATTTTTTTTTTTCTTGCAGGACAAATACCTTCACACGAATTGTTTGGCGGCTCTGGCTAACATGTCCGCACAGTTCCGCTCCCTCCATCAGTACGCAGCGCAGAGGATCATCAGGTATTGTACCCGGCGCGCTGCCTTCTCACTGCCACTTCACTGCACTGTGCACTTAGTGACGCCAACACCTTATCGAAGGAAAGTCGGCGGTGCGGCCCTTCTACCCCCAGCGATCAGATCTGGTCAGAGACCCTTCACCCTGCAAAGAATTGACCCTCATGTAATGCATAGACAGGCGAAGTCTCGTAGCTTACTTATCGGGTGGTCACAAGTGGAGGACCCCTGACATTGCCATAGCAAGCCGCTTACACAGCCAAAAGCTGTGATCCTGACCGTTAACAGTCTCAGTGCCGCCATCTTGCCTGACTGCGGCTCTACACAAGGCAGGACCCCCTTATCACAAGCCCCAGCGAGAGGAGCGCAACGGCTGGTAACAATATGGAGACTGCCCAATTTTTGACATCAGTAGGGGACCCCTTCTGTTAATGTGGGAGCAACCCAAATATTGTATGTCCTGAAGCCCAATAATTAAGCTTAAAGGGGTTTGTCCTGAGCTGATATTGATGACCTGTCCACAGGATAGGTCATTAATATCACATTGGTGGGGTCCGACACCCCCACGATCAGTGATTGCTGAGTAAACAGTTTGCGTTGGCAGAATAGCTCTGCTCCGTACACTGTGTAGTGGCCGTTCTTGGGTACTGCAGCTCAGATCACACTCACTTCAATAAGAGCTGAGCTGCAGTACCCAAGAACGGCCACTATTCGGTGTATGGTTCTGTGATGTTCTGGTCTCAGGACCTCCTGATCGGTGGAGGTGCCAGTTGTCGGACCCCAGCCGATCTAATATTGGTGACTTATCGAAGTCCTGTTTAGGAAGGGGACTATTGCACCCCAAATCCGAGAACACCCTTTTATCTTGGTACCATAGGACGATTCGTACAAACAGCAGATTCATTGTCTGCAAGGAAAATGATCCCACACATCCATCACTAGAACAATAATGATCTGACCCTGCCGCTCTCCGGTCACTCCACAGAACTGACACTTTGGTCCCGGACCGAATATGGCCCATTGCAGTAACGGGACGGTTAGCGTTCCGGAGACCTCTTAAATCTCCAGCCTCGAGGTTTTACAGTGTTTACTCAGCCCTGCCGTGAAGCTACACTAGGAAAGTGCGCGTAAAGGGGATTTATGGTGTTTAGGCGAAACGCAATGTCTTGTTTGTAGAACAGAATAAAGATTTGTGATCTCCCTTTAGAAAACAAATAAGGGAAAAAAGCTCTGGAAACAGAGAAATGGTTTGCAGCAATGGCCGCGTGCTTAGGGGAGACCTCACTTTTCACAAACTTGATATTATCGGAGCTCTGCCTTATCAGTTAGATTTGAGCTGTAATACCAGACTCAGCCTGTAGACCAGAGTGGCGCTGTTTATGGAAAGAAAATAAAGTGGTTCTCCAGTAGACTGATATTGATGGTTTATACATAGGGTACGTCATCAGTATCAGATCAGTGCGGTCTGACACTCGGCACCCCCACGATCAGCACAGTGTACAGAGCCGCAGCAGCGCCACTCCTTACACAGTATAGTGGCCGTTCTTGGGTACTGCAGCGTAGCTACTCTTTATGTAGTGAGAGCAGAGCTACAGTACCCAAGTAGGTGTGCGGCTCCAGCACTGTTCTGTGTACATCCGCCCGCCACAAGAGTTACTCTACTCATTACTGGGGCTACTGGTTAATATCCAGGTGCTCAACTGCCCCTTTAAAGTAACCTGTATAGTGGAGCTGGTAACTTTGTGTGAAGATGCAATTCTATAGTTTCTTTCATTGGAATTGTGCATTGTTCCTTTTATTACTCCTCCTGGAAATGTATTGTTTATAGGTCCCTATAACAGTCTGATACTCGCACAACAAATGTTGTGCCGTTTCCTGAGCTTATGCTGATGATGCGTAGTAGTGATTACGGCTAAGAAATAAAGGACGACTCCATAAGTTCAAAAACCAGGCATAGGTTTGGTATCTTTTCTGGAGAGACACGGCATATGGGCAGGTTTGGTATCTTTTCTGGGGAGACATGACCTCATGGCAGGTTTGGGATCTTTTCTGGAGAGATACGGCCTGTGGACAGGTTTGGTATCTTTTCTGGGGAGACACGGTCTATGGACAGGTTTGGTATCTTTTCTGGAGAGACAAGTCCTGTGGACAGGTTTGGTATCTTTTCTGGGGAGACCAGGCCTATGGACAGGTTTGGTATCTTTTCTGGGGAGACACTACCTCATGGCAAGTTTAGTATCTTTTCTGGGGAGACATGGCCTATGGATGGGAGGTTTGATGTCTTTTCTGGGGAGATACGGCCTATGGACAGGTTTGTTATCTTTTTGGGGGAGACATGGCCTGTGGACAGGTTTGGTATATTTTCTTGGGAGGCACGGCCTGTGGACAGACTTGGTATCTTTTCTGGGGGGACACAGCCTGTGGACAGATTTGGTATCTTTTCTGGGGAAACCCGGCCTTTGGACAGGTTTGATATCTTTTCTTGGGAGGCACGGCCTGTGGACAGGTTTGGTATCTTTTCTGGAGAGACCAGGCCTATAGACAGGTTTGGTATCTTTTCTGTGGAGACACAGCCTATGGGCAGGTTTTGTATCTTTTCTGGGGAGAAACGGCCTATGGACAGGTTTGGTAGCTTTTCTGGGGAGACACGGCCTGTGGACAGATTTGGTATCTTTTCTGGGGAGACGGGGCCTGCGGACAGGTTTGGTATCTTTTCTGTGGAGACACGGCCTGTGGACAGGTTTGGTATCTTTTCTGGGGAGACACGGCCTATGGACAGATTTGGTAGCTTTTCTGGGGAGACACGGCCTATGGACAGATTTGGTAGCTTTTCTGGGGAGACACGGCCTATGGACAGATTTGGTATCTTTTCTGGGGATACGCAGCCTGTGGACAGGTTTGGTATCTTTTCTGGGGAGACACGGCCTGTGGACAGGTTTGGTATCTTTTCTGGGGAGACACGGCCTGTGGACAGATTTGGTAGCTTTTCTGGGGAGACACGGCCTATGGACAGATTTGGTATCTCTTCTGGGGAGAGACAGCCTGTGGACAGGTTTTTCCTCATACTGTACCTGTCATCCAGCTGAACTAGACACTTGGGAGGCGCTATTGCATCTTGTCTCAGCCAATCATTATTACAAAGAATCTGATTGGCTGAAAAGAGCTGACAGACTCCTCCTCACAATGCATTTTACAAGACTTCTTTTCAGCTGGATGCCAGGCACATGATATAATCCAGTCCATGCTCCAGTTCTGGTAGGAATCTTCTGAAAGCTTGTGACAATTATTAGTTTAACTCTTCATTTTTTTACGGTGAAATCTTAAAGAAATAATGGATTTCTGAAAGATATGAGCAATTTTATTGGCCCCGTGTCCTGTCTTCCATGGCAGCTGGTCTTCACTTTCGCGCCTTGCATCCTGAGTGCCTTTGCTGCATACTAGGCCCCTACAGTATCATGTTGCATGAGGCCTCGTGATTATAATGTGCGCCATGACATTGCAAGGCCTGATAAGCGCAAAAGGTGCTGAGGATGCCGGGGGGCAAAGATGAAGACCTGGTGCCATGGGTGACCAGACTGGATGCTAGATCAGAACACCATGAATAGAATGTCTCATCTGGAATATCTGAAGTCCTGCCCATGTCCGATCCGTTAACCATTGCTTGTAGATAGCGGTAACCGGCCTCGTTGTAAACCCGCCCTGTTGTTATCCCATGTCCGCTGCCCGGCACCATAATTCGTGCACCTAAATCCTTTGTGGGATCAGAGTCTTCTTCTGGGAACGTGGATTACTGAAGCCGTCATCCACAGCTCGCTCCTGATTGTCTCCCCTCCAGACCCCGATTCGTTTACCTCTATAGTGCTAATTGGTTTACCAACAAAATCCAGTGTTGAAAAGGCGAATTTTCTAAACGAGTTTTTTTTTTTCCCAGTGTTTAATTTGGCATGGCTGAAGTTTTCCTTTCTTGGGAACTGTACGCCCACCGAGACGGACCACGTGTGCTCAATCTTGGCATGTGGGAACCAAAGTTTTCCATCCCCTCTGTTTAAGGTCATATGCCCCACAGTTTAAAACATCAAACGGCGTCATTCTATCAAGCTCTGGAAATAGTCCTGTATTTATGAGCGCGTCTGCCGGGGTTTACTGCCGGACGAGCGCAGCTGTAAGGGGTGGCATTTACACAACGGAAAAAGGATTCAGTCTGTATCTGCGCAGAAGGCGGACCGGCCGGGCACGGTGCAAACACCGGCAGGTCTGGAGGGTCCTTTACTGTGCACATAGTAATGCGGACGGGGGCAGCTCGGCTTTATCCGCCATGGTCTCTGCCGTCAGAGGCTTCATACATTTTCTTTTTAAGATTTCCTGAGTGGGGTGTCAGTCATTTATTCTTCCTCGGTTCTTTCAAGCCGAGTGGAACGTCCGTGCCATAGATGGTATACGTAGTGGCATGCCGTATGACTTTGGATGTATCTAACTATTAGCTGGATAGGTGATACATTTCGGAAACCAAAATACCCCTTTAAAGTATTTGTCAATGTTATGGACATCATAAAGGGGTCCTCCTGAGAACTGCTCCGTACGAGAGACTTTAAGGGGTTATAACCACAATTGAAAATATTCCTTATCCATAAGTCGTAGGGATCCAAGAGCTGGGACCCACAACGATCCCACGAATAGCTTACTGATCATTGGGTGTCCGATCGCTGGGACCTGGACCAATCGGCAGTCAGGAGTGGCTCGTTCTGTCGATCGTTGCAGGTCCCGGAGGATAGACCGCCACAGAGAGGGGGAGTAGGCGCATTGGTGACGCCTGAAATACCTCTGCGCTGTCGCCGCCGCTCATCACTCCAGATCTGCAGCCTCTTCAGAAGTCAGCGAGCTAAACAAGCTAATAAACAGCTGCAGATGTGCAAGCGGCAATGGTGTGTCTGCAGCGGGGCGGCGGCGGGCCCTCAATGTATTTTGTGCAATTGCCATTATTAGACTGAGGAACGAGGGCGCTGGCCCCAGAGAAATAAAAGGGAGATTGGCGCTGAAGTTAGTGCAAAATATTAACCCTACAACCAAGATCTAGCTGGAACCACCACACAGCGTTACAGACTTTGAGTGCAGACACTTTACTCCGCGCTCCACCTCCCAGCACCTTATTTTATGATAACCCTGTGCTTTAAATGGGTTTTCTGGTGAAAGCAAGTTATCCCTATCCTCAGTGTAGGTAATGACTCAGGTCAGTGGGGTCCGACCGCTGGGACCTGCACCGATCACCACAATGGGGAACTTCTATCCCCATCGGGATTGAGCGCCAGTGCGTATGTCCGACCACCGCTTCATCCTCCCCCTTTAGGGCTGTGAGCGCTCCGCTCTTTCCAGCAGCCACATAGAGAATGACTGGAGCGGCGGTCCGGCATCCAACCTGCTACTCCATGTTGTATTGGAGATGAAATTCCACCGTTGGGGATAGTGATTTCCCGTTCTACCGATCAGTGCGGTCAGATCCCACCGATCAGTAAACTCTCATTCATAGGTGAGGACTTGTTGTCACCGGACAGTCCCTTTGAGCATTATCCTCTAAAATTACTTTCTTTCTGTAACCTATTTAGTAAAACTAATAATCCGAGCTGTCCAATCTCTGCTTTTCTAAAGGGAAGATGCTGCCCAATCCTCCGAAAAATAACTTGCATACATTACATACTGACCAGCAGTATTTAAACCTCGCCCCAAAAAGTCATTACTGTTTCTATACCCGGCCCAAGCTCACGAGACTATCCTGGCACAAATTGGAGATTTCTTGTAACTTTTTGTTTATTAAAATAAGTTTCTGTCTCATTTAAAGGTTTTTTTTCCAGCATTAAAAGATTAAAATTTATCTCTGGGGCCCCAACCACTGAGACCTCCATTACTCCCAAGAACTGGGCTGTTGAATGCCGGTACAAAAGAATAGGTGGTAACTTTCAGAACAGTGGGAGTCCAGACTCTGGGGGTCCCCACCGATCCCGAGAACGGGGCTCTGAAATTCCCTGGTTACGGCGGAGCAGACGCACGCCTCTGCTCCCTACGTTACCTGTGGGACTGCTGGATAGTCGAGCCCTATGCTGCTTTTTCCAGCAGTCCCATAGTGAATAGATGGAGTGGTGTCATTGTACTGCTCCATGGTACCAGGTGCAGGTCACAGCCCCGTACCTGGGTTCAGTGGGGGCCCCAGAGGTGCGACACCCACCAATCTGTAAGTTATCACCTATCCTCTGCATAAGTGTTGCATTTTGATGATGATATCCTTTAATGCTCACACCACTGATAATGATAATGTGATAATGTTCATCCTGAGCTACCGGATTCATGGAGCTTAGGATGCCACAGTCAGGAGTTGTAACGTTATCCGTTCTGATCGATGAAGAAAAGGTAGCCAGGGTGTAACTGTAGGTTTATCTGTTGTATGGGGCCCTTAAAAATCTCTGACTACCCCTGTGAGGAGAGGAAAGGGAAGTTCTGGTTTTGGATTGGAGACCTCCTGGAAAAAGTATGCAAAGGAGCTCTCCAGAAGTGTCTCCCCCTAGTGCCACCTATAGGTAGCGTCCCTTAGAGTAATTATCCGACCTATCCCAAACACTTGAATCCTGCCTAGTGACACCCCATTTATGAGCGTCTGTGTCGGACGGATTTCCTAATTTTTCCTCTTCCGCCATTCTGTTTTTTTCCTCCATAAAGGCATAATTAGGGTTGGTACAGATGGTTCCTCCCATAGAGAGGTGGATGTGAAGGGTTAATGTGCGGGTGGCGGCCCCCCTGGGAGGGCTGCTTCCCATGAGACGACTGTCTGGCCGTGTAATGAATAGGGCGATACTCGGCAGCGTTATCTGTGGATGCGGGCTGTCTGCATACTTGGCATGTTTTCTAGGAAGCGCAGCTAATGGGGACAGGATAACATTTTGTTATATACGTGGAGAAGAAAAGTCCTGGGGATTGTCCACGGCCGACACAACCTCCGGCTGAGACCATGGCTGCAATGGCTGCACCTCACCAGTGTGGTCCCTGTGCAGTCTGTGTCAGGAGCAGCATGACAACCAGCTATGTGAAGGAGCTGCGCAGTCTGTGATGTCGAGGGGCTGTTTGATGACATACACAAGCGGGTATACACAGTGTTAAGCGCTGTGGACATTTTACACGCTGGCAAACACTTTAATTGAAAACAAATTGCCCAAAGATGCAGAATGCCATCTTCCTGTTTTTCTTTCTTCGTGGTCCACCTGATTTACAGCCTATTCCTAGTTTCAGACATCTCTCGAGTGCCCCTCCCAGTAATGCAGGCTGGATATCTCTCCAGTGTCCCTCCCAGTAATGCAGGCTGGATGGTGAGGTGTGTACATCCAGGATACTGCTGTCTTCACTAGCTCCCATGTATCGGCACAGCTTCTTTTCTAGACTGATTTCCAGCTCTTCTCCATCTGCCGGGTATGGGGGGGTTTACCATTCCCTGCATCTACTCATGCTCTCTTCTTTATGGACGCTTCCTCCCCTGCTCTCACTCTTTTCCTGTTCTCCACCCTGATACACTACAGCTTGTGTGATCTGCCCTCCTTTAAGATTTGGATGTTCACCCCACCAGCACCAATGAATCCGCCATGTTACCACCTACCCCCTTCTTCCTCCTACTATCTCTAACATGGAGAGCAGAGAGAACTGCTCAAAATCAGGAGCAGTTTGGTGTCAGATCTATGACAACCAGCTAAAGGAAATAAGTATTTGATCCCTTACTGATTTTGTAGGTTCGCCCACTGACAAAGATATGTACAGTCTATAATTTTAAGGGTAGGTTAATTTTAACATTGAGAGATAGAATATCAAAAATAAAATCCAGAAAATCACATTGTATAAATGATATACATTTATTAGCTTTTTGCAGTGAGAAATAAGTATTTGATCCCCTACCAGCCATTAAGAGTTCTGGCTCCTACAGACCAGTTAGACGCTCCTAATCAACTCATTACCTGCATTAAAGACCGCTGCCTTACATAGTCACCTTTATAAAAGACTCCTGTCCACAGACTCAATTAATCAGTCAGACTCTAACCTCTACAACATGGGCAAGACCAAAGAGCTTTATAAGGATGTCAGGGACAAGATCATAGACCTGCACAAAGCTGAAATGGGCTACAAAACCGTAAATAAGACACTGGGTGAGGAGACAACTGTTGGTGCAATAGTAAGAAAATGGAAGAAATACAAAATGACTGTCAATCAACATCAATCTGGGGCACCATGCAAAATCTCCCCTCGTGGGGTATATTTGATCATGAGGAAGGTGAGTGATCAGCCTAAAACTACACGGGGGGAACTTGTTAATGATCTCAATGCAGCTGAGACCACAGTCACCAAGAAAACCATTGGTAACACATTAAAGGGTTAAAAATCCTGCATTGCCCGCAAGGCCCCCCCTGCTCAAGAAGGCACATGTGCAGGCCCGTCTGACGTTTGCCAATGAACACTTGGATGATTCTGTGAGTGATTGGGAGAAGGTGCTGTGGTCAGATGAGACAAAAATTGAGGTCTTTGGCATTAACTCGACTCGCCGTGTTTGGAGGAAGATAAATGCTGCCTATGACCGAAAGAACACCATCCCCACTGTCAAGCATGGAGGTGGAAACATTATGTTTTGGGGGTGTTTCTCTGCTAAGGGCACAGGACTATTTCACCACATCAATGGGAGAATGGATGAAGCCATGTACCGTAGAATCCTGAGTGACAACCTCCTTCCCTTCGCCAGGACATTAAAAATGGGTCGTGACTGCTGATCTCAGCGATTTGCTGCAGCCAAGCTGAGAATAGGGCCGCAATATAGGCACAGCACTGGACCTGGGAAGGTGAAGGTGAATGCACTGGACCTGTGGTCAGAAGCGGATAATTCCTTTAACACGTTGAGTCCTTCTATCATGCAGATTTAATGGACCCCCTGGCTCCCCCACCCTTAATATATTTGCTGTTGTAACTTTCTTACTGTTGGCTGTACCGTCGCTCAGCAAGCACTGACTTCCTTTTCAGCTTAGAGCTGCAGTGTAAAGCATGGGGGTGAGCGAATGAACAGCAGAGAGCAGCAGCCAGGTCCACTTCCCCGATACACTGCTAATCGGTGGGAGTCCGGGTGGAATGAGGAACAGGCAGGTAAATTATCATCCCACTCGCTGATTCCTTGGGGTCTGACCGCTCGGACTTCCATCAGTCCTGAGAACTTGGGTCCACGGAGCTGCGACTGAATGGTTGAGCATGAGCACCATGAATAGGTGGTAGGACTAGGACAACCCAATTTAAAGGGGTTTTAATAGATAAAAAGTGGTCCTAGTTTTGGCCCCTTCTTGTGTTCCGTAGACCACCAGAGTAGTTCTCATTGATCCTGCCTCATCCATCTGGTGGGGGTGGTAGTCTCTTTCCCACTAGATATAGCCATCCGACGGGGCCTGACTAGGTAATAACTTCCCACCTTGGTGGATACCTTTCGTACAGGGAGTATATGCTGTAAGTTTTTGCTTGAGCTTTATTAGCTGTACGCTCCTTAAGTGCACTGAGTGGCCATTGTCGAATATTTCCTGATCGGGATCAGCTTTTATCAAAGGGTCATTTTCATCCCCATAGATGGATATTGCCGGATAGTTCTTGCAAGCACAAGCACTTTTGCAATTTACTCTTTATTAATATTTGCAGCCATTCTTGAGATATTCACATTTTTCTTTTGTGTACAGCCCGTTGCTTCGGGAACAGACCACCGCTGTTGTCTACTTCATAAGCACTGCGCAGAAGCTGGCCGGGATTTGGAGGTAACCGTGATAACCAGCGATACCTGACAGCTTGAAAACAGTGATTACAAGCTCCATAGAAAAGAGCTTGTAAGCACTGCACATGTTCTGAGGTTGAGCAGCGGTGGTCGGTCTCCAAGGCAACGAGCTGTAAATAAGTGTTAATATCTGAAGAACGGATGAAAATTTTAATAAGCAGTAAATTGCAAAAGTGCTTGTTTTTTCAAACACTATAACAATTTATGAAGATGCGAATAAGTTTTTTTTTTTTTTTGGCGTTTGTCCCCTTTTACTTGATTTGTATCAAGAGCCTATTATGAGAATAATAATAATAATCTTAATTTTTTTTTACATAGTAATCCATTAAATGCAAATTATTTTCACCTAAGTGAAAATTGGTATGGTCACATCTTAGGCTACTTTCACACTAGCGTCGGAATCTCCCCGTCGCAATGCGTCGGGCAGAGATTCCGACGCTAGCGTTTGACGCACTGCACAACGGGTGCAGCGGATGCATTTCTCCGGCGCATCCGCTGCCCCATTGTGAGGTTCGGGGAGGTGGGGGCGGAGTTCCGGCCGCGCATGCGCGGTCAGAAAAAGCGGCCCGTCAGGAGCAAAAAACGTTACATGTAACTTTTTTGCTCCCGGCGGTCCGCCAGAACACGGCGCAATGCGTCGCTAATGTTAATCTATGGGGCAAAAACGCATCCTGCAGACAACTTTGCAGGATGCATTTTTTGCCATAAACGACGCATTGCTACGTCTGGCAAAAAACGCCAGTGTGAAAGTAGCCTTATGGAGCAGTTTCTGACGATTGTTGCCAGTCGTCCGCTGTACGTGCACTACGCCCCGATTTTCCAGCAGAGGGCGCCACAGCACAGAGTCGGAAGCTGCTGAGCTCCCTGGAAGGCTCCTACCTGGTGTCTCGGCAGCGTCTTACTGGGCCAGTCCGGGCCTGACTCGCTTCACTCTTAAGTGTAATGGTTTGACTGGATTACAGCCTGTCATTACTTGTATTCTTTCTGCTCAATTTAGATTAGAGATTGTGGCTGAGCGTGCCAACATGCTGATCTCATTACTCGGGAAGGGGCTTTTCCTTTGAAAAGAGAGTCGTTTTGTCTCCCTGCGGTGCTCACGCCAACAAATTGATATCTTATGTACTGTACTTACATTTCTGCCTTGGTGACGGCTACTCCAAGCACAACCAGATTTTTGGGGAGTTTTCATTTTTTTCCCAACCCCAAGAAAGCACAAACCATGTATCGAAGTCTGAATTCATGCCCCAGATATCGAGTCCACCCAGAGACTACCAGCGAGCGCGCGCTCACCCCCGGGGGGGTCATCTTTGTGCATCCTCGAGTTTGGATTTTTTATTTTTTTTTAAAGAGAAGTAGTAGAGCCAAGTTTATTTGCTACAATCTTTTTCCCTCTGCTTACATAGGACTGCAAGTTAAGCTAATTTACTGCTTTAACCCTGCTGTTGTCTTCGGTCAAAAACGACCGACCTTGAACTTCAATATTCTTTAAAATATTCAAGATGCGGCTCTGAAACCCGTGGCCGACCGACCCATCCTCATTTAAGTCAATCAACCACAAGTTTCAGAACCGCATCTTAAACACCCCAAAAAATACCAAAGTTCAAAATCTGTCTCCCCAGACCGAAGACAACAGCAGGGTTAAGGGCTCGTGCACACAGTGCTTTTCTGAAGTCTTTTATTTCTTGGGTAAATTCATTTTTGTGGGGGTTTTTTTGCAGCCTGTCAATTCTTTCATTATTTTTTCAGAATAAAAACTGGTTTCAGCACGAGATTCCATCTAAAAATATGCACAAATACCGCACGATTTACTGCAATTTTCCAGCAGTTTCTTAAGTCTTTCCTGCAAGAAATAGAAAAGCCAACTGCAAATGTTCCATATGAACATTCTTTAAGGGCTTGGTCACACATCGTGGTTTTCTTATGCATGGTTTCTGTCTTCTTTTTCTTTGGATGTGGAAATATTGCAACATTTTGCACTAACTGAAAAATTACATTTCCAAAATCTCATTCACATGGTGCTTTTTTTTACCTTGGGTTTTTGGGTCTGTAGTGCCTTTTCTTGTTAGTTTATTTATTTTTCCATTTGAGATCATTAAGGTTTAGCAACCAAAAACCACATCCAAAAACACGCCGAATTTCAGCTTCAGGTTTCTGTGCCATTCCTCTGTTCCTCCTGGAAATGTACGAGCCATTTGGGTGTTACCGGTTAGTGTGCGCACTGACACTGCCGACAGGTCCAGACTCTCCAGAGACACAAGGGGAAAATGGTTGGTCCTGGTGCAGTTCTACGCCCCTTAGTCTTGTGCAGTCACTTCTGAAGCCCCCCAGGAATGACACTATGTCCGCAGCCCCAATTCAAGAATAAACAGTTCTCACAAAAGCAGCCAGACGTGAACCCCGCCGCGATTTATGTCCCCGGCAGCCGAGGCCGCAGCCTAATCCTGGCTGTGCACACACATCCATCAGCGGGTTTTCATTCTTCGGCCACTTTCCCCCCCCTTGTATTTTTTACGCCCTCTTACGCCTAAATGTCGCCCCGAATTGTGCGTGTAAGATCCGCTCACCCCCTCGTCTGCCGCTGCATTAATAATGGCTTTACGCCGTGACTCGCTGTTCCTGTCGCGCTCATTGTTTGGGGGGTGGGGGGGCACTGCCGGAAGCTTTTCCAGGCCTCATTTAAGTCCTTTCACGTCTGCCGAGTTCAGAGGTTTGTTGCACGGGGTCATCCCACTTATTTTCTATGGATTTACACTTTATTTTGTCTTTTTTTAGCAGGTAAATATGGACTTATGGGGGCGTTGTAGGAAGTTGTTGGGCTCGTTGACACGCACAGTGGGAAGAGATGTGACATGGGCGACGTCTAGGGTGGGCAGCCGCACTTCTGCAAAAGCTCCAGAGAGAATGGGGTGACTGTAAAAGCTCTATAAAGTGATTACTGATCACTGGGACCACCACAGCTCCAGACCACCCTCTCATTCATGTGTGAAATTCACAGCGCTGGGCCACCTGACTGCATCCAGTCCCAGAGATCAGACCACCGCTGATCACACAGTGATTGCACATCCTGGCTACATGTCATTACTGTAGAAAATCAGAAGCCCCCTTTAACATTTGCTAATCCCTGTCCAAATCCATTGTGGGAGCATGGCGACTGTGCCAAACCTCCTCTTGTAGTGATGGAAAGGACCATGTGCCATAATGCTGTAGCACAATGGATAGCGTTTGTGTTTTGTTTTTTTTTTCTTTTTTATATACTTACTAGATGGTGGCCCGATTCTAACGCATCGGGTATTCTAGAATATGTATGTATGTATATAGCAGCCACATAGCATATAGCACAGGCCACGTAGTATATAGGAGCCATGTAGTATATAGCAGACAAATACTACGTGGCCTGTCCTATATACTATGTGGCTGCTATATACATACATATTGTAGAATACCCGATGCGTTAATACAGGCCACGCAGTATATAACAGTGGCCACGCAGTATATAACACAGCCACGTACTATATAACACAGCCACGTACTATATAACACAGCCCACGCAGTATATAGCAGCCATGCAGTATATAACACAGGCGACATAGTATATAACACAGGCCACGCAGTATATAACACTGGCCACGTAATATATAGCACAGCCCACACAGTATATAGCAGCCACGTAGTATATAACACTGCCCACGCAGTATATAGCAGCCACGCAGTATATAACACTGCCTATGTAGTATATAGCAGCCACGCGGTATCTAACAGCCCACGTAGTAAACAGCAGTGTGGGCACATATCCCTGTTAAAAAAAAAAATAATTAAAATAAAAAAAATAGTTATACTCACCCCTGGGATCCACCGAAGCTCCGGCGATAGGCGCCTGGCTGCCGCCATCTTCCGTTCCCGGCGATGCATTGCGAAATTACCCAGATGACTTAGCGGTCTCGCGAGACCGCTAAGTCTTCTGGGTAATTTCTCAATGCATCGCTGGGAGCGGAAGATGGCGGCAGGCGCGTGCGGCTCGGCGGACTACGGAGGGTGAGTATAGCAGGTTTTTGATTATTTTGAACATTACATTTTTTTTACTATTGATGCCGTATAGACAGCATCAATAGTAAAAATTTGGGGACACACAGGGTTAATAGCAGCGGTTACGGAGTGCGTTACCCGCGGCATAACGCGGGCCGTTACCGCCGGCATTAACCCTGTGTGAGCGGTGACTGGAGGGGAGTATGCGGGCGACAGGCACTGACTGCGGGGAGTAAGGAGCGGCCATTTTCTTCCGTACTGTGCGCGTCACTGATTAATCATGGCTGTTTTGCCGCGACCAATCAGCGACTTGGATTTCCATGACAGACAGAGGCCGCGACCAATGAATATCCGTGACAGACAGAAAGACGGAAGTGACCCTTAGACAATTATATATATATATAGATGGTGTTTTTTTTTTCTTTACTTATGGTGTTGTTTTTTTTTTTTTTCTTATGTTGTTGCCTGACTCCTTTTGATCGTCGGTTAGGCTCCTTTTGACCGCCAGGAGTGCAAGGAGAAGGTGCGATCAGTCCTGATTGATGGATGAAACTTCCTTGGTAACATTTAAAGCTTTGGTTCACAGTTTCATTCACCATTGGGCAGGCGCATGAGAAATGTCTCGTTTTTATATCTCTACTGGCTGATGGTGGCCTAACAGAACGGTTCCTGTACCCGGACAACAGGCAGCAGTGGTCTTCGCCATCCAACCACGGGATCGGTGACATGCACTCTAACCATACCAGTAATACTTGGTGTTAAGGGTTTTTTTTTTTTGCACTCGCGGATGCTGCACTAGTGGTTGCTGCACTCGCGGATCCTCCTCTAACCTGTGACATGACGAAACAAAAAGAATTGATGAATAATGTCCTTAGATCTTTTTTGTCTTTTTCCTCAGATGCTAAAAGGCTTGTGGGCTTTCTGAGTAAGCCAGCTTCTCGCCTGACAGTCTGTGTGCCGCCATAGCGTGCCCAGCAGTGTGCATCGGAAAAATGTGCTAAGTCCTTATTCTCAGAAAAACTGGGGAAAGTGGGTTTGGCGAGTCCAGATACTGGCGAGGACGACTTCATACATCTCCCACGCAGGTTGCTGACAAAAAAGCAATATATCTGAAATGTGCTGAGCAGCCTACATTTTCTTCCAATAGTTTTACTGCTTTCCCATGGCTCAAATAAGCTGGAGATAGAGATGAGGGAGACTATCGTCGGAGCCGAGCACATGTCCGTGCCATCATTGCAATAACCTACAGCGGAGGGTTGAGTGGTGACCATGTTTTGGGGGTTTGTGGGCTTTATATATCTAATATATAATTGCCTAGAATACTACTTCCTGCAATTTGTGCCAACTTCCGTGGCTTTGTCCGGAGCTAATGTCCGGAGCTAATGTCCGGAGCTAATGTCCGGAGCTAATGTCCGGAGATACGTGACGTCAACAGTGTCCAGTGTCTGATTGGTTGCCGCCTGCTGCGAGCGACCAATCAGTAACGTGCCGTACTGTGACACACTCCGCCCGCCATTTTGGTGTGATTTTTGAATTTTTACCTCACAGCAAGTTTCTACTGCGTGGAGGCGGGCCCAGTGACGTTGCTCTTCAAGCTCCTGACGAATTTCGTCAAAAAAATGATAATACCATTTACCAAAACTATATATATTTAGTTGTGAAGTGGTTCAGTGACATTTTCACACCAATTTTGAACTTTTGTTTGGTGTTTTCTCCATATACTGCCTATTATTTTTGTTCTTTCTTACTATTATTTATTGTATTATTCTTACATTTGAATAAATAAAGTATATATGGATTCTAGACTCCCGATTCTTTAGAATCGGGCTGCCATCTAGTATATATATATATATATATATATGTGTATATATATATATATATATATATATATATATATATATATATATATATATATATATATATATATATATATATATATATATATATATATTACACAAAGCATAGTAGTACGAGAAGTGCCGCTATGGAAGCCATCTTCTGCTTCTGCATTGGCTTTCCACATGCTCCTAGTTGGGGGTCCTCTGCAAAAAATCTATATAGATAGATATACAGTTAGGGCCACATATATTTGGACAGAGGCAACATTTTTCTAATTTTGGTTATAGACATTACCACAATGAATTTTAAACAAAACAATTCAGATGAAGTTGAAGTTCAAACTTTCAGCTTTCATTTGAAGGTATCCACATTGAAATTGGATGAAGGGTTTGGGAGTTTCAGCTCCTTTACATGTGCCACCCTGTTTTTAAAGGGACCAAAAGTAATTGGACACATCAAATAATTTTAAATAAAATGTTCATTTCTAGTACTTGGTTGAAAACCTTTTGTTGGCAATGACTGCCTGAAGTCTTGAACTTATGGACATCACCAGACGCTGTGTTTCCTCCTTTTTGATGCTCGGCCAGGCCTTCACTGCGGTGGTTTTCAGTTGCTGTTTGTTCGTGGGCCTTTGTCTGAAGTTTAGTCTTTAACAAGTGAAATGCTTCTCAATTGGGCTGAGGTCAGGTGACTTGGCCATTCAAGAATATTCCACTTCTTTGCTTTAATAAACTCCTGGGTTGCTTTGGCTTTATGTTTTGGGTCATTGTCCATCTGTAGTATGAAACGATGACCAATCAGTTTGGCTGGATCTGAGCACACAGTATGGCGTCTCTGAAGACCTCAGAATTCATTCGGCTGCTTCTGTCCTGTGTCCCGCCATCAATAAACACTAGTGACCCAGTGCCACTGGCAGCCATGCATGCCCAAGCCATCACACTGCCTCCGCCGTGTGTTACAGATGATGTGGTATGCTTTGGATCATGAGCTGTACCACGCCTTCGCCATGCTTTTCTCTTTCCATCATTCTGGTAGAGGTTGATCTTGGTTTCATCTGTCCAAAAATGTTCTTCCAGAACTGTGCGGCTTTTTTAGATGTTTTTTAGCCTTTTTATTCTTGATGCTTATGAGTGGCTGCACCTTGCAGTGAACCCTCAGCATTTACTTTCATGCAGTCTTCTCTTTATGGTAGATTTGGATATTGCTACGCCGACCTCCTGGAGAGTGTTGTTCACTTGGTCGGCTGTTGTGAAGGGGTTTCTCTTCACCATGGAGATTATTCTGCGATCATCCACCACTGTTGTCTTCCGTGGGCGCCCAGGTCTTTCTGCATTGATGAGTTCACCAGTGCTTTCTTTCTCAGGATGTACCAAACTGTAGATTTTACCACTCCTAATATTGTAGCAATTTCTCGGATGGGTTTTTTCTGTTTTCGCAGCTTAAGGATGGCGTGTTTCACCTGCATGGAGAGCTCCTTTACCGCATGTTTACTTCACAGCAAAACCTTCCAAATGCAAGCACCACACCTCAAATCAACTACAGGCCTTTTATCTGCTTAATTGAGAATGACATAACGAAGGGATTGCCCACATCTGTCCATGAAATAGCCTTGGAGTCAATTGTCCAATTACTTTTGGTCCCTTTAAAAACAGGGTGGCACATGTTAAGGAGCTGAAACTCCTAAACCCTTCATCCAATTTTAATGTGGATACCCTCAAATGAAAGCTGAAAGTCTGAACTTCAACTGCATCTGAATTGTATTGTTTAAAATTCATTGTGGTAATGTCTATAACCAAAATTAGAAAAATGTTGTCTCTGTCGAAATATATATGGACCTAACTGTACATACATACATGGTGGGCCATTTATATGGATACACCTAAACAAAATGGGAATGGTTGGTGATATTAACTTCCTGTTTGTGGCACATTAGTATGTGGGAGGAGGAAAACTTTTCAAGATGGGTGGGGACCATGGCGGCGATTTTGAAGTCGGCCTTTTTGGATCCAACTTTATTTTTTCCAATGGGAAGAGGGTCATGTGACACATCAGACTTATAGAGAATTTCACAAGAAAACAATGGTGTGCTTGGTTTTAACATATTTATTCTTTCATGAGCTATTTACAAGTTTATGACCACTTATAAAATGTGTTCAAAGTGCTGCCCATTGTGTTGGATTATCAATGCAAACCTCTTCTCCCACTCTTGACACACTGATGGCAACACCGCAGAAGAACTGGTAGCACAAGCTTCCAGTATCTGTTGTTTCAGATGCTGCACATCTCCTATCTAAACAGCATAGACACTGCCTTAAGATGACCCCAAAGACAAAAGTCTAAGGGGGTCAGATCGGGAGACCTTGGTGGCCATTCAACTGGCCCATCATGATGATGTGTTGCCCTCTTTATGTACTGAAGATGGCACATTCCCTGAGTTTTTCCGGCAAGATTGTGCACCACCACATTATGGGTGTCAGGTCCGAGCATTCCTACATGAACAGTTTCCTGGAAAGTGGATTGGTCGACGTGGGCCAGTAGAATGGCCACCAAGGTCTACACAATACTGACATTACAGCAAGAGATCGCAGAGGATACATTTTGTGAGGTAAAATATTTTTTAAAAACAGTCAGTGAAATATTTTACCTCACAAAATGAATCCACTGTGATCCCCTCCTGTAATGTCAGTATTGTCTTTTGCTTCCTCCCCTGCCCAGGAGTTGTGATATGCTCCATACACAGGTAGACACAGACAATTTTTAAAATGAGCATTTGTTTGTGGGGAAAACCCCTTTAATGTGACCGGCTTCCTCTGCCTGTAGACACATCACGCATCCGCCGCTGGGATCAGCCGAATGATTCACTGCACCAGTGCGTAATTCGCACAGGCGCAGTAAATCAGACCGCCACCATCTTTGTGCAGACAGATAGCGGTGGTCACATTAAAACTGCGCATGCGCTCCTGGTGTACAAAGATGAAGTCAGTGTATCATTCAGCTGATCACGGTGACAGTGTTCCGCTGGTAGTACTGCGCAAGAGGCTGTGTGAGAGTGTGTGTGAGTGGTGCGTACGGCGTATATAGTGTGTGTGTGGTGCGATGGTGGTACCGCGCAATGGGTTGGTACCAGCAGCAGTTTCCATATTGAGACACCCATCTCTTGGGTGTCCCAATATGGCGGTCGGTGAACTTCCTCCGCTTGAATTCTGGGATATGTGACATCTGGACAGGACAGGAAATGAAAACATTACAAGGCAATTAGATGGCTTCCATAGCGGCACTTCTTGTACTACTATGCTTTGCATGGCCGCCTCTGTGTTTTGAATAAGTTGAAGAGACACAAATATCCTCAAGTCGTCAATAATCCTGAATTTTGTAGCAGCTGAAGTGCATGTCCCATTTTAGTGTCTGGCTGCTCCATTCAGCATTTGCCCTAGACCTTCAGCCATTGTATAGGGAATATGCACAAAACTGGTGTTGACCCAGAATTAAGAGTCAGACAGGAAAAAATTGATTGGGTTGGATTGTGCTCATCCAGCTGTGCCCACAAAGTAGCTAACACTGGCAACCAAATGTTCACGTCGCTGTAAAGTCAAAAGCCCATGTGTTGTGAGTTCTGTTTTTGGGCTCCCTCTGGTGGTTACTGATGGTACTGGGTGACTTGTGTTCTCTGCGGTCTCTGGTGTCCACCTGTTCCATCAGGTTATGGGAGTTTCCTATTTAACCTGGCTTTTTTGTCATTTCCTCGCCGGCTATCAATGTAATCAGCGTGTCTTTTTACCTCTGCTCCCTGCGTCTGTTATCTTCAGGACAAGCTAAGTTTTGATTTTCCTGTTCCACGTTTTGCTTAATTTTTTGTCTTAGTCCAGCTTGCAGAGATGTGATTCCTTGCTGCTGGTTGCTCTAGTGGGCTGAAATTACTCCTCATGTTCCATGAGTTGGCACATGAGTTCAAGTAATTTCAGGATGGTTTTTTTGAAGGGTTTTTCGCTGACCGCGCAGTTCACTTTTGTATCCTCTGCTATCTAGCTTTAGCGGGCCTCATTTTTGCTGATTCTATTTTCATAACTACGTATGTGCTTTCCTCTCATTTCACCGTTATTACATGTGGGGGGCTGCTATTTCTGTGGGGTGTTTCTCTGGAGGCAAGTGAGGTCTGTGTTTCTTCTAATAGGGGAAGTTAATCCTTCGGCTGGCGCGAGATGTCTAAGAATCATCGTAGGCACGTTCCCCGGCTACTGCTAGTTGTGTGTTTAGGTTCAGGATCGCGGTCAGCTCAGGTTCCATCACCCTAGAGCTTGTTTTGTTTTTGTGCTTGTCCTTTTGTGATCCCCTGCCATTGGGATCATGACAGTATTGGTTATCGTTTTGGCTGAAGTAGGAGGAAAAGTAGTCTGAGGAAGTTTTTTTTTTTTCTCCTCCTCAGTGTTTGCTGCCTAGCCTTAATTGCAGCTTGACTGCTTCTTTCCTCCTCTTAATCCTTGAATGGCTCTGACCTCAGCTGTTTATCATGGACGTCCAGAGTTTGGCTTCCAGCCTGAATAATCTTGCTGCTAAGGTTCAAAATATACAAGATTTTGTTGTACATACGCCTATGTCTGAACCTAGAATTCCTGTCCCAGAGTTTTTTTCTGGAGATAGATCTAGTTTTCTGAATTTTAGGAACAATTGCAAGTTGTTTCTTTCTTTGAAATCTCGCTCCTCTGGAGACCCTGCTCAGCAGGTCAAGATTGTTATATCTTTCCTGCGGGATGACCCTCAGAATTGGGCATTTGCATTGGCACCAGGGGATCCTGCGTTGCTTAATGTGGATGCGTTTTTTCTGGCATTGGGTTTGCTCTATGAGGAACCTAACCTAGAGATTCAGGCTGAAAAAGCTTTATTGGCTCTCTCTCAGGGGCAAGATGAAGCAGAAATATATTGTCAGAAATTTCGGAAGTGGTCGGTGCTTACTCAGTGGAATGAGTGCGCTCTGGCTGCAAAATTCTGAGATGGCCTTTCTGAGGCCATTAAAGATGTTATGGTGGGGTTCCCGGCGCCTACAGGTCTGAATGAGTCTATGACTATGGCTATTCAGGTTGATCGGCGTTTACGGGAGCGCAAACCTGTGCACCATTTGGCGGTGTCTTCTGAACAGGCACCTGAGATAATGCAATGTGATCGAATTCAGTCCAGAAGTGAACGGCAAAATTATAGGCGGAAAAATGGATTGTGTTTTTATTGTGGTGATTCAGCTCATGTTATATCAGCATGCTCTAAATGCACAAAAAAGGTTGATAAGTCTGTTGCCATTGGTACTTTACAGTCTAAGTTCATTCTGTCTGTGACGCTGATTTGTTCATTATCATCCATTTCCGTCGATGCCTATGTGGATTCAGGCGCTGCCCTGAGTCTTATGGATTGGTCATTTGCCAATCGCTGTGGGTTTAGTCTGGAGCCTCTGGAAGTTCCTATTCCTTTGAAAGGAATTGACTCTACACCTTTGGCTATGAATAAGCCTCAGTACTGGACACAAGTGACCATGCGTATGACTCCCGTTCATCAGGAGGTGATTCGCTTCCTGGTACTGTATAATTTACATGATGTCTTAGTGCTTGGTCTGCCATGGTTACAAACTCCTAACCCAGTCCTGGACTGGAAAACAATGTCTGTGTTAAGCTGGGGATGTCAGGGGGTTCATGATGATGCATCTCCGATTTCTATCGCTTCATCTACTCCTTCTGAGGTTCCGGTATTTTTGTCTGATTATCGGGAGGTTTTTGAGGAGCCTAAGCTCAGTTCGCTTCCTCCTCACAGGGATTGCGATTGTGCTATAGATTTGATTCCCGGCAGTAAATTCCCTAAAGGTCGTTTGTTCAATCTGTCAGTGCCAGAGCATACTGCTATGCGGAATTATGTTAAGGAGTCCTTGGAAAAGGGACATATCCGTCCATCTTCGTCCCCTTTGGGAGCAGGTTTTTTTTTTGTGGCCAAAAAAGATGGTTCCTTGAGGCCTTGCATAGATTATCGTCTTTTGAATAAGATTACAGTCAAATATCAGTATCCTTTGCCATTGTTGACTGATTTGTTCGCTCGCATTAAGGGGGCTAAATGGTTCACTAAGATTGATCTTCGGGGTGCGTATAATCTTGTGCGGATAAGGCAGGGTGATGAGTGGAAAACCGCATTTAATACGCCTGAGGGCCATTTCGAGTATTTGGTGATGCCTTTTGGACTTTCTAATGCTCCTTCTGTCTTCCAGTCTTTTATGCACGATATTTTCCGTGAATATCTGGATAAATTTATTATCGTGTATTTGGATGATGTTTTGGTTTTTTCTGATGACTGGGAGTCTCATGTTCAGCAGGTCAGGAAGGTGTTTCAGGTCCTGCGGGCCAATTCTTTGTTTGTAAAGGGTTCTAAATGTCTCTTTGGAGTCCAGAAGATTTCTTTTTTGGGGTATATTTTTTCCCCTTCTACTATTGAGATGGATCCCGTCAAGGTTCAGGCTATTTGTGACTGGACGCAGCCTACATCTCTTAAGAGTCTACAGAAGTTCTTGGGCTTTGCTAATTTTTATCGTCGCTTCATAACTAATTTTTCTAGTGTTGTTAAGCCTTTGACGGATTTGACTAAAAAGGTGCTGATGTTACTGATTGGTCTCCTGCGGCTGTGGAGGCCTTTCAGGAACTTAAGCGCCGGTTTTCTTCTGCTCCTGTGTTGCGTCAGCCAGATACGTCGCTTCCTTTTCAGGTTGAGGTCGATGCTTCCGAGATCGGAGCGGGGGCGGTTTTGTCACAGAGAAGCTCCGATGGCTTAGTGATGAAGCCATGTGCGTTCTTTTCTAGAAAATTTTCGCCCGCTGAACAGAATTATGATGTTGGTAATCGGGAGCTTTTGGCCATGAAGTGGGCATTTGAGGAGTGGCGTCATTGGCTTGAGGGTGCTAGACATCGTGTGGTGGTCTTGACTGATCACAAAAATCTGATGTACCTTGAGTCTGCCAAGCGTCTGAATCCTAGACAGGCTCGTTGGTCACTGTTTTTCTCCCGTTTCAATTTTGTGGTTTCATACCTGCCAGGTTCAAAGAATGTGAAGGCGGATGCTCTTTCTAGGAGTTTTGTGCCTGACTCCCCTGGAAATTCTGAGCCCACTGGTATCCTTAGGGATGGGGTGATTTTGTCGGCTGTCTCCCCAGACTTGCGACGTGCTTTGCAGGAGTTTCAGGCGGATAAACCTGATCGTTGTCCGCCGGAAAGACTGTTTGTTCCGGATAATTGGACCAGTAGAGTCATCTCCGAGGTCCATTCTTCTGTGTTGGCAGGTCATCCTGGAATATTTGGTACTAGAGACTTGGTGGCCAGGTCTTTTTGGTGGCCTTCCCTGTCGAGGGATGTGCGTTCTTTCGTGCAGTCTTGTGGAGTTTGCGCTCGGGCTAAGCCTTGCTGTTCTCGGGCCAGTGGATTGTTGTTACCTTTGCCTATCCCGAAGAGGCCTTGGACGCACATTTCCATGGACTTTATTTCGGATCTCCCTGTCTCTCAAAAAATGTCCGTCATATGGGTTGTGTGTGACCGCTTTTCTAAGATGGTTCATCTGGTACCCTTGCCTAAGTTACCTTCCTCCTCTGAGTTGGTCCCTCTGTTTTTTCAAAACGTGGTCCGTCTGCATGGCATTCCGGAGAACATCGTTTCTGACAGGGGATCCCAGTTTGTGTCTAGATTTTGGCAGACGTTCTGTGCTAAGATGGGCATTGATTTGTCCTTTTCGTCTGCATTCCATCCTCAGACGAATGGCCAGACGGAACGAACTAATCAGACTTTAGAAACTTATTTAAGGTGTTTTGTTTCTGCTGATCAAGATGACTGGGTTTCCTTTTTGCCGCTTGCCGAGTTTGCCCTTAATAATCGGGCTAGTTCTGCTACCTTGGTGTCTCCTTTCTTTTGTAATTCGGGGTTTCATCCTCGTTTTTCCTCTGGTCAGGTGGAGCCTTCTGATTGTCCTGGAGTGGACATGGTGGTGGATAGGTTGCATCGGATTTGGAGTCATGTGGTGGACAATTTGAAGTTGTCCCAGGAGAGGGCTCAGCAGTTTGCTAATAGCCGTCGCCGCTTGGGTCCTCGACTTCTTGTTGGGGACTTGGTGTGGTTGTCTTCTCGTTTTGTTCCCATGAAGGTCTCTTCTCCTAAGTTCAAGCCTCGGTTCATCGGTCCCTATAGGATCTTGGAAATTCTTAACCCTGTGTCGTTTCGTTTGGATCTCCCGGCATCGTTTGCTATTCATAATGTGTTCCATCGGTCGTTGTTGCGGAAGTATGAGGTACCTGTCGTTCCTTCGCTTGAGCCTCCTGCTCCGGTGCTGGTGGAGGGTGAATTGGAGTATGTTGTGGAGAAGATCTTGGATTCTCGTGTTTCCAGACGCAAACTCCAGTATTTGGTCAAGTGGAAGGGTTATGGTCAGGAGGATAATTCTTGGGTGATTGCCTCTGATGTTCATGCTGCCGATTTGGTCCGTGCTTTTCATAGGGCTCATCCTGGTCGCCCTGGTGGTTCTCGTGAGGGTTCGGTGACCCCTCCTCAAGGGGGGGGTACTGTTGTGAGTTCTGTTTTTGGGCTCCCTCTGGTGGTTACTGATGGTACTGGGTGACTTGTGTTCTCTGCGGTCTCTGGTGTCCACCTGTTCCATCAGGTTACGGGGGTTTCCTATTTAACCTGGCTTTTTTGTCCTTTCCTCGCCGGCTATCAATGTAATCAGAGTGTCTTTTTACCTCTGCTCCCTGCGTCTGTTATCTTCAGGACAAGCTAAGTTTTGATTTTCCTGTTCCACGTTTTGCTTAATTTTTTGTCTTAGTCCAGCTTGCAGAGATGTGATTCCTTGCTGCTGGTTGCTCTAGTGGGCTGAAATTACTCCTCATGTTCCATGAGTTGGCACATGAGTTCAAGTAATTTCAGGATGGTTTTTTTGAAGGGTTTTTCGCTGACCGCGCAGTTCACTTTTGTATCCTCTGCTATCTAGCTTTAGCGGGCCTCATTTTTGCTGATTCTATTTTCATAACTACGTATGTGCTTTCCTCTCATTTCACCGTTATTACATGTGGGGGGCTGCTATTTCTGTGGGGTGTTTCTCTGGAGGCAAGTGAGGTCTGTGTTTCTTCTTATAGGGGAAGTTAATCCTTCGGCTGGTGCGAGACGTCTAGGAATCATCGTAGGCACGTTCCCCGGCTACTGCTAGTTGTGTGTTTAGGTTCAGGATCGCGGTCAGCTCAGGTTCCATCACCCTAGAGCTTGTTTTGTTTTTGTGCTTGTCCTTTTGTGATCCCCTGCCATTGGGATCATGACACCCATGGGCTACCACATTATCTGAGCGGAGTTGAGTGCCCTAACGACTAGGCTTTTCATCAGATTTGGACCTACCGACTTTGCTGTTTCCTCGCTGTTGTCTAAGTAGCATGGCAAGGAGAATCTAAAAGTTTTTACTTTTTGAGGCGCATCACATGAACTCTCCTCTCGGCACCTACTACCCTCTCCGTCACTTTTAGGCACCTCCTTTCGTTTCCTGATGTCCATGCTGACTATGGCGAGGGGGCGATGGATCCTGACGTTCACCACCAACCTGTTTCTGCATGTAATTTCTTTGAGGTTTGGTGGTGTCGCCCAGCCATTACAAATAACGCCTGTAGTGGATTTACTATTTACACAACCTTCCTTTCTAACCCTTTAACTGCTTTATTAAAATAACGCCTGTAGTAGATTCCCTTTTTACACGAACTTCCTTTCTAACCCTTTAACTGCCTGATTACTCTCCCTGGTGAAGATCTTTGTCAGACTGCCTGGAGCTGAAGCCAGCTATTCTTGGAGTATGCTTCTGGATCCAATTCTGTCATCGTCCCTCTCTCTGAACTGGCACGTCGACACATCTTCAGTCAACTCGCTCCTCCAGCCAGCAGCTACTCCGTGGACACAACCCAAGGGCCTTAGCTTTAAAGAGCAGATTTCATACAAAGTAGAGGAGCTAGTGTCATGGATAATGGCAGAAACTAGGTGTCAGTGTAGTAGGACTTTATAGATTCCCTACTTTGGGCCATTAGATGTCAGGAAGCGAGGGGCATAGTTCTTCCTCCCATTTTATGCAGGAACAGCCAAGGGACACTGGTGCCGGTAGACCAAAATAGAGAATTTAAATTAACCCAATATCATGCGGGTCAGAAACACTGAAATTTAGGGAACTTTTTTATATATTTTTTTTTTCCCGTCTTCTCCGGCTGTGCTTTTTTTGTGCTGGCTCTGCCTGCTCGTCTCCCATGTAAGACAGCACGTTGTAGGGCCGTACCAAGCTGGCACAGAGACTTGTGTTTCTTACACATTCTGTACAGCCCGAGTGCTTCAGATAAAGGATTCGGTGTCTGAATTCTCTTCGGATGAACGGAGTACGACATGGCATTACGGAGGACAATTGGCCGTCTGTAAAGGGCAGAGACAGCATGGCTGACTTGTAAATGTTCTGCTTGATTAGGATGTAAAAAATGTATTTATTTTTTTGGAAGTGAAAGCTTAGGGATCATTGCACAGCACAGCGTATCCATTGTCATGAGCCGCTTCTGTAGCAGCAGATTTATCCCAGGACTTGGCGTCCTTATAAATATGAAAAAAGACAGACGTCTGTTGGCAGCATTAGACGCCCGATGACCCAGTTGTGCCCTCAAATCTTCTAAGCTGATCAGCTTCCTGCCTTCGGTAAGGTGGCACTGTCTGCCTGCTGTGCCGGACCGATCTGTGCCAGCAGAGGAGATGATCCGGAGTTTCTGCATCAAGCCGCTCCCCTCCCTTGGTAAACACGCGGTTTTAGAGGGCTTGTTCCGAAAAATTAGTCAGTCTTGCATGGAAAACTGGAACGTCTACAAACTTGTGCCATTCTCCTCGCTTTGATCTGAGGCTGGTGTGTCCTGTTAGAACTTGCTGCAGTTGTCGTAGTGGAGCCGTCGTCTTCAGTTACTGCTGCACTGTGCTCGCCTGTGTCCGGCACTGGGTGAAGGCAAAATTGCCATGTGCGGAACTGGCCGAGGCATCTGGCAAGAGTTGTGCAAGGAGGTCCTACACAAAGCACCATAACAGGAGTCAGCAAGTAGCGAGATAACACAAAGGGAGCAGGAGACGTTCCCAAATAAAGGTGGTAATGCACCCCATGCCATGGTGGTGAGGGAAGGGGAGTGTATGGGGTCGAGGAACCACAAAGCAATCAGGTGGTGGCACCTTCACATGGTGAACAATCATGATGAGGGTAGAGGAATGCAGCCCTCCACCGTGGCATCAGAGATGAGGGTCCTGCCTGTCCACGTGTCATAGCAGGTTGGCGGGGTAAGATAGACGAGGCTGTGTACAAAGCTAATTGTATCAGTTGTGTCTACCCAGAAAAACTTTTAAAACTTTATTTTTTTTAAGTTTTTCAAACCATGGTTTAAAGGGCCACATTAGGACTTATGGTAGTTTGGGGAAGGTGTGGTCCCTGTATTATAGAGCGACTTACAATACTACGTTTTACCCTGACAGTCGCTGGCTGCAACTTTCCCTCCCGGCCGCCCTAAAAAAAAATCAGCTCTTTTCTGGGAATGGGACCCAGGTGAACTTTTTTTTTTTTCTTTTTTGAGGTTGGCTCTTAGGATGGGGTCTTCTTTTAAATAGTTTCTTGTGAAAAATGCATAAACCCTTTCAGCAATAGGCAATTTTTCATTTTTTGCATTTCTGTTTTCTCCTCTTTTCTCAACGCATAATTCTACCATTGTTTTTTTGCTTTTGTTTTTACAGGGTGCAAAAAAAATATATAACTTTTTTTAATTTTTTTAGTTAATGGATCTGAATGAGGTCTTGTTTTTTTTTTTTTTCTTCAAATTGATACGATTTAAGGATATATAGGATGATTTAATGGCTTTTATTGAATAGAGGGGGGATATGTGGAGACAAAAGAACAATTATGGATCTTCTACTTTGTCTTTTTCTTTTCAGCGCTTTTTGTACTGTTTGTACTGTCACGTCTGCTACAGGCTGGTGCCGGCTGTATGATACAGCCAAGGTCGGCCGGTATGGAGCGAGTTCAGCTCCTGAGCCATGCACGCGATCTGTGATGACAATGTGACAACCCGCGATGTTCATCGGGGAAATTTACGGCATGTCATTGGGATATCCCTTAAAGTGTGATCTGCAATGTTCGGAGCTCTCATACTAAGAAATGGAGAGCATTTCCTGATGACGTGCAGTGAGACCCACATCTAGCAGAGATAATGAGATATCATGAAAGCTCCAGTTGGCGCACTTTTTACGTGAGGGGGGGTTTTATAGTAGCATTTTAGGAGGAAGACCTGTAAAAAAAAAAAAAAAAAAAAAAACACTTAAGATTTTGCAGGTAGACTTTTCAATAATTTGCTAAAGACGTAAAAGAAAAAATTGGACAAGCAAAAAAAAAAAAAAAAAGTTGCAAAATGCAGAAAAAACACAGTGTGTGAATCCAGCCCCATATTCCATCTGCTGTCTGAGCTGTCATTGTGCAGAGGCACAGTCTCGGCCGTCACCCTCTCTCCGGGTGCGCCTCGTTTCTCTGAACCAGTGTGACGGTTCTTGTTTTGTAACCGTTGGGGAAATGGCGCGGTCATCAGGTTTTTCTGGGTTTCATGAGAAGACTGCAGATACGGTTACACGACTAGAAAACAGGAAGGAGGCCGCAGTGATTCTACCCACTTGTCTGCAGATTTTTAATAGGAGGTAATTCAGTGGTGAGACACATTCGTTAAACATTTCTCAATTGTGTCACATGTTGTCTGCGGCATGAGCCGGTTTAACCATTTACTGCACTGCTTCCTCTTCGCTACTGCCATGTTTCCTGCCTCAAACGGTGAAGATTTAGATTGATGAACTTGTAGAACTACAGTTACCAGCTTCTGTTTTCATCCTTTAGTAATAATGTCTCTCTCATTAAGCACTTAAATGGCCTATAAGACGCCCATGAAGGGTTAATCTAGTCTGTGCCGAGAGGCTGCGCTAAACGGTTCTCATAAAAGATCTTGGCATCCAACTGAAAAGGAAACTATTGAGAGTTCCTGTATGTATGGCATCAGCTCTCTGCCAATCAGCATGTTCAGAAAGGCTTCTTGCCATGTTGATTGGCTGAGGGGAGATGGCGGAATGCTCTGCCCTGCTGTCCTGTTCAGCTGGATGTGTGAATTCCTTTCTATCTCCCCAGCTGCGCACAAACCTGGGGACACTAGTAGTTATCCCATTGGGGACACATGGGAAGTGGCAAAATAATGTTGTGCTACTGGTTACGATGGGAGGATGGCACTGATAATAGGTAGGAAGGTGTGGGATATTGTTTCTTTCTTTTGGACAAGTAGAAATAGGGCTCACCTAGTCAGAAGCCACATTCTGCTTCCCCCAAAATGTATCCACTGAGCCTCTCCCCGTCTGTGATCTGATGGGAAAGCAGATCTGCCTCATAGTAAATCCTTCTGCTAATTCACTGTCTCATCAGGAGCCATGGTGGCGCGGCACAGTGACTCATTGTTCCCGAGGACAGAGCAGCTCCACTTTGGGGAATTCCTGGGCCATTGTTGGTGGCCATGTTTTTAATATTTCTGCAATAAACTATTTGTTGTTTAAGGGATTCTTGCGGTTTGGCAAGACCTTTCCCAAAGTTTTAGGCCATTGTTTTCAGGCATCTCCAAATCCATCGCTTCTTAGGCCAGATTTCAGCTCTGGAAAAGAGCTTGAACTGATTTCTCATGGCTGGGATCTTCTGAAGACCATTATACCCAATAATAAGTGACAGCCGTGGTGTAGGAAGGGTTAACGTCCCATTTTCAATGGGTTAAGCCCATGGCTTCTACCTGGCGCATACCTCATTCTATATGTCCAAGAAACGAGAGTAGGAAACCCGAGAGCCCGGCCCCATACATTGTCCGGTCTCTAGTCTGACGCCTGCTGGCTGCCATATACTGCTGGCCGTGTGACTCTAAAGACCTTCCCCACATATAAAGCCCTCTTGAAGGGTTCATCAATGAAGGCCATAGTGGTCAGGGTTAATCGGCACCACCAGCGGTCTCCTTGTAACGCCTGGCCTCGTCCGGTCGTCCAGAGGAGGAGACGCTGGGTGTTTGTAGCCATTCTGGCTATTAGATGATTGTACAGAGTATCAGACTCGTCATCTGTTAACCAGAAACCCATTCTAATATATTTCATGGTGGGTTTTCCAACTTAAGGAGTTTTTATTCAAAAAATGAATGAAGTATACTTACCTTTCTAAACACCACTGTTACATGTATAACACTGGTCCATGTCTCTCTAGTAGGGGTGCTGTTTCGCGCTTGCTCTCCGTCTGTCTCGCTTGCTCTCCGTCTGTCTCGCTTGCTCTCCGTCTGTCTCGCTTGCTCGCTCTCCGTCTGTCTCGCTTGCTCGCTCTCCGTCTGCCTCGCTTGCTCGCTCTCCGTCTGCCTCGCTTGCTCGCTCTCCGTCTGCCTCGCTTGCTCGCTCTCCGTCTGCCTCGCTTGCTCGCTCTCCGTCTGCCTCGCTTACTCGCTCTCCGTCTGCCTCGCTTGCTCGCTCTCCGTCTGCCTCGCTCGCTCTCTGTCTGCCTCGCTCGCTTGCTTTCTCGCTTGCGCTCTCTGTCTGCCTCGCTCGCTCTCTGTCTGCCTCGCTCGCTTGCTTTCTCGCTTGCGCTCTCTGTCTGCCTCGCTCGCTTGCTTTCTCTGTCTGCCTCGCTTGCTTTCTCTCCGTCTGCCTCTCTTTTACGCTCGCTCTCTTTTACGCTCTTTTCCTTCTCACGCACTTTATCACATTACGGGCAGATGGCAGTCTCGCTGTACATTTGTGTCACTTGCCCGTGAGATAAGTGTTAGACGATCACAGGGCGCACAGTGCTTTACTTCCATACAATGTTATAGGACTTATTTTATTGTGCTGCTGATTACGGATGATCATGGAAAGAGTGCGCAGAGTATTTAAGACTTCTGAGGTTACCAAGTTCTCCTTTTTGCTTTTTCATCTGAAATGTGACTCTTCATGACTAGCTGTTTGGGATGGGACTCCTCCAAACCACACTCATCCCGTTCCCTGGAGAATGGTCAGCGCTCGCTGCCAGCCGGGCTCTGTGACCGCTCTGCCCATCACTGCTGCATAGCGCTCAGCACATTTTGTCGGTTCTTCCGCTGTCCTTTTAACCCTTCACAATTTTAAAATCTCTGTACTTTCCAATAATCGGGATCAATTTCCATTTTTATTTTTACAGTTCACAGAGTGTAAATTCAATACTTGGACGCTCAGGATATGTTTGTGTTAATATTTTAGGTTTTCGTTTCTCATTGGCTGCCGTAGTTTTGTTATACAGTGTGTAAACATTTGCAGCCAACTTAAATCTTGACTCTTTAATACATCCAAAATAAGAATAAGAGGCTGTGTCCCCAAATTCTACAATACAACCTGCAAACTTTATTTAAAAATATCTTAGATTTGATGACGCTGGTGTATTTACTTTGAAAATCCACGTTATTATGGGTGTATAATCTTTTTTTAAATGTTATATAAATATTGAAAGGATTTTTTTCTTAGAGCAGCTTGTCGGGGGGCGGAGATGAAACAGCTGTCAATCAGGCTGGGTGGGTGGAGAACACACAGCGGGCAGGCTTAGTGTGCGGAGACGGAATAGACTTGGAATTTTCAAAGTAAGTGCACCAGTCTACTCAGGTATAAAAGATCTATTTAATGTATTTACTTTGTGATGACAGATCCCCCTTAACATTTCATGGGAATTAAAAGTATAAAATACATGTAAAGCCGGACTTAAAGCTGAGACTAATCTTTGATTTTTGCTATGTTGTCCTAAACTCCTAAGCATCATTTCAGCTTTAACCCACCATTGTGTTTTTGGCTGCTTTTTGCATGTTTGCCGCTAGGAATGAGGCTTCTTTTTTTTCCCATAATAAAGATCCCAACATATTTTGTTTCACAGCCCTTTGAAAAGGAAAATTTGTCTTAGAGCTCCAATCTTAAAGGGGTTGTGCCAAGTTTGGAATAATCCTCATCCATTTACCCGGGGCTCTTCAGAGTCCAGGTTCTCTGGATTGCTGCAATCCCACCTGTCGGCCCATTAGAAATCAGAAAGTTATCCCCTGACTAATGAATAGCGGATAACGTCCAAACGCGGCACAATTCTTAAAGGGAACCTGTCATGTCATTTTTAGCATTTAAACGGTCCCCAGTGCGTTGCTAGTGATGCAATGTGCACCACTAATGTGTTTTTATTATTAAAAATTGTATTGCAATCATGTGCAAAAAGCACTTTATAATGTTAGATCATACCAAGCAGCTCCCCATGCTTGCATCTTGATGAGCGGCTCCGCGCTTGGGTCTTGGCGAGTGGCTCTCCGCTCTTGGGTCTTGACGAGCGGCTCCCCGCGCTAGCGTCTTGATGAGCGGCTCTCCGCTCTTGGGTCTTGACGAGCGACTCCACCGCTTGCGTCTTGACAAGCGTCTTGACGAGCGGCTCCCCCGCTTGAGTCTTGACTAGCGGCTTCCCCTGGATGTGTCTTGACGAGCGGCTCCCGGCACTTGGGTCTTGACGAGCGGCTCCCCGAACTTGGGTCTTGACACGGCTCCCCGCGATTACATCTTGACGAGCGGCTCCCCGCACTTGCGTCTTGACGAGCGGCTCCCCGCGCTTGCGTCTTGACGAGCGGCTCCCCGCGCTTGCGTCTTGACGAGCGGCACCCCCCCGCTTGCGTCTTGACGAGCGGCTCCCCGCGGTTGCGTCTTGACGAGCGGCTCCCCGCGCTTGCGTCTTGACGAGCGGCTCCCCGCGCTTGCGTCTCGACGAGCGGCTCCCCGCGCTTGCGTCTTGACAAGCGGCTCCCCTCCGCGTGCGCACTGAAGTTGTGTGTAGTACCCAGCGTCACTGACTGTTTGCGGCCCGAGCCACTCGTCATGGCGCATGTGCGGTTCCCTAATTGACTCTGCCGAAGCGCGGCTCCCCGATATTAATTGCGCAAGCGCGGGATTTTTCACAGCGGATTCGAGTGGCGTCTGAGTAACCCCAGGAACATCATTCAGATTGTGTGGATGACGACAGCCGTGACTGAATAAAGTGAAGCCCATCCCTATGACTAAATGAGCAGGTCCGATCTAACGATATAAAGTGCTTTTGGCACATAATGACAGCGCCATTTTTAACAGAAAAAACACACTGGGGACAGTTTTTAGATTGTAAAAATGACATGACTGATTCCTTTTAAAAAGGATTGTAGGAAACATGAAGAAAAAAATCTGTTTGTTTTTTTTTCCAGTCCATAGAGTAGGCCCAGTATGGCAGATCTTCCTATACACTAGAGTGGCGCTGTATGGCAGTAAAAAGAAAAGCAGACTAGTTTATTTTTCAAATCTGGTACATTGCTTGCCTTGTACGTGCACAGGCCGGCCATCGCAGACAGTTGCTCGGGCTGGTACGGCCTGGAACTGAATCCTGCAGGTAATTGCATGGTAGTGCATGCTCATTCTCAAACGCATTGAATTGACAATGTCTCCTGCTCACATGAAATGCCGCTTTAATGTTCTGCCTGCGCCAATTACCAGCATCTGAGGGTTTCAGGCACAAGAACCTCTTTCATTGTTAAAAATAACGTGATCAGATTTCTCAAAGGAAAATTTCCCTTTTTTCCCCTCCCTCTCTCTTTCTCTCGTTTCCCCCTTGTCTTTCAGTTCTGCCTGCCGCCACTTGCGGAGATACTTACATGTACTGGACAAAATGTATTTTCCTCCCTCTCACTGCTCCACGCTGCAGCATTGCTTCACCAGTCTCAGTGACAATGGAGAGGAGCTCTTGTCTATAACTTGTTCTCATATACTCCGATCCTATGCCTCCAGGTTATTAATCTCTGCTCGCTATCTGCATGCTGCATGCTCCTGTGTACAGTCCGTGTCCGTTACCTGTGTCGTGGGTGCATGGCAACTTATAATGTGTCTGCTTATATCATGTGAACCTGAGTTACCTCCTGTGTTATACTCCAGAGCTGCACTCACTATTCTGCTGGTGCAGTCACTGTGTACATACATTACATTACTGATCCTGAGTTACATCCTGTATTATACCCCAGAGCTGCACTCACTATTCTGCTGGTGGAATCACTGTGTACATACATTACTGATCCTGAGTTACATCCTGTATTATACTCCAGAGCTGCACTCACTATTCTGCTGGTGGAGTCACTGTGTAAATACATTACATTACTGATCGTGAGTTACATCCTGTATTATACCCCAGAGCTGCACTTACTATTCTGCTGGTGCAGTCACTGTGTACATACATTACATTACTGATCCTGAGTTACATCCTGTATTATACTCCAGAGCTGCACTCACTATTCTGCTGGTGGAGTCACTGTGTACATACATTACATTACTGATCCTGTACTGATCCTGAGTTACATCATGTATTATACCCCAGAGCTGCACTTACTATTCTGCTGGTGCAGTCACTGTGTACATACATTACATTACTGATCCTGAGTTATAGCCTGTATTATACCCCAGAGCTGCACTCACTATTCTGCTGGTGGAGTCACTGTGTACATACATCACATTACTGATCCTGAGTTACATCCTGTATTATACCCCAGAGCTGCACTCACTATTCTGCTGGTGCAGTCACTGTGTACATACATTACAATACTGATCCTGAGTTATATCCTGTATTATACTCCAGAGCTGCACTCACTATTCTGCTGGTGCAGTCACTGTGTACATACATCACATTACTGATCCTGAGTTACATCCTGTATTATAGCCCAGAGCTGCACTCACTATTCTGCTGGTGCAGTCACTGTGTACATACATTACATTACTGATCGTGAGTTACATCCTGTATTATACCCCAGAGCTGCACTCACTATTCTGCTGGTGCAGTCACTGTGTACATACATTACAATACTGATCCTGAGTTATATCCTGTATTATACTCCAGAGCTGCACTCACTATTCTGCTGGTGCAGTCACTGTGTACATACATTACATTACTGATCCTGAGTTACATCCTGTATTATACCCCAGAGCTGCACTCACTA
Source organism: Ranitomeya imitator (assembly GCF_032444005.1). Taxonomy (NCBI): domain Eukaryota; kingdom Metazoa; phylum Chordata; class Amphibia; order Anura; family Dendrobatidae; genus Ranitomeya; species Ranitomeya imitator. The sequence goes on along the minus strand of NC_091282.1, from coordinate 54,332,410 downwards.
TTCTGCTGGTGCAGTCACTGTGTACATACATTACATTACTGATCCTGAGTTACCTCCTGTATTATACTCCAGAGCTGCACTCACTATTCTGCTGGTGCAGTCACTGTGTACATACATTACATTACTGATCCTGAGTTACATCCTGTATTATACTCCAGAGCTGCACTCACTATTCTGCTGGTGCAGTCACTGTGTGCATACATTACATTACTGATCGTGAGTTACATCCTGTATTACACTCCAGAGCTGCACTCACTATTCTGCTGGTGCAGTCACTGTGTACATACATTACTGATCGTGAGTTACATCCTGTATTACACTCCAGAGCTGCACTCACTATTCTGCTGGTGCAGTCACTGTGTACATACATTACGTTACTGATCCTGAGTTACATCCTGTATTATACCCCAGAGCTGCACTCACTATTCTGCTGGTGCAGTCACTGTGTACATACATTACATTACTGATCCTGAGTTACATCCTGTATTATACCCCAGAGCTGCACTCACTATTCTGCTGGTGCAGTCACTGTGTACATACATTACTGATCGTGAGTTACATCCTGTATTATACTCCAGAGCTGCACTTACTATTCTGCTGGTGCAGTCACTGTGTACATACATTACATTACTGATCCTGTACTGATCCTGAGTTACATCCTGTATTATACTCCAGAGCTGCACTCACTATTCTGCTGGTGGAGTCACTGTGTACATACATAACATTACTGATCCTGAGTTACATCCTGTATTATACTCCAGAGCTGCACTCTGCACACTGTTTTGTCTGTGATGAGACTGCTGGAAAGTCATCAGATCAGGAATTAAGTGTAGTATTAGGCTTATTGACAACTGTATGGTTTTAGTTTGTTTTATGTTTTTTTTTTTTATATAAAAAAAAAATATTTAGACTTACATTTAACGTAATAAAAACAAAATGGATTTAAAAAATAATTTTTTAATTACACCTTCCCTTTAGGTTGATGATCCCTTTAAACTGCAGGATTTGTAGGAAATTAAGAACAACATTCGTTAGACTCCGACTTGTGACTTAGCCCAGGGCAGGACAGATCCGCACTATGGCGCTACAGATGTGACCAATGTGGTCCTACTGTTTTACATTAACAGCTCTGGACATCAAAGCGTCTGAGATCCTGTGATCCTGCGAGTAGCAGCCGCATGCCAGGCTTCATAGTCTCTTCTGTAGAAAGAATTATCACACGCATATGGCACGGAGCATCCAAAAGGCTGTGCCGAGATCAGTGTTGGGCCATGTGCACACTGAGACTATTTGCTTAGTTTTTAAAACAGAATCTGAGTGAAAACTGTGTTTGAGGGGTTTTGATATTTGGAGAGTCTCCGTTCAATCTCTGCTCCAAAAACTCAAAAAATTCTGTGTGCCTATAGCATTAAAGCGATCTGTTACCTGATCTCATATTTCACGTTGCATATAATAGACCTGACAAAGCTGGTGGACTTCACAATGACTGATAACTCCTCTATATACAGTAGATGGCATAGGATCCACCATTCACAATAGGTGATGTCACAGCTCACCTCCTCCTCCTGTACAATGACTGATAACACCTCTATATACAGTAGATAGCATAGGATCCACCATTCACAAAAGGCGATGTCACAGCTCACCTCCTCCTCCTGTACAATGACTGATAGCACCTCTATATACAGTAGATAGCATAGGATCCACCATTCACAATAGGTGATATCACAGATCACCTCCTCCTCCTGTACAATGAGTGATAATACCTCTATATACAGTAGATAACACAGGATCCACCATTCACAATAGCTGATGTCACAGCTCACCTCCTCCTCCTCCTGTACAATGACTGATTACACCTCTATATACAGTAGATAACACAGGATCCACTATTCACCATAGGTGATGTCACAGTTCACCGCCTCCTCCTGTACAATGACTGATAACACCTCTATATACAGTAGATAACAAAGGATCCACCATTCACAATAGGTGATGTCACAGCTCCCCTCCTCCTCCTGTACAATGACTGATAACACCTCTATATACAGTAGATAACACAGGATCCACCATTCACAATAGGTGATGTCACAGCTCACCTCCTCCTGTACAATGACTGATAACCCCTCTATATACAGTAGATAACACAGGATCCACCATTCACAATAGGTGATGTCACAGCTCCCCTCCTCCTCCTGTACAATGACTGATATCACCTCTATATACAATAGATAACACAGGATCCACCATTCACAATAGGTGATGTCACAGCTCCCCTCCTCCTCCTGTACAATGACTGATAACACCTCTATATACAGTAGATAACACAGGATCCACCATTCACAATAGGTGATGTCACAGCTCACCTCCTCCTGTACAATGACTGATAACCCCTCTATATACAGTAGATAACACAGGATCCACCATTCACAATAGGTGATGTCACAGCTCCCCTCCTCCTCCTGTACAATGACTGATATCACCTCTATATACCGTACATCGCAGGAATAAAGCATGCTCAGGTATGTCTCCTATAAATACCAGTATGTCCTGTGTCTGTGTATGGCAGCTAATGTCAGACCTGATGACCAGCGTGAAAATTGCACATTTTTGTAAAAATAAGTTACTCTTTAAACATTTGCCCATTCTCTGTGACCACACATTTCCTTTAAGGACCTTTTAAATTTGGTGATATTTGTTCCCACGTTGTCACACGATCGTTGCTGTTCCTGTATACCCGCCATTTTTTGATGATCATGTTATGGTACGGACACACAGTTACTTGCTGGATATATTGGACCATTCTGCTTTCTCCATCCCGTCCTCGTGGGATTCGGGATCTCTGCTCCCTGGCTGCTGTAATGTTAGGTGCTCGGCTTGTCCCGCGCTCATCTCTGATACCTGCACCGAGCGCCCGTCACATGAGCAGGATAGAGTAGTCAGCCAGGAGCAAGCTCTGGATCTGCCTCCATGGTATTCATACATCACGCTCATAGACACATGGCAGTGAGCGGCTCCGTACATCTGTGTGCACGAACATTGCAGTGACCTGTGAATGCAATGACCGGAGCGCTCAACCTCCGGAGGGCTGCTGAAAAGCTTAAACATCACCGGCTCATCCCAAATACTTGTCACTTTTTCTTTAGTGATTGCTGGGTCATGGGGGTGCACCACTTTATTAAAAAAAAAAAAAAAATTCAGCCAAAAACGTCTGCCCCAATATTTATGAAAGTTTTCGTTTCTGCTTTTTTTTTTTTAGCCTGAAAACTATAATTATAAAGTCTAGTTTATCCCCACAGGTCCTGGGTTCAGAAGCTCCATTTCTTGTTCTAAATGTTTTCTGGGTCGGCAAACTGCTGATTTCAGGAGTGAAGCCCCCTTATTACAGCAAATGCCCAAACCCAGAAGGGGGCTGCATTAGCAATTGTAATAAGCCAGCCACCCCCCTTACTACAGCAAATGCCCAAACAGAGAAGGGTGCTGCCTTAGCTATTGGAATAAGCCAGCCAGCCCCCTTCTCGCATCAGATGCCCAAACAGACAAGGGGACTGGCTTAGCTAATGCAATGAGTTCACCAGGCACAGCATTGGTCACTTGCCAATACAGGAAACTCAGAGATCGAGAACTAGATCAGAAGTGGAGCAGCCAAACTCAGTAAGGGAGAGGACATGTGCAAATCCTCATACCTGTGTTAATAGGTGAAAATAAGTGTTTTTTTTTTTCTATAAACTTTCTATTTTTTTTTTTTTACATAAAATCTAAGATATTTTTTAGTAGGTAGAAGTGCTCATCTGTCCATAGGATAGGTAATAACTTGTAGATCGGTGGGGAGCTGGCTGCCGGGACCCCCACCAATCACCAGAGTAGGGCAGTTTTATCCCCTTTAGGACGGAGCCGCAGTGCACACTTGCCCTTCACTTTATTCATTCCCTATGAGGCTGCAGGGGAAAGCAGAGAACACATGGCCGGCAGATGAGCATGCACATTTCTGCACTATTTTAATGGGGGTAAAAGTGACCCGTTCTGCTGATCTGTGCGGGGTCCGAGCAGTGGGAAAGCCACAAGTGTATGAGTATCGCCTATCTAAAGCAGAGGCAATCGCTTCCAGTCCTGTTCTGGACATGAGTGTTTTCTATGTAGGCACATGACCAGTTTGGATAGGCCTTTTTTTTTTTTTTTTACCAGAATATCTCCTTACGTATAATTTTGTTCTGTAGTTCAGTCTTTAGCTTGTTAAACGGGCACAGGAGGGTGGCAGCATAAGTGGGGTCTCCCTGCGGCGGTGTGAGTAGGGGCTCTGTGGCGACGTGAGTAGGTGCTCTCTGTGGTAGTGTGAGGAGGCACTCCCTGCAGTGGTGTGAGTAGGGGCTCTCTGTGGCGGTGTGAGTAGGGGCTCCCTGCGGCGGTGTGAGTTGGAGTCTCCCTGCAGCAGTGTGAGTAGGGGCTCCCTTTGGTGGTGAGTAGGGGCTCCTTGCGGCGGTGTGAGTAGGGTCTCCCTGCTGCAGCGTGAGTAGTGTCTCCCTGTGGCGACGTGAGTAGTGTCTCCCTGCGGCGACGTGAGTAGTGTCTCCCTGCGGCGATGTGAGTAGTGTCTCCCTGTGGCGGCATGAGTAGTGTCTCCCTGCGGTGGCGTGAGTAGGGTCTCCCCGCAGCGGGGTGAGTAGGCGCTCCCTGCGGCGAGGCTTGAGTAGGGTCTCCCTGCGGCAACGCGAGTAGGGTCTCCCTGTGGTGGTGTGAGTAGGGTCTCCCTGTGGTGGCGTGAGTAGTGTCTCCCTGTGCTGGCGTGAATAGTGTCTCCCTGTGGCGGCGCGAGTGGTGTCTCCCTGTGGCGGCGCGAGTGGTGTCTCCCTGTGGCGGCATGAGTGGTGTTTCCCTGTGGCGGCGTGAGTAGTGTCTCCCTGTGGCGGCGTGAGTAGTGTCTCCCTGTGGCGGCGTGAGAAGTGTCTCCCTGTGGCGGCGTGAGAAGTGTCTCCCTGTGGCGGCGTGAGAAGTGTCTCCCTGTGGCGGCGTGAGAAGTGTCTCCCTGTGGCGGCGTGAGAAGTGTCTCCCTGTGGAGGCGTGAGTAGGCGTGTTCGGGGTCTCTCCGCGGCAGCAGTAGGAGCCCCTGCCACAACTTTGAATTTCTACCGTTTATATAACTGAAGGTTGACCTAATGAGCAGTACATTGGGGATCTGCGGATTGTGCTCTTCCCATTGATCTTCCATCCAGAGATGCAGACGTCCCCGAGTGATGCTGCAGTGAGGCACAGGGTCCGTCTCCGGGTCCCGGACCGGCTTTTCCTGTGCCTGCTTGTTCTCTTGTGGGTAATAACGAGGCGCCTCTGGTTATAATTAATAGAAACCTCATCATAGTGGAGCTATTTTTATATAACAGCTGGAGGTAAAATACTGTATTCTTCATCCAACCTGACAGGGCAGCGACATTCTGGCTGGGAAACTGCAAGTGCCAGCATGTTTACCAGCCAAATTATGAGGTCAGGCTTGTACTTGTAGTTCTTCAGCTGCTGGATAGTAGTATTATGCCGCAAACCATCCTACACCCCCTAATGGGCATTTCAGGTTTTTATGATTGGTGAAGGGTTAATCTGCGTACCGCCAGTTCTACAGGAGGGAAAATCGCATGACAAAAAGAATGGAGCGAGTCCAAATGAATGGAGGGGAAGTGCTGCTTAGCGGGGGACGCGGCAGGAGCGGACCACACAGACAACATAAGTGAAACCATCTTCATCATCTGAGAGAGAACCAGCAGAGGGTGTAGTCACGGGCAGAGCGTCGCGCTTCATTTGGGTGGTAGCTTTTATTATGTGAAGACCTTGAAAATTACCCCCGTAGGTGGGATTCACAATGCGCAGGAAACGGGGCGAGGAGGAGCATTTTTATGCTTCAAGTCATCCATGAAAGCTAAAGGCGACTCAGTGAGTAGAGAACCGCAGGGAAATCCCGCGGGAGGCATCCCACGTCGTGGCACAAGTACTGTATGGGGCCAAGACCATCCTTGCAGCCAATTAAGGATGAGCCAAAGCCTCAAGGACGCCTACTAAGAGCCGTCCACCCCAAGCATGGAAACACAGCCTAATGGGGTCACCAGACCAGTGAAACTGCCCATTGCTGGTGACCTGATTAAAAAAAAAAAAAAAAAAATAGACCCAAGAGAAATTCCACATGCAGTCAGCAGAGCGGGACAATTGGCATACAAAGGTGATGTATATGTTTGTACATGAAGAATAACACTTTTTCAGGCCATTTTATGACTTGGATGCTGCATTTTTCACTAGTTTTTCACTCTGTAAGTTCTATGTCTTGTTTTCAGTCATCTCTGAGCTACTGGGCAGAGACTCACTGGTGTGATGTCTCCATACACTGCACACAGGGATTCCTGCTCTCCTGTGTCTATGTAGTATGTGGTCAAAAATCGCAGAATTAAGTATTTTACGTAGCAGACCACTGCAGCCTTTCATAATGACCGAGATTGGTTGCAGTGGTCACTTGTGTTGACGTGACATCATCACTGCAACACCGTAAAGACTGGCTGGAAGCACCAGAGAGGCCCAGGACTTATAGGTAGGTATTGCTTCAGGCAGCCCATTTTAGTGTTTGTGGCTTTATTTTGGAGCAGGTTGCTGATCTCTGCCTCTGACAGCATGGAGTGTGTTAACAACGGACCTGTTGTAACTCGAAAACTAAATTATAGGAGGAGTGATATGAAGCAAAGTGCCGGGCGACCTGTTTGAACATGGCTCCTGCCTTCTTACAGTCATTATTGTGTCACACAAACTGATATGACCGAAGGATGAAGGATTCCCCCTCCATAAGTGTGACTGTTAGCCGATGATTAAGTGGGAGGGGGAGACGTGCCCATGTCAATCTGTGGAGCGCAGGGTTACAACGCCGCTTATTGTATAGCCGCCATGAGCTGACATCTGGTAGGAGGCCATCTGTGCTGCTCCTACAGCTTGAGCCGTGCCTGGCAGCTACCTCATGTCACTTGGACAGGTTAATCCCATGCTGAGGTTATTCAGTGTCTCTTATGTAGCCTTAGACTTAACTGTACTCCATAGGGATATGTCTACATGCAGCGCTGCCTGTATCCAGACCCCTTACACACAATCCCACTGTGCAGGTCGGGGCCGCGCTTATTGATGGACATCTTTGTTAGAATGGTGGAAAGTGACAAACTGTGTAATACTCACCTTCCCGCTTCCTCACCATGCCTATTAAGGCCCAATTTTTCAGCTCTCGTTTATGGCCTTATTCAAACACGCAGTGCAGTGCAGCTCTCCCCCACCCACAGTATAGTGCAGCTCTCCCCCACACACACAGTATAGTGCAGCTCTCCCCCACACACAGTATAGTGCAGCTCTCCCCCAACACACAGTACAGTGCAGCTCTCCCCCACACACAGTACAGTGCAGCTCTCCCCCACACACAGTATAGTGCAGCTCTCCCCAACACACAGTACAGTGCAGCTCTCCCCAACACACAGTACAGTGCAGCTCCTCCAAAGCACAGTGCAGCTCCCCCTCACACAGTACAGTGCAGCTCCCCCTCACACAGTATAGTGCAGCTCCGCCCCACACACAGTATAGTGCAGCTCCGCCCCACACACAATATAGTGCAGCTCCACCACACACAGTATAGTGCAGCTCCTCCCCAAACACAGTATAGTGCAGCTCCCCCCACACACAGTATAGTGCAGCTCTCCCCCAACACCCAGTATAGTGCAGCTCTCCCAACACACAGTACAGTGCAGCTCCCCAACACACAGTACAGTGCAGCTCCCCACCAACATACAGTACAGTGCAACTCCCTCCCCCAACACACAGTACAGTGCAGCTCCCCCAACATACAGTACAGTGCAGCTCCCCCAACACTCAGTATAGTGCAGGCACAGCTCCCCCAATGCACATTATAATGCAGACACACTCTCACACAGTATAGCGCAGCTCTCCCCCAACACACAGTATAGTGCAACTCCCCACCAACATACAGTACAGTGCAGCTCCCCACCAATACACAGTACAGTGCAGCTCCCCCAACAGTTCAACCCTCCACTAACACAGTACAGTGCAGCTCTCTCCAACACAGTACAGTGCAGCTCCCCACCAACACACAGTACAGTGCAGCTCTCTCCAACACAGTACAGTGCAGCTCCCCACCAACACACAGTACAGTGCAGCTCCCCACCAACGCACAGTGCAGTGCAGCTCTCCACCAACACACAGTACAGTGCAGCTCTCCCCCAACACACAGTACAGTGCAGACACACACACAGTATAGTGAAGCCCCTGCACTCACACACACTAATGTATACACACACACTCGCACAATACTCACCCCTTCTCCTTGTTCCCCGCGCTGCTCCAGGCTCTGCTGCTCCTCTCTCATCGGCTCCACTGCTGGTACAGCGTGGCGCACGATGAAGTAATGTCATCGCGCGCCTGCTGAGTCACAAGCAGAGGGGGAGTGATGGAAGAGGGAACGTCTGACGCTATCTCTTCCATCACTGCTTTCAACTGCATCTGCGTCTATGATGCCAAAAAGTTGAATGAGTGATGGGGACGGTGCCGGGCCACAGAGCGGCCGTCCGCACGCACCTCTGCCGAATTAAAGGGCCCTCGGCCAATAACGGGCAAAGTGGCTGCGGGCCGCAGCAGATATCGTGGGCCATATACCGTACGTTCCCCACCCCTGCCTTAGAGAATGAATGGAGCGATGCTTGGTCACCTGACCTGCTTCATTTTGTAATGGGGATAAAAATTCCCCATGCTGCCGATCAATGAGGGTCCCAGCAGTCATTCCCCCACTGATCACCCCTACTTATTTTTGACAACTAGAGTTGAGCGAGCACTAAAATTCCCAGGTGCTCAATGCTCGAACTGAGCAATTCCTAATACTCGCATGCTCTTTTCAAGTAAATGGTATAATGGGAGTGAATGGGAAGCCAAGCTTTTTTCAGTTAGACCCTACAAAGCGGTTTGGGGGGCAGTGAAAGATGTTCAGATGGATAAGAAAAGTGCTGAATGGAAGGAGAACAGCATGGGGAAGATCCCTGGAAGCATCTGTTACCAACGAGAAATTGCAGTTAACAGGGGAAAAAAATATTTAAACCTTTTTTCCTGTATAATGACTTGTATATAAGGCAAAAATAAAAATAATTTAAATATATATGGATCGCCCCCACATAAGGGCAATGGGGTACTCTGTACCGGGTCCTTCAGTTCCCTCAGCGAGGATGTCACGGTGGCCCGACCCAGACCGTGGCCCTATGAGGGGCGCCCAATAAAAGGCAGAGTTCGTAGATAACGGTAGTGTTCGTGACGCCACCTGTGGTATTCGGTCAGGGTGACCGACGCTGCTTAGGGGGCCGCTGGGGTGATGGAATGGCAGCTAGATGGTATACCTTCCCACAGGTGAAGTATATCCCCATGGCTTCCCAGAAATGTAGATGTTGATGGTGGATGGTGCAAGGTGCGGTAAATAACGTGGACACAATGGGTGCAGTCTCTTTACCTTTACTGAAGACTTCAGCATCCACAGTCCAGGGTGCCGGATGGCAGGGTAGGCAGAGTCCGGCCGGTCTGATGGCAATTCCAGAGTCCCCTTATCCAGGTGGAAATAAGTAGCCTTCCCCTTGCGCACAGTAACGTTGTAGGTCCCTACTTGCATTAGCTACCATAAAGGTACCGTCACATTTAGCGACGCTGCAGCGATCTAGACAACGCGGCCCTGCGCTTAGTAACCCGATGTTTACCCTGGTTACCAGTGAAGACATCGCTGAATCGGCATCACACACGCCGATTCAGCGATGTCTGCGGGAGATCCAGCGACGAAATAAAGTTCTCGGCTTTCTGCTCCGACCAACGATGTCACAGCAGGATCCAGATTGCTGCTGTGTGTCAAACACAACGATATCGCTATCCAGGACGCTGCGTCACGGATCGCTAGCGATATCATTGTTAAGGTCCTCACTGTTGTTACTTCTCTCTCTCTGTCCCCCAGATGGATTGGACATACCCGTATGACGGTGGTGGCCTGAGGCTATTTTATAGGGACCCTAGTGTCGCCCCTCCTCCGCGTTGCCACCTTGTCTGCTTAGGTGTCTAGGTCGGACAGCCAACTTGGAATCGACTGCCCTGCCGGTCTCTGAAGTAAAGCGTATAGTCTATTACTCCCTCGGTGTTCTGTCCACCGGATCTGCGCTTCAGGTGGAGGCAGCCTGCTTCTAGCTGGTCTCCCACTGATGTTTCACTCCTGTTGCTACGACTTCTGTGCTCACTCACTACAGCACACTTCCTTTCGTGTCCTTTCTTAGGAGACAGTCACAGCTCCGTGTCCTTTCCCACTGAGCCGCTGATGTTCTTTCCTTTTTCCTCTGTCTGCCTGACAGGAATTCCCTGGGCCGATCCCAGTCTGCTTCTCTCCCTCTCCTTCTCCTTTCGACTCTCGACTCTGACTGACTTCCTAACCAACCCACCAGTTTTACCCTTTGTGAGGAGTGGCCTAGTACATAGAACCTTTAGCTCCCCCTGGTGGACCGGCGTGTGAAGTGTGTGTGTGTCTGTGATACCTGGCAGGGTGAACTCCTTTGGTGCCATCTGACGTAACATCGCTCCCCCTGGTGGAAGAACGACATTACTGCAACGACCAGGACTCTGGGGCGCTGTGTATGTATATATATATATATATATATATATATATATATATATATATATATATATATATATATATATATATATATATATAAATAAAAATATATATATATACATACATACATACATACATACATACATATATATATATATATATATATATATATATATATATATATATATATATATATATATATATATATATATATATATATATATATAATACAGTGTGTATTGGTCCTAGACTCCTAATGGCTATGCACTTTTGAGGGTTATAAACCATGGAAATGTCCTCCAGACCATGGATTAGTCTGTGTGAGCAATATAATACAGCTAAGGCTATGTGCACACTTTGAGTAGGATTTCTGAACGATTTCGGCATCTTTTTGATTGATTTGGAGTGAAGTCAATGGTGAAAAACGCACATAGAATTTACATAAATTATTTTCTGCACCAAATCTGCATGTCAAAAACACTCAACGTCTTTATGACACTTCAGATTTCACATTTACTTTGCTGTCATCAGGTTTTGTCACAAATTCGCACAGAAAAAAAGCAAACTAAATATGCAATGTGTGCACACAGCCTAAGTTTTTGAACAATTTTTTTGACAGTTATATACCAATGAATTGTACCCAAGAACGTGTAATACTGTATGGCTGAGGAATGTAACCCTGCAAAATTAACCTTTTTTTTAGTCTTATATATCACAAAAATTTATTTTTTAAACATGTCTCCCACAATGGCCTTCTGGTATAGCATCATTTTAAAAGGCCTCTCAACCTCAGGAACAAGAAATGTAAAGTTCTCCTTTGCAGCGTGGGTCTAGAAGGGTGAACAACCAGTACTCTTTTTTTTTTTTTTTTTTTTTTTTTGGCCTGCATGAATGAAACGTGAGGGTCACGGGAAAGGCAGCAGTACATAAAGTCGGCCATATGTGCCAAGCTCCATACAGCCAACACTTTCCTGTCTCCACCATGATGACAACTCGCCATCATCTACTCCTCCCTCTCTACCTCTTCACTCCCATCCTCAGTCCATCCACGTAGGAGAGACTGGACGTAGGTTGTGTGGCTACTAGCCTCTGTTGCGCTAGCCACCAGCTCCTATTTCCTATTCCTGCTCTTCCTCCTCCTCAGCGTCCACCTCTTGATATTGAATCTGCTCTGAGCAGATGAGATGAGGCTGGTCTGGCTACAAATTCTGTGTTATGTCGTCCTCCATCCCCAGCTGCTCCGCATTCAAAGCTTCATGTTTATTTGGGAGCAGTGACTTTTTAAATAGGCACAGAAGCGGGATAGTTTCTCTAACTATGGCATCATCTCCGCTCACCATCTTTGTGGAGTCCTCAAAGTTTTGGAGAACTGCACAGATGTCAGACATCCATGCACACTCTTCAGTTGTGTGGAGGCTGACCAGAATACCGACAGGTGAGTTGGAGCTGGTACTCAACCACTAGCCTCTTCTGTACACAAAGCCTTGCCAGCATGTGCAGTGTGGAGTTCCAGTGCATGGTGACGTCACACACCAGTCGGTGAGCTGGCACTTGCTTGCAATGCTGCAGCACTGCAAGAGAGGCGGCAGCTGTAGCCGACTTGTGGAAATTGGCACTGATGCTGGTTACCTTGACCAGAAGCTCTGGCAAATCTAGGTAGGTTTTCAGAAACCCTTGAACTACCAAGTTGAGCACATGTGCCAAGCATGGTACATGTGTAAGCTTGCCAAGCTTCACAGCCGCCACCAAGTTAAGCCCATTATAACACACGGCCATGCCTGGTTAGAGGTTCAGGGACAAAAACCACAGATCTATCTGATCTTTTATTACTTTAAGATACTGCCACAATGTGCGATTTGTCTCCTAGACAAATTAGCTTCAGCACAGCCTGTTGCCACTTTGCTCAGGCAGTGCTGCAGAGCTTCCAGATGATGTGGATTAAATGCTCTTAGATAGCTCATCGGAGATGGGCGGACACCTGGATGTTCGGGTCTGGCGGGTTCGGCCGTAGAGTTACAAAAAGTTCGGGTACCAGAACAGTACCTGAACCTGGATGCCGTTCATTTGAATGGGGGGGGGGGGGGGGGGCGGCCCGAACATCCAGTGTTTACCGCTTCTGATCGGCGGTAAAATCATTCCTACGCTAAAGACAGCGTGAGCGCGCAGCTGTGATTGGAGGTATAACGTTTACCTCCGGTCACTGGTGTCAGCTGATGGGACTACTGCTCCCATCAGTCGATGCCTGCTGCAACTAATAACAGTGAGAGCAGCTGATGGAAGTATTCATCAGCTAGATCATGGGCTGTAAATAAATAAATAAATAAAAAAACTGCATGGGTTCCCCTGTATTTTTGATAACCAGCCAGACAAAAGTCATAGCTGGGGGCTATAACTCTCAGCTGTCAGCTTCAGCAAGGCTGGCTAGCAAGAATAGAGGGGTGCCCATGCCGTAAATTTTAATTATTTAAATAAATAATTTAAAAAAATGGCGTGGAGTTCCCCCCCATTTTTGACAACCAGCCAAGCTAAAGCAGACCTCTTGGTCGTGCATACTGATGCCTGGGGTGGAGGAGGATTGCAGAGCTGCAGCCAGTCCGGTTATGTAGCTGTTGAATAGTTTTGGGCTCAGGCTGTATCCCTGTCTGACCCCACGGCCCTGCCTAAAGAAAGATGTGCTTTTCCTGTTCACCTTCACGCGGCAATGGTTCTCAGTGTATGAGCTCTTGATGACGTCATAGGTTCTGCCGCCGATTCCTCTGTCCAGTAGTTTCAGGAATAGGCCGGGGTGTCACATTGCGTCAAAGGTCTTCTTCAAGTCAAATATTTTACCTTGTGTCTTGCTGTGGACACGTTGCTGACCCCTGTTGCTGTATGTTGCCATTGAGGCAGGTGGGCTCGTGTACTTCTGCTCTCTCTGTGGGTTCTCTGGGTTGCCATATGTTTGGAAGGCACCTTGCTTGTAGTCTGAGAGGTCTGATTAGAACCATGTCCTTTAGCTCTTTTGATCAGATGGCTGCCCCCCACGTTATTAACTCAGCATTCCCTCACTGGGTATAGTAAAAAGATTCCCTTAACCCTATATTGTTCTCTTGTTCCTTTGGTCTTATTAGTTGCCTTGGTGATGAAGCATGAACTCCATGTTCTGATCATAAATCTCATATCTCCAGGACATTTTTTGGTCTGTGTTGTCTCTGTCAGATCTTGTCCAATCTGCAGAGTGCTAATTGGTTTTCCTAGTGCTCCTCCGCCCCTAAGGGTATGTGCACACGCAGCTGCGGATCCGCAGCGGTTTTCCATGTGTTTACAGTACCATGTTAACCTATGGGAAACGAATTTCGCAGTGCACATGCGGCGGAAAAAAACGCGCGGAAACGCAGTGGTTTACATTCCGCAGCATGTCAATTCTTTGTGCGGATTCCGCTGCGGTTTTACACCTGCTCCAATAAAAAACTGCAGGTGTAAAGCTGCAGCGGAATCCGCAGTAGAAACCGCGATAAATCCGCGGGAAAAAACGCAGCGGTTTTGCACTTTGGTTTTTCCAAATCCGCTGCGGAAAAATCCGCAGTCCTCCAGAATACGTGTGCACATACCCTTACAGGATAAGTCTTACATGACCCTTGGTAATTAACCAAAACCATCCTGAGTGCTGGTCGTGGTCTGGAAGGGCGGAGATCCAATGCTCTGCAGGCGGCTGACATGTTTATTGTCCATAGACTTGTAAACTGTTATAAATAGTCTGGAAGAAACAAACCACGCGAGCGTCTGATGTGGAGAGCGTCTTCTCGAAGCGCGGTTCATATGTTTAGTGTCATGTTCACATGGGAACACGTGTCCGGCAGTAAAGACTGACCAAACATATGACGGCTATCGGAGAGCAGCACTCTGATATCCCGGTGACACTGACCGGTAGCGGAGTCTCTCCCTGAGAACATGGAACGTCATTGTGCAAAGACTCGAGCGGCAGATGAGGGTATGTGTGGTCCTCGGCGCTCCCCGCCATCTGCATTTCATTAGGATGTGAGAGCCATAAAAGGCTGCAAGAAATAAGACCATTTATGTTGCTGCAGAACTGTAAGCGCCACATTGTGACATGTGTAATTACAGGTTTCCTGACAAGACTCTGAAAGCAGCTTGTGTACTAACCATTGTAGTTTACTGTCACGGAAGGAAAAGCTGGATAATGCAGCCGGTAGAGGGAAGCGAGCTTCACGCCACAAAGTGGCTAATCCACACTTACACCGTATGTCCACCCCTGGACTCACTACACATGTATACAGTGACGGAAATAAGTATTTGATCCCTTGCTGATTTTGTAAGTTCGCCCACTGACAAAGACATGAACAATCGATAATTTTAAGGGTAGGTTAGTTTTAACATTGAGAGATAGAATATGAAAAATAAATTCCATAAAATCACGTTGTATAAATTCCATAAATTTATTTGCATTTTGCAGTGAGAAATAAGTATTTGGTCCCCTACCAACCATTAAGAGTCCTGGCTCCTACAGACCAGTTAGATGCTCCTAATCAACTCGTTACCTGCATTAAAGACAGCTGCCTTACATAGTTACCTTTATAAAAGACTCCGGTCCACAGACTCAATCAGTCAGACTCTAACCTCTACAACATGGGCAAGACCAAAAAGCTTTATAAAGATGTCAGGGACAAGATCATAGACCTGCACAAAGCTGGAATGGGCTACAAAAGCGTAAGTAAGACGCTGGGTGAGAAGGAGACAACTGTTGGTGCAATAGTAAGAATATGGAAGAAATACAAAATGACTGGTAATCAACATCAATCTGGGGCACCATGCAAAATCTCCCCTCGTGGGGTATACTTGATCATGAGGAAGGTGAAAGATCAGCCTAAAATGACACGGGGGGAACTTGTTAATGATCTCAATGCAGCTGAGCCCACAGTCACCAAGAAAACCATTGGTAACGCATTACACCATAAAGATTTATAATCCTGCAGTGCCCGCAAAGTCCCCCTGCTCAAGATGGCACATGTGCAGGCCCGTCTGACGTTTGCCAATGAACACCTAGATGATTCTGTGAGTGATTGGGAGAAGGTGCTGTGGTCAGATGAGACAAAAATATTAACTCGCCGTGTTTGGAGGAAGATAAATTCTGCCTGTGACCAAAAGAACACCATCCCCAATGTCAGGCATGGAGGTGGAAACATTATGTTTTGGGGGTGTTTCTCTAAGGGCACAGGACTACTTCACCGTATCAATGGGAGAATGGATGGAGCCATGTACCGTAAAATCTGAGTGACAATCTCCTTCCCTCCGCCAGGACATTAAAAATGGGTTGTGGCTGGTTCTTCCAGCTAGACAATGACCCAACACATACAGCCAAGGCAACAAAGGAGTGGCTAAAAAAAACACATTAAGGTCATGGCGTGGCCTAACCAGTCTACAGACTTATGGATGGAGTTGAAGCTCCGAGTTGCCAAGCGACAGCCTCAAATCTTAATGATTTAGAGATGATCTGCAAAGAGGAGTGGACCAAAATTCCTCCTGACATGTGCGCAAACCTCATCATCAACTACAAAAAACGTCTCACTGCTGTGCTTGCCAACAAGGGTTTTGCCACCAAGTATTAAGTCTTGTTTACCAGAGGGATCAAATACTTATTTCTCACTGCAAAATATAAAAGTATGTACTTTATATAATATGATTTACAGGATTTTATTTTTGATATTCTATCTCTCAATGTGAAATTAACCTATCATTAAAATTATAGACTGTTCATGTCTTTGTCAGTGGGCAAACTTACAAAATCAGCAAGGGATCAAATAAATATTTCCTTCACTGTAAATGTCATTTACGTCTCTGTGTACATAGATTACTGATTCTGAATTACATCCTGTATTATACTGCAGAGCTGCACTCACTATTCTGCTGGTGCAGTCACTGTGTACATACATTACATTACTGATCCTGTACTGTTCCTGAGTTACATCCTGTATTATACCCCAGAGCTGCACTCACTATTCTGCTGGTGCAGTCACTGTGTACATACATTACATTACTGATCCTGAGTTACATCCTGTATTATACCCCAGAGCTGCACTTACTTTTCTGCTGGTGCAGTCACTGTGTACATACATTACATTACTGATCCTGAGTTACATTCTGTATTATACTCCAGAGCTGCACTCACTATTCCGCTGGTGCAGTCACTGTGTACATACATTACATTACTGTTCCTGAGTTATACCCTGTATTATACCCCAGAGCTGCACTCACTATTCTGCTGGTGCAGTCACTGTGTACATACATTACATTACTGTTCCTGAGTTACATCCTGTGTTATACCCCAGAGCTGCACTCACTATTCTGCTGGTGCAGTCACTGTGTACATACATTACATTACTGATCCTGAGTTACATCCTGTATTATACTCCAGAGCTGCACTCACAATTCTGCTGGTGCAGTCACTGTGTACATACATTACATTACTGATCCTAAGTTACATCCTGTATTATACTCCAGAGCTGCACTCACTATTCTGCTGGTGCAGTCACTGTGTACATACAGTACATTACTGATCCTGAGTTACATCCTGTATTATACCCCAGAGCTGCACTCACTATTCTGCTGGTGCAGTCACTGTGTACATTCATTACATTACTGATCCTGAGTTACATCCTGTATTATACCCCAGAGCTGCACTCACTATTCTGCTGGTGCAGTCACTGTGTACATTCATTACATTACTGATCCTGAGTTACATCCTGTATTATACCCCAGAGCTGCACTCACTATTCTGCTGGTGCAGTCACTGTGTACATTCATTACATTACTGATCCTGAGTTACATCCTGTGTTATACCCCAGAGCTGCACTCACTATTCTGCTGGTGCAGTCACTGTGTACATACATTCCATTACTGATCCTGAGTTACATCCTGTGTTATACCCCAGAGCTGCACTCACTATTCTGCTGGTGCAGTTACTGTATCCCCAGTGCTGCCACCGTCCTCCAGACTAGAGAGCGCTGATGATGGCCGTCACAGACTCTTGTGCTGTTTGCTGTAGGTTGTTGGCAGCTGTTGGATTGCTGCTTGCTCAGTGGCTGCAGTCTGCTGTTCCCCATGTATCTGCAGATGTTCCTACAGGATGGAGCTGCTCTTTACTAGGTAATGTCTTTTTTTTGACTGGTTCCATTCGTGTTTGCATCTCTCCACATCTCTGGCCATTTGTTAAAGCATCGGTGCTATGAAGTCTATGTCATAACAGAGATGGAGAGAAGTTTCTGCAGGCCTGGCGGTAACACAAACACCACCCCGGTCCACTCACGTGATGGCTAATGATATATTTCTAGGAAATAGTTTAGATCCATTTCTGCTCTGGGAGATATAAACATGTAGGAATGATGGAGCGCTTATCAGCTGATAACCCAGGAGATTGCATCTGCTGATGACCCAACTGTTCCCCCCATGTCTGACATTAACCATGCTGCACGTCCTGACAGTGCGCCGCGGGCCGGTGTATTCTCTCGTTCTTTCCTCTGATTCCTCCGCCTTTGCTGTTCTGTCCTTACATTAGCCACATGCTGTATAGCGGCACACTGTAGACACCAGACCTGCCAGCTTTGCTGCTGGGTTTTATCTCATCCGTGTCCAAAAAAAGGTTTGACTTGGAATAATATGTTAGAACCTGGGATAAAGCGTCCGGCTCCTGCATGGGAAGGGTGAAAACCATGCCAGCCATGCCGACGATCCTGCAAACACTTCATTATGATGCAGGATCACACGACCCCAGGAATGAACGGGCTGTGGGAAGTTTCGCAGCATTGAGGCTTGTTCTAGAGCTTCTGTCCATCAGGGGAGGTCTGGGCATCCTATAGCCCTACACAAGCTACAGTGTGGCCCTACACAACCTATAGTGTGGCCCTACAGAACCTATAGTGTGGCCCTACACAACCTATAGTGTGGCCCTACACAAGCTATAGTGTGGCCCTACACAACCTACAGTGTGGCCCTACACAAGCTATAGTGTGGCCCTACACAACCTATAGTGTGGCCCTACACAAGCTACAGTGTGGACCTACACAAACTATAGTGTGGCCCTACACAACCTATAGTGTGGCCCTACACAAGCTACAGTGTGGCCCTACACAAGCTATAGTGTGGCCCTACACAACCTATAGTGTGGCCCTACACAAGCTACAGTGTGGCCCTACACAAGCTATAGTGTGGCCCTACACAACCTATAGTGTGGCCCTACACAAGCTACAGTGTGGACCTACACAAGCTATAGTGTGGCCCTACACAACCTATAGTGTGGCCCTACACAAGCTACAGTGTGGCCCTACACAAGCTATAGTGTGGCCCTACACAACCTATAGTGTGGCCCTACACAACCTACAGTGTGGCCCTACACAACCTGTAGTGTGGCCCTACACAAGCTATAGTGTGGCCCTACACAAGCTATAGTGTGGCCCTACACAAGCTACAGTGTGGCCCTACACAAGCTATAGTGTGGCCCTACACAACCTATAGTGTGGCCCTACACAACCTACAGTGTGGCCCTACACAACCTGTAGTGTGGCCCTACACAAGCTACAGTGTGGCCCTACACAAGCTACAGTGTGGCCCTACACAACCTATAATGTGGCCCTACACAAGCTACAGTGTGGCCCTGCACAACCTGTAGTGTGGCCCTACACAAGCTATAGTGTGGCCGTACACAAGCTATAGTGTGGCCCTACACGAGCTACAGTGTGGCCGTACACGAGCTACAGTGTGGCCGTACACGAGCTACAGTGTGGCCGTACACGAGCTACAGTGTGGCCCTACACGAGCTACAGTGTGGCCCTACACGAGCTACAGTGTGGCCCTACACGAGCTACAGTGTGGCCCTACACGAGCTACAGTGTGGCCCTACACGAGCTACAGTGTGGCCCTACACGAGCTACAGTGTGGCCCTACACGAGCTACAGTGTGGCCCTACACGAGCTACAGTGTGGCCCTACACGAGCTACAGTGTGGCCCTACACGAGCTACAGTGTGGCCCTACACGAGCTACAGTGTGGCCCTACACGAGCTACAGTGTGGCCCTACACGAGCTACAGTGTGGCCCTACACGAGCTACAGTGTGGCCCTACACGAGCTACAGTGTGGCCCTACACAAGCTACAGTGTGGCCCTACACAAGCTACAGTGTGGCCCTACACAACCTATAGTGTGGCCTTACACAAGCTACATTGTGGCCCTACACAACCTGTAGTGTGGCCCTACACAAGCTACAGTGTGGCCCTACACAACCTATAGTGTGGCCCTACACAAGCTACATTGTGGCCCTACACAACCTGTAGTGTGGCCCTACACAAGCTACAGTGTGGCCCTACACAAGCTACAGTGTGGCCCTACACAACCTATAGTGTGGCCTTACACAAGCTACAGTGTGGCCCTACACAAGCTACAGTGTGGCCCTACACAACCTATAGTGTGGCCCTACACAAGCTACATTGTGGCCCTACACAACATGTAGTGTGGCCCTACACAAGCTACAGTGTGGCCCTACACAAGCTACAGTGTGGCCCTACACAACCTATAGTGTGGCCTTACACAAGCTACAGTGTGGCCCTACACAAGCTACAGTGTGGCCCTACACAAGCTACAGTGTGGCCCTACACAACCTATAGTGTGGCCCTACACAAGCTACATTGTGGCCCTACACAACCTGTAGTGTGGCCCTACACAAGCTACATTGTGGCCCTACACAACCTGTAGTGTGGCCCTACACAAGCTACAGTGTGGCCCTACACAAGCTACAGTGTGGCCCTACACAAGCTACAGTGTGGCCCTACACAAGCTACAGTGTGGCCCTACACAACCTATAGTGTGGCCCTACACAAGCTACATTGTGGCCCTACACAACATGTAGTGTGGCCCTACACAAGCTACAGTGTGGCCCTACACAAGCTACAGTGTGGCCCTACACAAGCTACAGTGTGGCCCTACACAAGCTACAGTGTGGCCCTACACAAGCTACAGTGTGGCCCTACACAAGCTACAGTGTGGCCCTAGACAAGCTACAGTGTGGCCCTACACAACGTATAGTGTGGCCCTACACAAGCTACATTGTGGCCCTACACAACCTGTAGTGTGGCCCTACACAATCTACAGTGTGGCCGTACACAAGCTATAGTGTGGCCCTACACAAGCTACAGTGTGGCCCTACACAAGCTACAGTGTGGCCCTACACAAGCTACAGTGTGGCCCTACACAAGCTATAGTATGGCCCTACACAAGCTACAGTGTGGCCCTACACAAGCTACAGTGTGGCCCTACACAAGCTACAGTGTGGCCCTACACAAGCTACAGTGTGGCCCTACACAAGCTACAGTGTGGCCCTACACAACCTATAGTGTGGCCCTACACAACCTATAGTATGGCCCTACACAAGCTACAGTGTGGCCCTACACAAGCTATAGTGTGGCCCTCCTAGAGATCGGGAAGCCTACACTGTGCATCCACATCCATCTCAGATTCTAGGCTTCTTTACCTAATTTACATATTACTTCCCATGGTGCATTGCCCATGCGAAATGTGTCTCGATAAGGAGAATCAGTACCTCGTGGCATGTTCTAACCAGTTGCACCTTATAAAGGGATTCTTCCCATTGTAGGGAGCTGTAATAGCTCTGTGTAACTCAGCACAGGCTCCATGGGTCTAAAACTGAGTAATTCAAGACTTCATGCAATCCTTATTTAAAGGGGTTTTGTAATTTTATAATAAAATCTCTAAAATTGCACAAACTGGAGTGTGGAAGAATCATTTCCTCTGTTTATAGCACTCCTCTTCCTTCTCTTTCTCCACCTCCTCTTCCTACTCCTTTTCTTCTTTCTCCTCCTCTTTTTCCTTCTTCTTTTTCCTTCTTCTTCTTTCTTTTTTCTTTTTCTTTTTCTTTTTCCTTCTTCTTCTTTCTCCTTCTACTTTCTTCATTCTTCTTCTTCCTCCTTCTTCCTTCTTCTTCTTTCTTCTTCCTTCTTCCTTCTTTCTTCTTCTTCCTTTTTCTTCTTCCTTCTTCTGCCTCCTCCTCCATTTCTTCTTCCTCAACCTCTTCCTCCTCCTCCTCCTCTTCCTTCTCCACTTCTTCCTCCTCATCCTCTTCCTCCTCCAATTCTTCTTCTTCCTCCTCTTCGTCCAATAATTCTTCCTCCTCCTCCCATCAAAGTTTTTATCCTCTTCTTATATTGAACTCATATTATATAGCATTGTGTACTTACCATCGCTCGTTTCGCCTTTCTACCCAGCTGGTTCTTCTCTTTTCACTGCTTGATGTAGAAACAGGAAGTCTCTCGTCCCTGCTTTTATCATTCCCTTCTTTATCTTCTGACCCAGCGTTCCCTCGTCCCCCTGCCAGGGTCTTTTGCAGTGATTCATACTGGGAAAATTGACCTCCTGTTTCTACATAGAGCTTAGGAGTCGGCTTGTCAGTTTTCAATCCTGTGATGCGATAGACCTAATAGAAAAGAGAAGAATTGTTTGGGTAGAAAGGCAAAATTAGCAATTGTAAGTAAACAGTGCTGTATAATATGATGACTGCAATATATTAAGAGGATGAAAATGGATCTGGGATGAGGCAGAGGAGGGCTTGTTTAACTTTTTTTCCGCAAACAACCCCTTTACCTGCTCTCTAAAAGTGATAACTTGTTGAGTGGTGGGGTCTGACCTCCGGGTCCTGCACTGATCAGGAGCCTGGGCACTTCTGTCACTTTTAAAATGGAGCTGCAATGTGGACGTGACCTGCGCTCCATTCATACCCGAGCTCAGAGAGAATAAATGGACAACCCCTTTAAGATGGTGGCCTCTTGTGCCCCCAACCACCGCAGCAGCACTGATGCCATAGGTTGTAGGGGAAAAGTAGACGTCTATCTATGGGGGGCCGTGCACACCAGTTTACAGTTTTCATCAGCAAGTGGACAACGGTTTCCATTTTAATGTAAGCAAACCTTTATCACTTTGTAAGGAGGTCTCTGGAGTTTTCTTGTTCTTTCCCCAACATTCAATCAAATGATTCAGTTTAGGTTTTCCCAAAGGCCTGCTGATTCTCACAGCTGAGGGTTTGTTACAGTTGCATCCAGTGTAGTCACTCCTCTGTGAGTGTGTGTGTTTTCATGCACTGATACATTGTAGTGAAAAATCAGGCAAGTAGAGACCTCATCCATGTAGCTGTTTCTAGACTGTCAGCAGTCACATGTATGAGATTTTCAGCTTTTGCAGACACAAGAATGTTACTATTCAGTGACAGCAAGCGGAGATCCATGGATTATGGATTAAAGCCCAAAAGGGAGAATTAGAAAATGTCTGGGCATCAGTTTTGATGCATTTCCACCATAATTTTCACCTTTCTGCTTTTCCCCATTGCTCACGCCGTCCTCATTACATGGACAGGGCCCTTCGTGGCCTAAAAAATGCCAGGTCGTAGCCCACATCTCCCAATACCGCGGTCACCCGGAGTCCCCTGGGGTTAGGTGCCAGCCGGGCATCATTCCGTCTGTAGACTGTGAACATCTGTGAAGGTGAAAGCTGCTCCGGAGACGGATTCTGATGTAACCTCGTCTGCTCACTGCCAGCTCTAATCTCAGTGTCTGACCTAGTTAATATTCTAATCATTCAGGCGTCACATCCTAATTCTGTGAAAAGACTGGTGTATTACCAAAGTGTGCAGACAGCACGCACGATTACTGAGCACCGAGACCCCCAGCCACTGCGAGACCTCAGACTGAGCATGAATGGAGAGCTGGCCGCACATACAGCGGGTTATATAACTATCCGCAATGTGTGTACACAGTGACTGCACCAGCAGAATAGTGAGTGCAGCTCTGGAGTATAATACAGGATGTAACTCAGGATCAGTAATGTATGTACACAGTGACTGCACCAGCAGAATAGTGAGTGCAGCTCTGGGATATAATACAGGATGTAACTCAGGATCAGTAATGTAATCTATGTACACAGTGACTGCACCAGCAGAATAGTGAGTGCAGCTCTGGGATATAATACAGGATGTAACTCGGGATCAGTAATGTAATGTATGTACACAGTGACTGCACGAGCAGAATAGTGAGTGCAGCTCTGGAGTATAATACAGGATATAACTCAGGATCAGTAATGTAATGTATGTACACAGTGACTGCACCAGCAGAATAGTGAGTGCAGCTCTGGGGTATAATACAGGATGTAACTCAGGATCAGTAGTCTAATGTATGTACACAGTGACTGCACCAGCAGAATAGTGAGTGCAGCTCTGGGGTATAATACAGGATGTAACTCAGGATCAGTAATGTAATGTATGTACACAGTGACTGCACCAGCAGAATAGTGAGTGCTGCTCTGGAGTATAATACAGGATGTAACTCAGGATCAGTAATGTAATGTATGTACACAGTGACTGCACCAGCAGAATAGTGAGTGCAGGTCTGGATCATAACACAGGATGTAACTCAGGATCAGTACATTATCAGTAATGTATGTACACAGTGACTGCATCAGCAGAATAGTGAGTGCAGCTCTGGAGTATAATACAGAATGTAACTCAGGATCAGTAATGTAATGTATGTACACAGTGACTGCACCAGCAGAATAGTGAGTGCAGCTATGGAGTATAATACAGGATGTAACTCAGGATCAGTAATGTATGTACACAGTGACTGCACCAGCAGAATAGTGAGTGCAGCTCTGGAGTATAATACAGGATGTAACCCAGGATCAGTACAGGATCAGTAATGTAATGTATGTACACAGTGACTGCACCAGCAGAATAGTGAGTGCAGCTCTGAAGTATAATACAGGATGTAACCCAGGATCAGTACAGGATCAGTAATGTATGTACACAGTGACTGCACCAGCAGAATAGTGAGTGCAGCTCTGTAGTATAATACAGGATGTAACTCAGGATCAGTACAGGATCAGTAATGTAATGTATATACACAGTGACTGCACCAGCAGAATAGTGAGTGCAGCTCTGGAGTATAATACAGGATGTAACTCAGGATCAGTAATGTATGTACACAGTGACTGCACCAGCAGAATAGTGAGTGCAGCTCTGGAGTATAATACAGGATGTAACTCAGGATCAGTACATGATCAGTAATGTAATGTATGTACACAGTGACTGCACCAGCAGAATAGTGAGTGCAGCTCTGGGGTATAATACAGGATGTAACTCAGGATCAGTAATGTAATGAATGTACACAGTGACTGCACCAGCAGAATAGTGAGTGCAGCTCTGGGGTATAATACAGGATGTAACTTAGGATCAGTAATGTAATGTATGTACACAGTGACTGCACCAGCAGAATAGTGAGTGCAGCTCTGGGATATAATACAGGATGTAACTCAGGATCAGTAATGTAATGAATGTACACAGTGACTGCACCAGCAGAATAGTGAGTGCAGCTCTTGGCTTTTCATGTAGTTGATGTTCAGAGCTAATCCTGTGCTTTGGGATATGCCCCTCTGATTCTTGCTCTTTCCAGTATGCATGTTCTTACAGTCTTTGTCAGTTTGATGAATGTGTTCTGTTCTTCCCCGGAAAATCTTTATTGTTTCTAGCAGTCCTGAGTCTGCATTATGTAATTCCCCACTTTTCTGTGCAATGTATATACACGTGCCAGTAATTTCCACACGTACTGTATACAGAAGACGTGGTTTGTGTGAGTTACATTGGAAAAGCATACAAATCACAGCGCCGTGCAAAAGCAAGAAAATGTGAACGCAGCTCTAGGAAGATGAGCACTAAAATGTGTCCATATACCGGAGGACGAGGCGGCCCGTGTGTTCTCTGGCCCAGATCGTGTCCAGCTGGAGAGCCGGGGTTTGGGCTGAGAGTTTCCCATTGCCGAACAGATATTTAGGAATGGATCTTCCTCCACAGTCTTTCTCCTCCTCACCGGGGTTTTATTTTTGTTTTATTTTTTATTATCATGTGATTTTTATTGAATTTTATTATTGGTTCGTAGAAGATTGTCGTAATTTGTCTCATTAATGGGAATGTAAACATCGGAAAATAATGGAGTTTTAACCCTTTTGTGTCCAGGCCAAATTTTTCAAAACTAACCCGTGTCGCTTTGTGGTAATAACTCTGGAACCTTTCTGAGGTTATTTCGTGACACATTGTACTTTGTTAGAGCTAAATCTATGCCAATATCTTTTGCATTTACAGGTCCTTCTCAAAAAATTAGCATATAGTGTTAAATTTCATTATTTACCATAATGTAATGATTACAATTAAACTTTCATATATTATAGATTCATTATCCACCAACTGAAATTTGTCAGGTCTATTATTGTTTTAATACTGATGATTTTGGCATACAACTCCTGATAACCCAAAAAACCTGTCTCAATAAATTAGCATATCAAGAAAAGGTTCTCTAAACGACCTATTACCCTAATCTTCTGAATCAACTAATTAACTCTAAACACATGCAAAAGATACCTGAGGCTTTTATAAACTCCCTGCCTGGTTCATTACTCAAAACCCCCATCATGGGTAAGACTAGCGACCTGACAGATGTCAAGAAGGCCATCATTGACACCCTCAAGCAAGAGGGTAAGACCCAGAAAGAAATTTCTCAACAAATATGCTGTTCCCAGAGTGCTGTATCAAGGCACCTCAATGGTAAGTCTGTTGGAAGGAAACAATGTGGCAGAAAACGCTGTACAACGAGAAGAGGAGACCGGACCCTGAGGAAGATTGTGGAGAAGGACCGATTCCAGACCTTGGGGAACCTGAGGAAGCAGTGGACTGAGTCTGGTGTGGAAACATCCAGAGCCACCGTGCACAGGCGTGTGCAGGAAATGGGCTACAGGTGCCGCATTCCCCAGGTAAAGCCACTTTTGAACCATAAACAGCGGCAGAGGCGCCTGACCTGGGCTACAGAGAAGCAGCACTGGACTGTTGCTAAGTGGTCCCAAGTACTTTTTTCTGATGAAAGCAAATTTTGCATGTCATTCGGAAATCAAGGTGCCAGAGTCTGGAGGAAGACTGGGGAGAAGGAAATGCCAAAATGCCTGAAGTCCAGTGTCAAGTACCCACAGTCAGTGATGGTGTGGGGTGCCATGTCAGCTGCTGGTGTTGGTCCACTGTGTTTCATCAAGGGCAGGGTCAATGCAGCTAGCTATCAGGAGATTTTGGAGCACTTCATGCTTCCATCGGCTGAAATGCTTTATGGAGATGAAGATTTCATTTTTCAGCACGACCTGGCACCTGCTCACAGTGCCAAAACCACTGGTAATTGGTTTACTGACCATGGTATTACTGTGCTCAATTGGCCTGCCAACTCTCCTGACCTGAACCCCATAGAGAATCTGTGGGATATTGTGAAGAGAAAGTTGAGAGACGCAAGACCCAACACTCTGGATGAGCTTAAGGCCGCTATTGAAGCATCCTGGGCCTCCATAACATCTCAGCAGTGTCACAGGCTGATTGCCTCCATGCCACGCCGCATTGAAGCAGTCATTTCTGCCAAAGGATTTCCGACCAAGTATTGAGTGCATAACTGAACATTATTATTTGATGGTTTTGTTGTTTGTTATTAAAAAACACTTTTATTTGATTGGATGGGTGAAATATGCTAATTTATTGAGACAGGTTTTTTGGGTTATCAGGAGTTGTATGCCAAAATCATCAGTATTAAAACAATAAAAGACCTGACAAATTTCAGTTGGTGGATAATGAATCTATAATATCTGAAAGTTTAATTGTAATCATTACATTATGGTAAATAATGAAATTTAACACTATATGCTAATTTTTTGAGAAGGACCTGTATTCATAAAAATGGCAGAAATTTGACACATTCACAAAAATTAGCAATTTTCGAACTTTGATTATCCCTTTTAATCCAGATCACACCACACCAATACTTGATAAATAATAATTCTCTCATATCTGTCTAAGGCTATATTCACACGTTCCACTTTAGCAGCTTTTTTTTTTTGCTGCATTTTGTATGCCAATTTTAAGCTGTTTTACAGTACCGGCAAAATCTCTAAGATTTCGGAAATCTCATGCACACACATTTTTTTTTCCTCCCCATATTCAGCATTTTTCCCCCCATTTTTTCCAGCGTTCCTCTGTGGGGGGTGCTATTTTTTTCTCTGCATTATGTTGACCAGTCATTAGCAAGAGGTGACATGCACGGGGTGAAAGAATACGCACCCCGGAAGGTCAGGAGAACATACCTTCTGTGAGATGCAATGATACAGCCCCTGTCTCTGCAACTTCTGTAGAATAAAGCTGAGCTGAGTAATTATAAACACATCCAGCTTTTAGGTGAAAACAGCCGAACTGAGCTTTCTCACTACAAACACTTCTGCAGCTGCAGCTTTCCTCCGACAGTCCCTTCAGCGTTGATTTATACCTCTCCCCCCACACTGACTGCTGTGAGATGAAACCTGAAAGTGTTTATAATCGCTCTGCTGTGCTGTACTCAACACAGTAGCTGCAGAGATCAGAGCTGGGATATGTCTCGCAGGAGAATCCATCTCCTTCAGACCTTCTAGGAGCATGTTTGTTCTTCTCCACCTTGAGTATGTGTCATGTATATAGGAAATATATTCCCTAGAATTCCTGGTAAGATATCTGCTAGGTTCCCAGCATGGGGTAACCTCAGACTCTTCATACTACGCAGTGGCAGTTACTATAATGAAATGTGATAGGTGAGCGAGGGTCAGGGGTGATCGGGATCGCAGAGGTGGAAGTGGGGCTGCTGCGGTCAGATGCCATTACCTGGAGTATTCCGTGCCTTTGGTTACACATGACGGCCCTGTGCATCTCCTGCACCTATCTAATGACCTGAGACCACCTGACCACTCGTGTGGCTTCTGAAGTGATCGGTGTCATCTGTATATGCGCAGATGTTTTTCACAGCAGGAGAATGAGATTTCGCTAAAAGGGTGGTCCGGTGGTCCCTGGTGCATCGGCCAGGTCTGTATTCCGTGGCAGCTGTACAAGCCGCCGTCTACCTGCTGCCATCTCTTGCGGCACTTTTGATTAGCCGGCCAGGCACAACATGATTGCAGTGGGGTAAACACCATGTCATACTGGACCAGCCGGTAATGCCAGCATGCAGGAGCCGTTCTCAGGGTTCCCGCCATCGGCCACGGATTACCAGGGTCCTGCCAATGGAGTTCCATCACATTCACAATGCTGGCGCTGTGATATGCAGCGGATTTTCTACAATCATCCATGCGGTGTACCTGCCCCCCAGGATCGTTCTGTCCCAATACGGTGTGTCTGGGCCTGTGTGATAGCCCACCATCACTCCTGTACGGCTCCTATCGCGTGTTGTGGATCGTACTCGGCCAGGGTGCGTTACCTATCCGCCATGGTGTGCAGGACGTAGTGGATGCTGCTGCAATCTCAGGGTATGTTCACACATGGCAGACATACGTCACATGTTTTTCTCTCCAGATTTGCAGTAGCAGCCATGTGGACCCCTGTGCATTCAGCATCTCGCCCCATCTACAACCCTTATAATCATCCCACGGCGGAAAGTTGAGTAACATTCTAATAACTTCTCTAATATAGTTTCTTTGGAATGCATTAACACTTTGCAATAAAACAGACATGTAAAAGTTGCCAATTTTTTTTTTTTTTTGTAGCATTTTTCCCATATTTTTTGTATGTGCACACGAAGTACCCGCCGAGTTCACGTAGAAGACTCTTCAGGAGAACTCCGGCATTGTAAACTAGTGAAGTTGCCTGGAGAAAGGTCAGGTCATTTAAAGAGGCTTGGAAGGACAGAACATGTGCGCGGCGATATGTCCATTCCTTTTGGCACTTTATCGGGCGGAATCCATCTGATAAAGATGTCGCGTGTACATACCCGTAGGCGTTTTTTTTCTACAGCGCCATAGGTTGGCGGGAGCAGTAGGGTTTGGCACAGCCTGACAGATAGACAGTAATTCTGAATGTGCAGTAAATTAAGCAGCAATGCCCTCGAGCTCGGGAGAGAACCCCTCGTTCAGCCTGAAGATGTGCCAGCGTCGGTAAGAGGTGCACATCTTACTCCAGCAGACTGGAATATAAAGCGCCATTCCTGATGAATTCCCCCTTTGTGGCTCAGTCCTTTACTATCTTCTGTTAATAAATGTAACATCCAGAATCCGAAAACTGGTCTTTATTACTTCCAACCGAAAAGCTGCAAACGGAAATGGCAATGTGAGGAGCCAGTTAAGGGTGCGGCCCCATGGCGGGTCAGTGGCTACACAAGTGTGAGGATAGTGCTGTGATTGGCCATCACGGTGGGTGCAGATTTGGCCGCATTCAGCCTTTGCACCTACCGTTCCTTTCCTAATCATGTCCTTAGTAGTGATGAGCGAACATGGTCGGATAAGGTGTTATCTAAGCATGCTCGGGTGCAGGGATTGCCTGTTTTTAGGCAATGTGTTGCAACTGTCGAGGAACCACGAGACATGCAGCCGCGAGGACTCGCATATCTTTCAAGCACGCCGAAGACACTCTGTTGGCACCTGAGCATGCTCAGATGACACCTTATCTGAGCTAGTTTGCTCATCACTACTCCATATATGTAAGAGGACTTAAATATTTATGGGAGGGGGCTGCAAGAGTAAAAAAAAAAAAAGTTTGAGAATTGTTAGGTTTCTGCTTGCCATGTATCTCGTTGCACAGTTCAGGTTTTTGGTCCTGGTAGAATTTCAACCTTTGGTTGTGAACATGGTTTTTATTCACAGAAAGCAAGCGGAGATCTTGTAAGGAGTGAAAAATGAATATTGTGTAGTTAGTCATGATGTAGTGATGAAGCCTAATCATTAATCACTGATATAGTGTTTGTAAATGTTCTATGTCTCCTGTCATCCCCCGACGCGCGTTCCATATACTCAGGGGCTTTTATGTTAAAGAGAACCTGTCATTATAAGGAAGTAGTGGTGTGGTGTATAGGGGCTCATACACCAATAAAAACTATACCTTTTTTTTGTAAAGATCTGATGTTCCAGTCATGAGAAATCCGTATGCAAATCAGGTGGGAAGTGCACTGGAACATAAGTGCGTTGCCACGCCCCTAATGCACTTCCAGCCTGATTTGCATACGTCTTCTACACTGGATTTCTCATGACTGGCATATCGGATCTCTAAAAAAAAAAGGTATCATTTTCATTGGTGGATGAGAACCTGTACAGCCACACCGGTACTTCCTTATGTAAAAGCCTCCAGAATTTCTTTAAAGGGAATCTATCACTCCCGGGACTTATATGACCGCTAATATGGGCATACAGGTAGGACTAGTGTAACATTTCTATTACCTGTATGCCCATATTATTAGGTCATATAGGTCCCGGGGGGAAAGTGGGGGAGTGACAGATTCCTTAAAGACATGCCGATGTCCTACCATCTATGGGCCACTGAACACAACCCGTAGGATGGACCGTGAAGAGTTCTGCAGACGTTATGTCTATTATTCCTCTTTTTCCTCCCCGCACACCATATTAATCTGCTTTTCCTGGTGAGCAGACTAATCTTTATCTAATAATGTTAAGGAAGCGTCCAGACCGCAGACCATTGTCTGCCTGGGAAAAACGAGCGAGACGTCAGGAACATTCAGAACGGAGGAACGTGGTCCTGGGATGGTGCCAGAGCAACGGCCATCACCCGGGGACCTCGCGCCAGCAGTGCCCGCTCAGCTCCGAGTACATGCAAAGTGATAGGGGTATAATAATACTTGTCTCCCGGCTCGGTGTGTACGCCAGCCTTGTAAATATTTTGTCTGTGCGGCCATGAGGATTTAGTGTCAGGAATTTTCCGCACTAAGTTTTTTGAATCTCTGGTTTTATTAGGAAATCCTGTTTACAGTCCTGCGCTCAGACAATCGGCTTTATTTGAGGAAGATGAAGTTTGGACATAAATCCTTTATTTTCTCCGTTTTCCTTCATTGCCTGGTGTCTAGGCCACAAATAGAAAAGAAGAGCAGCATCCATACCAGGTGATAGAGATCCAAAAAACGATTTATTCTGCCATCAAAGGTTACAACGTTTTGGCCAAGGTGGCCTTTGTCAAGTACACAGAGTCTCAGAAGTGGCCATCTTAAATAGTGTGGAGCCCACATGGGCACCAATCACCATCAAGGAGCGGCCTTTATTAAATATACATAAAAATAAGAAATTTGTGCTTGAATCACTTTCGACATATAATCACAAAACCAATAACACCCAAATCTCATAACCCATAACAGATAACATATACAGAAACAAAACAGAGAACATAACATCAATTCACAGCCCAATAGCTGTGTTTGTTGCTCCGTTGTCATGGTGAGGCT
Source organism: Ranitomeya imitator (assembly GCF_032444005.1). Lineage (NCBI taxonomy): Eukaryota > Metazoa > Chordata > Amphibia > Anura > Dendrobatidae > Ranitomeya > Ranitomeya imitator. The sequence continues at coordinate 54,300,464 of NC_091282.1, read as the reverse complement.
TCATCCAATCACATGCATTTGATAGGGCAATCCCCTTACTTGTCCAATCACTAAGTGTTAAAGAAAAGGGCGCAAAGTACATCACCCTCCAATCATGACTAACCTGCAGGAAAGAATCCACATGGCCATAGAACGCCGGCGCATGCGCACAGAGCACACCACACGGCCGATCATGTGACCGCCCCATGGTGCCGCCCAGCGCGCACGCGCCAGACATCGCAGGCCAGGCGCCGGAGAGAGAAGGCACAGCGAACGCCGCATGGCCGACCCGGAGACATCACAGCGTATCAACGCCAGGGTCTCCAACCCGCCGACACGCGACACTGCGCCTGCGCTCCCAGGACAACCGCGGACATAGCCAAATCCATGGCAACTACACTCCCTACATAAAAAGCAATGGTTACATAATGATTTGACAGACAAGGACCACAGGGAGGGAAAAAAAGGGCCAAACATAACAGAGTGACACCCAAAAAGGAGGGAAAATTTACAAAAAAACAATATAATAATTAGCCTCCGTCTGTTCCTAGGATGCCAAATCTCGGACTTATCTGTAAAAAAGAGGGAAAAATGAAAAAAAGAAAAAAGGAAAAGAAAAATTATAAAAATTATTACAAAAGACTAGTAAAATTTGCAAAAATTGCAAAAAATAGCACACAATTAAAAATACACAGAGGGGAAAACGCAAACTCTAAATGAGTAGGGGGGACACAATATTATCGATTGTTGAGACTAAATCTATAACCCACCTAACATACCAGATATCTATCTTGCTACAACTATGTTATGCAAATCTGTAGGTTATAATCTACATTAAGTCCTTTGGGTTGTAACGTCTCTAATACTGAGATCCACCTCAACTCCTTTTGTTTCAATTTAAGTGTCCTATCACCCCCTCTCCTTAGAGCAGGAACCCCATCAATGACTCTAAAACGCAGCTGATTAATGGAATGTCTACATTCACTAAAATGCTTAGGAATTGGTAAGCCCTGTAAATTTGTACGTATTGTGCTCTTGTGCTTACTTATCCTTGTTCTTATTTCTCTCGTTTCACGGTGAAACAACGAGAGAAATAAGAACAAGGATAAGTAAGCACAAGAGCACAATACGTACAAATTTACAGGACTTACCAATTCCTAAGCATTTTAGTGAATGTAGACATTCCATTAATCAGCTGCGTTTTAGAGTCATTGATGGGGTTCCTGCTCTAAGGAGAGGGGGTGATAGGACACTTAAATTGAAACAAAAGGAGTTGAGGTGGATCTCAGTATTAGAGACGTTACAACCCAAAGGACTTAATGTAGATTATAACCTACAGATTTGCATAACATAGTTGTAGCAAGATAGATATCTGGTATGTTAGGTGGGTTATAGATTTAGTCTCAACAATCGATAATATTGTGTCCCCCCTACTCATTTAGAGTTTGCGTTTTCCCCTCTGTGTATTTTTAATTGTGTGCTATTTTTTGCAAATTTTACTAGTCTTTTGTAATAATTTTTATAATTCTTCTTTTCCTTTTTCTTTTTTCTTTTTTTCATTTTTCCCTCTTTTTTACAGATAAGTCCGAGATTTGGCATCCTAGGAACAGACGGAGGCTAATTATTATATTGTTTTTTTGTAAATTTTCCCTCCTTTTTGGGTGTCACTCTGTTATGTTTGGCCCTTTTTTTCCCTCCCTGTGGTCCTTGTCTGTCAAATCATTATGTAACCATTGCTTTTTATGTAGGGAGTGTAGTTGCGATGGATTTGGCTATGTCCGCGGTTGTCCTGGGAGCGCAGGCGCAGTATCGCGTGTGGGCGGGTTGGAGACCCTGGCGTTGATACGCTGTGGTGTCTCCGGGTCGGCCATGCGGCGTTCTCTGTGCCTTCTCTCTCCGGCGCCTGGCCTGCGATGTCTGGCGCGTGCGCGCTGGGCGGCACCATGGGGCGGTCACATGATCGGCCGTGTGGTGTGCTCTGTGCGCATGCGCCGGCATTCTATGGCCATGTGGATTCTTTCCTGCAGGTTAGTCACGATTGGAGGGTGATGTACTTTGCGCCCTTTTCTTTAACACTTAGTGATTGGACAAGTAAGGGGATTGCCCTATCAAATGCATGTGATTGGATGAAGCCTCACCATGACAACGGAGCAACAAACACAGCTATTGGGCTGTGAATTGATGTTATGTTCTGTTTCTGTATATGTTATGTGTTATGGGTTATGAGATTTGGGTGTTATTGGTTTTGTGATTATATGTCGAAAGTGATTCAAGCACAAATTTCTTATTTTTATGTATATTTAATAAAGGCCGCCCCTTGATGGTGATTGGTGCCCATGTGGGCTCCACACTATTTAAGATGGCCACTTCTGAGACTCTGTATACTTGACAAAGGCCACCTTGGCCAAAACGTTGTAACCTTTGATGGCAGAATAAATCGTTTTTTGGATCTCTATCACCTGGCATGGATGCTGCTCTTCTTTTCTATTTGTGACTTTTGGTCCGATTGGATCCTTGGACTTTGGAGCGTGCATCCCCTAAGCTGAGTGCTGATGGTTGATTTTCTTGTATTTGACCGTTGTGGTGTCTAGGCCAGTCTGCAGACGTGGGCCTGCTCTGCGGCTTCTTACCCACCAGCCGGGGAGTGGAGGGCCACCGCGCGGCTTCACAGTCACAAATCATAAGCGGGTCATAAAAACTCAAGATGCTTAAATGGAGACATACGGTTCCCAAAATTTTTTATTTTTTTTAATGTTTGGTTCAAATTTTTATTATCTTTACCAAGGGGGCCGTCAAAACAAGGAATATACAGCGGAGCCGCAGCAATGAAATAAGGGCAAAAACTGACCACCATGGACCCGGTGACAAGTCTTTAAACCGTGCCTATATTGGCAAATGGGCACAAGTAACGATAAGAAATACTAAATGCTCAAAATCCGGCTAAAGTCTTCATAAAAGCGTCACTGTCAAAAATTTGTTTAAATCATGTAAAAAAAAAAAAAAAAACCTGCTCCAATTACAGTATTAGGCTGTGTTCACACGTTGCGTTTTTTTCGCGGTTTTTTCACGGTTTTTCCTGATAAAAACGCTATAAAACCGCAAAAAAAACGCATACAATAAGCATCCCATCATTTAGAATGAATTCCGCATGTTTTGTGCACATGATGCGTTTTTTTCCACGAAAAAAACGCATCGCGGCAAAAAATGCAGCATGTTCATTAATTTTCCGTTTTTTTTGCGGATTTCCCACTCCAAAATGCATTGGGAAGTGTCCGGAAAAAACCGCGGCAAAAACGCGTCAAAACCGCTGCAAAATCGCGGCAAAAACGCATGCGGTTTTCTTGCGGATTTCTTGCAGAAAATGTCCGGAATTCTCAGGAATTTTCTGCAAGAAATCCTGAACGTGTGCACATAGCCTTACAATTGTCTCAGAATTTGTCTTGAAATGTTTTTAATTTTATCCTCCTACATAAACAGTTCAGTTACCATGTAGATTCACTACATTACTTATCCGGAGTTACATCCTGTATTATACTCCAGAGCTGCACTCACTATTCTGCTGGTGCAGTCACTGTATACATACATTACTGATCCTGAGTTACATCCTGTATTATACCCCAGAGCTGCACTCGCTATTCTGCTGGTGCAGTCACTGTGTACATACATTACATTTCTGATCCTGAGTTACATCCTGTATTATACTCCAGAGCGGCACTCACTATTCTGCTGGTGCAGTCACTGTGTACATACATTACATTACTGATCCTGAGTTACATCCTATATTATACTCCAGAGCTGCACTCACTATTCTGCTGGTGCAGTCACTGTGTACATACATTACTGATTCTGTACTGATCCTGAGTTACATCCTGTATTATACCCCAGAGCTGCACACACTATTCTGCTGGTGCAGTCACTGTGTACGTACATTAAATTACTGATCCTTAGTTACATCCTGTATTATACTCCAGAGCTGCACTCACTATTCTACTGGTGCAGTCACTGTGTACATACATTACATTACTGATCCTGAGTTACATCCTGTATTACACCCCAGAGCTGCACTCACTATTCTGCTGATGCAGTCACTGTGAACATACATTACATTACTGATCCTGAGTTACATCCTATATTATACTATAGAGCTGCACTCACTATTCTGCTGGTGCAGTCACTGTGTACATACATTACTTGTCCTGTAGGTAGTGCCCCCCACATTGATACGTTGGCAGGCCCCCTGAGGTTGTCCAGCTTGTCGGACCATGTGATGGGTATGAGGAGCAGGTGATGTCGTGCAGTTATAAGTTGAGCCCCTGATACTTTTGCTGGTCACTGCTGGAGACGTCTTGTGACTTGTTTCTCCCCTCTCTCCATAAAATACATGACTAGAGACTGGAGAGATCCCACATCTGCAGAAGAAACAATTGCGCTATGTGCGGTGGTGCGAGCACCGCCATCACCTGCTCTGTACATCCATTTCTGTACTTTCTCCTGACTGTTCCTATCTTCAGATGGAGTTCTCTCTTGTTGTACTCTGCTCAAAAAAATAAAGGGAACACTAAAATCCCACATCCTAAATATCACTGAATGAAATATTCCAGTTGTAAATCTTTATTCATTACATAGTGGAATGCGTTGAGAACAATAAAACCTAAAAATGATCAACAATCACAATTAATATCCCACAGAGGTCTGGAGTTGGAATGATGCTCAAAATGAAAGTGGAGAATCTAATTACAGGCTGATCCAACTTCAGTGGAAATGCCTCAAAACAAGGAAATGATGCTCAGTAGTGTGTGTGGCCTCCACGTGCCTGTATGATCTCCCTACAATGCCTGGGCATACTCCTGATGAGGCGGCGGATGGTCTCCTGAGGGATCTCCTCCCAGACCTGGACTAAAGCATCCACCAACCCCTGGACAGTCTGTGGTGCAACGTGACCTCGTTGGATGGTGCGAGACATGATGTCCCAGATGTGTTCAATCGGATTCAGGTCTGGGGAACGGGCGGGTCAGTCCATAGCTTCACTGCCTTCATCTTGCAGGAACTGCTGACACACTCCAGCCACATGAGGTCTGGCATTGTCCTGCATTTGGAGGAATCCAGGGCCAACCGCACCAGCATATGGTCTCACAAGGAGTCTGAGGATCTCATCTCGGTACCTAATGGCAGTCAGGCTACCTCTGGTGAGCACATGGAGGGCTGTGCGGCCTTCCAAAGAAATGCCACCCCACACCATTACTGACCCACTGCCAAACCAGTCATTCTGAAGGATGTTGCAGGCAGCAGATCGCTCTCCACGGCATCTCCAGACTCTTTCACGTCTGTCACATGTTCTCTGTGTGAACCTGCTTTCATCTGTGAAGAGCACAGGGCGCCAGTGGCGAATTTGCCAATCCTGGTTTTCTGTGGCAGATGCCAAGCGTCCTGGACGGTGTTGGGCTGTGAATACAACCCCATCTGTGGACCTCGGGCATGCAGACCATCCTCATGGAGTCGGTTTCTAACAGTTTGTGCAGACACATGCACATTTGTGGCCTGCTGGAGGTCATTTTCCAGGGCTCTGGCAGTGTTCCTCCTTGCACAAAGGCTGAGGTAGCGGTCCTGCTGCTGGGTTGTTGCCCTCCTACGGCCCCCTCCATGCCTCCTGGTATACTGGCCTGTTTCCTGGTAGCGCCTCCAGCCTCTGGACAGTACCCTGACAGACACAGAAAACCTTCTTGCCACAGCTCGCATTGATGTGCCATCCTAGATGAGCTGCACTACCTGAGCCACTTGTGTGGGTTGTAGAGTCCGTCTCATGCTACCACGAGTGTGAAAGCACAACCAACATTCAAAAGTGACCAAAACATCAACCAGAAAGCATTGGTACTGAGATGTGGTCTGTGGTCCCCACCTGCAGAACCACTCCTTTATTGAGGGTGGCTTGATAATTGCCAATAATTTCCATCTGTTGTCTATTCCATTTGCACAACAGCATGTGAAATTGATTGTCAATCAGTGTTGCTTCCTAAGTGGACAGTTTGATTTCACAGAAGTTTGAGTTACTTTGAGTTATATTCTGTTGTTTAAGTGTTCCCTTTGTTTTGAGTGTATGTTGGTGGTGGCACGCTGTGGGGCTTTTGCTGTTTTCGCTGTGCACGTTGCATTTTGTGCCTTTTTTAGTATGTGATATGTGTTCCAGCCGGTTTCCACTCCTGGCCGCCTGATGTTGAGCCTCTTCCATATTATGCTCCATTCTGTCTGTGGGATCTCACAATAGCGCTGGCTCCCATGAAGCTGGATCACAATATCTCTTTATTAACATTATTCTTTTTTTCTTTTTTCCTCTTTTAGTTTGTTTTCTTTGCTGTCTAAAAAACACAACAAAGTCCTGGAGCAAGCCACACAGTCCCTGCGAGGGTCCCTTGGCTCTGACGACTCTCCATTTCCTGACTACGTGAGTATCAAACTGCAAGCGAGTGTCTGCGAGACGGCTTCTCAGCCGGCTGATCAGGACACTGACACTCTAGGCTGCCACAGTCTGATGAGCTGACACCAAGATTCAACCTCGAGACTCTTGGTATGACTTCACGTCTCACATGTGGTTTACTGTGCACACAGATGTGACATGAGCCCCTCACTGGTGCGATACACCACACACCACCACTCTCCGTGCAATGTACGCAGGGCTATAATAGACTTTATAGAGCAGCGAGGACTGTCCTGGAGTCCATAATGGTTTCATAGTTTTTTATTATTATTATTATAGCGCCATTTGTTCCATGGCGCTTTACATGTGAGGAGGGGTACACATAATAAAAATAAGTACCATAATCTTGAACAATACAAGTCACTGACAAGAGAGGACAGAGCTGGTCATGCAGCAGTATGGTGGAACAAGGGTTACTGCAGGTTGTAGGCTTGTCGGAAGAGGTAGGTCTTCAGGTTCCTTTTGAAGGTTCCCATAGTAGGCGAGAGTCTGATATGTTGGGGTAGAGTGTTCCAGAGTAGTGGGAATGGATGGGAGAAATTTTGTATGCGATTGTGGGAAGAGGAGGAGTAAAGCAGGAGATCTTGTGAGGATTGGAGGTTGTTTGCAGAGAAGTACTGGGACACGAGGTCACAGATGTATGGAGGAGACAGGTTGTGGATGGCTTTGTATGCCATGGTTTGGGTTTTGAACTGGAGTCTTTGGGCAGTGGGGAGCCAGTGAAGGGAATGACAGAGAGGAGAGGCCAGAGAAGAGAGAGGGGGACAGGTGAATTAGTCAGGCAGCATAGTTTAGGATAGATTGCAGGGGTTCTAGAGTGAGGGAAGCCACAGAGTAGGAGGTTGCAGTAGTCGAGGCGGGAGATGATGAGAGCATGCACTAAGGTTTTTGCATATTCTTGCCTGAGGAATGTACGGGTCCGGGAAATATTTTTCAGTTGGAGTTGGCAGGAGGTGGAAAGGGCTTGGATATGTGGCTTGAAGGAGAGATTAGAGTCCAGGGTTACCCGAGGCAGGCATTGATATTAATGGTAGGTCTGTTGAGGAGGTTGAGTGAGATGGGGGAAGATAATAAATTTTGTTTTGTCCGTGTTAAGTTTTAGAAATCTAGCAGGGAAGAATGATTAAATAAGTGCCAGACATTGTGGGATTCTGGTTAGTAAGGAGGTGATATCTGGTCCAGAGCGGAAAGGTGGGAGGAAAGTTCAAGATGGAAATGTTGTTCCAGTAGTTTTGAGGCATAGGGGAGAAGTGACATGGGGCGATAGCTAGTCACAGAGGATGGGTGTGATCGAGTCATGTTTGAAATATGATGGGAAAATGCCGGTTATTGTTGATGTTGTTTGAATGAAGACTGTGGTGAGGTTTGGGATGAGATGGGACTGGATTGGGGGGAGTGCACAGGTGGTGAGATGTGATCTTGAGAGTAGAGAGGAAACTTGATATTTTGTAATGTGGGAAAAACTGGTTTTGGAGAAGGAGGGCTGAGCAGTTATAAGGAGAGGCTGTTGGCCAAAGATTTCTCTGATATCGATCCTCTGCTTGAAGAATGAGGCAAAAGTCTTCAACTGAGAGGAGAGGAAGGAGGTGCTGGGGAACAGAAGAGAGAATTGAAAGTGTTCAATAGCTGTTTAGTGCTAAGAGACAGGGAGGATATGAGAGATGCGAAGTAGGTATGTTTTGCTGCAGTGAGTGTGGCCTTGAACGTAATGAGGGACTGTTTGAATGCGATGAAGTGCTCGTTGCAGTGGGATCTTTTAGATCTCAGCTCAGCAACCCTGGAAGCCCAACTCAGTTGTTTGGTCAGGCTGGTGTTCCAGGGTTGCCTGTTGATTTTGCAAGCTTTAAATGTGTACAGGGGGCGAACGATACAAGAGCTACAGCTGTTGTGGTATTTAAAGCTGCAGCAGCATCTTCACTGTGTAAGGAACTTAAGCCGGGGGAGGGGCTCAAAAAGTGTGCGTAAATCAAGATGTTTGAGATTTCTGCAAGGGTGTGCAAGTTTGTGGAGTGCGGATTGTGCACCTAGAGATGAAAGGGAAGTGAATGTAAGTAGGTTGTGGTCAGATAGAGGGAAAAGTGAGTTTGAGAGGTTAGTTAAGAGGCGGATGAAGATGAGGTCCAGTGTGTTGGTTATCTTATGAGTGGGGAGTTCAGAGGATATGCACTTATATCACATGCAGAGACAGTCCCAGCTCTTTACAGCACGCCATAAGTCAGTATCTTGAAGAGAAATTCTGCTCACATAAAAAATGCTCTTTATTGTAAACACTCAAATTCTTGTCTCAATGGTCATTTTATGTATATATGTTTACATATGTATCTTGTGTATATTTATACACACACACATCATTTGTTGGCTAGTGGGATTACTCGTCATATCTCCCTAAATGTACAGATTGTCAGACTGTCTCATATAATAAAAATTATTACTGTAATATCACAGTCCATGTGGAAACCAGGTTATTGTAGTTATATTAGTAGCATAGCAGTATTATAGTAGTTATATTCCTGTACATAGTGGCAGTATTATAGTAGTTATATTCTTGTACATAGGGGCAGTATTATAGCAGTTGTATTCGTGTACATAGGGAGCAGTATTATAGTAGATATATTCTTGTACATAGGGGCAGTATTATAGTAGTTATATTTTTGTACATAGGAGCAGTATTATAGCAGTTGTATTCTTGTACATAAGAGCAGTATTATAGTAGTTATATTCTTGTACATAGGAGCAGTATTATAGCAGTTGTATTCTTGTACATAGGAGCAGTATTATAGTAGTTATATTTTTGTACATAGGAGCAGTATTATAGCAGTTGTATTCTTGTACATAGGGGCAGTATTGTAGTATTTATAGTCTTGTATATAGGAGTAGTATTATAGTAGTTGTATTCTTGTACATAGGAGCTGTATTATAGCAGTTGTATTCTTGTACATAAGAGCAGTATTATAGTAGTTATATTCCTGCTAATGGGGCAGTATTATAATAGTTATATTATTGTACATAGGAGCATTATTATAGTAGTTATATTGTACATAGGAGCAGTATTATAGTAGTTATATTCTTGTACATAGTGGCAGTATTATAGTAGTTATATTCTTGTACATAGGGGCAGTATTATAGCAGTTGTATTCTTGTACATAGGGAGCAGTATTATAGCAGTTGTATTCTTGTACATAGGAGCAGTATTATAGTAGTTATATTCTTGTACATAGGGGCAGTATTATAGTAGTTATATTCTTGTACATAGGGGCAGTATTATAGCAGTTGTATTCTTGTACATAGGGAGCAGTATTATAGCAGTTGTATTCTTGTACATATGAGCAGTATTATAGTAGTTATATTCTTGTACATAGGGGCAGTATTATAGCAGTTGTATTCTTGTACATAGGAGCAGTATTATAGTAGTTATATTCTTGTACATAGGGGCAGTATTATAGCAGTTGTATTCTTGTACATAGGAGCAGTATTATAGTAGTTATATTCTTGTACATAGGGGCAGTATTATAGCAGTTGTATTCTTGTACATAAGAGCAGTATTATAGTAGTTATATTCTTGCTAATGGGGCAGTATTATAATAGTTATATTCTTGTACATAGTGGCAGTATTATAGTAGTTATATTCTTGTACATAGCGGCCAGTATTATTGTAGTTATATTCTTGTATATAGGGAAAGTATTATAGTAGTTATATTCTTGCTAATAGGGCAGTATTATAATAGTTATATTCTTGTACATAGGAGCATTATTATAGTAGTTATATTGTACATAGGGGGCAGTATTATAGTAGTTATATTCTTGTTCATAGGGGCAGTATTATAGTAGTTATATTTTTGTACATAGGAGCAGTATTATAGTAGTTATAGTCTTGTACATAAGGGGAAGTATTATAGTAGTTATATTCTTGTACATAGGAGCAGTATTATAGTAGTTATAGTCTTGTACATAAGGGGAAGTATTATAGTAGTTATATTCTTGTACATAGGAGCAGTATTATAGTAGTTATAGTCTTGTACATAAGGGGAAGTATTATAGTAGTTTTTGTATATGGTGAGTAGTATTGTGCATATATCAAATTTTATCAAATTTAATTTTTATATATATATATATATTTTTTTTTTTTTTAATTGTTAATGTTCCGATCATTATCCAGTTAAAAAGATGTAACATGTTTGAAAGAAGGCAGTGCTGCTTCCATGAGATGTTGTCTTCCATTAATAGTAATAATAATTAAAGCGCCAACATATTCTGCATTACTTTATAGTTTTAGATGTGACTGATACAAACAATTAAGACATTACAGAATAAACTTAACTCCGATACCAAAAAGAGTGAGAGCCCTGCTGCTCACAAGCTTACAATCTATGAAGAAATAAGGGAGACAGGAAAGGTAAATGGTAAAATGTGGTTATGTTGTACAATACATCCATAATATATTACAGTAAAGGTACCGTCACATTAAGCAACGCTGCAGCGATATAGACAACGATGCCGATCGCTGCAGCGTCGCTGTTTAGTCATTGTGTGGTCGCTGGGGAGCTGTCACACAGACAGCTCTCCAGCGACCAACGATGCCTAAGTCCCCGGGTAACCAGGGTAAACATCGGGTTACTAAGCGCAGGGCCGCGCTTAGTAACCCGATGTTTACCCTGGTTACCATTGTAAATGTAAAAAAAAAAAAAACACTACATACTTGCATTCCGGTGTCTGTCGCGTCCCCCGGCGTTCAGCTTCCCTGCACTGTGTAAGCACCGGCCGTAAAGCAGAGCGGTGACGTCACCGCTGTGCTCTGCTTTACGGCCGACTGGGGCTGACACAGTGCAGGGAAGCTGACGCCAGGGGACGCGACAGACACCAGAATGTAATTATGTAGTGTTTGGTTTTTTTTACATTTACAATGGTAACCAGGGTAAATATCGGGCTACTAAGTGCGGCCCTGCGCTTAGTAACCCAATGTTTACCCTGGTTACAAGTGAAGACATCGCTGGATCGGCGTCACACACGCCGATTCAGCGATGTCAGTGGGTGATACAGCGACGAAATAAAGTTCTGGCCTTCTAGCTCCGACCAGCGATCTCACAGCAGGATCCTGATCGCTGCTGCGTGTCAAACACAACGATATCGCTTTCCAGGACGCTGCAACGTCACGGATCGTTATCGTTCTAAAGTCGCTCAGTGTGAAGGTACCTTAAGTAGAGTATGCACATAATGCGGCATGAACCGGTCACCAGCCAGTATGTGTACACACACAGAGGGCTACTAAGTGCATGAAGGGTGTGAATAGATGCTTGCGGGGGGGGTGTCATGATTTTGAAGAGAATTTTGTATGAGCCAAACCAGGATAGTTAGATAAGTGAAGTGCGGCGGTAGGCCAGTCTTAACAAATGCATTTTTAGGCCACGCTTAAAACTGTGCTCAACATCATCCACATTCTTAACAGCTTAGATTTAAGTAATATTTACAATCGGGGCCTTTTGTTATTTCAATCTTTCCAGCAGGAATTCTGTTGGATACCATAAGCCCTCTTTATTATTCCCAGCAACCTTTGCTGTGTTTCCCCACAAGAGCAGCTGACAGACATTCCAGGCATCCTGAGCTGCCCATTTAGGACTCCTTAACTGTTGTCCACATCCAGTGAGCACAAAAATTGGTAGCATTGTATCCATCTACCTATGTACAACAATATAACTACTATAATTCTGCCCCTATGTACAAGAATATAACTACTATAATACTGATCCTATGTACAAGAATATAACTACTATAATACTGAAGAAAAAAGGAATGTAGTCAGCTTACCGGTCTTAGACGAAATCCCCAGACCTGCCAACGCCCAGCACGGTTCGGGGTGAGCGCCCACAGCAAATGAAGACAGAAAGAGAAATGATCCAGCTGGAGGTGGAGGCAGTTCAGACTTTGTGAGACTTTATTAGACGACTAAAGCGATAAAAAGTTCTTCAACAAGAAAAATCTTTACATAGCAAACACCTGGCACACCAGTGAGGAGGATCAACGCGTTTCAACTATGAAGTCTTACTCATGATCTACCCATCATCATGAGTAAGACTTCATAGTTGAAACGCGTTGATCCTCCTCACTGGTGTGCCAGGTGTTTGCTATGTAAAGATTTTTCTTGTTGAAGAACTTTTTATCGCTTTAGTCGTCTAATAAAGTCTCACAAAGTCTGAACTGCCTCCACCTCGAGCTGGATCATTTCTCTTTCTGTCTTCATTTACTATAATACTGCCCCTATATACAAGAATATAACTACTATAATACTGCCCCTATGTACAAGAATATAGCTACTAGAATACTGTCCCTATGTACAAGAATATAACTACTATAATACTGCTCCTATGTACAAGAATATAACTACTATAATGCTGCTCCTATATACAAGAATATAACTACTATAATACTGTCCCTATGTACAAGAATATAACTACTATAATACTGCCCCTATATACAAGACTATATCTACTATAATAATGTCCCCTATGTACAAGAGTATAACTGCTATAATACTGTCCCTATGTACAAGAATATAACTACTATAATACTGCTCCGATTGTACAAGAATATAACTAGTATAATACTGCCCCATGTATAAGAATAAAACTACTATAATACTGCTCCTTATGTACAAGAATACTCCCTATATACAAGAATATAACTATTATAATGCTGCCCCTATGTACAAGAATATAACTACTATATTACTGCCCTGTATGCACAAGAATATAACTACTATAATACTGCTCCTATATACAAGAATATATCTACTATAACACTGCTCCCTATGTACAAGAATATACTATACTATACACTACCGTTCAAAAGTTTAGGGTCACTTAGAAATTTCCTTATTTTTGAAAGAAAAGCCTAGTTTTTTCCAATGAAGCTAACATTAAATGATTCAGAAATACACTCTGTACATTGTGAATGTGGTAAATGACTATTCTATCTGCAAATATCTGGTTTGTAGTGAAATATCTTCATAGGTGTATAGCGGCCCATTTCCAACAACCATCACTCCAGTGTTCTTATGGTACTTTGTATTTGCAAACTGTAAGAAGGCTAATGGATGGTTAGAATACCCTTGAAAACCCTTGTGCAAGTATGTTAGCACAGCTGAAAACAGTTTGGCTGATTACAGAACATATAAACCTGAGCTTCCTTTGAGCTAGTTAAGAATTTGGAACATTACATTTGTTGGTTCCATTAAACTCTCAAAATGGCTAGAAAAAAAGAACTTTCATGTGAAACTCGACAGTCTATTCTTGTTCTTAGAAATGAAGGCTATTCCATGTGAAAAATTGCCAACTGAAGATTTCCTACAACGGTGTGTACTACTCCCTTCAGAGGAGAGCACAAACAGGCTCTAACCAGAGTAGAAAGAGAAGTGGGAGGCCCCGCTGCACAACTGAGCAACAAGACAAGTACATTAGAGTCTGTAGTTTGTGAAATCGACGCCTCACAGGTCGTCAACTGGCAGCTTCATTAAATAGTACAAGCAAAACGCCAGTGTCAACATCTACAGTGAAGAGGCGACTCCGGGATGCTGGCCTTCAGGGCAGAATGGCAAAGAAAAATCCATATCTTAGACTGGCTAATAAAAGGAAAAGATTAATATGGGCAAAAGAACACAGACATTGGACAGAGGAAGATTGGAAAAATTTGTTATGAACAGACGGATCCAAGTTTGAGGTGTTTGGATCCCACAGAAGAACATTTGTGAGACGCAGAACAACTGAAAAGATGCTGGAAGAGTGTCTGACGCCATCTGTCAAGCATGGTGGAGGTAATGTGATGGTCTGGGGTTGCTTTGGTGCTGGTTAAGTGGGAGATTTGTACAAGGTTAAAGGGATATTGAATAAGGAAGGCTATCACTCCATTTGCAACGACATGCCATACCTTGTGGACAGCGCTTGATTGGAGCCAATTTCATCCTACAACAGGACAATGACCCAAAGCACACCTCCAAATTATACAACAACTATTTATGGAAGAAGCCGGCAGCTGGTATTCTATCTGTAATGGAGCGGCCAGCGCAGTCACCAGATCTCAGCCCCATTGAGCTGTTGTGGGAGCAGCTTGACCGTATGGTGCGCAAAAAGTGCCCATCAAGCCAAACTTGTGGGAGGGGCTTCTGGAAGCATGGGGGGAAATTTCTTCAGATTGCCTTAGCAAATTAACTGCTAGAATGCAAAAGGTCTGCAATGCTGGAATTGCTGCAAAGGAAGCATTCTGTGACGAAAGCAAAGTTTGAAGGAGAAAATTATTATTTCAAACAAGAATCATATTTTCGAACCTTGTCAATGTCTGGAGTAGATTTTCAATTCATTTGGCAACTGATTTGATTAATAAAAGTATGAGTGTTCATGGAAAACACAAAATTGTCTGTATAAACGTTTGAACAGTAGTGTGTGTATGTGTGTGTATATATGTGTATATATATATATATATATATATATATATATATATATATATATATATATATATATATATATATATATATATATATATATATATATATAATGTATATATACACACACGCACACACACTGTGTGCAGAATTATTAGGCAAGGTGTATTTTGATCACATGACACTTCTTATACTTGTTGTCCTACTCCAAGCTGTTCAGGCTTGAGAGCCAACTACCAATTAAGTAAATCATGTGATGAGCATCTCTGTAATGAGGAGGGGTGCTGTCTACTGACATCAATCCTCTATATAAGGTGTGCTTAATTATTAGGCAACTTCTTTTCCTTTGGCAAAATGGGTCAGAAGAGAGATTTGATGGCTCTGAAAAGTCCAAAATTGTGAGATGTCTTGCAGAGGGATGCAGCAGTCTTGAAATTGCCAAACTTTTGAAGCGTGATCACCGAACAATCAAGCGTTTTATGGCAAATAGCCAACAGGGTCGCAAGAAGCGTGTTGGGGAAAAAGGACGCAAAATAACTGCCCATGAATTGAGGAAGATCAAGCGTGAAGCTGCCAAGATGCCATTTGCCACCAGTTTTGCCATATTTCAGAGCCGCAACGTTACTGGAGTAACAAAAAGCACAAGATGTGCGATACTCAGGGACATGGCCAAGGTAAGGAAGGCTGAAAAACAACCACCTCTGAACAAGAAACATAAGGTAAAATGTCAAGGCTGGGCGAAGAAATATCTTAATACTGACTTTTCAAAGGTTTTATGGACTGATGAAATGTGAGTGACCCTTGATGGGCCAGATGGATGGACAGAGGCTGGATCAGTAAAGGGCAGAGAGCTCCACTCCGACTCAGACGCCAGCAAGGTGGAGGTGGGGTACTGGTATGGGCTGGGATCATCAAAGATGAACTTGTGGGACCTTCTCGGGTTGAGGATGGAGTGAAGCTCAACTCCCAGACCTACTGCCAGTTTCTGGAAGACAACTTCTTCAAGCAGTGGTACAGGAGGAAGTCGGTATCGTTCAAGAAAAACCTGATTTTCATGCCGGACAATGCTCCATCACATGCCTCCAACTACTCCACAGCGTGGCTGGCCAGTAAAGGTCTCAAAGAAGAAAAAATAATGACATGGCCCCCTTGTTCACCTGATCTGAACCCCATAGAGAACCTGTGGTCCCTCATTTTCTCCCTCACATCTCTCATTTTCTCCCTGACTCCTCCCATTCCCCCCTAACCCTTGTCATTTCGACCTCACATCTGTCATTTTCCGATCACTCCACTATTTTCCCTCACTCCTCTCATTTTGCACTCACACCTTTTCATTTTCACCTCACACCTCTTTTTCACCTCAGTATATACATGTTTGTCATCTCCCTTATATATAGTATACACCTGTATGTCATCTCCTGTATATAGTATATACCTGGATGTCATCTCCCCTGTATATAGTATATACCTGTATGTCATCTCCTCCTATATCTAGTATATACCTGTATGTCATCTCCTCCTGTATATAGTATATACCTGTAGGTCATCTGCTCCTGTATATAGTATATACCTGTATGTCATCTCCTCCTCTATATAGTATATACCTGTGTGTCATCTCCTCCTGTATTAGACCTCGTTCACACGTTATTTGCTCAGTATTTTTACCTCAGTATTTGTAAGCTAAATTGGCAGCCTGATAAATCCCCAGCCAACAGGAAGCCCTCCCCCCTGGGAGTATATATTAGCTCACACATACACATAATAGACAGGTCATGTGACTGACAGCTGCCGTATTTCCTATATGGTACATTTGTTGCTCTTGTAGTTTGTCTGCTTATTAATCAGATTTTTATTTTTGAAGGATAATACCAAACTTGTGTGTGTTTTAGGGCGAGTTTCGTTTGTCAAGTTGTGTGTTGAGTTGCGTGTGGCGACATGCATGTAGCGACTTTTGTGAGATGAGTTTTGTGTGGCAACATGCGTGTAGCAACTTTTTGTGTCGAGTTGCATGTGACAGGTTAGTGTAGCAAGTTGTGTGCAGCAAGTTTTGCGCATGATGAGTTTTGAGCGTGGCGAGTTTTATGTGCGGTGCCTTTTGAGTATGTGCAAGTTTTGTATGAGGCAACTTTTGCATGTGTTGCAACTTTTGTGCATGTGGCAATTTTTCCACGTGTGCAAGTTTTGCATGTGGCGAGTTTTCCATGAGGTGAGTTTTGCACTTGTGGCGAGTTTTGCGTGAGCCTAGTTTTTGCATGTGGCGAGTTTTGCGCGTGGCGAGTTTTGAGCGGCGACTTTTGTGTTTCCACTTTTATGTGGCGAGGTTGGTGTATGTGTGGTGAAATGTGTGCTGAGGGTGGTATATGTGTTCAAGCACGTGGTAGTTTGTGGCGCATTTTGTGTGTGTTCATATCCCCGTGTGTGGTGAGTATCCCATGTCGGGGGCCCACCTTAGCAACTGTACGGTATATAATCTTTGGCGCCATCGCTCTCATTCTTTAAGTCCCCCTTGTTCACATCTGGCAGCTGTCAATTTGCCTCCAACACTTTTCCTTTCACTTTTCCCCATTATGTAGACAGGGGCAAAATTGTTTGGTGAATTGGAAAGCGCGGGGTTAAAATTTCACCTCACAACATAGCCTATGACGCTCTCGGGGTCCAGACGTGTGACTGTGCAAAATTTTGTGGCTGTAGCTGCGATGGTGCAGATGCCAATCCCGGACATACATACACACACACACACATACACACACACACACACATTCAGCTTTATATATTAGACTAGCTGAAGAGTCCGGCGTTGCCTGGGCATAGTAAATATCTGTGGTTAGTTATAGCACGTCACTTCTCTTATTTTCCCATCACGCCTCTCATTTTCCCAATCACATCTTTAATTTTCCCACTCACATCTCTCATTTTCTCCCTCACACCTCTCATTTTCTCCCTCACTCCTCTCATTCCCGCCTAACACTTGTCATTTCGACCTCACATCTGTCATTTTCCGATCACTACACTATTTTCCCTCACTCCTCTCATTTTGCACTCACACCTTTTCATTTTCACCTCACACCTCTCATTTTCACCTCAGTATATACATGTTTGTCATCTCTCTTATATATAGTATACACCTGTATGTCATCTCCTGTATATAGTATATACCTGTATGTCATCTCCCCTGTATATAGTATATACTTGCTGTGTGTCATCTCCCCTGTATATAGTATATACCTGTATGTCATCTCCTCCTATATATAGTATATACCTGTATGTCATCTCCTCCTATATATAGTATATACCTGTATGTCATCTCCTCCTATATATAGTATATACCTGTATGTCATCTCCTTCTATATATAGTATATACCTATATGTCATCTCCTGTATATAGTATATACCTGTGTGTCATCTCCCCTGTATATAGTATATATCTGTGTGTCATCTCCTCCTGTATATAGTATATACCTGTATGTCATCTTGTATATATAGCATATACCTGTATGTCATCTCCTCCTGTATATAGTATATACCTGTAGGTAATCTGCTCCTGTATATAGTTTATACCTGTATGTCATCTCCTCCTTTATATAGTATATACCTGTGTGTCATCTCTCCTGTATATAGTATATATCCGTGTGTCATCTCCCCTGTATATAGTATATACCTGTGTGATCTCCTGTATTAGACCTCGTTAACACGTTATTTGCTCAGTATTTTTACCTCAGTATTTGTAAGCTAAATTGGCAGCCTGATAAATCCCCAGCCAACAGGAAGCCCTCCCCCTGGCAGTATATATTAGCTCACACATACACATAATAGACAGGTCATGTGACTGACAGCTGCCGTATTTCCTATATGGTACATTTGTTGCTCTTGTAGTTTGTCTGCTTATTAATCAGATTTTTATTTTTGAAGGCTACCAGACTTGTGTGTGTTTTAGGGCGAGTTTCGTTTGTCAAGTTGTGTGTGTTGAGTTGTGTGTGGCGACATGCATGTAGCGACTTTTGTGAGATGAGTTTTGTGTGGCAACATGCGTGTAGCAACTTTTTGTGTGTCGAGTTGCATGTGACAGGTTAGTGTAGCAAGTTGTGTGCAGCAAGTTTTGCGCATGGCGAGTTTTGCGCGTGGTGAGTTTTATGTCTGGTGCCTTTTGAGTATGTGCAAGTTTTGTATGAGGCAACTTTTGCATGTGTTGCAAATTTTGTGCATGTGGCAATTTTTCCGCATGTGCAAGTTTTGCGTGTGGCGAGTTTTCCATGAGGTGAGTTTTGCACTTGTGGCGAGTTTTGCGTGAGCCTATTTTTTGCATGTGGCGAGTTTTGCGCGTGGTGAGTTTTGAGCGGCGACTTTTGTGTTTCGACTTTTATGTGGCGAGGTTGGTGTATGTGTGGTGAAATGTGTGCTGAGGGTGGTATATGTGTTCAAGCACGTGGTAGTGTGTGGCGCATTTTGTTACATAGTTACATAGTTATTAAGGTTGAAGGAAGACTATATGTCCATCTAGTTCAACCCATAGCCTAACCTAACATGTTGATCCAGAGGAAGGCAAAAAAAACCCATGTGCAAAGAGTAAGCTCCACATTGGGGAAAAAAATTCCTTCCCGACTCCACATACGGCAATCAGACTAGTTCCCTGGATCAACGCCCTATCAAGGAATCTAGTGTATATACCCTGTAACATTATACTTTTCCAGAAAGGTATCCAGTCCCCTCTTAAATTTAAGTAATGAATCACTCATTACAACATCATACGGCAGAGAGTTCCATAGTCTCACTGCTCTTACAGTAAAGAATCCGCGTCTGTTAATATGCTTAAACCTTTTTTCCTCCAACCGCAGAGGATGCCCCCTTGTCCCTGTTTCAGGTCTATGATTAAAAAGATCATCAGAAAGGTCTTTGTACTGTCCCCTCATATATTTATACATTAAAATAAGATCACCCCTTAGTCTTCGTTTTTCCAAACTAAATAGCCCCAAGTGTAATAACCTATCTTGGTATTGCAGACCCCCCAGTCCTCTAATAACCTTGGTCGCTCTTCTCTGCACCCGCTCCAGTTCAGCTATGTCTTTCTTAAACACCGGAGACCAGAACTGTGCACAGTATTCTAAGTGTGGTCGAACTAGTGACTTGTATAGAGGTAAAATTATGTTCTCCTCATGAGCATCTATGCCTCTTTTAATGCATCCCATTATTTTATTTGCCTTTGTAGCAGCTGCCTGACACTGGCCACTGAATTTAAGTTTGTCATCCACCCATACACCCAGGTCTTTTTCATTGACGGTTTTGCCCAGAGTTTTAGAATTAAGCACATAATTATACATCTTATTACTTCTACCCAAGTGCATGACCTTACATTTATCCCCATTAAAGCTCATTTGCCATTTATCAGCCCAAGCTTCTAGTTTACATAAATCATCCTGTAATATAAAATTGTCCTCCTCTGTATTGATTACCCTGCAGAGTTTAGTGTCATCTGCAAATATTGAAATTCTACTCTGAATGCCCCCTACAAGGTCATTAATAAATATGTTAAAAAGAAGAGGGCCCAATACTGACCCCTGTGGTACCCCACTGCTAACCGCTACCCAGTCCGAGTGTGCTCCATTAATAACCACCCTTTGTTTCCTATCCCTGAGCCAGCTCTCAACCCACTTGCACATATTTTCCCCTATCCCCATTATTCTCATTTTATGTATCAACCTTTTGTGTGGCACCGTATCAAAAGCTTTTGAAAAGTCCATATACACTACATCCACTGGGTTCCCTTGGTCCAATCTGGAACTTACCTCTTCATAGAAACTGATCAAATTAGTCTGACATGAACGGTCCCTAGTAAACCCGTGCTGATACTGGGTCATGAGGTTATTCCTCTTCAGATACTCCAGTATAGCATCCCTTAGAATGCCCTCCAGTATTTTACCCACAGTAGAGGTTAAGCTTACTGGCCTATAATTTCCGAGTTCAGTTTTTGTCCCCTTTTTGAATATTGGCACCAATTGTGTGTGTGTTCATATCCCCGTATGTGGTGAGTATCCCATGTCGGGGTCCCACCTTAGCAACTGTACGGTGTATACTCTTTGGTGCTATCGCTCTCATTCTTTAAGTCCCCCTTGTTCACATCTGGCAGCTGTCAATTTGCCTCCAACACTTTTCCTTTCACTTTTCCCCATTATGTAGATAGGGGAAAAATGGTGAATTGGAAAGCGCGGAGTTAAAATTTCACCTCACAACATAGCCTATGACGCTCTCAGGGTCCAGACGTGTGACTGCAAAATTTTGTTTCTGTAGCTGCGACGCTTCCAACACTTTTCCTTTCACTTTTTTCCCCATTATGTAGATAGGGGCAAAATTGTTTGGTGAATTGGAACGCGTGGGGTTAAAATTTCGCCTCACAACATAGCCTATGACGCTCTCGGGGTTCAGACGTGTGACTGTGCAAAATTTTGTGGCTGTAGCTGCGACGGTGCAGATGCCAATCCCGGACATACACACACACATACACACATTTAGCTTTATATAGTAGATACACATACACACATACACACATTCAGCTTTATATAGTAGATATATATATATATATATATATATATATATATATATATATATATATATATATATATATATATATATATATATATATATATATATATATATATATAATTTGTGTTTTTTTAATGATTAAGCAGTGGGAATTATTTATTAAGTGAAAATATATTTGTTTACAAATTTGGTATTTAAAATATAGTTTTTTTGGTTTTATGCATTTAATGACATATTCTATAACATCATCAATAAAACAGTGCAAATATGAAATAGGATCAGGAAATTCATGGTCGCATTGTTGTAGGTGCATTTGTTGGTTCTCAGCTCTTCAGTCTGAGCTGTGAACATTTCCCCTATAGGAGAACACGTCAGCCTCCAAAAGAAATGTTAACAAGCTCGTTATGGGGTTGTCCAAAAGATCAAATGTCTAAAAACAGGGGGAGGTCAGAGGTCACTGTAATGAGCGGCTTTACAGGTCATAAAACTGTAACTCACAAGATGTATGGTCTGTGTTGATGGGTGGGAAGACTTGTGGCTTCTGGATGCAGTAAATGGAAACCATTCCTAGGAAAGAAAAAGAAATGGAACACTCCACAAGCAAAGGAGTTGCAGATCAGATGGAATCCCTCTGTTACTCCACATGGGCCTGCCGCACCATCATCATTCTGATCCATTTACAGCAAGATTACAACCTACACATCTTCCATTGTATGTAATATCTACACTTCATCTGTGTGTGCGTATGTACAGTGGGGAAATTAAGTATTTCACACACTGCCGATTTTGCACGTTTTCCCACCTACAAGGAATATAGATGTCTGTAGTTTTTATGGTAGGTGCACTTCACCTGTGAGAGACAGAATGTTAAAAAAGAAAATCCAGAAAATTACCTTGTATGATTTTTACATAATTAATGTTCATTTTGTTGCATGAAATAAGTATTTGATACAATAGAAAAACAGAACATATTTGTTACAGGAACGTTTGTTTGCAATGTCAAGGTTTCACATTTCCTGTAGTTCTTGACCAAGTTTACACACACTGCAGCAGGGATTTTGGCCCACTCCTCCATACAGATCTTCTCCCAGATCTTTCATGTTTTGGGGATGTCGCTGGAAAACATTGAGTTTCAGCTCCTTGAAAAGATTTTCTGTTAGGTTCAGGTCTGGAGACTGGCTAGACCAGAGGTCCCCAACTCCAGTCCTCAAGGCCCACCAACAGGTCATGTTTTCAGGATTTCCTTAGTCTTGCCCAGGTAATAATTGCATCACCTGTGCAATGCAAAGGAAATCCTGAAAACATGACCTGTTGGTGGGCCTTGAGGACTGGAGTTGGGGACCTCTGGGCTAGACCACTGCAGGACCTTGAAATGCTTCTTACAGAGCCACTCCTCTGGAAGACCCAGCCACAACTCATCTTCAATGCTTTTTCTGGGGGAAGAGGTTGTTAGCCAAAACCTCATGATACATGACCCCATCCATCCTCCTTTCAATACAGTTCAGTTGTCCTGTCCCCTTTGCAGAAAAGCACCCCCAAAGTATGATGTCTCCCCCACCATGTTTCATGGTTGGGACAGTGCTCTTGGCGTGGTACTTATCCTTCTTCTTCCTTCAAATACGGCGAGTGGAGTTGATACCAAAAAGTTCTATTTTCTTGTCATCAGACCACATTACCTTCTCCCATGCCTCCTCTGGATCATCCAGATGGTCATTGGTGAACTTCAAACCGGCCTGGACATGTGCTGGCGTGAGCAGGGGGACCTTGTGTACGTTGCAGGATTTTAATCAATGATGACTTAGTGTGTTACTAATGGTAATGTTTGAGACTGTGTTCCCAGCTCTCTTCGGATCATTGATCAAGTCCTTCCGTGTAGTTCTGGGCCGATTCCTGAGCCTTCTCAGAATCATCCTTACCCCAGGAGATGAGATCTTGCATGGAGCCCCAGGCCGTGGAAGATTATTTAAGTCATCTTGTGTTTCTTTCGTGTTGCCTTTTCACCAAGCTGCTTGCCTACTGTCCTCTAGCCCATCCCAGCCTTGTGCAGGTCTTTGGTCTTCGCCATGGTGGAGAGGTTGGAGTGTGATTGTGTGTGGACAGATGTCTTTTATACAAGTAACAAGTTCAAACAGGTGCAATTAATACAGGTAATGAATGCAGAGTAGGAGGCTTCTTAAAGAAAAACCAACAGGTCCATTAGAGCCAGAATTTTTGCTGGTCGGTAGGTGATTTGTCTGTCTAGTCTCTGTTTGAAGACTTCCATTGAGGAAGAACTCGCCACCTCCCATGGCAGCCTGCTCCACTTATTGATCACTCTCACTGTCTAAACGTTTTTTCTCATATCTAACCTCTATCTTCTCCCTTTCAGTTTCATTCCATTGCTGCTTGTGTTTCCATGTCAAAATGAGACTGATGATCCCTCTACATTGTAACATCCCTTCTGATATTTGTGGACACCTATTAAATCTCTTGTTAGCCTGCTTATTTGCAAGCTAAACATTCCCAGATCCTTTAATCGTTCCCGTTCGGACATTCTTTGCAGTCTCCTCTCCATCCTGGTAGCTCTTCTCTGAATTTGCTCCAGTTTTTCAATGTCTTTTTTAAAATGTGGCGCGCAGAACTGGACACAGTATTCCAGATAATACCTGACCAAGGACGAGTAGAGGGGGATAATTACTTTGTGATCTAGATTCTCTGCTTCTCTTAATACATCCTAGAACTGTGTTTGCCTTTTTGCTGCTGCATCACTCTGTTGACTCATGTGTAGTCTGTGATCTATTAGTATACCCAAGTTTTTTCCACATCGGCTTTTACTTAGTTCTATTGCTCCCATTCTGTAGATGTAATTTTCGTTTTTCTTGCCCAGATGTAGAATCTTTCATTTCTTCCTGTTAAATACCATTCTATTAGTCGCTGATAATTGTACAAGCTTTTGTAGATCCTTCTGATTCCTTTCTCTATTCTAGTGTTAGCTATCCCTCCTAGCTTTGCATCGCCTACAAATTTGATCTGTTTACCTTCAGTTCCCTCATCTAGATTATTTATAAAAATGTTGAACAACACTGGGGCCCATGACAGAGCTTTGTGGTTCCCCAATTGCAACACTCTTCCAATTTAATGTGCAACCATTTATTACCACTCTTTGAGTACGATCACTGAATCAACCTAACCCGTAGCCTTGTCAATCCCATACTTGGTCATTTTTCAATAAGGATAGTATGAGATACTTTATCAAATGCTTTGCTGAAGTCGAGATATGCTATATCTGTCGCATTTCCCTGATCCACCCAGTCAGTGATTCCATCATAGAAGGAAATTAGATTAGTCTGGCATGACTTGTGTGCTACAAACCCATGCTGGCTCTGGTTAAATACGGTTTTCTTATCCAAGTACTTTAGTTACAAACTGTTTAACAATTTGTTCTGTGATCTTTCCTTGTATTGAAGTAACGCTCACTTGCCTGTAATTTCCTGGCTCCAACTTCTTTCCTTTTTTGAGGATAGGGACAACATTTGCCCTTCTCCAATCTTCTGGGACTTCTGTTCTCCAAGACTTTTCAAAGATTCTGGCTAGTGGTTCTGCGATTTCCTTTGCTAGCTCTTTCAGTACTCTAGTATGTAATTCATCTGGACCAGGAGATTTAAATTCATGGAAATTAGCTAAGTATTCCTGCACCATCTCTCTCTTTATGGATAGTGTGGATTCTTTTATTCCTTCTATGGCACCGAGAAGATCAGTTGATGTTACAATTGCTTTCTTAGAGAAAACAGATGCAAAATAGGAATTTAAAAGTTTGGCCTTCTGAACATCATTTTTGACCACTTCATCCTTTTCATCCTGTAAAATTCCTACAGCATCTTTGACTTTTCTTTTGCTTTTGACATACCCCCAAATCCTTTTTTGCTGCTTTTGGTCTCCCTTGCAAGCCTCTCTTCATTACTGCCCTTAGCTCTTCTAACTATTGCTCCGCTTTCCCTGCAGACATTATAATGATCTTCTTTAGATATGCCCCTCTATCCATTTGATATACATTCTTTTTTTTTTTCCTTTTTAACAACTGATTAAGTTCTGTGTTCATCCACAGGGTTCTTATTACTGTTATTGGTGATCAGTAGGGTTATAGGGGTTCTTCCCATTACTATTGGTGATCAGTAGGGTTATAGGGGTTCTTCCCATTACTATTGGTGATCAGTAGGGTTATAGGGGTTCTTTCAATTACTATTGGTGATCAGTAGGGTAATAGGGGTTCTTACCATTACTATTGGTGATCAGTAGGGTTATAGGGGTTCTTTCCGATACTATTGGTGGTCAGTAAGGTTATAGGGGTTCTTCCCATTACGATTGGTGATCAGTAGGGTTATAGGGGTTCTTCCCATTACTATTGGTGATCAGTAGGGTTATAGGTGTTCTTCCCATTACTATTGGTGATCAGTAGGGTTATAGGGGTTCTTCCCATTACTATTGGTGATCAGTAGGGTTATAGGGGTTCTTCCCATTACTATTGATGATCAGTAGGGTTATAGGGGTTCTTCCCATTACTATTGGTGATCAGTAGGGTTATAGGGGTTCTTCCCATTACTATTGGTGATCAGTAGGGTTATAGGGGTTCTTCCCATTACTATTGGTGATCAGTAGGGTTATAGGGGTTCTTTCCGATACTACTGGTGGTCAGTAAGGTTATAGGGGTTCTTCCCATTACGATTGGTGATCAGTAGGGTTATAGGGGTTCTTCCCATTACTATTGGTGATCAGTAGGGTTATAGGGGTTCTTCCCATTACTATTGGTGATCAGTAGGGTTATAGGGGTTCTTTCCGATACTACTGGTGGTCAGTAAGGTTATAGGGGTTCTTCCCATTACGATTGGTGATCAGTAGGGTTATAGGGGTTCTTCCCATTACTATTGGTGATCAGTAGGGTTATAGGGGTTCTTCCCATTACTATTGGTGATCAGTAGGGTTATAGGGGTTCTTCCCATTACTATTGATGATCAGTAGGGTTATAGGGGTTCTTCCCATTACTATTGGTGATCAGTAGGGTTATAGGGGTTCTTCCCATTACTATTGGTGATCAGTAGGGTTATAGGGGTTCTTCCCATTACTATTGGTGATCAGTAGGGTTATAGGGGTTCTTTCCATTACTATTGGTGATCAGTAGGGTTATAGGGGTTCTTCCCATTACTATTGGTGATCAGTAGGGTTATAGGGGTTCTTCCCATTACTATTGGTGATCAGTAGGGTTATAGGGGTTCTTCCCATTACTATTGGTGATCAGTAGGGTTATAGGGGTTCTTTCCATTACTATTGGTGATCAGTAGGGTTATAGGGGTTCTTCCCATTACTATTGGTGATCAGTAGGGTTATAGGGGTTCTTCCCATTACTATTGGTGATCAGTAGGGTTATAGGGGTTCTTCCCATTACTATTGGTGATCAGTAGGGTTATAGGGGTTCTTCCCATTACTATTGGTGATCAGTAGGGTTATAGGGGTTCTTCCCATTACTATTGGTGATCAGTAGGGTTATAGCGGTTCTTTCCATTACTATTGGTGATCAGTAGGGTTATAGCGGTTCTTCCTGTTGCTGTTATTGGCAGACTGTGAGGTTTATGGGGGCTGCTCTTTCTCTTGCTGATATTGGGTTTCTGTTCTTTACATTTTAGGGTACAGCTATTTTGGCACTACTCTCAGCTAATTATTATCAAGGGTTCGGTACCCCCGACCCCGGTGCCCCCTCCTGCCCTCTCCTCCAGGATATGTCCCTGTAGTTGTGAGGATGGAGCAATGATCAGTGTTGTCTCCTGGTCGTCTTATACAATCAGACATTTGTTAAGAAATGAAGATTCCTGCTACCCTGGTCCATCTACCACTTTGGTACATCGCAGGAGCTGGACCGGGGCCGTGCAGACTTCCTCGCCGGTCTTGCATAGCGTGTTTATCCGTTGTGTGCTGCGTCTCCGCACCGCGCTCACTGCAGGCCGCTGTCATACCTCGGAGCCTCGTGTGTCCCTACCCTGGGAATACGGCGGTGGGCTCTTCTATGGCCATGGGCCTATGAGGTCTTGGTAACTCAGTAGTAACCTAATCTTCCTGAGAATACAGGGGCTGCAGCGCTGATAGCTGCTCCGTCCCCATTGAGTCCGCGCTGGGCTGTTCCACTGCAGATTTTTTTAACTGCACCCCTTTTTCCTGCAGAGCAGCGCTCCTGGAAGCACTGAAGCTGGGAAAAGCAGTGATGCGGCCCCTCCTCGGAGAGGGTTCCAGAGATTGCACCCCCATTTGTCATATTCTAGTGATATAGCGGGAGGTTATCGGCGCTGGAGGTGGAGCAGTCATCACCGACTTTTCTGCACCTTCTCTGATGTGCCATTAAACGGTCCCGTCATCCGCACAGCACCCTGGTTGATACCAGGGAACAATAGATGACATGAAACAAAAACCTGGAAGCTCAGAATGAGCAGCTCGATGTGTTCTGCTAAGATCCGATGCTATCATGAGATGACGGCCACACCAACACCGGCGTAAGGACGATGACGGTCATGACAAGAGTACGCCATAGGTGTGACACCCGCGAAATGTCTGCACATTCCCTTCCTAATATGGGAGCATGGCCTCTGCGCCAAATCCCAACACCTTCCCTCCTCTGAAGGCTCATTGTTCAGACTAACAGAACAGGGAATAACATTTTTGTCCTAGGGGGAAGATTAGTTGACATCCTCAATGTCAACATGACAGTCTGGTGAGAGGTGGGGGGCAGGGAGCGCATAACTCCATCCAAGTCCCCTAATAACTCTGAGATAACAAACTATGTCTCGCCAGTCTGCGGAATCACGAATTAAGGACTATCATGGCTGGCCGGGCATGCTGGCATTCCTAGTTCCACAATCCGGTGCTGCCACTTCATGCTTCACATTCCAATGCAGTCGTTGAGGTAATACCCAGAGTCTCCACCAGGGGGCAAGAGAGCACTCTGCTGTAAGATTCCCAGTGCCCTGTGCCTCCAGGGAGCGGGATCCCTGCTGAGCCGGAGGAGATGGGCAAGTCAGACATATGCAAAAAGGCATGGCGCAATAGTTTACATGTAGACTTGATTTTCCGGAAATATGAAATTTATATATGGAGATGGATATTTGGGAGAGAGATGGAACGACCGAAAAGAATGTGATTGTAGTAAAAATCAGTGCTGTCAGTTAGGTCAACAGGGGGCGCTTTTCTTTATTTTCCACTTTTCTTTTACTTTAATGTATATATAGAATGTGATGCTCCTCATTTGCTTCTATGTAACTTTTCCAAGTTCGCCAGATAGGACCCTCGTTGTGCAATATATTTGAATTATTTTTTATTTTTGGGGTCCTCTGGGAAGCATTTTCGCCCTATGTTCACACTTTGTACTGAAAATTTCCTGTTCAGATTTGGTTACAAATTAGCAGCAAAATTCTCCTGTTTTAATAGCGTTTTTGGTTGCTGATTTTGCATCGATTTCTCTCATTTTTCTGCAAAGTGTGAATGAGGGTGTGCTGCTACTGTCGTATGCCGGGAGCTTTCCTCCCACGAGTCCAGACGGCAGAAACCGGAGGCTGCAGGAAGCGTTCGGGCCCCTGCACACGCAATGAAGAAGTTTGCAGAAATCCCCAAGTGTTTTGCATGGTGAGGATTTTCTTGCAGACACGATGCGTTAAAGTCGGTGGAGAATTTCACATGAGTAATCGATCAGCAGATGGGAGAATCCGGAACGTCCAGGTATCGGCCATTTTCCAGGTCCCCCCTGCACTCCGGAGCGGAGCGCCCCTTTAGGCTCGTTACCAGAGCGCCAGGCTCGTTTGTCTTTTAACGCTCAGATTGGTTCGTCCTGTAAGGAAGTGAAGCAGCGTCATGAAATTCTTCTCACACACAATCCCATAATCTGAGGGAAATAGGATGAGGACGTCAGAGAGCGATGTAATCTGCCTGTTGTGTCCTGCTGCACGGTCCGTCGGGGTGAGCGCTATCAAGTCTCCGGCCTCTGTCTCGGCCCGCTTTCCTGTTTGTGCTATTACTGTGCTGTGAAGGCGGGTTACAGATCGGCCCGGCGGCTTGATAGATGACACGATGGCACTGGCTGTAATAAAGCAGCGGCCCGGGGAGGAGGCTGCCGGATTAATAAACTCTTCAGTGCCCCGCACAAAAGCCGCTCAGTGCCTCCCGAATCTCCCAACCACTTAAAAGTCGGCTATTTTCCGCCCGCCGCTCAGCATGGTGCACTAATAAGCTCCATGCCAGAAGCAGGTATATATACTCACTTCAAAGAGCACGGCTCAGGCCTCACCTGAACATTACAAGTTAATAAACCGACTGGCTCCGCGGCTCGTTCAGCTGCTCCTGAGCAATGCATCTCCCAGATAGTGATCTCAGGGACTGATTGCTTTCTCATGGTCAGTGGGCCGGTCCGTGCTGTAGAATAAAGAACGGTATTATTGAAAAGTTCTGATTCGGGGACCATTATTATTATTATTTATTATTATAGCGCCAATTATTCCATGGCGCTTTACATGTGAGGAGGGGTATACATAATAAAAACAGGTACAATAATCTTGAACAATACAAGTCACAACTGGTACAGGAGGAGAGAGGACCCTGCCCGCGAAGGCTCACAATCTACAAGGCATGGGTGAGGATACAGTAGGCGAGCATAGAGCTGGTCGTGCAGTGGTTTGGTCGAGGCTTTACTGCAGACACAACGCTCAGATTCCTTCTGACATAGGCCATTGCTGTACCAGGAGTCAAATAGCATAATCATGTTGGTGCCAAATCATTTGGCCACATGTCAGTCTCCATTGGCCATGTCTTTGTGTCACAGGGTGGAATTCACCTGGTGTTATCTGTGTCACAAATGGGCCTCCTCAGGCATTAGCTTTTTGTCACGGCTTGTCCTCATCGTGCATTAGATTTTTGTTGCAGGTGGGCCTCATCGGACATTAGCTTTGCGTTGTTGGTGGGTCTCATCAGGCATTAACTTTTTTTTCACTGGTGGGCCTCATTGTGCATTAGCTTTGTGTCACAGATGGGCCTCATCGGGCTTTAGCTTTGTGTCTCAGGTCGTCCTCATCAGTTTTAGCTTTGTGCCTCAGGTCGGTCCCATTGGTTATTAGTTTTGTGTGTCAGGTCGGCCTCATTGGCATTGGCTCTGTGTCTCCCGTCGGTTTCATAGGCATTAGCTTTGTGTTCCAGGTCAATCTCATCAGCATTAGCTTTGTGTCTCAGGTGGGCCTCATCGGGCGTTAGCTTTATGTTTCAGGTCAGCCTTGCAAGGCATTAGCTTTGTGTCTTGGGTCAGTTTCATTGGCATTAGCTTTGTGTCTCCGGCAGGCCTCATCGGCATTAGCTTTTGTGTTCCAGGTCAATCTCATCAACATTAGCTATGTGTCTCAGGTGGGCCTCATCGGGCATTAGCTTTGTGTCTCAGGTGGACCTCATCGGGCATTAGCTGTGTGTCTCCGGCCAGCCTCATCGGCATTAGCTTTGTGTCTCCGGCAGGCCTCATCGGCATTAGCTTTGTGTCTCAGGTGGGCCTCATCGGGAATTAGCTTTGTGTCTCAGGTGCGCTTCATCGGGCATTAGCTTTGTGTCTCCGGTGGGCCTCATCGGGCATTAGCTTTGTGTCTCAGGTGGACCTCATCGGGCATTAGCTGTGTGTCTCCGGCCAGCCTCATCAGCATTAGCTTTGTGTTTCCAGCAGGCCTCATCGGCATTAGCTTTGTGTCTCAGGTGGGCCTCATTGGGCATTAGCTTTGTGTCTCAGGTGGACCTCATCGGGCATTAGCTTTGTGTCTCAGGTGGACCTCATCGGGCATTAGCTTTGTGTCTCAGGTGGACCTCATCGGGCATTAGCTGTGTGTTTCCAGCAGGCCTCATCGGGCATTAGCTGTGTGTTTCCAGCAGGCCTCATCGGGCATTAGCTGCGTGTTTCCAGCAGGCCTCATCGGGCATTAGCTTTGTCACTGGTGAGCCTCACTGGGCATAAGCATTTTCCAACTGTTTGGAGTCCGTCCATTTATTTTGTGCCGTGGGTTAAACACCATCCGACAATTTTTGTCCCACTGGTTGGACTCCATTGGACATGATCTTTGTGACCACCTTAAATGTGTGAATGGGATACTATGTAGCTATGCCCTGTTTTACATCCCAGAATCTCTGCTTTATCTCATTCATCACACTGACATATCTCCTCCTGATCGGGCTGCACAACGGGTCAGCAGTTTGGGAAGTAGCCTGTCACGCTCATGGGACGCCGGCCATAGACTCCTTCTGGGCTGTCTACATTCTTCAGGGCTAGCCCGGAGCGCGCTTGGACCTCAGAAGAGCCTTATGTAATACATACTGTTCCCTGGGCCTGCCCTTTAAGCCAGTGCACATACCCCTACCATATTGCTACTAGTTTTGTGCCTCGTAGAGAAAACCGGTCACATTTTCCTTTCTGCCCCATGTTCCTGGAGAACAGAGCGACTTGTGCCCGGAGTTAATTATTACTAATCACTGAAGCCTTGTGCGACCTGTCTGCTTCCTATGAAGATGAATCATCTGAATGTCTCCTTTCGTATTCTGTGATGCACTGACTGCAGTATATAGTATAGTGTCACTCTCCGTAGGTCTTAGCAGTGCCTGCACATACGGCAGCTTGCAGCCCAATACCACAGAGTTGTCCTGGAGGTGGCACACCAGACATTTTATTTTTTTGCCTGCAGTGCAGACTAGTCTAGATGTTCTTGTGGATGCCACCTGCAGATTGCCTACCATTTTGATTCCTTTTCCCATTTTGCTACGGCTCATCTAGTGCTGACTACTTTTACTATGATACGTCTGGCCTCATAACGCCCTTGCTCCTAGGGTCGTCCACAACCGCTTCGAGAATAATATATGCGCCAGTGAAAAATAAAAATAAGATACCTTCCGCACCGGTTCTGTGCCACAGATGTTGGCGCCGGGTCTCCCAGGGCTTGTGTGACATTGGCTGCAGCGCTCACATGGAATAACAATCAGTAGTCTCTATTGGATTGGAACTCTCCCACTCCCCTCTGACACACGAGTTCGGAGGGAAGTGTTGGTAAAGCAGCCCATTTTTGACCGCTGATTGGCTGCAGTGCTCCCGTTCCTTGGGTTTTCCGGAGCACGCTCGGGTGACCTCCGAGTATTTGCTAGTGTTCGGAGATTTAGTTTTCATCACGGCAGCTGAATGATTTACAGCTATTAGCCAGGCTGAGTACATGTGGGGGTTGACTGGTTGCTAGGGAATCCCCCCTTGTGTTCAAGCTGTCTAGTAGCCGCAAATCATGCTGAGGGTATGAAAACTTAGTCTCCGAGCAATAACAAATACTCGGAGACCACCCGAGCGTGCTCAGGAAAACCCAAGCAACGAGTACCCTCACTCATCACTAGACAGTACTGCTGCACCCTGCTCCAAAACTCTGGGCAATTTCCTAAATCTGACAATCTCTTTAGCCCCTTGGAGGAATATACAGGGGGACAAGGAGGTGGGAGAATTGGGGGAGTTGTGAAGAGGGATATAATAGGTAAAGTCTGACTACATGGTGCCCGCTGTACAGATGGTGGAGGAGGATAACACTATGGGCTGTTATCAGGGACCAGCCCTTCTAGCATTTGCCAGATGGCCAGTCTGGCCCAGCTATGGGCTGTTATCAGGTGGTGGCCTCGGCCTCTTAGTTCCAGTGAAGGGAAATCTTAATTCTTTACCATCAGACATTTTGGAAAATTTTAACTTCCAGCTTTGTGGGAAAAGTTTGGGAAAGACTCTTTTCTGTTCCCCATGACCCAATGCTCCATACAGACATGAAGGGGAGATCATGAGCGGCCGCACAGAGTCCGGACCTTCGACCCATCCAACACCTATAATGGAGATTGTGAGCCCGACCTCCACTAATATCGGGCTGACCTCACTAATGCTCAAAAATTCCCACAAACTCCTCCAAAATCTTGTAGAATTCCTCCCCAGAAGAGCGGGAGCCGTTATATCGGCAGAGGGGATGTTTTTGGATGTAGAATTGGAGGTCGGAAAGCTCCTGGAACGGAAAGTGACAATATTTTTGTCCATATAATGTATCAGCAGATGACATGAAAGCTATGGAGGATCTGATAACTACTGTCTATGGGCAGCTTAACCCTGGGCTACACAATGACTTACACCATGAACTACAGCTCTGGTTGAGTCTGGCTTGTTTCCTGCAGAAGACTAAGACCTAATGTAAAGATCTATACAGATTTTCAGTCTCTGGGTATAAAGTGGAATATATTCTTGAATAAATCAAGCAGAGATCTTAAATGGTGAGGGATCGAAGCACAGAAGACAGGAGGATCCTATTCTCCAGTGAGAGCTCAATGTCCTGCAGAGGGATGATAGGACCTCTAGATTGTGACGTCCTATTAGAAGATTTTCTCTCTTCCTGTGGTTTCCTCGCCCGCTCGGGAACAGACAGATCTTTTTTGGAAACTCCCCAAATCTAATAAAACCAAGATCAGGGCCATTTCTTCAAGCAGCTACAAATGCACTTAATTATCTGAAAGTGGCTTTACTGTAAATTCTTCATAAATGAGGAGGAAGCTTACCTCATTCGCCTCTGTAATTTAGGAGGTTAAGTGTGCAAAATAAAAAAAAAAAAATAGGTGCCAACCCCAGCCGCCACCGCAGCCTGGATTATAAAGAGGGAAGGGCAGGATTAATCATAGGCCGATAACGTCCCGTGGCTTCTGCCCATCAGTTACACACAGGCCTGGCATTGTTCCTCTCCTGACTGAAAATGGAAATTGTGGCATATGATGGATACCTCAGCCTACTACAGAGCTGCATATTTTCTTTGACTCCCATGGAAAAAAAAATGTATTTTTTTTATATAGAAAATACAGCCTTTTTTTGTTTTATTGAAATCATCCCTGTCCTCTCAACTCAAAAATAGAGTGAAAAAATATGTATATACTAGCTGAAGAGCCCGGCGTTGCCTGGGCATAGTAAATATCTGTGGTTAGTTATAGCACATCACTTCTCTTATTTTCCCATCACGCCTCTCATTTTCCCAATCACATCTTTAATTTTCCCCCTCACATCTCTCATTTTCTCCCTCACACCTCTCATTCCCCCCTAACACTTGTCATTTCGACCTCACATCTGTCATTTTCCGATCACTACACTATTTTCCCTCACTCCTCTCATTTTGCACTCACACCTTTTCATTTTCACCTCACACCTCTCATTTTCACCTCTGTATATACAGTACATGTTTGTCATCTCCCTTATATATAGTATACACCTGTATGTCATCTCCTGTATATAGTATATACCTGTATGTCATCTCCCCTGTATATAGTATATACCTGCTGTGTGTCATCTCCCCTGTATATAGTATATACCTGTATGTCATCTCCTCCTATATATAGTATATACCTGTATGTCATCTCCTCCTATATATAGTATATACCTGTATGTCATCTCCTCCTATATATAGTATATACCTGTGTCATCTCCTCCTATATATAGTATATACCTGTGTGTCATCTCCCCTGTATATAGTATATATCTGTGTGTCATCTCCTCCTGTATATAGTATATACCTGTATGTCATCTTCTATATATAGCATATACCTGTATGTCATCTCCTCCTGTATATAGTATATACCTGTATGTCATCTCCTCCTGTATATAGTATATACCTGTATGTCATCTCCTCCTGTATATAGTATGTACCTGTATGTCATCTCCTCTATATAGTATATACATGTGTGTCATCTCTCCTGTATATAGTATATATCTGTGTCTCATCTCCCCTGTATATAGTATATACCTGTGTGATCTCCTGTATTAGACCTCGTTAACACGTTATTTGCTCAGTATTTTTACCTCAGTATTTGTAAGATAAATTGGCAGCCTGATAAATCCCCAGCCAACAGGAAGCCCTCCCCCTGGCAGTATATATTAGCTCACACATACACATAATAGACAGGTCATGTGACTGACAGCTGCTGTATTTCCTATATGGTACTTTTGTTGCTCTTGTAGTTTGTCTGCTTATTAATCAGATTTTTATTTTTGAAGGGTAATACCAGACTTGTGTGTGTTTTAGGGCGAGTTTCGTCTGTCAAGTTGTTTGTGTTGAGTTGTGTGTGTGGCGACATGCATGTAGCGACTTTTGTGAGATGAGTTTTGTGTGGCGACATGCGTGTAGCAACTTTTTGTGTGTCGAGTTGCATGTGACAGGTTAGTGTAGCAAGTTGTGTGCAGCAAGTTTTGCGCATGGCGAGTTTTGCGCGTGGTGAGTTTTATGTCTGGTGCCTTTTGAGTATGTGCAAGTTTTGTGTGAGGCAACTTTTGCATGTGTTGCAAATTTTGTGCATGTGGCAATTTTTCCGCGTGTTCAAGTTTTGCGTGTGGCGAGTTTTCCATGAGGTGAGTTTTGCACTTGTGGCGAGTTTTGCATGAGCCTAGTTTTTGTATGTGGCGAGTTTTGCGCGTGGCGAGTTTTGAGCGGCGACTTTTGTGTTTCGACTTTTATGTGGCGAGGTTGGTGTATGTGTGGTGAAATGTGTGCTGAGGGTGGTATATGTGTTTCAAGCACGTGGTAGTGTGTGGCGCATTTTGTGTGTGTGTTCATATCCCCATGTGTGGTGAGTATCTCATGTCGGAGCCCCACCTTAGCAACTGTACGGTATATACTCTTTTGCGCCATCACTCTCATTCTTTAAGTCCCTCTTGTTCACATCTGGCAGCTGTCAATTTGCCTCCAACACTTTTCCTTTCACTTTTCCCCATTATGTAGATAGGGGAAAAATAGTTTGGTGAATTGGAAAGCACGGGGTTAAAATTTCACCTCACAACGTAGCCTATGACGCTCTCAGGGTCCAGACGTGTGACTGTGCAAAATTTTGTTTCTGTAGCTGCGACGCCTCCAACACTTTTCCTTTCACTTTTTTCCCCATTATGTAGATAGGGGCAAAATTGTTTGGTGAATTGGAAAGCGCGGGGTTAAAATTTCGCCTCACAACATAGCCTATGACGCTCTCGGGGTCCAGACGTGTGACTGTGCAAAATTTTGTGGCTGTAGCTGCGACGGTGCAGATGCCAATCCCGGACATACACACACACATACACACACACACACACACACACACACACACACACACACACACACACACATACACACATTCAGCTTTATATAGTAGATAATATACTAGCTGAAGAGCCCCGCGTTCCCTGGGCATAGTAAATATCTGTGGTTAGTTATAGCACTTCTCTTATTTTCCCATCACGCCTCTCATTTTCCCCCTCACATCTCTCATTTTCCCCCTCACTCCTCTCATTCCCCCCTAACACTTGTCATTTCGACCTCACATTTGTCATTTTCCGATCACTCCACTATTTTCCCTCACTCCTCCCATTTTGCACTCACACGTTTTCATTTTCACCTCACACCTCTCATTTTCACCTCACACCTATCATTTTCCCCTCAGTATATACATGTTTGTCATATCCCTTATATATAGTATACACCTGTATGTCATCTCCTGTATATAGTATACTAGATTGTGGCCCGATTCTAACGCATCGGGTATTCTAGAATATGCATGTCCCCGTAGTATATGGACAATGATGATTCCAGAATTCACGGCGGACTGTGCCCGTCGCTGATTGGTCGAGGCAACCTTTATGACATCATCGTCGCCATGGCAACCATTATGACATCTGCATCGATACTGTGCCCGTCGCTGATTGGTCGAGGCGAATTCGCGCCAGACTGTGCCCGTCGCTGATTGGTCGAGGCAACCTTTATGACATCATCGTCGCCATGCTGTGCCCGTTGCTGATTGGTCGAGGCCTGGTGTGCGGCCCGATTCTAACGCATCGGGTATTCTAGAATATGCATGTCCCCGTAGTATATGGACAATGATGATTCCAGAATTCGCGGCGGACTGTGCCCGTCGCTGATTGGTCGAGGCAACCTTTATGACATCGTCGCCATGGCAACCATTATGACATCTACGTCGATACTGTGCCCGTCGCTGATTGGTTGAGGCGAATTCGCGGCAGACTGCCCGTCGCTGATTGGTCAAGGCAACCTTTATGACATCATCGTCACCATGCTGTGCCCGTCGCTGGTCGAGGCTCGTGGGATTTCCAGGACAGACAGACAGACAGAAAAACCCTTAGACAATTATATATATATAGATACCTGTATGTCATCTCTTCCTATATATAGTATATACCTGTATGTCATCTCCTGTAAATAGTATATACCTGTATGTCATGTCCCCTGTATATAGTATATACCTGCTGTTTGTCATCTCCTCCTCTATATACCTGTGTCATCTCCTCTTTTATATAGTATATACCTGTATGTCATCTCCTCCTGTATATAGTATATGCGTGTCATCTCCTCCTGTATATAGTATATGCGTGTCATCTCCTCCTGTATATAATATATACCTGTATGTCATCTCCTCCTGTATATAGTATATACCTGTAAGTCATCTCCTGTATATAGTATATACCTGTGTGTCATCTGCTCTTGTATATAGTATATACCTTTGTGTCCTCTCCCCCGTGTATAGTATATACCTGTAAGTCATCTGCTCCTGTATATAGTATATACCTCTCCTGTATATAGTATATACCTGTGTCATCTCCTCCTGTATATAGTATATACCTGTATGTCATCTCCTCCTGTATATAGTATATACCTGTCATCTCCTCCTGTATTAAGTATATACCTGTATGTCATCTCTTCTGTATATAGTATATACCTGTATGTTATCTCCTTTATATAGGATATACCTGTATGTCATCTCCTCCTGTATATAGTATATACCTGTGTGTCATCTCCTCCTGTATAAAGTATATACCTGTGTCATCTGCTCCTGTTTATAGTATATACTTGTGTGTCATCTCCCCTGTATATAGTATGTACCTGTATGTCATCTCCTCCTGTATAAAGTATATGTGTGTCATCTCCTCCTGTATATAGTATATACCTGTCATCTGCTCCTGTATATAGTATATACATGTCATCTCCCCTGTATATAGTATTTACCTGTGTCATCTCCCCTGTATATAGTATATACCTGTGTCATCTGCTCCTGTATATAGTATATACCTGTGTCATTTGCTCTTGTATATAGTATATACGTGTGTCATCTCCCCTGTGTATAGTATGTACCTGTCATCTCCCCTGTATATAGAATATACGTGTCATCTCCTCCTGTATATAGTATATACCTGTATGTCATCTCCCCTGTGTAGAGTATGTACGTGTGTCATCTCCCCTGTATATAGTATATACGTGTCATCTCCCCTGTATATAGTATGTACCTGTATGTCATCTCCTCTATATAGTATATACGTGTGTCATCTCCTCCTGTATATAGTTTATACCTGTGTCATCTCCTCCTGTATATAGTATATAACTGTATGTCATCTGCTCCTATATAGAGTATTGTTGTGAATTCTGTTGTCGGGCTCCCTCCTGTGGTCATGAATGGTACTTCGGCTGGTTCTGTCCATGGACTTCCTCTGGTGGGTGTTTCTGAGTTTCCTTCCACAGGTGACGAGGTTAATTCGTTAGCTGCTGCTCTATTTAACTCCACTTAGATCTTTGCTCCATGCCACCTGTCAATGTTCCAGTATTGGTCTTGTTCTCTCCTGGATCGTTCTTGTGACCTGTCTTCCCAACAGAATCTAAGTTCCAGTTCGTATTTCTTTTGTTTGCTATTTTTATTGTTCTCTTGCTTGCTGGAAGCTCTGGGACGCAGAGGGAGCGCCTCCGCACCGTGAGTCGGTGCGGAGGGTCTTTTTGCGCCCTCTGCGTGGTCTTTTTGTAGGTTTTTGTGCTGACCGCAAAGTAACCTTTCCTATCCTCGGTCTGTTCAGTTAGTCTGGCCTCACTTTGCTAAATCTATTTCATCTCTGTGTTTGTATTTTCATCTTTACTCACAGTCATTATATGTGGGGGGCTGCCTTTTCCTCTGGGGAATTTCTCTGAGGCAAGGTAGGCTTTATTTTTCTATCTTCAGGGCTAGCTAGTTTCTTAGGCTGTGCCGAGTTGCATAGGGAGCGTTAGGCGCAATCCACGGCTATTTCTAGTGTGTTTGATAGGATTAGGGATTGCGGTCAGCAGAGTTCCCACGTCCCAGAGCTCGTCCTTTATTATCAGTAACTATCAGGTCATTCCGTGTGCTCTTAACCACCAGGTCCATTATTGTCCTGACCACCAGGTCATAACAGTACAGGTGGCCCAAAGTACTAATGCATCTCAATAGAGGGATAAGAGAAGTTCTGAGACCATTTTTTTTTCTTTGCAGTGTGTTTTGTCTCTCTTTTCCTCTTTACCTCTGGGTGGTTCAGGACACTGGTGTAAACATGGACATTCAAGGTATGTCCTCTTGGATGGATAATCTCACTACAAGGGTACAAAACATTCAAGATTTTGTGGTTCAGAATCTGATGTCACAGCCTAGGATTCCAATTCCTGATTTGTTTTTTGGTGATAGATCTAAGTTCTTGAATTTCAAAAATAATTGTAAATTGTTTCTTGCCTTGAAACCTCGCTCCTCAGGTGACCCTGTTCAACAAGTAAAGATCATTATTTCTTTGTTACGTGGTGACCCTCAAGACTGGGCATTTTCCCTTGCGCCAGGAGATCCGGCATTGCGTGATGTTGATGCGTTTTTCCTGGCACTCAGATTGCTTTATGACGAACCTAATTCAGTGGATCAGGCAGAGAAAATCTTGCTGGCTCTGTGTCAGGGTCAGGATGAAGCGGAGATATATTGTCAGAAGTTTAGAAAGTGGTCTGTGCTCACTCAGTGGAATGAATGTGCCCTGGCAGCAATCTTCAGAAAGGGTCTCTCTGAAGCCCTTAAGGATGTCATGGTGGGATTTCCCATGCCTGCTGGTCTGAATTGAGTCTATGTCCTTGGCCATTCAGATCGATCGACGCTTGCGTGAGCGTAAAGCTGTGCACCATTTGGCGGTACTATCTGAGCATGGGCCTGAGCCTATGCAATGTGATAGGACTTTGACCAGAGCTGAACGGCAAGAACACAGACGTCGGAATGGGCTATGTTTTTACTGTGGTGATTCCACTCATGCTATCTCCGATTGTCCTAAACGCACTAAGCGGTTCGCTAGGTCTGCCTCCATTGGTACGGTACAGTCTAAATTTCTATTGTCTGTTACTCTGATTTGCTCTTTGTCATCCTATTCTGTTATGGCATTTGTGGATTCAGGCGCTGCCCTGAATTTGATGGACTTGGAGTATGCTAGGCGCTGTGGTTTTTTCTTGGAGCCCTTGCAGTATCCTATTCCATTGAGAGGAATTGATGCTACGCCTTTGGCCAAGAATAAGCCTCAGTACTGGACCCAATTGACCATGTGCATGGCTCCTGCACATCAGGAGGATATCCGCTTTCTGGTGTTGCATAATCTGCATGATGTGGTCGTTTTGGGGTTGCCATGGCTACAGGTTCATAATCCAGTATTGGACTGGAAATCTATGTGTCCAGCTGGGGTTGCCAGGGGGTACATGGTGATGTTCCATTTTTGTCTATTTCGTCTTCCACTCCTTCTGAAGTTCCAGAGTTTTTGTCGGATTATCGGGATGTATTTGATGAGCCCAAAGCCAGTGCCCTACCTCCTCATAGGGATTGCGATTGTGCAATTAATTTGATTCCTGGTAGTAAGTTTCCTAAGGGCCGATTGTTCAATTTATCTGTGCCAGAACACGCCGCTATGCGGAGTTATATAAAGGAATCCTTGGAGAAAGGCCATATTCGCCCGTCGTCATCACCGTTAGGAGCAGGGTTCTTTTTTGTGGCCAAGAAGGATGGTTCTTTGAGACCTTGTATTGATTACCGCCTTCTTAATAAAATTACAGTCAAATTTCAGTATCCTTTGCCGTTGCTGTCTGATTTATTTGCTCGTATTAAAGGGGCTAGTTGGTTCACCAAGATAGATCTTCGAGGGGCGTATAATCTTGTGCGTATTAAACAAGGCGATGAGTGGAAAACAGCATTTAATACGCCTGAGGGCCATTTTGAGTACCTGGTTATGCCATTCGGGACAGAATCAGCTGTGGAGGATATCCACTAATAAAACATAACTTTTAATATTAAATGCTAAAAACTGCACATCCAACAGGACACAA
This sequence comes from Ranitomeya imitator, assembly GCF_032444005.1. NCBI lineage: Eukaryota > Metazoa > Chordata > Amphibia > Anura > Dendrobatidae > Ranitomeya > Ranitomeya imitator. Next base: position 54,258,880 of record NC_091282.1, on the reverse strand, counting down.
ATGAAAAAAACAAAGTGCTCAGGTGAACCAGTGCTCAATAAAAAAGAATGGTTGGATCTCACCCAAGCTGCCGGACACTGTATACTTCCGTACGACACAGTAGAGATCCAATTAGATGAGGAGGGGCAGGGCTGAAGTAGTATGTCTACCCTGTAACCCCTCTGTAACTCCTGTCCTGACAAGGACAGGCCCCAAATGGACCTTGCTCTAAGGGACCAGCCCACCCAATATGTGTAAAGGCAGAGTCCCAAAACCTCTTGAAACGTAGAATCTTCCTCCCTGCGCGTTTCAACTCCGGTCATGGAGAATCATCAGGGGAGTCATATGGAAAAAAGTGCCAACGGGCACAGAGATGTAAGTCCGTCTAAATTGTGGGGCCTGCAGTGGCTAGGTAACCCACGCTGGAGATGACCGTCTGTGTCCACAGTCTCTGGTAGAATTCATATGACTCCCCTGATGATTCTCCATGACCGGAGTTGAAACGCGTAGGGAGGAAGATTCTACGTTTCAAGAGGTTTTGGGACTCTGCCTTTACACATATTGGGTGGGCTGGTCCCTTAGAGCAAGGTCCATTTGGGGCCTGTCCTTGTCAGGACAGGAGTTACAGAGGGGTTACAGGGTAGACATACTACTTCAGCCCTGCCCCTCCTCATCTAATTGGATCTCTACTGTGTCGTACGGAAGTATACAGTGTCCGGCAGCTTGGGTGAGATCCAACCATTCTTTTTTATTGAGCACTGGTTCACCTGAGCACTTTGTATGTTTTTTTCATTTGTGTCCTGTTGGATGTGCAGTTTTTAGCATTTAATATTAAAAGTTATGTTTTATTAGTGGATATCCTCCACAGCTGATTCTGTCTTGAGCCAGGGGGTATATATATGGTGTGTTTTTTGCACACTATTGCTTTTTCTGTTATGCCATTCGGGCTTTCCAATGCTCCATCAGTATTTCAGTCCTTTATGCATGACATCTTCCGAGAGTACCTGGATAAATTCCTAATTGTGTATTTGGATGATATTTTGGTCTTTTCGGATGATTGGGAGTCTCATGTGAAGCAGGTCAGAATGGTGTTCCAGTTCCTTCGTGCGAATTCCTTGTTTGTGAAGGGGTCAAAGTGTCTCTTTGGAGTTCAGAAGGTTTCATTTTTGGGGTTCATTTTTTCCCCTTCTACTATCGAGATGGACCCTGTTAAAGTCCAGGCCATTTACGATTGGACTCAGCCGACATCTGTGAAAAGCCTGCAAAAGTTCCTGGGCTTTGCTAATTTTTATCGGCGCTTCATCGCTAATTTTTCTACTGTTGCTAAACCATTGACTGATTTGACCAAGAAGGGTGCTGATGTGGTCAATTGGTCTTCTGCAGCTGTAGAGGCTTTTCAGGAGTTGAAGCGTCGTTTTTCTTCTGCCCCTGTGTTGTGCCAGCCAGATGTTTCGCTCCCGTTTCAGGTTGAGGTTGAGGCTTCTGAGATTGGAGCAGGGGCTGTTTTGTCGCAAATAAGTTCTGATGGCTCGGTGATGAAGCCATGTGCTTTCTTTTCTAGAAAGTTTTCGCCTGCTGAGCGTAATTATGATGTTGGTAATCGTGAGTTGTTGGCCATGAAGTGGGCATTCGAGGAGTGGCGTCATTGGCTTGAAGGAGCCAAGCATCGCGTGGTGGTCTTGACAGATCACAGGAATTTGACTTGAGTCTGCCAAACGGTTGAATCCGAGACAGGCTCGATGGTCGTTATTTTTCTCCCGTTTTGATTTTGTGGTTTCGTACCTTCCGGGCTCTAAGAATGTGAAGTCTGATGCCCTGTCAAGGAGTTTTGTGCCTGACTCTCCGGGTGTTCCTGAGCCGGCGGGTATTCTCAAAGAGGGGGTAATTTTGTCTGCCATCTCCCCTGATTTGCAGCGGGTGCTGCAAAAATTTCAGGCTGATAGACCTGACCGTTGCCCAGCGGAGAAACTGTTTGTCCCTGATAGATGGACTAGTAGAGTTATCTCTGAGATTCATTGTTCAGTGTTGGCTGGGCATCCTGGAATCTTTGGTACCAGAGATTTGGTGGCTAGATCCTTTTGGTGGCCGTCTTTGTCACGGGATGTGCGTTCTTTTGTGCAGTCCTGTGGGACTTGTGCTCGGGCTAAGCCCTGCTGTTCTCGTGCCAGTGGGTTGCTTTTGCCCTTGCCGGTCCCGAAGAGGCCCTGGACGCATATTTCTATGGATTTTATTTCGGATCTCCCCGTCTCTCAAAAGATGTCGGACATTTGGGTGGTTTGTGATCGCTTTTCTAAGATGGTCCATTTGGTACCTTTGTCTAAATTGCCTTCCTCCTCTGATTTGGTGCCATTATTTTTCCAGCATGTGGTTCGTTTACATGGTATCCCGGAGAACATCGTTTCTGACAGAGGTTCCCAGTTTATTTCGAGGTTTTGTCGATCCTTTTGTGCTAGGATGGGCATTGATTTGTCTTTTTCCTCGGCTTTTCATCCTCAGACAAATGGCCAAACCGAACGAACTAATCAAACTTTGGAAACATATCTGAGATGCTTTGTTTCTGCTGATCAGGATGATTGGGTGTCCTTTTTGCCGTTGGCTGAGTTCGCCCTTAATAATCAGGCCAGCTCGGCTACTTTGGTTTCGCCGTTTTTCTGCAATTCTGGTTTCCATCCTCGTTTCTCTTCAGGGCAGGTTGAGTCTTCGGACTGTCCTAATGTAGATACTGTGGTGGATAGGTTGCAGCAGATTTGGACTCATGTGGTGGACAATTTGACATTGTCCCAGGAGAAGGCTCAACGTTTCGCTAACCGCCGGCGCTGTGTGGGTCCCCGACTTCGTGTTGGGGATTTGGTTTGGTTGTCGTCTCGTTATGTTCCTATGAAGGTTTCCTCTCCTAAGTTTAAGCCTCGTTTCATTGGTCCGTATAAGATTTCTGAGGTTATCAATCCTGTGTCATTTCGTTTGGCCCTTCCTGCTTCTTTTGCCATCCATAATGTGTTCCATAGGTCGTTATTGCGGAGATACGTGGCGCCTGTGGTTCCATCCGTTGATCCTCCTGCCCCGGTGTTGGTTGAGGGGGAGTTGGAGTATGTGGTGGAGAAGATTTTGGATTCTCGTGTTTCGAGACGGAAACTCCAGTACCTGGTCAAGTGGAAGGGTTATGGTCAGGAAGATAATTCCTGGGTTTTTGCCTCTGATGTTCATGCTGCCGATCTGGTTCGTGCCTTTCATTTGGCTCATCCTGGTCGGCCTGGGGGCTCTGGCGAGGGTTCGGTTACCCCTCCTCAAGGGGGGGGTACTGTTGTGAATTCTGTTGTCGGGCTCCCTCCTGTGGTCATGAATGGTACTTCGGCTGGTTCTGTCCATGGACTTCCTCTGGTGGGTGTTTCTGAGTTTCCTTCCACAGGTGACTAGGTTAATTCGTTAGCTGCTGCTCTATTTAACTCCACTTAGATCTTTGCTCCATGCCACCTGTCAATGTTCCAGTATTGGTCTTGTTCTCTCCTGGATCGTTCTTGTGACCTGTCTTCCCAGCAGAAGCTAAGTTCCAGCTTGTATTTCTTTTGTTTGCTATTTTTCTGACCAGCTTGCTATTTTTATTGTTCTCTTGCTTGCTGGAAGCTCTGGGACGCAGAGGGAGCGCCTCCGCACCGTGAGTCGGTGCGGAGGGTCTTTTTGCGCCCTCTGCGTGGTCTTTTTGTAGGTTTTTGTGCTGACCGCAAAGTAACCTTTCCTATCCTCGGTCTGTTCAGTTAGTCGGGCCTCACTTTGCTAAATCTATTTCATCTCTGTGTTTGTATTTTCATCTTTACTCAGTCATTATATGTGGGGGGCTGCCTTTTCCTTTGGGGAATTTCTCTGAGGCAAGGTAGGCTTTATTTTTCTATCTTCAGGGCTAGCTAGTTTCTTAGGCTGTGCCGAGTTGCATAGGGAGCGTTAGGCGCAATCCACGGCTATTTCTAGTGTGTTTGATAGGATTAGGGATTGCGGTCAGCAGAGTTCCCACGTCCCAGAGCTCGTCCTTTATTATCAGTAACTATCAGGTCATTCCGTGTGCTCTTAACCACCAGGTCCATTATTGTCCTGACCACCAGGTCATAACAGAGTATATAACCATATGTCATCTCCTGTATATAGTATATACCTGTGTGTCATCTCCCCAGTATATAGTATATATCTGTGTGTCATCTCCCCTGTATATAGTATATATCTGTATGTCATCTCCTCCTGTATTAGACCGCGTTCACACGTTATTTGGTCAGTATTTTTACCTCAGTATTTGTCAGCTAAATTGGCAGCCTGATAAATCTCCAGCCAACAGGAAGCCCTCCTCCTGGCAGTATATATTAGCTCACACATACACATAATAGTCGGGTCATGTGACTGACAGCTGCCGTGTTTCCTATATGGTACATTTGTTGCTCTTGTAGTTTGTCTGCTTATTAATCAAATTTTTATTTTTGAAGGATAATACCAGACTTGTGTGTGTTTTAGGGCGAGTTTCATGTGTCAAGTTGTGTGTGTTGAGTTGCGTGTGACTACATGCATGTACCAACTTTTATGAGATGAGTTTTGTGTGGCGACATGCGTGTAGCAACTTTGTGTGTGTGTCGAGTTGCATGTGACAGGTTAGTGTAACAAGTTGTGTGCAGCAGGTTTTGCGCATGGCGAATTTTGCGCGTGGTGAGTTTTGAGTATTACAGAACTAAGTAATGTAATAGATAAACCATTATTTCTTATTTTTAGTGACTCTATAGCGACAGGGTCTGTTCCGCAGGACTGGCGCATAGCAAATGTGGTGCCAATATTCAAAAACGGCTCGAAAAGTGAACCTGGAAATTATAGGCCAGTAAGTCTAATTTCTATTGTTGGTAAAATATTTGAAGGGTTTCTGAGGGATGTTATTCTGGATTATCTCAATGAGAATAACTGTTTAACTCCATATCAGCATGGGTTTATGAGAAATCGCTCCTGTCACCAATCTAATCAGTTTTTATGAAGAGGTAAGCTATAGGCTGGACCACGGTGAGTCATTGGACGTGGTATATCTCGATTTTTCCAAAGCGTTTGATACCGTGCCGCACAAGAGGTTGGTACACAAAATGAGAATGCTTGGTCTGGGGGAAAATGTGTGTAAATGGGTTAGTAACTGGCTTAGTGATAGAAAGCAGAGGGTGGTTATAAATGGTATAGTCTCTAACTGGGTCGCTGTGACCAGTGGGGTACCGCAGGGGTCAGTATTGGGACCTGTTCTCTTCAACATATTCATTAATGATCTGGTAGAAGGTTTACACAGTAAAATATCGATATTTGCAGATGATACAAAACTATGTAAAGCAGTTAATACAAGAGAAGATAGTATTCTGCTACAGATGGATCTGGATAAGTTGGAAACTTGGGCTGAAAGGTGGCAGATGAGGTTTAACAATGATAAATGTAAGGTTATACACATGGGAAGAAGGAATCAATATCACCATTACACACTGAATGGGAAACCACTGGGTAAATCTGACAGGGAGAAGGACTTGGGGATCCTAGTTAATGATAAACTTACCTGGAGCAGCCAGTGCCAGGCAGCAGCTGCCAAGGCAAACAGGATCATGGGGTGCATTAAAAGAGGTCTGGATACACATGATGAGAGCATTATACTGCCTCTGTACAAATCCCTAGTTAGACCGCACATGGAGTACTGTGTCCAGTTTTGGGCACCGGTGCTCAGGAAGGATATAATGGAACTAGAGAGAGTACAAAGGAGGGCAACAAAATTAATAAAGGGGATGGGAGAACTACAATACCCAGATAGATTAGCGAAATTAGGATTATTTAGTCTAGAAAAAAGACGACTGAGGGGCGATCTAATAACCATGTATAAGTATATAAGGGGACAATACAAATATCTCGCTGAGGATCTGTTTATACCAAGGAAGGTGACGGGCACAAGGGGGCATTCTTTGCGTCTGGAGGAGAGAAGGTTTTTCCACCAACATAGAAGAGGATTCTTTACTGTTAGGGCAGTGAGAATCTGGAATTGCTTGCCTGAGGAGGTGGTGATGGCGAACTCAGTCGAGGGGTTCAAGAGAGGCCTGGATGTCTTCCTGGAGCAGAACAATATTGTATCATACAATTATTAGGTTCTGTAGAAGGACGTAGATCTGGGTATTTATTATGATGGAATATAGGCTGAACTGGATGGACAAATGTCTTTTTTCGGCCTTACTAACTATGTTACTATGTTACTATGTTACTATGAGTATGTGCAAGTTTTGTGTGAGGCAACTTTTGCATGTGACAATTTTTCTGCGTGTGCAAGTTTTGCGTGTGGCGAGTTTTGCATGCGCCTAGTTTTGCATGTGGCAAATTTTGCGCATGGCAAGTTTTGAGCCGTGACATTTGTGTTTCCAGTTTTATGTGGCAAGGTTGGTGTATGTATGGTGAAATGTGTGCTGAGGGTGGTATATGTGTTCAAGCACGTGGTAGTGTGTGGCGCATTTTGTGTGTGTGTTCACATCCCCGTGTGTGGTGAGTATCCCATGTCGGGGCCCCACCTTAGGAACTGTACGGTATATACTCTTTGGCGCCATCGCTCTCACTCTTTAAGTCCCCCTTGTTCACATCTGGCAGCTGTCAATTTGCCTTCAACACTTTTCCGTTCACTTTTTCCCCATTATGTAGATAGAGGCAAAATTGTTTGGTGAATTGGAAAGCGCGGAGTTAAAATTTCGCCTCACAACATAGCCTATGACGCTCTCGGGGTCCAGACGTGTGACTGTGCAAAATTTTGTGGCTGTAGCTGCGACGGTGCAGATGCCAATCCCGGACATACACAGACACACACACACACACAGCTTTGTATATTAGATTATGATAACAATTATAAAACCTATTGGGTGTCAGCGCGTCCATAAAAGAACGATCTATAAAAATAATAAATTGCCATTAACCCCTACAGTGCACAGCGTAAAGAGAACAATAAACGAAAAACTAAAAATAATTTCTGTTTTTTGTTCACCACGCCTTCCCCCAAAAAAGCAATCAAAATGTCATATGTACCCAAAAATTGTCAATACAAGCCAACAGATTTTTTTATGCAAAATTCTGTTTGTTTGTTTTTTAACCACTAAAATATAAAAAATATATATGGTCCTTAACCTCACCTTATATGGTAAAGTGAATTCTGTCATTCAAAAGTACAACACCCCTTGTCAGTGGACAAAAAAATTTAAATGTTAAGGTTCTTCGAAGAAGAGCAAAAAAAAAAAAAATACAGAAGATTATTAATTATTATTATTAAGCTAAAAAAATAAAAATTGGTGGCAGGGGTGGATAATAGGGGTCTGACTGATTTGCATCATGGTGTCTGTCATTTTTACTGGGGGAAAAAAATCACAGTATGCCCCACAGTTTTCGTTGAGCTCTGGTCCTGGTGAGTTGCAGACCATAGCTGGGCCTGTATTCTGGATCCCGGTTGGTGGAGACTATGGTTGGACTGTGGTCTGGTCCTGGTAAGTTGCGAGCAGAGCTGGGCCTGTATTCTGGATCCCAGGTGGTGGAGACTATGGTTGGACTATGGTCTGGTCCTGGTGAGTTGCTGGGCCTGTATTCTTGATCCTGGGTGGTGGAGACTATGGTTGGACTATGGTCTGGCCCTGGTAAGTTGTGGGGCAGTGCTGGGCCTGTATCCTGGATCCCGGGTGGTGGAGACTATGGTTGGACTATGGTCTGGTCCTGGTGAGTTGCTGGGCCTGTATTCTTGATCCTGGGTGGTGGAGACTATGGTTGGACTATGGTCTGGCCCTGGTAAGTTGTGGAGCAGTGCTGGGCCTGTATTCTGGATCCCGGGTGGTGGAGACTATGGTTGGCTATGGTCTGGTCCTGATAAGTTGTGGAGCAGTGTTGGGCCTGTATTCTGGATCCCGGGTGGTGGAGACTATGGTTGGACTATGGTCTGGTCCTGGTAAGTTGCCGAGCAGAGCTGGGCCTGTATTCTGGATCCCGGATGCTGGAGACTATGGTTGGAGTAGGGTCTGGTCCTGGTAAATTGCGGAGCAGAGCTGGGCCTGTATTCTGGATCCCGGGTGGTGGAGACTATGGTCGGAGTAGGGTCTGGTCCTGGTAAATTGCGGAGCAGAGCTGGGCCTGTATTCTGGATCCCGGGTGGTGGAGACTATGGTTGGACTATGGTCTGGTCCTGGTAAGTTGTGGAGCGAGCTGGGCCTGTATTCTGGATTCCGGGCGGTGGAGACTATGGTCGGAGTAGGGTCTGGTCCTGGTAAGTTGCGGAGCAGAGCTGGGCTTGTATTCTGGATCCCAGGTGGTGGAGGCTATTGTTGCACTATGGTCTGGTCCTGATAAGTTGTGGAGCAGTGTTGGGCCTGTATTCTGGATCCCGGGTGGTGGAGACTATGGTTGGACTATGGTCTGGTCCTGGTAAGTTGCCGAGCAGAGCTGGGCCTGTATTCTGGATCCCGGATGCTGGAGACTATGGTTGGAGTAGGGTCTGGTCCTGGTAAATTGCGGAGCAGAGCTGGGCCTGTATTCTGGATCCCGGGTGGTGGAGACTATGGTCGGAGTAGGGTCTGGTCCTGGTAAATTGCGGAGCAGAGCTGGGCCTGTATTCTGGATCCCGGGTGGTGGAGACTATGGTTGGACTATGGTCTGGTCCTGGTAAGTTGTGGAGCGAGCTGGGCCTGTATTCTGGATTCCGGGCGGTGGAGACTATGGTCGGAGTAGGGTCTGGTCCTGGTAAGTTGCGGAGCAGAGCTGGGCTTGTATTCTGGATCCCAGGTGGTGGAGGCTATTGTTGCACTATGGTCTGGTCCTGATAAGTTGTGGAGCGAGCTGGGCCTGTTTTCTGGATCTTGGGCGGTGGAGACTATGGTCGGGCTCTGTACCTGTAGGCAGTTTTTCCTGCTCCATGTTTGGTGCCCATCCCTGGTGCTTAACTCACATGCCATTGTGTAATTGCAGCGTTCTTCAAATGTCATTCAGCTGAAGTATTCATTTAGTCCCCTGCACTCAGGGGTTAGTGTCGGGTTTCTGACAGAGCTGCTCTTCCATTCATCCAGCCAGGCGGACCTCCCGTACAGCCCGCCAATATCAACTGTGCCCTGAAAAGAGGTTTAACCCCAGAATGTAAAGCATTGTGGAAAATGAGAGCTACGATTGTTAAATACGTAACGCAATCTCTCCGGGGATGCGCTGGGACGTTCTATCCCACTGGCTGGAGAGAAAAGAACAACCTGCGTACAATGCCGCACATCTCCTCGGATTTGCACTAATCCGTCTTGCACTTTTTTTTTTTTTTTTTTCTTATTTTCACCGTTGTTTGGGGAGAGATTTCCTGGGAAGAGATCACGTCGGTGTTAATTGCCTGCAGAAGGTTTTATTGTGTTTATATTCTGCTTCACATGTTCCTTCTGCTTATTGATGTCATTTATCAGACACCCCTAGAAATAAGTCTTATGGGGCAAATGCATCAACCAAAGAGAGGAAGCCTGGACTCAAGCAGTAAAACGGAGGAGCCAGAGAAACCAGATTAATATATTGTTTTTGGGAGAAAATACTCATTTTAACTTGTAATTTGTCCATTTAAACCTTTGCTTATTATGGGTTTAGGAGTCCAGTGGGCGGTGCTACACTGTGATTGGCCACCTTCCCTGTATAGGACCGCCTACTGGACTCCTAAGTCCAGAATGAGCAGAGGTTTAAATGGATGCACTGTCACAAATCTTTTCCACCCCTGTCTGAAAATGTCGTGCGATTTCAGAGAGACATGTTTCCTTTAAGGAATTCTGTGCAAGTCTCCTACCTGTGCGCTTTATTGGTGATTCTATTACTAGGTGTCAGATCCATGGCATCGGGAAGTATGGAAGGGGCGTCAGCCAAAGGGCGCTGGCACTACGTCTACCTCCTCCCTCCACCTGGCGTTTCTCGGTGTCCATGCTCTCTGGGATTTCCTGCCGGTGCCATGGAGTAATTGAGGCAGGGTTTGGAACGTTTTTCCAATATGGAATCATCCATCACAAGACGCATTGTGGATCTTGGATGATCTCTGCGCCTGCCCTCAGGATTTATGATGTCACCTGGGTAGCTGAGGTTTCCAGTAAATCTATGTAGCAGCGCCCTCCTGACCTCAACCATCAAACAAGTTACCATTGGCTTCCACCATGACTTATCCCAGCGTGGTCTCGGACCCCCACATTGTGTTGGCAAAAGGCCCCAAAGAAAGAGAAAAGTGATGCCAACATGTCCATTCACAAAGATGAATACTTCACCACTACATCACGGCATCCTCGGGTCTTTGCGGAAAATCCTTTGCCATTTCGGCCAGGTTTCCGATAATTTATTTGGAGCAGCATTAGTGGCCAAACACAAGGGATGCCGGGATGTCCCGTCCTCCATGTCTAACGTAACCGGGCTCTGGCCAATACTTGTCTCCAGAAGATAGGGCGAGGTCGGTTTTATATTTAGCTACTTGTGCGAGGGATTTCTAAGAAAGTGCCCACAGGCGGATGATTTATATTGTCGGCGTGAGAGTACATGAGCGAAGGAACTGTCATGTCTAGAGCACACACAGGAGAGGTGACCTGCCGCAGAGATAATGGGCCCCGGCATATTACAGCATCAGGGTGAGGAGTCTGACTGCTTCCACTAAAAAGCCCCTTTCCCCAAAAGTGCCAAAATGGGGCTGAAAACCAGTTACTGCTTCTAGGGATTTGTGGTTTATCCGATGACTTCACTTAACAAGAGGTCTGGGAGAAGTAGAGGTCATGGGTATAACCATAGTAGTCTGTCGGGCCAGGGATGAAGGAGGCACCACTTCTTACCTTTTTGCACCCGCAACCATGTTGGTAGATTTCTGAAATGTACCAGTACTGTGTGGAGACTGATATTTGGGGTTAATAGCTATACCTTTTATTACATACTGTCATTTAGTGGGGGTCCATGTTATTCTGCTATGGGGAACTATGAATTCCAGCTACACCTGTGGAGGGATGTTTAATATTTATTAGATGTAATTGTTCCCACTAGTTTAATTTACGTATGGATAACATAGGATCACCATTCATAATAGGTGATGTCACAGCTCACCTCCTCCTCCTGTACAATGACTGATAACACCTCTATATACAGTAGATGACACAGGATCCACCATACACAATAGGTGATGTCACAGCTCACCTCCTCCTCGTGTACAATGACTAACACCTCTATATACAGTAGATAACACAGGATCCACCATTCACAATAGGTGATATCACAGCTCACCTCCTCCTCCTGTACAATGACTGATTACACCTCTATATACAGTAGATAACACAGGATCCACCATTCACAATAGGTGATATCACAGCTCACCTCCTCCTCCTCCTGTACAATGACTGATAACACCTCAATATACAGTAGATAACACATGATCCACTATTCACAATAGCTGATGCCACAGCTCACCTCCTCCTCCTGTACAATGACTGATAACACCTCTATATACAGTAATAACACAGGATCCACCATTCACAATAGGTGATATCACAGCTCACCTCCTCCTCCTGTACAATGACTGATTACACCTCTATATACAGTAGATAACACAGGATCCACCATTCACAATAGGTGATATCACAGCTCACCTCCTCCTCCTCCTGTACAATGACTGATAACACCTCAATATACAGTAGATAACACATGATCCACTATTCACAATAGCTGATGCCACAGCTCACCTCCTCCTCCTGTACAATGACTGATACCACCTCTATATACAGTAATAACACAGGATCCACCATTCACAATAGGTGATGTCACAGCTCACCTCCTCCTCCTGTACAATGACTGATAACACCTCTATATACAGTAGATAACACAGGATCCACCATTCACAATAGGTGATATCACAGCTCACCTCCTCCTCCTGTACAATGACTGATAGCACCTCTATATACAGTAGATAACACAGGATCCACCATTCACAATAGGTGATGTCACAGCTCACCTCCTCCTCCTGTACAATGACTGATAACACCTCTATATACAGTAGATAACACAGGACCCACCATTCACAGTAGATATCATGGACTAGCAGCTCTGCCCATATAATCTTGTATAGAAGTTAAAAAAAGAATCCAGAGGAAATATACGGTAATGCCTTCATAGAACCTTCCTCACTTCTGTATCTCGTGTCTTATACCCTAAATCAATGAATGAAACAATCCTCATTGGCAGAAGCTGTCTAACATAGAGACTTGGAAAATTGTTTAGGCTAGGTTCACATTGCGTCGAGTACATGGCGTTAAACGGATCCGTTAAACGCATGTACAGAAAAGGAGCCAAAATTTGTGTAAAATCGTCGTCACGGTAACGCTTGTGTTAACGCATGTGATCGCGTTTTTTCATTTGGATGTCCGTTACCGAAGTATCCGTTTGTCTGCGTTTGTCACTGTCAATAAAGTTGTTTTTTTTTCTTTTCCCCCTTTTGTCATCGTCGGGTGTGGGTGCAGACTCATTCTCCATTTTGAAAGCATTGAGTGAAATTCTGCTAGCAAGATGTTTGTGTCTGAGCTCGTTAGATTTCGCTTGATGCGGTTGCGACTTCGGCAGAGAAAGCGTAGTTCGCAAAGGAGATATTGGATCCACGAATGTGAATTTCTTCACATTTCCTGTCACATGACCACATGGACCACCCTCAAACGCTATTAAAACGTGTGGTTCTATTTGGAAATTTTTCATGATTTGCGTCTGTCTGCGTTTGCCATAGCCTTCTATGGCAGAATGAACGCTTCCGTTAGTATTGCGTTAGCTTGGCCGGACCCGAAAACGCTGCAAGCCGCGTTCCAAGGTCCGTCAGAAAAAAACGTTATGTGACAAACGCATTCCAATTTTGGCATGCGTCACGATGCGTCACACAATGCAAGTCTATGGGCGCGTTAGTATGTGCGTTATATTGCGTTTTCAGTACTTAAAAACGTGTCTGTTAGACGGACACACCTAGCACAATGTGAACCTAGCCTTAGACAGCAGAAAACAAGTTATGAAGGGGCGTCTGGAGTTTATAATCAACTAAACTTCTTGTTTGCATTTGGGGCTTAAGATCATTTTTGCTATTTGATTTAATTACAAATGTTGCACCATTTGGCTTTTACAGTACACTATTTGTTTCCCGGCATATTCAACCTGGATGTGGTTTCTGCTTATAAATTATTAGTAAAAGACAGAAACTAGATACAAACTCCAAATTGGATGGTCAGATAAGCTCACTAACAGATTCACCGTTAACTCATTCTGCAGCCAGCAATAAACAGTGCAGCACAGAGGCTGGTGAGGGCAAACGGTGCCAAATTATTAATGAAACCCAATTGCGAAAATGATTTTTAGCCAAAAATTCATGCATTTATAAAAAAAATATAAAAAAATATATCTATATATATATAGATAGATAGATAGATAGAGATATATATATATATATATATATACATATACACACACACACACACACACACACTAAATGGTGGCCCGATTCGAACGCATCAGGTATTTTAGAATATGTATGTCTGTATGTATATAGCAGCCACATAGTATATAGCACAGGCCACGTAGTATATAGGAGCCATGTAGTATATAGCAAATACTACGTGGCCTGTGCTATATACTATGTGGCTGCTATGTACGTACGTACATACATACATACATACATATTGTAGAATACCCGATGCGTTAATACAGGCCACTCAGTATATAACAGTGGCCACGCAGTATATAGCACAGCCCAAACAGTATTTAACACAGCCCACACAGTATATAGCAGCCACGCAGTATATAACACAGGCGACGTAGTATATAACACAGGCCATGCAGTATATAACACAGGCGACGTAGTATATAACACAGGCCACGCAGTATATAACACAGGGCACATAGTATATCACACAGCCCATGCAGTATATCACACAGCCCACGCAGTATATCACAGCACACGCAGTATATCACACAGCCCACGCAGTATATAGCAGCCACGCAGTATATAACAGCCCACGCAGTATATAACACTGCCCATGTAGTATATAGCAGCCATGTAGTATATAACAGCCCACGCAGTATTTAGCAGTGTTGGTACCATATCCCTGTTAAAAAAAAAAAAAAAAAAAAATTTAAAATAAGAAATAGTTATATACTCACCCCCTGGGATCCAGCGAAACTCTGGCGATGCTGTCCCGACGCGTGCGCGATGCGACTGCCATCTTCCGTTCCCAGGATGCATTGCGAAATTACCCAGATGACTTAGCGGTCTTGCGAGACCACTAAGTCTTCTGGGTAATTTCGCAATGCATCTCCGGGAACAGAAGATGGCGGCCGGGGCGAGCGCATCGTCAGACGAAGGAAGGTGAAAATAGCAGGTTTTTTGTTTTTTTTATTATTTTTAACATTACATCTTTCTACTATTGATGCTGCATAGGCAGCATCAATAGTAAAAAAGTTGGGGACACACAGGGTTAATAGCAGCAGTAACGGAGTGCGGTACCCGAGGCCCGTTACCGTTGGCATTAACCCTGTGTTAGCGGTGACTGGAGGGGATTACGGAGCGGGCGCCGGGCACTGACTGCAGGGGAGTAGGGAGGGACTAATCGGACTGTGCCCGTCGCTGATTGGTCGCGGCAGCCATGACAGGCAGCTGGCGAGACCAATCAGTGACGCGGGTTTTCCGTTACGGAAGTTGCCGACAGAAAGACGGAAGTACCCCTTAGACAATTATATATATTGATATGTATATAATCTACATCTACTATATAGTTGTCTATGGGTCACGTCTGTCTGTCTGTCACGGATATCACGTGTCGATGAGCGGTCGCGGCCGCAAGGCACGACCAATCAGCGACGGGCACAGTCCGGCCGAGAATTAGTCCCTCCCTACCTCCGTCCAGTCAGTGCCCGGCGCCCGCATACTCCCCTCCAGTCAGAGCTGACACAGGGTTAATGGCAGCGTTAACGGACCGCGTTATGCCTACGGGTAACACACACCGTTAACGCTGCTATTAACCCTGTGTGACCAACGCTTTACTATTGATGCTGCCTATGCAGTATCAATAGTAAAAAGATATAATGTTAAAAATAATAAAAAATCATTATATAGTCACCTTCTGTCGGCCCCCCGGATCCAGCCCAGGCCTTTCCCGCTCCTCGCGACACCGCTATGTCATGATCTCGCGAGATCGCAATGCACTCTTGGGAGCATCGGGCACAGTCCGGACGCGAAATGGCCGCTCCTTACTCCCCTGCAGTCAGTGCCCCCTCTATACTACCCCCCCAGTCCGCGCCTGCCACCCACATAGCGTTGTAGCAGTCCGTTAAACCGACTGCGTTACACCGCGGTGTAACGCAGTCTGTTAGCGCTGCTATTAACCCTGTGTGACAAACTTTTTACTATTACATTGCCTTTCTCTGCTAATTAATAAACTGTGACCGACCTGTTCAACCCACCTAGGACTGTATGTGTTTCATTACGGGAGTGTTGGGAGGGGGGGAAGGCACTGGTTACGACACCCAGGTCTCCGCAGTCAAAGATATAATGTTAAAAATAATAATTAAAAAAAAATTGTGATATTCTCACCTTCTGTCGCCTCCGCAGTAGCTTTTCCTGCAGCTCGCGATGCTCCGGTCCCACCGCTTCGCTGAATGCTCGCGGTCAGCCGGCGCGACCAATCAGCGACATTGGCGCAGGATTTAAATCACGCTTCGCTGATTGCTCGCGGTCAGCTGGCGCAACCAATCAGCGACATTGGCGCGGGATTTAAATCACGCTTCGCTGATTTGTCGTGTCCAGCCGGCGTGAACAATCAGTGACATTGGTGCAGGATTTAAATCACGCTTCTCTTAAGGGCTCTTTTCCATTTGCGAGAAACACGTCCGTGTCTCGCATGTGAAAACCAAGCTCTGGCGCCGGCACTTAGGAGAGGAGCGTGCGGCTCCATGTGTTGCTATGCGGCTGCACGCTCCGCTCTGGAGTGCCGGCGCCATAGCTTCGTTTTCACATGTGAGACACGGACGTGTTTCTCGCAAGTGGAAACAAGCCCTAACAGTTGTTGTAGAGATGTGTCTGCTGCTAGAACTCTGTGTGGCATTGACCTGGTTTCTAATCTGAGCTGCTGTTAACATGCGATTTCTGAGGCTGGTGACTCGGTTAAACTTATCCTCAGAAGCAGAGGTGACTCTTGATCTTCCTTTCCTGGGGCGGTCCTCATGTGAGCCAGTTTCTTTGTAGCGCTTGATGGTTTTTGCCACTGCACTTGGGGACACTTTCAAAGTTTTCCCAATTTTTCGGACTGAGTGACCTTCATTTCTTAAAGTAATGATGGCCACTCATTTTTCTTTACTTAGCTGCTTTTTTCTTGCCATAATACAAATTCTAACAGTCTATTCAGAAGGACTATCAGCGGTGTATCCACCAGACTTCTGCTCAACACAACTGATGGTCACAACACCATTTATAAGGCAAGAAATACCACTTATTAAACCTGACAGGGCACACCTGTGAAGTGAAAACCATTCCCGGTGACTACCTCTTGAAGCTCATCAAGAGAATGCCAAGACTGTGCAAAGCAGTCATCAAAGCAAAAGGTGGCTACTTTGAAGAACCTGGAATATAAGACATAATTTAAGTTGTTTCACAATTTTTTGTTAAGTATTTAATTCCACATGTGTTAATTCATAGTTTTGATGCCTTCAGCGTGAATGTACAATTTTCACAGTCATGAAAATACAGAAAAATCTTTAAATGAGAAGGTGTGTTCAAGCTTTTGTTCTGGACTGTGTGTGTGTATATATATATATATATATATATATATTTATTTATATATATATATATATATGATATAATTTTTAGCTACGTTTGGCTCAGTGAATATTGGCCTTTTACATGTATGCATCGTCACTTGATTAATCATTGGGCATCCAACATCAGGAAATCTCAATCACAAGGTGGGACAAGCACATTTCCCCCAAGACTGCAGATCGCGCCTACACGAGTCAATGGGATTGAGTTAACCCACAATGTGTGAACGCAGCCCAGGGAAAAAAAAAAAGTCCACCTGCCTTTATTAAAGTGCATCTCTACTTATAAAACTTTTCAATGGAAGTTGCATAAAGCGACGTGGGCACACCATGGCGCTCTGAGTCAGATCTCTGTGCCGAGCATCACAACCCAATGACCCGCAGGGTCCCGGAATGTGGCGCCCCGACATGTAAAGCTGCACTTCCGATCAGTGCCAGTCAACTAGTAAATGTGCTGAAAACCGCAGCCTGCCAGGTTCCTGCTGTAATGTACACAAGGCCGGCTTACACAAACAGAGAAAAGCCATAAGAATGGCAGGAATTCCACCAGAGAGACACCCATTCATTTAGTGCAGCTGTGACCGTTCTGCCAGACCAGCGCGGAGCGGAGCTGGTGCCACGCACTCAAACCCTGATTGCTATTTGTTTGGAGTCTTGTGTTGCACTTGGCTCTCGCTTAGCGGAGCCCATTATTCTGCGAGAGAAAATTGCCTTTATCTCATTGTGAGAGGTCTGATTGTTTCCTCCCTCACTGTACTATGTCAGCGCGTCCAAACAAACGTGTCCGCCGGCTCCGTGGCCATTAACACCAGCGCCACCTCGCCGGCAGACATGTGATACCGGTAGGGCGATATACCCAGTCCGATAACGCAGAACAAGGAGAGTTTCCTCCGTAAATTGAAGGAAGTCACCAGTAACTGGGAAAAATCCTCGAGTCGCCTTCTTCGTAAAATATTTGATTCTTAGTCACTCAACCGATATCACTATAGTGTGATGGGACATCCGGCAGAGATGTTTAAGGATGTATGAGCCAGATTTATCGCCTCCATCATGGGGTCAGATCTGCAGGAAGGAACTGATAGATACATGGATTTTTGGGAGAATATGAATTAGAAGTTGTAATGAATTCCCCTGTATATCTGCTCCTTAGTGATGGACAGATGTCTTTGTATACAAGCTCATAGGAGGTGACCTGTCAATCACTAGGTAGGAACATACACTGGACTAGTGTTACATTTAGTGCATATGTGTGATGAAATCCCGAAAATATACAAATACTGAGGTACACCTAAAGAGCAAGAAAGGAAAAGTTAATCACATGCAAAGTTTTCCTCCGGTGTATGCCGCCATATAAAGACTATTTAGTGCCTCAATACAGTGCTCAAAAATGTCCAATGCGATTATCAGTGCATTAATTTGGCTAATCAATGTCTGATTGTTAATTATGGATTGCTATTATGCACCTGACAATAAATGTAGACATTTAGCAGCACCGTTAATGCCGACCACCATCGGTACAATTCTGCTGGCTATCACCTGTACAATTAATGTGAACATTTAGCAGTCAGTGAATTTTCCAACCATCCCCGGTAGAAATAATGCCGCCAACCACCTCCTATACAAATAATGCCACCAACCATCTATAGTACAATTAATGCTGCCGACTACCCCGTTACAATAAATTCCATCAACCATCCCCGATGCAATAAATTCAGTCGACCATCCCCGATTCATTACATTCCATCCACCCGATGGACCGTCCCCGATGCAATAAATTCCATCGACCTTCCCCGATGCAATAAATTCCATCGACTGTCCACGATGCAATAAATTCCATGGAACGTCCCCGATGCGGTAAATTCTATCGACCGTCCCCGATGCAATAAATTCCATCGATCGTCCCCCATGCAATAAATTCCATCGATCGTCCCCGATGCAATAAATTCCATCGACCGTCCCCATGCAGTAAATTCCATCGACCGTCACTGATGCAATAAATTCCATCGTCCGTCCCCCATGCAGTAAATTCCATCGACCGTCCCCCATGCAGTAAATTCCATCGACCGTCCCCCATGCAGTAAATTCCATCGACCGTCACCATGCAGTAAATTCCATCGACCGTCCCTCATGCAGTAAATGCCATCGACCGTCCCCATGCAGTAAAATCCATCGACCGTCCCCATGCAGTAAAATCCATCGACCGTCCCCCATACAGTAAATTCCATCGAGCGTCCCCCATGCAGTAAAATCCATCGACCGTCCCCCATGCAATAAATTCCATCGACCGTCCCTCGTGCAGTAAATGCCATCGACCGTCCCCATGCAGTAAAATCCATCGACCGTCCCCCATGCAGTAAATTCCATCGACCGTCCCCCGTGCAGTAAATTCCATCGACCGTCCCCCATGCAGTAAATTCCATCGACCGTCCCCCATGCAGTAAATTCCATCGACCGTCCCCCATGCAGTAAATTCCATCGAGCGTCCCCATGCAGTAAATTCCATTGACCGTCCCCCATGTAGTAAATTCCATCGAGCGTCCCCATGCAGTAAATTCCATCGTCTGTCCCCCGTGCAGTAAATTCCATCGAGCGTCCCCATGCAGTAAATTCCATTGACCGTCCCCCATGTAGTAAATTCCATCGAGCATCCCCATGCAGTAAATTCCATCGTCCGTCCCCCATGCAGTAAATTCCATCGTCCGTTCCCCATGTAGTAAGTTCCATCGAGCGTCCCCATGCAGTAAATTCCATCGTCCGTCCCCCATGCAGTAAATTCCATCGTCCGTCCCCCATGCAGTAAATTCCATCGTCCGTCCCCCATGCAGTAAATTCCATCGTCCGTCCCCCATGTAGTAAATTCCATCGACCGTCCCTCATGCAGTAAATTCCATCGTCCGTCCCCCATGTAGTAAATTCCATCGACCGTCCCCCGATGCAGCAAATGCAGCAGACCATCCCCAGTATAATTGGGATTACGACTTATTTATAATACAGGTGGTCAGTGATTGAAAGCCATCTTTGACAGGTTTCTTCATGTCAGCATATATACAATCAAAAGGGAGAATTGTATATCAATCTGCTCTGCTTTTCCTGCTATATAACACACTGCCAGCACATGGGAATGTGTGTTCAGAATGACCAGATCCATAGTCTTAACATTCATTAGTATAAGAAAGTTTAGGTGACAAATAAGGATTGGAAGTGCTTGTAATACGTCATCTATAGAATATTATTTAATTTATTTATTTTTAATTTTGGTTAAAACCCATGTTGCCAGCATTGCTGGAAGTTACCACCCGGTGTTCTCCTGTAGTATAATATCTCGATTGTGAGTGGTTACCCGATGAACGACAGCAGAGAGGGGCTAATCTGCCATACCAGTCTCTCATTCATCATAGCTTCACATTGTGCCCCTCAACAATTGTGCTCTATTTGGTTGTTTTTTTTTTTTGTTTTGTTGTTTTTGGGGGGGGTGTCTTTTTTTTATGTTTGTTTTTTTTTGTGCCTGCATATTCTATAATGATGTTTTGTGTTCCTGACGCAGGCACAAGACCTGAATGTGATTGAAGAAGTCATCCGAATGATGCTGGAGATCATCAACTCCTGCCTGAGCAATTCCCTCCACCATAACCCCAACTTGGTGTACGCCCTGCTGTACAAGCGAGAGCTCTTCGAGCAATTTCGGAGTCATCCATCCTTCCAGGATATCATGCAAAATATAGACATGGTAAGTAGAGAGAGATGGCGGTACTATTCCTGCAAACCATAGTGACCACTAATCGTGCAGAGAACCAGGTATGGCAAAGACTCACCAGTTGCTTGACATCAGTCTTCTATTTCCTGCTAGTAACAATGATGGTTCTGCTATTCTTCTCATGAACCAGGAGGATTTGGATGAGCAGTGCTTTCAGACAGTTTTTCTGATTTTACTACTCCCTCATTGAACTAAGAATGGTCAGAGGACAACTATGTGTAGTGTTTCACCTGGTGAGCACTTGGAGTGCAGCACAGACAGATGACGTTGGTGCAACAGGGCGGCCCGAGTGGTATGACGGAGGCTGAAAAGACTAGACGGCAACTGAACGAGTTGGGTAGTAGTCTGCTAGAAAGCCGGAGAGTTTTCAGGAAGACTGAGATAGTGGCACAGCCGAGTAAACTAACCAGTGTAGCAGAACTGCCTGAGACCGGAGGCTGAATGGAGAGAAGATCGGCAGATTAGGACAAATTGCAGAGGCCAGTAATGTGGCAGAGTTGATTTTCTCAGGAGTCTCACAATTGGGACGCAGCAGAGCCCCGCGTGCTGCGTTGGCATGAATTGGTCAGAAGATTAAATATTAGGATGTAGCAGAACCATTGCGTTGAATAATGGCAAAAATGCCAACTACCTGAATACTCAGGCGCTGTCTGGCTGCAAGAATAATCCTATAAGGCCAGGGAGCGATATGTGACTGGAGCACACTGGATTCCTATAATAACCCGATGCACAGAAGAACATGAGAAAGCCAACCGTGGCAGGAGAAAGCCGGGGAGCCTGGAGAGGGGACACATTCTCATGCATTCATATACACGTAGCTTGAAGAACCCAATAAAGTGAAAAAGACTGAAGGACATAACACAGAGTTCTGTAAAAGAGACTGTATTCGTGTAGGACTGGTACACGAAAATCCTGCAGCCACGGCATCATATGCAACCAGAAACCTAAACGCAGAGAGAATTTTTATTTTTCTTCTTTTTGTACGTTCCATATAAGCATACGAGTGGTTGAGCACACACGAATAGTAAGCATACACAAGTGATGAGCATATACGAGCGGTGAGCACACACGAATACTGAGCGCGCACGAGTTGTGAGCACACGCGATTGGTGAGCATACACGAATAGTGAGCATTCATGAGTGGTGAGCATACACGAGTGGTGAGCATACACGAATAGTGAGCATTCATGAGTGGTGAGCATACACGAGTGGTGAGCATACACGAGTGGTGAGCACACACAAATGGTGAGGATACATGAGTGGTGAGCATACACGAGCGGTGAGCACACACGAATACTGAGCGTGTACGAGTTGTGAGCACACGCGAATGGTGAGCATATACAAGCGGTAAGCACACACGAATGGTGAGCATACACAAGCGGTGAGCACACACGAATAGTGAGCATACATGAGTGGTGAGCGCACATGAGTGGTGAGCATAGTCGAGCTGTGAGCATACTCACCCATGGCTTATTGCTGTGCCATTTAGGAGCTCATCTTGGCAGCATCACTATAAACCATTGCCAATATCTGCAGAACCCATCGTCCCCCCTGTTAGTCACTGCCCGCACCGCAGGCAGATGTTTCCGATGCTCAGCAGCGGCTTGGCCCATCATTGCTTTCTTGGAATTTGTCCTCAGACCTTGAGAAATATATTTTTTAAGTCCTGTACATCTGTTTTTCAGGAAAGATCTGAACCAAGCGCTTTAGTGCCAGGTTCTCCTCTGTGGTTCTGCAGGTGGTGCCCGTGTATACAGTGTGGGCACCATGGCTAATTGTTATTAGAAGGATGGGATAATGGGTGCCCGAGCTGTGAGGCCGGGCTGTGCACTTGTTATTGAGATGTCGGCTGCTCTGGTTTTTGCGTTTGCCATTAATGCATGGCGCTGGCCGTGTGACGGCGTCCTCTCGTGCGAGCCTCTGTGACTCCTCTTGGCGCGCCGTCCTTTGAACTGGATCTGCTTTGGGCCGTCTGACAGGCAAGCGCAGGAAGACAAACAAAACTTGGGACAGTCAATATATTTATTGTGATTCGTCCGACTCTAAATATTGACATTGTTTCGTGTTTTCTGGCTCCTCCGCCGGCCTCTTCCTGCCCTTGTTTTCCTCTCAGAAAGGAAATTGTGCTCAATGTTCTGCATCACATTATTAAGTGACTGTTAATAAAGCGTTCCTCACATAGACTGTAGTGTAGCATCGCGCCTTTACCGGTGCACACAGGATGTTCTGCAGCAGCAAAAACTGGAGCATTGTGGACATGCGAAGGTCAAAATGCATAAATTGACATTCTGCAGATGCTTTTCACAGTGGATAATTGAGGTTTTGATGAGGCCAACCATAATGTCAAGACTAGGATTTGCAGACCCCTTATAGATTGGAATTAAGGTCAGCATGTGCACCACTAATCCATCCATTGCCTATGGAACTGCCATATAGTCCTATAGAGAATGAATGGTACCGAGACTGAGCAAGTGCACTACACTGTACTTGCACAATGAACAAGTCTGTCCATCCAGCATATCCACATGAAAATTCCCTCTCTGAGCCCTGCTTATACAGGTACTATACAGATGATCAGGTTTTTAAATACATCAGATATGGATTATATACATCAGTTAGGACTGCTCTATATGGGTATATCTTGACGATTGGTGGAGCAGCTTAGTATACATTTTTTTGCAAAAAAACGTATCAACTAAATACCCTGTTTTTTCCATCTTTTGACTAGCACTTGCTTATTACTGTGATTTTTTTTTTACAACAGAGTATTTTTGACCTCACTGTACTCTTTTGTGTCTTCACTGTACTGTCAGCAGTCCTATAGGGAATGAATGGTGCCGAGACTGAATAAGTGCACTACACTGTACTGTCAGCAGTCCTATAGGGAATAAATGGTGCCGAGACTGAACAAGTGCACTACACTGTACTGTCAGCAGTCCTATAGGGAATGAATGGTACGGAGACTGAACAAGTGCACTACACTGTACTGTCAGCAGTCCTATAGGGAATAAATGGTGCCGAGACTGAACAAGTGCACTACACTGTACTGTCAGCAGTCCTATAGGGAATGAATGGTACGGAGACTGAACAAGTGCACTACACTGTACTGTCAGCAGTCCTATAGGGAATAAATGGTGCCGAGACTGAACAAGTGCACTACACTGTACTGTCAGCAGTCCTATAGGGAATAAATGGTGCCGAGACTGAACAAGTGCACTACACTGTACTGTCAGCAGTCCTATAGGGAATAAATGGTGCCGAGACTGAACAAGTACACTACACTGTACTGTCAGCAGTCCTATAGGGAATGAGTGGTGCCGAGACTGAACAAGTGCACTACACTGTACTGTCAGCAGTCCTATAGGGAATAAATGGTGCCGAGACTGAACAAGTGCACTACACTGTACTGTCAGCAGTCCTATAGGGAATGAGTGGTGCCGAGACTGAACAAGTGCACTACACTGTACTGTCAGCAGTCCTATAGAGAATGAATGGTACTGAGACTGAGCAAGTGCACTACACTGTACTGTCAGCAGTCCTATAGGGAATGAGTGGTGCCGAGACTGAGCAACTGCACTACACTGTACTGTCAGCAGTCCTATAGGGAATGAGTGGTGCCGAGACTGAACAAGTGCACTACACTGTACTGTCAGCAGTCCTATAGGGAATGAGTGGTGCCGAGACTGAACAAGTGCGCTACACTGTACTGTCAGCAGTCCTATAGGGAATGAATGGTGCCGAGACTGAACAAGTGCACTACACTGTACTGTCAGCAGTCTTATAGGGAATGAATGGTACTGAGACTGAACAAGTGCACTACACTGTACTGTCAGCAGTCCCATAGAGAATGAATGGTACCGAGACTGAACAAGTGCACTACACTGTACTGTCAACAGTCCTATAGGGAATGAATGGTGCCGAGACTGAACAAGTGCACTACACTGTACTGTCAGCAGTCCCATAGAGAATGAATGGTACCGAGACTGAACAAGTGCAGTACACTGTACTGTCAGCAGTCCTATAGGGAATGAATGGTACTGAGACTGAGCAAGTGCACTACACTGTACTGTCAGCAGTCCTATAGAGAATGAATGGTACCGAGACTGAACAAGTGCACTACACTGTACTGTCAGCAGTCCTATAGGGAATGAATGGTGCCGAGACTGAACAAGTGCACTACACTGTACTGTCAGCAGTCCTATAGAGAATGAATGGTGCCGAGACTGAACAAGTGCACTACACTGTACTGTCAGCAGTCTTATAGGGAATGAATGGTACTGAGACTGAGCAAGTGCACTACACTGTACTGTCAGCAGTCCTATAGGGAATGAATGGTGCCGAGAATGAACAAGTGCACTACACTGTACTGTCAGCAGTCCTATAGAGAATGAATGGTACCGAGACTGAACAAGTGCACTACACTGTACTGTCAGCAGTCCTATAGAGAATGAATGGTACTGAGACTGAGCAAGTGCACTACACTGTACTGTCAGCAGTCCTATAGGGAATGAGTGGTGCCGAGACTGAACAAGTGCACTACACTGTACTGTCAGCAGTCCTATAGGGAATGAATGGTGCCGAGACTGAACAAGTGCACTACACTGTACTGTCAGCAGTCCTATAGGGAATGAATGGTACTGAGACTGAGCAAGTGCACTACACTGTACTGTCAGCAGTCCTATAGGGAATGAGTGGTGCCGAGACTGAGCAAGCGCACCACTACACTGTATAGAGAATGAATGGTACTGAGACTGATAGTCTACCTCTACACTATACTGTCCGCAGTCCTATAGAAAATGAATGGTACCGAGACTGAGCAAGCACACCGCTACACTGTACGGTCAGCAGTCCTATAGAGAATGAATGGTGCCAAGACTGAACAAGCGCACCACTACACTGTACTGTCAGCAGTCCTATAGAGAATGAATGGTAACGAGAGTCAGCATGCTCACCACTACACTGTACTGTCATCAGTCCTATAGTGAATGAATGGTACCGAGTCAGCATTCTCACCACTACACTGTACTGTCATCAGTCCTATAGACGATGAATAAGGTGCACATGCTTACCCTCCACCCCATTGACACTGGTATGTGCAGAGCCCAGTTGTTGGGATCAGTGGGGTCCTTAGTAGGTTATTCTCGCTTGCTTAGGGTATAGGTACAGCTCAGTACAGAGCCGTCAGCTGATCATCCTGTATACAATGACTGATCCAGTATTTGCGATGTGCTGGCGATGGATTCTCGACTCCAGGACCAGAAGATGTTACAGGAGAGCTGTGCCCCATTATTTTCTCCCAAGACTTTCTTCGGATGATATTTGGATGAGAATAATCCCAGCAGACCTCGCAGTAATGTTGCATAAACCAGAACACATGAGGCCTATTGCATTCCTCGCCAGCAGTTACTGGGTTAATCTCCCTGTAATTTAGCTGGAAACCGCAGCAGACACACGAATCTGGGAAATGTTTCAGTAACCTTTTCATGTGGAGTTCTGCGGAGACCACGGGTGAGGATGTTGCTGTAGAATCCCTGTGTCTGCCATGTCCGCTTTTCATGGGGGCAGCAGAGGAAACCCTGCCCGTCTGGAGCGCCTCTTGGCTATGCTTTGAAATGTTACACTCTGCCCATGACCTGTCGGCAGGAGATCTGTACACATTGCATTACAGCCGAACCTACAGGAACCTTTGGAGCTGGTTTGTGAAATGCCTCTTATACACCAAAACCCTAAATTGTACCAGGTGCTCCCCGTATACGATGCGCCCGTAGCTGATGTATCAAGCGTGGTCAGAACCAGCAAGGGGTCGGACCCCCGCCGATCATAATGTAAACGATATGCCCCGAACTAATTAGATGGGAATAAACCTCCAAAAGTAAAACAATTCTGCAACATGTCTTCTGTAAGCTCTCTGCATGTCGTCATTTCATAGGACACATTGTTTGCGTTCACGGAAAGTAAGACAGCGAGCAAAGACCTTGGTCATCACAAGGAAATGATACCGAAAACTTCCTAACTTTGGATTCTATAAGAAATAACTTTAATTTGCTTAGAAAGTAAAATAAAAATTACTCATTAAAAAAACGCTGGTACTCCGAGTCACAGAAATAACCCTTAATTTATATACAGCGCCTTGCAAAAGTATTCGACTCCCTGGAGCTTTTCAACCTTTTCCCACATATCATGCTTCAAACATAAAGATACCAAATGTAAATTTTTGGTGAAGAATCAACAACAAGTGGAACACAATTGTGAAGTTGAACGAAATGTATTGGTTATTTTAAATTTTTGTGAAAAATCAAAAACTGAAAAGTGGGGCGTGCAATATTATTCGGCCCCTTTACTTTCAGTGCAGCAAACTCACACCAGAAGTTCATTGTGGATCTCTGAATGATCCAATGTTGTCCTAAATGCCTAATGATGATAAATATAATCCACCTGTGTGTAATCAAGTCTCCGTATAAATGCACCTGCTCTGATAGTCTCAGGGTTCTGTGTGAAGACCAAGGAACACAACAGGCAGGTCCGTGATACCGTTATGGAGAAGTTTAAAGCCGGATTTGGATACAAAATGATTCTGAGGCTGGGACGGAGATTTGTCTTCCAACAAGACAATGATCCCAAACATAAAGCAAAATCTACAATGGAATGGTTCACAAATAAACATATCCAGGTGTTAGAATGGCCAAGTCAGAGTCCAGACCTCAATCCAACTGAGAATCTGTGGAAAGAGCTGAAAACTGCTGTTCACAAACGATCTCCATCAAACCTCACTGAGCCCGAGCTGTTTGCCAAGGAAGAACGGGCAAGAATTTCAGTCTCTCAATGTACAAAACTGATAGAGACATACCCCAAGAGACTGGCAGCTGTAATCGCAGCAAAAGGTGGCGCAACAAAGTATTAAGTTAAAGGGGCCGAATAATATTGCACGCCCCACTTTTCAATTTTTGAATTTCCACGAAAATGTAAAATAACCAATAAATTTCGTTCAGCTTCACAATTGTGTTCCACTTGTTGTTGATTCTTCACCAAAAATTTTCATTTGGTATCTTTGTTTGAAGTATGATATGTGGGAAAAGGTTGAAAAGTTCCAAGGGGCCGAATACTTTCGCAAGGCACTGTAAGATACAGAGAAAAATATAAGCAACTGGTTGGTGTAATACGGTTTAATAAAATACTTCTATTACATATACGGAGAAGCCAATGTTATTGTCTCATTTGTAAAAGATATAACAGAGACCTAGAGGAGGGGAGAAACTATTGTATGGAGTGGATTATATTGTTTCTACTCTGTAGACTTTTGGAGATTTTTGAGGATTATTTATTTTTTTATTATTATTATGCCATTTATTCCATGGCGCTTTACATGTGAGGAGGGGAACGCATAATAAAAAACAAGTACAATAATCTTAAACAATACAAGTGACGACTGGTACAGGAGAAGAGAGGATCCTGCCCATGAGGGCTCACAATTATTATTATTCATTATAAATAATATAGATTTACAGTAAACAAATTTACAGTGACAGACTGGTACAGAGGGGAGAGGACCCTGTCCTTGCAGACTTACATTCTATTTGATAATGGGGAAGAGACGGAAGGTCGGGGGTGCGGCAGCTCGGGTGGTTGGTGAGGCGGCAGAATGATTATTGCAGGCTGTAGGCTTTCCTGAAGAGATGGCTTTTCAGGTTCCGTGTGAAGGATCCGAGGATGGTGGATAATCGGACGTGTTGAGGCATGGAATTCCAGAGGATGGGGGATATTCGGGAGAAATCTTGTAGGCGGTTGTGTGAAGAACGAATAAGTGTGGAGGAGAGTAGGAGGTCTTGGGAGGATCGGAGATTACATGTGGGAAGATATTGGGAGATTAGTTCAGAGATATAGGGAGGGGACAGGTTGTGGATGGCTTTGTACTGTAGATCAGTGTTAGTAGTTTGAACTGGATTCGTTGGGGAATTGGGAGCCAGTGGAGGGATTTGCAGAGGGGAGAAGCGAGGAGAGAGGTGGATTAGCCGGGCAGCAGAGTTGAGGACAGACTGGAGCGGTGCGAGAGAGTTAGCGGGGAGGCCACAGAGGAGGGTGTTGCAGTAATTGAGGCGGGAGATGATGAGGGCATGCACAAGAGTTTTGGTAGATTGTGGGCTGAGGAAGGGACGGATTCTGGCAATATTTTTGAGTTGGAGGCGACAGGAGATGGCAAGAGCTTGGACTTGAGGTTTGAAGGACAGGGCAGAATCGCGAGTTACCCCGCGGCAGCAGATTTCAGGTGCGGGAGAGCGCGTGATGCCGTTTACCAGAATAGATAGATCAGGTAGGGCGGATACGCAAGATGCAGGAAAGATGTTGAGTTCGCTTTTGTCTACATTGAGTTTTAGGAAGCGAGAGGAGAAGGAGGAGGATATGGCTGACAGACACTCCGGTATTCTGGGCAACAGAGAGGTGACGTCTGGGCCAGAGAGGTAGATCGGAGTGTCGTCCGCATATAGGTGGTAATGGAAGCCATGAGACTTTGAGTTGTCCTAGGCCAAGGGTATAGATGGAAAAAAAAAAGTAGGGGCCCTAGGACAGAGCCTTGAGGGACTCCAACAGAGAGAGGGTGGGATGAGGAGGTAGTATGGGAGTGGGAAACGCTAAATGTGCGGTCGGAAAGGTATGGGGCAATCCAGGACAGGGCAAGGCCT
Source organism: Ranitomeya imitator (assembly GCF_032444005.1). Classification (NCBI taxonomy): domain Eukaryota; kingdom Metazoa; phylum Chordata; class Amphibia; order Anura; family Dendrobatidae; genus Ranitomeya; species Ranitomeya imitator. The sequence goes on along the minus strand of NC_091282.1, from coordinate 54,229,648 downwards.
TTGATGCCAAGGGAAGAAAAAATCTGTAGCAGTAGGCAGTGGTCGACTGTGTCGAAGGCAGAGGACAGGTCGAGAAGGAGGATGGAGAACTGTCTGTTAGCTTTGGCTCTCTGAGTAAGTCATTATGATACAGGAAAGATATATATCTTAGTACCGTGTTAGCCAGGAGATAGAAAAATATTTAGAATTGAGAGTCCTCAGTGGTTGATACCTTTTAATGGCTAACTGAAAAGATGGTAACAAATTGCAAACTTTCGAGACTACACAGTTCTCTTCATCAGGCAAAGACTAATACAACATCTGAAGAATCACATATTCATACACAACATAGCACAGAACTGTCATTATGGGAGAGTGATAAACATTTGTGTCCATAAATATTGGAACAGTTCCTAGATAAGGAGTGAATGTTTTGTTGTCCTCTGATTGGGGTCTGGTTCTGTTATGATGCCCCATAAGGTCTGAAGTGCAATTTCCTTAATTGATGTAAAAAGACATAAATCCATGCGACACATTCATCCCTGCACTAAGTGTGTCAAAGGTCGTCATAAATTTATACTCCCAGATTCTCCTGTCTCTCTGAGATTTGAAGTTACCTTTCAATACAAGTAATTTCAGGTCCATGGTGCTATGATCAGGCACACAAAAATGTTTGGCCACAGGTAGATCCATTCTTTTTTCTTTTATTGCATGGCGGTGAGAATTTATCCTTGTTCTCAGTTTCTGCCCTGTCTCCCCTACATACAGACCCCCAGTTGGACATTTAGTACATATAATTAGGTTCACCACATTAGAAGTGATGCAGCTGAAGGTATCTGGGATCTTGTAGTCCTGATGTGAGTTGGGGATCTTTATCTTGTCCGTGGTCATTATAAATGGACAGGTTTCACATTTTTTCTGATTGCAAGGAAAGGTACCTGCAGCTGTTGGGGAGAACAGAGAGCTTCTGACAATGATGCTTCTTAGATTTAGGGGCTGCCTAAAACACAGTAGTGGGGGGTCTGGAAAAATGCATTGTAATCGGGCATCTTTTTGCAGTAAAGGTTGTAATTTCCATGCAGCTCCTCTTAGCACCTCCAGATTTGGACTGTAGGTAACTACTAGAGGTACCCGGTTATTCTCCACAGTATGCATATCTTTTCATGGCCAAGCTTTGAAGCGACTTTTTGTCCTCATGTCCCATCAGGCCTCTGGCGTACTACCGCTACATTGATGATATTTTAATAATTTGGACGGGGTCTGAGCAACAGCTGTAAAGTGGACGTATACATGGTCACCGGCTGTAAGAACAGCGTGCGGACATATCTGTGGTCACCGGCTGTGAGGATAGTGTGCGGACATATCCGTGGTCACCGGCTATTATTGCAGCGTTCGGACATATCCGTCGTCACCGGCTGTTAGGGCAGCGTGCAGACATATCCGTGGTCACCAGCTATTAGGGTAGCTTGCGGACATATCCGTGGTCACCGGCTGTGAGGACAGTGTGAAAACATATCCGTGGTCACTGGCTGTTAGGATAGCTTGCAGATATATCCGTGGTCACCAGCTGTTAGGGTAGTTTGCGGACATATCCGTGGTCACCGGCTGTGGGAACAGCGTGCAGACATATCCGTGGTCTCTGGCTGTGAGGACAGCGTGCGGACATATCCGTGGTCGCCGGCTGTTAGGACAATGTGCGGACATATCCGTGGTCTCTGGCTGTTAGGACAGCATGCGGACATATCCGTGGTCGCCGGCTGTTAGGACAGCATGCGGACATATCCGTGGTCTCTGGCTGTGAAGACAGCGTGCAGACATATCCATGGTCGCTGGCTGTGAGGACAGTGTGCGGACATATCCGTGGTTGCCGGCTGTTTGGACAGCATGCGGACATATCCGTGGTCGCCGGCTGTGAGGACAGTGTGCGGACATATCCGTGGTTGCCGGCTGTTAGGACAGTGTGCGGACATATCCGTGGTCTCTGGCTGTGAAGACAGCGTGTGGACATATCCGTAGACTCTGGCTGTGAGGACAGCATGCGGACATATCCGTGGTTGCCGGCTGTTAGGACAGCGTGCAGACATATCCGTGGTCTCTGGCTGTGAGGACAGCGTGCGGACATATCCGTGGTCGCCGGCTGTTAGGACAATGTGCGGACATATCCGTGGTCTCTGGCTGTTAGGACAGCATGCGGACATATCCGTGGTCGCCGGCTGTTAGGACAGCATGCGGACATATCCGTGGTCTCTGGCTGTGAAGACAGCGTGCAGACATATCCATGGTCGCTGGCTGTGAGGACAGTGTGCGGACATATCCGTGGTTGCCGGCTGTTTGGACAGCATGCGGACATATCCGTGGTCGCCGGCTGTGAGGACAGTGTGCGGACATATCCGTGGTTGCCGGCTGTTAGGACAGCGTGCGGACATATCCGTGGTCGCCGGCTGTTAGGACAGTGTGCGAACATATCCGTGGTCTCTGGCTGTGAAGACAGCGTGTGGACATATCCGTAGACTCTGGCTGTGAGGACAGCATGCGGACATATCCGTGGTTGCCGGCTGTTAGGACAGCGTGCAGACATATCCGTGGTCTCTGGCTGTGAAGACAGCGTGCGGACATATCCGTGGTCTCTGGCTTTGAAGACAGCGTGTGGACATATCCGTAGTCGCCGGCTGTTAGGACAGCGTGCGGACATATCCGTGGTCTCTGGCTGTGAAGACAGCGTGCGGACATATCCGTGGTCTCTGGCTGTGAGGACAGCGTGCGGACATATCCGTGGTCTCTGGCTGTGAGGACAGCGTGCGGACATATCCGTGGTCGCCGGCTGTTCGGACAGTGTGCGGACATATCCGTGGTCTCTGGCTGTGAAGACAGCGGGCGGACATATCCGTGTTCTCTGGCTGTGAGGACAGCGTGCGGACATATCCGTGGTCACCAGAGAGTGTCACTAGCACATTGATGGAAACATACACTCTAATCTAAAAACACAGGTATTTGCAAAACGCACCAATATCACTATCAATTTCTTACAAGATTGTGTGCTTTCCATCCTACATTAGGTGAATCTTAACTTCTGGGGCCCGGAGTGCTGATATTCTGTCTGTAGAATTCATACTTAATCCTGATTCATGCAATTAAGTGTCAAACTGTTGCTCCATATCCACAGAATGCATCCCAATGTCTTATATTATACATTAATAACTTTACCTATTTCGTCTTTGTTTTCCAGGTCATTGGCTTCTTCAGTTCTCGCCTGGAGCAGGCCGGATCCGACCTCTCAGTGGAACGGGTCCTGGAGGTCATTAAACAAGGCGCAGTTGCGCTGCCCAAAGACAGGCTCAGGGTAAGTTACCGAGAACGTGGGGTGTGAGAGGGGTGCACAGCATGCGTGCCCAATTATTACAGGAATTAGACAGTGTATAAAGCCCCCCTTCCATGGCAGCCAACAGAAGTGTTTGCTCCATATCGATGGTGTCCTATATGGCGCTCATGTTGGGTAATTGGGCTGTGTCTTTTAACCCTGGGTCAGGCACGTTTCTGGCACTCCCGACAGCCACAGTTTAGAAAACCGCCTATAATATCTAATTATCTCAATATCTGGGCTCTAAAAGTAATCAGTGACCTTCATAGGGATGTATTAAAAGAGAGTACACAAAATCAGAGGCAGAAAAAAAATTAATATCCATAAACTTAATAAAACAAAAAGTACCCAAATTTCACAACTACCGCCAAAATCCTTTTATTTGTAAGAAAACCCTACTTATTTCTACGAAATATCCACAAACCTTGCTCTAGTCATTCATAAAATGAGCAAAATAAGCAATTGTGATTACAGAAATCCAGAAAGTACAAACCTTCAAAAGTGAGAACCTTCAGGCGCAATGAGCCTGAGAGGCCGCTGAGGTCACACCTGCTCTCCGATAGAATGGCAGCAAAACTGAGTGGGGGGTTTGATGCAGCACCTTAAGATAGGAGGTACTGAGAGGGGCGAGATCCCCTGCCGCCTTGGAGAGGAGGGGGAAACAAAAATGTGAGGTGTGCTTGTCAGGGCTATTGTTCCTAATAGTGAAAAAGTTGATTTTCAGCTCACCCCCATCAGCAAATCCATGAGAGTCCACAGGAACATCCGAGCAAGGAAAACGCCACCGCCCAACGTCCTCTGCTGAGTAAGTAAGAAAAAAAATCCAGCTCCGGAGTAAAAAACTATTGCTCCTAATGCAGAGTTAATATGGTGGAATCAAGTATTCATGACCGTAAAGTAAAAATAGGGTAAAAAACATGAATCTATCCAAATCTTCAAATATTGTTTGCATATGGTATTCCTGCTATTTTGTCACTGTGGCGGCAATGCCTCTGTGAACCAGCTTAGCACTTAGTCACAGATTCAAGGTAAAAACACTATCTGTCCTCTGGATACGTAGTTATCCACACCACTGAACATCACACGTCACATGCGTCTTCCATCCATTGCTCTATAAATTCTCTCCTTATCCCCTGTTCTCTGAAAGGATTGTGTTTCACATGCTGGGGAGCAGGAAATGCAGAACTATAGTCCTTCACATTACTAATCCACCCCATCTTGTAGGCCGAACATCACCCGAATCCCACCCATCTTGTAGGCCGAACATCACCCGAATCCCACCCATCTTGTAGGCCGAACATCACCCGAATCCCACCCATCTTGTAGGCCGGACATCACATGAATCCCACCCATCTTGTAGGCCGGACATCACATGAATCCCACCCATCTTGTAGGCCGGACATAACATGAATCCCACCCATCTTGTAGGCCGGACATCACATGAATCCCACCCATCTTGTAGGCCGGACATCACATGAAGCCCACCCATCTTGTAGGCCGGACATCACATGTTTGTCAGTGATGTGAGACTGCGACAGAGGTTCATTTTCCAACAAGACAATGACCCAAAGCATACTGCTAAAGCAACACTCGAGTGGTTGAAGGGGAGCCGTGTAAATGTTTTGGAGTGGCCTAGTCACAGCCCAGACCGTAATCCAAGTGAGAATCTGTGGTCAGATGTGAAGATTGCTGTTCACCTGAGGAAACCATCTAACCTGAAGGAGCTGGAGCAGTTTTGCCTTGAGGAATGGGCAAAAATCCCAGCGGCAAGATGTGGAAAGCTCAGAGAGACTTGTCCACAATGACTTACAGCCGTAATTACTGCAAAACGAGGATCTACAAAGTACTGACTTTAGGGGGTGAATAGTTATGCATGCTGAAGTTTTCAGTTATTTTGTCCTATTTGTTGTTTGTTTCAGAATAAGGGTATGTGCACACCTAGTTTTGAGCTCTGCTGATTTTTCCGCAGCGGATTTGAGAAATCCGCAGGTAAAACGCAGTGATTTTTTACTGCATTTTACCTGCGGATTTTGTGCAGATTCCACCTGCGGATTCTTATTATGGAGCAGGTGTAAACCGCTGCGGAATCTGCGCAAAGAATTGACATGCTGCTGAATGTAACCCGGAGCGTTTCCGCGCGGTTTATTCCGCAGCATGGGCACTGCGGATTGCATTTTCCATAGTTTTCCATTGTACTGTAAACGCATGCAAAGCTGCTGCAGATCCGCAGCAAAATCCGCAACGTGTGCACATAGCCTAAAAAGAAAACCAATTGTCTGTAAAAGTCCGCTCTAAAATATAAAATGCTGCAGAATATGTTGGCGCTATAGAAATAAAAAATTATTATAATTTTCCCAAAGTTGTGGCAAAATTTCAGGCATATGCCCACTTTTAGAAAAGTCTCAAATGCTGAATCACTTAAACCTCTGGAAACCCTAAACCATGTTCACAGTGGTGAACTAAAAAAAAATAAATAAAAATACAGGTGAAAAGATATAAAATAGAATTTAAAAAATCTTGAATCGCTACATCCCAGAGATGTATTCACATTTCTGCAAGCTTCAGAGCTGAAATCCTTCAGCCTCCCTTGTTGGTTCGGTGGTTCCTTTCTGGGAAGTGTTCTTCCTACATCATTCACCCTACATTGATCTGATGTATTATAGGACTCTAAGCTATTAGCCTTTTATGAAAATCGGCAGAGTTGTGAATGCAGCTCTGGAGTATACTGCATGATGATGGGAGGAGGATGAATCCGTTTTGGGGGCCATTATTCCTTTGTAACCACGGTCTCATGTCGTATAACACATCCTGTGCGTGCCGCCGTTCTTCGCTCACTACGATGCGCCCAGAGTGGCTTAGATCCCAAGTCAGCGACGACAACTGCAGATATTTCAGTCGCAGACCTGCGTGCTGCAGTTTGTTTAATGGGGAGCGTTTAAGAGGCCACGGCGGTATTTGTGTGAGTATGTCTTTGTTGTTAATGGAGGCAGCACATAACTGGAGTTTTACTGCGGCCCGACAATGTAACAGCAAGAATAGATTCTTTTTTTCATGCCATTCAGCAGCGTGCGCCGCACCGGTAATAAGTCACGCTTCTCACTAATTACCAGCAATACATCCAGCCGCTCTGCTAGGAAAGTCACGTAATGTGTCACATAGCCAGAAACCACCCCGTCCATCGCTACCAACCACGTTCCCACGAAAAGAGAAAAAAAAAATCCTGCTCTACTCATTGTATGAGCCCAGTTCACACCACGCACAGTGAATGGATCAATGTACAAATCAAGAGTCCGTCCGAACATTACAGCAGCGCCACAATTCCCGTGCAACTTCAAGAAGGAACTAGTGTTTCTGCAATGGCTATAAGTTGACGTGGATATTCATTTTACTATATTTTTTCATGAATTTTGTAGTGGCAGCGACATTGCATTTTGTCAGGGAATCCTTCTTTGTTCCAAGTGCAGTGTGTGTACCACCCCTTATACCTTGCCAATTGTGGGAATCCCTCTGATCTCATACTTAGGTCCTAGACAACCCCTTTCATAGAAGGAGCTTCTCTATTTAGGATCCTCCTGTGTTTCCGAGAGTTGAAAGTGGCTCCTCTTCCCTGGAGGACGACTCAGGAGCCACTGTGTAATACTTCATTTCTCCTGTGGAGGCACTGCTGGCAAATTGCGCACTTACTGCCACCCGCTTACACCCTATCTCTGTAAGACCCAGCATTGGGAACATGTTTAGTGTCACGGGACCCTTCCATACTGCAGAGTCTAATAAAGGAATGGTATTTACTGGAGATTGTAGAGAGACATTGGGCTTCTTCGGCACCAGTACTGGTTTATCCATGTTGGCCCTCTATCTATTAACTCTTTATTTGCTCCCCACATCTGTATCCTCTGCTGACTTTCTCCTGAACTTCTTCGGCTTTCATCTCGTTATTTTTTTTACATTCTGTATATGGATTTGTAAAGGATTTAAAGGACCAGCTTGTTAATTGGCCTCCATTGTGACAGCTGTCTGTGTGGGTGTGAAGTGGAGACTTTCCATCGTGCGCACAAGCCTTTAATGGGGGGCACACCTTTCTTTTACTAGTTTGTGGAGTCTTAGGTGCTTCAGTTAAACGGTGGCTCCATTCACTCTTGATTCTACCATCAGTGGGACGGGAAGCCTTCCAATGTTATCTACTAAAGACATTGTCACTAGCAACTTGTCGGGTGAACACGCTCCTCAACACTGTAATCGCAACACCAAGAAGGAAAACTGGTGAAATGATGGAACTCGCAGGATGGAGACCCCAGGGTGGAGAGACATGTTACTGATCAAATGATAGAAAAACGAAGATAATTTGTATACATCGAGATATAATAAAGTCTGGAGTATGAGCCACGTGCATAAATCCTGGCACTTACAGCCCTGGTTGCAATCAATGAGGCTAATACTGGTCGTCTGTGGAAGGTTCTGCCATGTATAAGTCAGATCATCAACATCCTCTGCTGGAAATGCCACCAAATGACGTCCCAGATGTGCTCTATGGGGACCAGTCTGGAGACACTGTAAGCCTTGTTGGCACATTTAGACTACACAGGCTGCGCACACTAGCACAAGCATGCGGCCCAGTGTTGTGGTGTTGAGAAACCACTCCTGGGACACTTTGGAGAAATGGCCGTAACACTGTAGATAACACCTCTATATAGATGAATATACCTGAGAAAAACACTCGGAGTATACGTCCAATTTCAAAAAGTATATAAATACATTTTTATTCCATAGAAAAGTCATATACAAAGTATTGAAACAGTCAATTGATAGATAACAAGTAAACACAGCAAGGGAGACTGGAAAAAACACTGAAGTCACACGGTGGCAGCCCCTATAAAAATCTGCATAAATTACATCATAAAGTGGCAACCGTGCATATCACAGTAAGGGTTTTTGGACCGGGTAGTCATTGACTACATATCATAGATCCCACAGTGGGGTTAAAGTCAGAGTATAACACCCTAAAAGCCAATCCCGGTTCCATAGACCTTACCCATCCTGCAGATTACCAGGGGTCACCACTGACGCCCCAACGCGCGTTTCGCGTCAGCTTCGTCAGGGGGCAGTGAATGTCACAGCTCACCTCCTCCTCCTGTACAATGACTGATAACACCTCTATATAGAGTAGACAACACAGGATCCACCATTCACGATAGATGAAGTCACAGCTCACCTCCTCCTCCTCCTCCTGTACAATGACTGATAACACAGGATCCATCATTCACAATAGATGATACCACAGCTCACCTCTTCCTCCTCCTCCTGTACAATGACTGATAACACCTCTATATACAGTAGATAACACAGGATCCACCATTCACCATACGTGAAGTCACAGCTCACCTCCTCCTCCTGTACAATGACTGATAACACCTCTATATACAGTAGATAACACAGGATCCACCATTCACACTAGATGATATCACATTTCACCTCCTCCTCCTCCTGTACAATGACTGATAACACCTATATATACAGTAGATAACACAGGATCCACCATTCACAATAAGCGATGTCACAGCTCACCTTCTCCTGTACAATGACTGATAACACCTCTATATACAGTAGCTAACACAGGATGCACCATTCACAATAGGTGGTCACAGCACACCTCCTCCTCCTCCTGTTCAATAACTGATAACACCTCTATATACAGTAGATAACACAGGATGCACCATTCACAATAAGCGATGTCACAGCTCACCTCCTTCTCCTGTACAATGACTGATAACACCTCTATATACAGTAGATAACACAGGATGCACCATTCACAATAGGTGATGTCACAGCTCACCTCCTCCTGTACAATGACTGATAACACCTCTATATACAGTAGACAAAACAGGATCCAGCATTCACAATAGGTGATGTCACAGCTCACCTTCTCCTCCTCCTGTACAATGACTGATAACACCTCTATATACAGTAGACAAAACAGGATCCAGCATTCACAATAGGTGATGTCACAGCTCACCTCCTCCTCCTCCTGTACAATGACTGATAACCCCTCTATATACAGTAGACAAAACAGGATCCAGCATTCACAATAGGCGATGTCACAGCTCACCTCCTCCTCCTGTACAATGACTGATAACACCTCTATATACAGTAGACAAAACCGGATCCAGCAATCACAATAGGCGATGTCACAGCTCACCTCCTCCTCCTCCTGTACAATGACTGATAACACCTCTATATACAGCAGATAACACAGGATGCACCATTCACAATAGGTGATGTCACAGCTCACCACCTCCTGTGCAATGACTGATTACACCTCTATATACAGTAGATAGCAATCAGTCATTGTACAGGAGGAGGAGGTGAGCTGTGACATCACCTATTGTGAATGGTGGGTCCTGTGTTATCTACTGTATATAGAGGCATTAACACAGGTGATATCACAGCTCACCTCATATGCATTTAATCATGATCACATATGTCAGTGTGGGCTCACCCAAACAGATTACAGTGCTTTCTCCCTGAGCAGACTTCATACACAGAAGAGGCTGTTCCCACCAGTTGTGGTATCCCCTTCAGCTCCAGCTCTAGCAGCGTCAGTGCCAAACACAAGTGTTCAACTCCAGACACAGTTCACATTGTACAGGCTGCAGCTTCCACACGGTTCCCTGTAGCTCTCTTAAATTGCTTAGAGCAGTCTCCATTCAGAGACAGACCCAGGCATGTCTCTCTCTCAGCTACAGCTCACATTTTGGCTGGTCACTCACCAGTAGCACACTCAACTCTGTTTAACATCCAGCAGATTGACACTCCCTCAGGAGACTGACCTCCACGAAGCTTCTTCCAGATTGATACCGAAACCCTACAGGTGCATGAAGTTTATGTAAAACAATCAATAAAGTTTATTTCAGATAAATATACATAAAATCTTAACGGTATGTAATGGATGCCTCAAAAAACGACTAAAGACCAACAGTAGGATGACACTCTGACATAAAGTATATACCCTAGTAGGTGTGATCATATGGCAACTGCAAAAACAGGATATATCAATCTAATCTAATATGGGGCAAAGTGTCATTTATCCAAATCAAATAGTTCAAAGTATTGAAAACCTGTTTACCATAGTTACCATCCATGGATAAATATCAATCAAGTGTCTATGTGCATAGTACTGCTCTTTTCTCATGAAATAAGGTGCATGGAATCACATAATACCTGTGTGGTGTGCCAATACTGCTGCGTCTCACCCCGACACACGTTTCACCTATTCTTCTTCCGGGGGCATGTGAAGAATAGGCTGAAGAATAGGTGAAACGCGCGTCGGGGTGAGACGCAGCAGTATTGGCACACCACACAGGTATTATGTGATTCCATGCACCTTATTTCATGAGAAAAGAGCAGTACTATGCACATAGACACTTGATTGATATTTATCCATGGATGGTAACTATGGTAAACAGGTTTTCAATACGTTGAACTATTTGATTTGGATAAATGACACTTTGCCCCATATTAGATTAGATTGATATATCCTGTTTTTGCAGTTGCCATATGATCACACCACCTACTAGGGTATATACTTTATGTGAGTTAGTGTCATTCTACTGTTGGTCTTTAGTAGTTTTTTGAGGCATCCATTACATACTGTTGTTAAGATTTTATGTATATTTATCTGAAATAAACTTTATTGATTGTTTTACATACACTTCATGTGCCTTCATTGGTTCTAAGTAAAGTATATCTTATATGTGGCCTAAAAAACAATTATTGCTGCAATAAATACCGGGTAGGAGCTCTGACAATATGCAAACTTTGGAGCTAGAACCATTATGTTGATGCTAATTGGTCCACGTACCGCGTCGTTGACCCAGGTAAAAGGGCTGTAAAGTAGCCGCCTATCAACTGGTTATACCGACATTATGGGCAGAAATCTACCCATGTAAATGTGTCTTCAGTCCTGCAGATCGGTGGTGATGCCGATGGTGGAGTGGACCATACTTGATCCTAGACCATTAATGTTCTGTCACAGAAACCTCCTTTATTAAAGTAACCCCTGTTATTTTGTTAATTAGTGTACCACCCCCAAAATACTCAGACCCCTATGTGTGCCTTTAGGCTGTTCCCATGGTCTGCGGTCTACAATTTGTAGATGTACAGTGTGACGGAAGAGCCAGGTCCTACCGCAGTGTTGTATCCGCCATTAGTGCGGAGAGCGCCAACACTCCTCTGTTAGAGCTGGACATCAGGTATCAGCCGGAGCCGATGGGTTTGTTCACACTCCATAAAGATCCTTGATGTGAACATGTACATGTTAATATTGCTGATGTAAGAAACCTTCAGCACAGTTCACATGGATGAAGTTTTTTTGTTTTGTTTTTTTCTTTGTTTTTTTTTTATTAACTTGTGTATTGAAGGGGTTTTCTCAGAAAAAGTCATCAATATCAGACCAGTGGGGGTCCAAACCCAGCACCCATAACAATCAGCTGTTTATTCCAAAGGAAGCCAGATTTAATAGTGGTGTTTGTCATTAATTTGGACACCATTTACATTAGATACCTGTCCCTCCAGCCTACAGTGACCCCTTGTGATTAGCCGACTGTACATGTCCTCTGTATGGGCAGATGACCCTGCCAGATATCTCACCCCCAAAAACAAAAGGGTCAGGCATGTTGAAATTCATCCGGACTATCTTTCTCTACCCCCACATCTGCAGTAGAGTGAGAGTTGGCTAATTACGAGAGCTTGCATAACCTTTAGGAGGGGTTTTCATGGCATGTCTTCGATGAATACCCCTTTACACGAGGTCACACCAGAGCTACTTTTAAAATTCTGCTGGTTGCCCTTGGAAACAGACTACGTTATTGCACCTTCCCGCAGTCAGACATGTGACTTAACGTCGTTACCAGGAATCTGTCACCCAAACCCCCACCATTAATTAGTATCTGAAAACCATAGACTTGATTCCATCTGATTTTTTGCTTTGGATGTGAATAGAGAAACACCAACATGGGTTCCAAAAAACTGAAAACAAAGAATGTAGAGTTTTATGTTTGTTTTTTTTTCTTGGTTTTACTGTAGCCCCCACCATTCTTCATACATTTTTAGATTTACTAGATGCATGAAGAACCCCAGGCCCGAGAACGTGGAAGCTTCTGGTGTTTTCTTTAATGTTTCAGTGCCTGTTGCGTATCGGGGCTGGTTCTTTATGTCTGCAGGATGTGTGCGGCACATTTCAAAGCACGCCATTATAAATAACAGCACATTGGGCCTTCTCGGGGTATATGGCCGTGCATGGGGATGGCTTCTGACGAAAGGGTCTTTTTTTGTTCTTGACAAATATTTACACTAAGCATATTTGGTTTATAGGCGGCTTTCATCTCGCAGGGTCAGGAAATTATTCCCAAATGATGCTGAATTTATAGAGCAGCGGTAAGAAATACATTGTAGCTGCAAACTATCCCATAAGGGACTGTAATAATGCTGACCATATATGTGTAACCATCCGCCACTGCTCTGCCCTGCCCCTTCTATGCCATCCTTATAAGTGAGCGCTATTACTATATTAATGGTGCTGTCCAGATTTGGGGTCCTGCGCACTGTCAGGATTCTCCAGCTGTGGGCGAGCGCGTGATTTGCATACATGCGGTCACATGTCGACTAGACGTGCACAACCTCATTCAATACAAGTGAATTGAGCAAGGCTGGGTACGTCTAGTTAGAATGTGGCTGGAATTATGCAAATCTTCGGATCGGAGAATCCTGACAGCGCACACTGCGCAATGTAAGGATTCACAGGTCTGCAGTCATATAGTGGTCAGCCTCTTTAAGGGAACAGAAAATGCTGATTCCTTAATGCACATTTTGCTGGGTAACTGTCACTTTAATTTATTTATTTTTTCCATTTATCAATAGTATCAATGAAAATAAGAAACTTTTTATTATATCTTATCAGAAAAAGAATTATTTTTTTTGCCTCCTCTCCTCTTAGTGGGAATGTTCCCATTGTCATACATAGCCGATCTTGAAACTGGCAATGAATAGAGACACAAATTATAATTGAAAGTTGTAAATATTTTTGTTTCGTAAGTTTAGGATATAGATATTATATGTGTGTGTGTGTGTGTGTTTTCCATAAAACCAGAACTCTTGACCCTTATTAATCCAGATTTTTGAACGAACTGCTCATCCGTGGGCAGCAATTGCCTTATATTTATGGTGCAATGAATTCATCCTGAGAAAGAGCTGATCCTGCTCAGTAACACTTTACAGCGAGGGCTGCCAGCTCTGTGCAAACTGGGACACTGGAAAATTTCTGCTTGGCTCAGATATGTGTGTTGTAGGATTGAAGACTTTAGACAGAGCCCGGAGTAAAGCCCTATGTACTCAAAGAAGGGTTTAGAGAGGAACAGAGGAGAACATTTCCCCCGGCCACCCAGGGGTGCAATAACTATGCTGTTATGGACCACCCTAAAATGCAAGATATCTTATGTCAAAGAGTAAACTTCTTGTGTATGCCCTGTATAAACACACACGTACCCACACACTATATTTCTATGTATCGATTTTTCTACACACACTTTCACAGATGCATTATATTACATCAGTACTGAGCAGTTTAGCTGTGAATCCTGCAATGGAGTGAGATAAAACACTTACTAGGAAGATATTTTGAAACTTGCATACACAGACACTGCTCCAGTGAGTGCATCCGCCTGCTGATCGCGATTGTCCACGGGATGGAACCCCGACCAATCATACGTTCATAGGCTATGCTAAAAAAAAAAAAAAAAAACTATAATCCAAGACAGCATTGTAAAGGAAGTCTTACATTGTCACCCACTGAAATAAGCTTCTCACTAATTTCTCTACAGTAGTTTTCTCCACTGTTTAAGAAAGTGAGTATACTTCCAATAAATAACATTTCTGACCATTATATGACATGTAGCCTGCATTTTTAACCAGTTTTCCCTCCTGCAGTTGTCTCTGAGCCAGTGAAGTCTCCCATACGCATCACAGACAGACATGAGAGATTGCTGCTCTCCTGTCTCTATGTAGCACATGTTCGAAAAACAACATGGAGAACATTTTACAGCAGTACTGAGCAGTGTAGCTGTGAATCTATCTCTGGGGTGGGAGAACAGAAGGCAGCTGCGCGGTCTCTCTGCTTATCTCTCTCTGTTCCTACCCTCTTAGACTTTAGTGGGCAGCTGTAATTTGATCCCTCAAACAAACAGCTGGCTCTTTTTTCAGAGTGGATAATGAGTTCAGGAGATAATTCAAGGAATAGTGGCTACTAAGTGGAGAAAGAAGCATATTTCTCTGATAAGATATATAACAAAGTTTCTTCTATTCACTTGTAGTGAACATTTTATAAGCAAGTCTCACCCTACTTTTCCACACCTACATACATACGGACAGATAAAACCCAACCACCCTTGGTCTGTACCCTTTCTTGTAGGACAGGCACGTTGGTGACCATCACGGGAGACACTTTGAGAGTCTCGTGTTTTTTTTCCTAATGACGGGGTGAGAATTTGGTGATGTCACAGTAAAGCTTTTCCCAGCTGAGTGATTTGCTAGGCGACTCCTGGAGGAACGCTTGCTTCATTTCTTACATGTTTTCTTGGCACGAGCTTAAAGAACATTTTGAATGGGTTTCTGACACCTCGGATAAAAATACAGAATGGTGGATAAACAGAGCAGCGACAGCGTCAACACTGGAAAGTATGCAGCAGCCATGTCTTGGATTTCGGCTTTTCTTACCCTTTTCCCATGTAATATCAGGTTCTGTCTAGAAAGCCGCCAGCAGAAAGTAATAAGGCCTTCAGATGGAAACGGCACGTCGTTAAAAAAAAAATTCCACATTCCAGATCTGGAGGAAAATTGTGTGTCAGCATCATTTCTCTGGAAATCATTTCCGGATTTGGGACACGGTCTCGCTTTCACAAGCGTTGTGACTTTGTGTGTACATGGAGACGAGCGTCCGCCGCCGCCAAGGTATGACGCCGAGCTTCAGGCATTTCCCCGGTGCTGCTCATAGCCGGTCAGTCTGCTCTTTTTGGTGGATGCGAAAGTGAAAAATCAGCTCCATTGCTGAATGCAAGGAATACAGGCTGCCATAAGCAGCGCCTGCACTCTGCAGGCCGTGCTGGGGAAGCAGCCGCACCGTCCTTCTATCCTGGCAATAGGGGGGGTCCAAGTACGGCACAGTTTTTCCACCATGACTCCGCAGCACAGTCTAAACTTGCTGAATTTTGCTGCCAATTTCGAGCACATTTTACCCTTTTTGGAACTCGTGAGCCCACTTTTATTAATGTGTACAAGAGTTGGGCGAGACGGCTGCCGGCTGAGCCATCAATCAGCTGACCCCACAATCCAAAGTGTTTCGGCAGCTTAATTCATTCTATTTGGAGCGAAATCACCCGAAAAATTGGGGAGTGGTAAATATCAGCACCATGTGTGCTATAGGCACCATTGAGATCATCGGCAAACTTATTCACAGAGTTTAGGATGAGGATTGTAGAGCACAAACTGCTCCAAAATCCTCGTCAATGACCATCTCTTTCATGAAAACCCATAGACACGGTTAGATGGACTGCAATAATGCCACGTTTAATAATGGGTTAAATTCATGGACACAAGATGGTCAGTAATGGTGACCCCCAAAGTGCAGCATGAAGAGCGTTCCCTGCAGGTTGCATGGTGAGGGATAGATGGTGGGGTAGTCTACAGGAGTCAGTGGTCCTCTGGCATCTGGAGAAAATTTGCTGACCAGTCCTTCTGGCCACAAGCTAAACGTAGGTCACTGCGGTAATGGGCATGGGTCACCTGTGGATGCTATAGTATTTCATGTCAGTCAGGGTGGAGTGCAAAAATGTAGTTTATAGGATATAACCTAAATGGTCCTTAGATGGTGAAAACAATGGCGTCAACTCCAGCAACACCCCCCATGTAGATCTGGGGCTGCCGTGGATTGACCACTTTCCAAAATTGCTGTGGATTTTCCTTCCAGGTTTCCATACAGACAAATCCCAGAAGCAGAAAACGAAATGAGATACAAACAAAAGCCTCAAAGGCAAATGGATGAAAAAAAGCCCCATCCCTGGCATGGATACAGCTGCCCTGGTCTCCAGCAATGACTGTGTAGGGTTGGATATAATTCATGCTTTTACCCAGCCATGTACAGTATATACAGTGACTAGCAAAAGTATTCACCCCCAATAGCATTGTTCCTGTTTTTGATGTTTCACAACCTGGAATTTCACTGTTTTCTGGAGGGTTGATGAGATCCGTCTTGTGGTTGTTGTGTAATCTTTTTTTTTCCTGTGAGTTAATGATAGGCTCGTGCTCCAGGGCGGCCTGTGGGGGTCTTCATGTGGTGCTTTGATTAGGTATCCACCAGTATGGCCTCTGACAGGTCACTGATCCCTCACTGATCTGCCCCCTAGTTTACATAATGAATATTTTATATCTTGGGGGAAAAAATCCCCTTCTGCAGGCAGGCTCCATATTGGCAGCGTTTTTGCAGCCACGTATGTTTTCGTTTTTTTGTCCGGGGACTATGTGTTTTGGATGATGAGTGTAGGACAGGTCCCCGGTGCCTTCTCCCCGCTCCCATGGACTCGCAGACTTTTGCCTATACATAAAGGTATGTGGTAGAGGGTGGGGAGATGTCGCCAAGTACTTGCCTCGAGCTAGTGATCCAAGACACACAATCCCTGGATGGATTTTCACCATGTAATACTCAACTAAGAAAATCTTTGCAATTTGCCTCCCGACTTTCATTTCTCAAGCTCTTTGACCTCCAAGTGGGAGGACGCTGTGGAAAGTAAATGGTGGATGTGCGTCTTTTATAGTTTATTACGGCAGTCGGCTGGTTCGTGGCTTTATTTGCCCTAGACCTGTATATAGGGACACGGCTCTCAGGTAGGACATTACTAAGGCGTCCAAATGATTAGGATCCATTTCCAACACCCATAAGCTCCGCTGCACAGAGATGTGTAATGAAAGGTCTCTTGCTGATCGTGCCCCTCCTGTAATGTGGTATAATAGTCTACAAGTCTTTATAACAATGCCATCACAAACGTTCAAAGCCTCTGGCGCCCACACATGCTATTTCATCTGCTGGGTGGAGAAGCCTTCTGTGTTTTATTCTAGTGTCTATTTACAAGGTAATGTGGAGTTCAGATTCCTGGATGGAGCAATTAATGGCCCTGGGTATGAGGATTTCACCGGTGTCTATATGTTCCCGGTAAGAGGACAACACCCTAATTAGATTTTGAACTCCAATGTGCAGGACCCCTACCATAACTTTATCATTCGGGTATCTAATTTGCAAGATGGTGGCTCAGTGTTTAGCATCGCTGCACCGTGCTGGGGTCCTGAACTCGATTGTGGCCAAGGATAAGTTTGTTCATAGAGTTTATAGGTTGTCGATGTTCTCAAGGGTTTTCTTTGGGTTCTCCCAATTTCCAACGGCGATCCAAAAACCTTCTGATATGTTATGAAATTGGCCCTATTGAGTGTCTGGGATGGGGGAAATCTAAGGTGGGTCCTTTATGGAGAGGGACTGATGTCAGCAGTGACCATGTATGTATCTTGGAATTATTTGCATTGATGGGGTAGACATTTATGGCATACTCAAAGGATCCCGTTGATGTGGTCACGGTGAATGAATAGGTGCTTGGCTATTTTCAGAACTTCCATTGCGTAAACTGATGGGGACGCACATGCACGACCACTTCTCCATTAATAGAAGCTGCGTCTCTTGGGAGGACATGTGGCCAGGATGGACGTGTCTGGGGACTTCAGTTCTAGAGAACAAAACCCTTGCCTATTTCATGGATGGTGAGGCTCCGATATGAGCACCATCTGATGATGGTGTCATTGTTATTGGACAGGTGCTTGGCTAATTTTGGAAGTCTCATAAAAGTGAATGGAGAGAGCACCCAACTCTGGTGGATCCGACCCCGTCCCATCATTGATGGGGCATCCGCATATTGGATGTAGGTGCCCGTCCTCTCTGGCCATATTGCTGCTTTCAAAAGAGAGGTTTGCTGTTCATGAGGGAGCTCTCCATTCACGGTGATAGGAAGAAAGTAGCCCAGAACCTCTCCGGTCAAAGCGTCTGCATGTCGTGCATTATGGTAGGTTCCCGCACACAGACATTAAGTTTAACCCCTGTACTTCTGGCTGCACAGTTCTATCTGGGGGACAGTAATCTTCTGTAAAAGCCCAGGTGTCAGTCTCCCGAAGGATCACAGATGTTTTGAGTAAACCTGCTTCTCTTGGGCACCTTTGTATACATTATGTTACTGTGAGCAGGGGGCTCAGGACGAGCCGCACCACCTTCACTGATTGACGTAACATCGTGGATTCTGAAAAAACTCTACTCGCCACTCCAATTCTCTGCTGCTCCGGCACCACTGCTCCTGTGGTCCCTGCTGGTCTCCGCTTACTACCTGTAGGGATCATGTGCTGTACATCACTCATACTGACCATTGCAATCAATCATTGACCTCAGCGGTCTTATCCGTGTATTTCAGCATCACTGCTAAGACCAGTGATAGGCAGAAGATGTCATTACTTCAGGAGGGAAGCAGAGACCGGCGGGGACAATGGTACATCCTTTAGTGACCATACACGAGTGAGCAATGAGGCTAATGTGGCCTTCGTGAAAATGAATGGTTGGGCAAAGCATAAATACACTGCTTATCTGACCCACTGTGTCTTTTTACTTCTCATCCAGGGGCTCGGCGAAAGAGGATACATTAAATATTTTTCTTGTTGTGTTTTTTTTTTTATAGCATTATCAACCCTTAATTTTTAGTTGCTTTTTTATGTAGATGGAAAAAACATTTCAGTTGTCACTTTATCTTCAAATATTTTTTTATAAACTATTGTTTTCCCCTGAAAATCTCTCTAAAGTGCCGGCCACATGGTATCTTTTTTCTATTGAAATTGCAGTCTACTGTTGTTGGTGTAATACATCTCTATCAGCAAAGAAATCTAGACAGGTTATAGAAGTTGGGGGGCATGTCTCTGCCTCTCTACAGGAAGTGGGGGGGTCTCTGTCTCTCTACAGGAAGTGGGTCAGGTCTCTGTCCCTTTAGAGGAAATGGTACTGTTGTGTCCCTCTACAGGAAAAGGGGGTGGGTCTCTGTCTCTCTACAGGAAGTGTGGCAGGTCTCTGCTGTCCCTCTACTGAAAGTAGGGGGCAGGTCTCTGCTGTCCCTCTACTGAAAGTAGGGGGCGGGTCTCTGCTGTCCCTCTACTGAAAGTATGGGGCGGGTCTCTGCTGTCCATTTAGTGAAAGTAGGGGGTGGGTCTCTTCTGTCCCTCTACTGAAAGTAGGGGGCGGGTCTCTGCTATCCATTTACTGAAAGTAGGGGGTGGGTCTCTGCTGTCCCTCTACTGAAAGTAGGGGGCGGGTCTCTGCTATCCATTTACTGAAAGTAGGGGGCGGGTCTCTGCTGTCCATTTAGTGAAAGTAGGGGGTGGGTCTCTGCTGTCCCTCTACTGAAAGTAGGGGGCGGGTCTCTGCTGTCCCTCTACTGAAAGTAGGGGGTGGGTCTCTGCTGTCCCTCTACTGAAAGTAGGGGGTGGGTCTCTGCTGTCCCTCTACTGAAAGTAGGGGGCGGGTCTCTGCTGTCCCTCTACTGAAAGTAGGGGGCGTGTCTCTGCTATCCATTTACTGAAAGTAGGGGGCGGGTCTCTGCTCTCCATTTACTGAAAGTAGGGGGCGGGTCTCTGCTGTCCATTTAGTGAAAGTAGGGGGTAGGTCTCTGCTGTCCATTTAGTGAAAGTAGGGGGTGGGTCTCTGCTGTCTCTCTACTGAAAGTAGGGGGTGGGTCTCTGCTGTCCCTCTACTGAAAGTAGGGGGCGGGTCTCTGCTGTCCATTTAGTGAAAGTAGCGGGTGGGTCTCTGCTGTCCATTTAGTGAAAGTAGGGGGTGGGTCTCTGCTGTCCCTCTGCTGAAAGTAGGGGGCGGGTCTCTGCTGTCCCTCTACTGAAAGTAGGGGGCGGGTCTCTGCTGTCCATTTAGTGAAAGTAGCGGGTGGGTCTCTGCTGTCCATTTAGTGAAAGTAGGGGGTGGGTCTCTGCTGTCCATTTACTGAAAGTAGGGGCATGTCTCTGCTATCCATTTACTGAAAGTAGTGGGCGGGTCTCTGCTGTCCAGTTACTGAAAGTATGGGGCGGGTCTCTGCTGTCCATTTACTGAAAGTATGGGGTGGGTCTCTGCTGTCCATTTAGTGAAAGTAGGGGGTGGGTCTCTGCTGTCCCTCTACTGAAAGTAGGGGGTGGGTCTCTGCTGTCCCTCTACTGAAAGTAGCGGGTGGGTCTCTGCTGTCCCTCTACTGAAAGTAGGGGGCGGGTCTCTGCTGTCCCTCTACTGAAAGTAGGGGGCGTGTCTCTGCTATCCATTTACTGAAAGTAGGGGGCGGGTCTCTGCTGTCCATTTACTGAAAGTATGGGGCGGGTCTCTGCTGTCCATTTAGTGAAAGTAGGGGGTGGGTCTCTGCTGTCCCTCTACTGAAAGTAGGGGGCGGGTCTCTGCTGTCCATTTAGTGAAAGTAGGGGGCGGGTCTCTGCTGTCCCTCTACTGAAAGTAGGGGGTGGGTCTCTGATGTCCCTCTACTGAAAGTAGGGGGTGGGTCTCTGCTGTCCCTCTACTGAAAGTAGGGGGTGGGTCTCTGCTGTCTCTACTGAAAGTAGGGGGTGGGTCTCTGCTGTCACTCTACTGAAAGTAGGGGGCGGGTCTCTGCTGTCCATTTAGTGAAAGTAGGGGGTGGGTCTCTGCTGTCCCTCTACTGAAAGTAGTGGGCGGGTCTCTGCTGTCCATTTAGTGAAAGTAGGGGGCGGGTCTCTGCTGTCCCTCTACTGAAAGTAGGGGGTGGGTCTCTGCTGTCCCTCTACTGAAAGTAGGGGGTGGGTCTCTGCTGTCCCTCTACTGAAAGTAGGGGGTGGGTCTCTGCTGTCCCTCTACTGAAAGTAGGGGGTGGGTCTCTGCTGTCCCTCTACTGAAAGTAGGGGGTGGGTCTCTGCTGTCTCTACTGAAAGTAGGGGGTGGGTCTCTGCTGTCCCTCTACTGAAAGTAGGGGGTGGGTCTCTGCTGTCCATTTAGTGAAAGTAGGGGGTGGGTCTCTGCTGTCCCTCTACTGAAAGTACGGGGTGGGTCTCTGCTGTCCCAGTGAAAGTGGGGGGTGGGTCTCTGCTGTCCCTCTACTGAAAATAGGGGGTGGGTCTCTGCTGTCCCTCTACTGAAAGTAGGGGGTGGGTCTCTGCTGTCCCTCTACTGAAAGTAGGGGGTGGGTCTCTGCTGTCCCTCTACTGAAAGTAGGTGGCGGGCCTCTGCTGTGTATTTAGTGAAAGTAGGGGGCGTGTCTGCTGTCTCCCTACAGGAAGTGGAGGCAGGTCTAGGTCACTGAATAGGAAGTGGGGGGGTGTCTCTGATTCCCTTCTACAGGAAGTGGGGGCAGGTTTCCGTCCCTCTACAGCAAGGGTATCGAACTCAAATACACAGAGGAACAAAATTAAAAGCTTGGATAAAGTCGACTTTGATATTTATCAAAAAAATGTGTACAATTGCTTATCAAATATAACAATGAACTTGTTTCATATGGAAACAAATATAAAGGGGTTGTCCCATTAACAAAGTACATTTTAATTAATAGATCATAGAGTAAAATATTGGAATAATATGTTTTGTAAGAACAGTAAAAAGCATATAGCAAAATTTAAATATTAGCAAAGGATAAAAAAAACCTTGAATAATAAAGTATGATGCAAACAAAAGTTCCCCCAAGCACAGTATAATACCCCCACAGTGAATTCCTCCACAGTACCCTCCACACGGTATGATGAACCTACTGTACTCCCCTCCTTCAATCCCCCGACGAAGAATAGTGACTCCATCAGTGTGATTCTTCAACTGTAATTGTGCTCCATACAGTATACAATCCCCATATATTGCTCCATTCTGTATAATGGCCCCACATAGTGCTCCATACAGTATAATGGCCCCACATAATGCTCCGTACAGTATAATGGCCTCACATAGTGCTGATTGCAGTATAATTGCTCCACATAGTGCTCCATACAGTATATTGGCCGCACATAGTGCTCCATACATTATATTGGCTGCACGTAGTACTCCATATAGTATAATGGCATCCACCTACTGCTCACCACAGTTTAATGACCCCATATAGTGCTCCATCCTGTATGAAGGTCACACAGTGTTTCATGCAGTATAATAGACCCTGTGTTTAAAAAATACTCCTCTTTACCCTTTTCTTTTTGGTGTCTTCAGAGCGTCTGCACATGCCGGTACAGTAATGATTTCATCACGCTCTCTGCACTGAGATGTCAGACACGGGGGTAATAGCAGGAGAGGGAGCTTCAGATGACGCTCCCTCTATCATTGCTTTCAACTATATTGGAAACTAGAATGGCAATATAGATGAAAGTGCAGATATACTGGCCCTGTGGGCCATAGTTTAACATATATTCTCTTCGGGAAGTGGGGTCAGGTCTCTGTTCTTCTACAGGAAGTGGGGGTGAGTCTCTGCTGTCCCTCTAGGGGAAATGGGGGTGTTTCTGCTTCCCTTTCCAGGAAGCAGGGGTGGGTCTCTGCTGTCCGTCTGCAGGAAGTAGGAGTGGTTCTCTGTGGTCCTTCTAAATAAAATGGGGGAGGGTTTCTGTTGTCCCTCTGCTGGAAGTGGTGGTGGGTCTTTTGTCCCTCTTCTAGAAGTGAGGGTGGGTTTCTGTTGTCCCTCTGCTCGAAGTGGGGGTGGGTCTCTGCTGCCTTTCGACAGGAAGTTGGGTGGGTCTCTGATGTCCCTATACAGGAAGTGGGGGAGGGTCTTTGTCTCTATTCAGTAGTGGGGGGAGGGTATTTGTATTTATACAGGACATGGAGCAGGGTCTTTGTCCCTATACAGGAAGTGGAGGAGTGTCTTAGTCCCTATACAGGAAGTGGGGGAGGGTGTTTGTCCCTATACAGGAAGTGGAAAAGGGTCTTTGTCCCTATACAGGAAGTGGAGGAGGGTCTTTGTCCCTATACAGGAAGTGAAGGAGGGTCTTTGTCCCTATACAGGAAGTGGAGGAGGGTCTTTGTCCCTATACAGGAAGTGAAGGAGGGTCTTTGTCCCTATACAGAAAGTGGAGGAGGGTCTTTGTCCCTATACAGGAAGTGGAGGAGGGGCAGTGTCTTTGTCCCTATACAGGAAGTGGGGGAGGGTTTTTGTCCCTATACAGGAAGTGGAAAAGGGTCTTTGTCCCTATACAGGAAGTGGAGGAGGGTCTTTGTCCCTATACAGGAAGTGAAGGAGGGTCTTTGTCCCTATACAGGAAGTGGAGGAGGGTTTTTGTCCCTATACAGGAAGTGAAGGAGGGTCTTTGTCCCTATACAGAAAGTGGAGGAGGGTCTTTGTCCCTATACAGGAAGTGGAGGAGGGGCAGTGTCTTTGTCCCTATACAGGAAGTGGGGGAGGGTTTTTGTCCCTATACAGGAAGTGGAAAAGGGTCTTTGTCCCTATACAGGAAGTGGAGGAGGGTCTTTGTCCCTATACAGGAAGTGGAAAAGGGTCTTTGTCCCTATACAGGAAGTGGAGGAGGGTCTTTGTCCCTATACAGGAAGTGAAGGAGGGTCTTTGTCCCTATACAGGAAGTGAAGGAGGGTCTTTGTCCCTATACAGGAAGTGGAGGAGGGTCTTTGTCCCTATACAGGAAGTAGAGGAGGGTCTTTGTTCTTATACAGGAACTGGAAGGAAGTGGAGGAGGGTTTTTTTTCCCTATACTGGAAGTGGAGGCGGAACTTTGTCTCTGATTTTGATCTCTTGTCTGCAAACTTCATGCAAGCATAACGGAGAGACAAACTTTAAATTTGAGGACGGTATGCTGGTGAACTATGTCGGACACAATGCATGCTGTGAAGTGAGGGAAATAATAATAATAATAATCTTTATTTTTATATAGCGCTAACATATTCCGCAGCCCTTTACAGTTTGCATACATTATCGTTGCTGTCCCCGATGGGGCTCACAATCTAAATTCCCTATCAGTATGTCTTTGTGGGAGGAAACCTGAGTACCCGGGGAAACCCACGCAAACACGGAGAGAACATACAAACTCTTTGCAAATGTTGTCCTTAGTGGGGCTTGAACCCAGGACTCCAGCGCTGCAAGGCTGCTGTGCTATCCACTGCGCCACCGTGCTGCCCGAAATGAAATGAAGTTACACCTCCTAGAGTGCTGGCAAAATGCTGATGAAGATGAACTGTTCAGTGAAAGAGTACATGGCAATATACAGACTGAGAATCGGGGCAATTAATAGACATATCAGATTGGTTTGTGCACCAAAAGCAGTTGTACCTTGTTGCTGGGAATAAATGCATCTAGACTATAAATAAAGATAAAATTATTGGGCCTTCTGTAATGAGATTTTTAGTCTGGTTTTGGCTCTAGTGTGACACTCTGTCCAAAAAGCCAGATCCATAGCTACAAGTGTGATCCACCTATCACTCCAGTTACTCCATCCATGTCACCCGATGTATACACAGTCCTGATACGAGAGGTGTAGATCCGGCTGGACCCATCACTCAGCAGATGTTGTGACCCCAGTAGATTTCTGCCCTTCTATGTAGAAGCAGCTGTGGTTCCTGATAATCTGTCGGCTGATATGTGGTTACCCAGGTGCTTATGACCATGCATTGATAAGAGGAGCCATGCAGACGGGGAGACCGTGACACCGTACAAATATTGGGGCTATTTGCTCCTTGCCGTGCTCATGACACATGAGGATTATGGATTTGGACATCATAACAATATCCCAGGTGCAACGTCTACAGCAGTGCAGAAATGAAAGCTCGGGATTGACGGACGTGTTTAAAGGGAACCTGTCACGTAACTGTGGCCCCCTAAACTGCCCCCAGTGCTGTATTAGAGCTCATTCAGAGATCAGTGACTCTTTACACACACATTTGGGCAATTTTAATCCGTGTTTTGGATCAGTTTCCTCAGTGATTGGTCCTTGTCTCAGTTTCTACCATTAGATTTTCGAAGATTCTCCTGCATATCTCGGTGTTAAAAGCAGAGAGCACACAGATGGCGGCGTGTGATTTTCACGCACCTATAGACTTGTACGGGTGATGTCGATCAGTGACTGATGAAAAACTGAGCACTATAGGCTCTGGAGGCAGATTCTCAGGGAGATCTATGTCCAGCCCATAGATCATAACAGCTCAATTACATTTTAAGAAACTGGATTTCTCTGGAATAAGACATCGGATAAAAGATCTCAAAATATTCTGTTACTCAACTTTCTATGACCTGCGTACCCA
Source organism: Ranitomeya imitator (assembly GCF_032444005.1). Lineage (NCBI taxonomy): Eukaryota > Metazoa > Chordata > Amphibia > Anura > Dendrobatidae > Ranitomeya > Ranitomeya imitator. The sequence goes on along the minus strand of NC_091282.1, from coordinate 54,203,969 downwards.
TATAGACCACTTAAGAGGGTTGATTCATATTAATGATGTCATTATCTTCTGTGTATTAATAGGTTGTATTCGCAGTGATGTCATTGGCTTCTTTGTTTATTGATAGGCTGCCAAATGTTTGCCATATACAGCGGGTGAAATAAGTATTGAACACGTCTCCAGTTTTCTAATTGAAATCAGTTTTCTCTGTTTGGTATAATTGTCTTGCTGAAATGTCCACCCTCCTTTCATCTTCATCATCCTGGTAGATGACAGCAGATTTTTATCGATAATGTCTCAGTACATTTGTCCAATCATCCTTTCTTCAATCATATGAATTTTTGCCGGCTCCGTATGCTGAAAAACAGCCCCACACCATGATGTTCCCAACTCCATACTTCACTGCTTCTATGGTGTTTTGGTGATGATAGGCAGTGCCTTTTGACCTCCAAACATGTGTATGATGGCATCCAAATATTTTAATGTTGGTCTCATCTGACAAGACTGTATTCTCCCAGTATTTTGCAGGCTTTTCTAATGTCGAGCAAACTTTAACTTGAGCATGCTTTTTGTTAAGCAATGGAGTCTTGCATGGTGAGCGTGCATACAGGCCATGGAGGTTGAGGGCATTACTTAGTTTTCGCTTAAACAATTGTGCCTGCTGATACCAGGTCTTACTGTAACTCTTCATCGGTGGTTCTTGGATCTTCAGCAACTCTTCTGATTCTTTTCGCTCCTCTGTCTTGCGGGGATGACCTGGTCATAGCCGGTTTATGGTGAAATGATGTCCTTTCCACGTCTGGATTATGGGCCCCATCAGTGCTCACTGGAACCTTCAGTATTTTAGAAATTCTTCTGTAGCCAATGCCATCTGTATGTTTTTCGACAATAATGTTGTGAAGGTCTTGAGACAACTCACTGATTTTACCCATCATGAGATATTTCTTGTCTGACAACTTGGTAATGAGACACATTTTTATAGGCTATCAGTTCCAGTAGCTGATATGATTTGTCACTATGTGGCAGGATTGCTTTCTAATCACTGATAGATTTCAGCTGGTGTAAGGACTTTCCAGGGCTTTTTGCACCTCTTCCTGTGTTCAATACATTTTCCCTGTGTTATTTTTCATTATTACACATAGCTTAATTTATGGACATCTCTGGTTTGATTTATTTGCCTGGGTGGATTGGAAGGGTTGTTACCAACATCTGGTGAGAATTTCATGCCAATAGCACCTTTATATATTTACTTAAAAATTGGTGACATGTTCAATATTTTTCACTCACTGTATACTACAACCATTAGGTGCTATGAGAAATGTTTCTAAGGTGCCTCGTGAGTTGACTATAACGAGGACAGTTTGACATACTCTCCCCCGGTGATATTTAGGAAATGCTTAGAGGTGATTCCCAGTTCCACCGGATGTGTGCACTTGGCATTTCCCAGCCATGAGTTTTGTTGTTTGCAGTCCTTAATTTATCCGTAGTTTTTATGTTAACATTGTAAAACTTCCTGTTTTCCTTTTTTTCCCCCCTAAGAAAGCGATATTAAAGGAAGATGGGAGCTAGTTCTTATTTTATTTTTATTTATTTTTTTACTGAAGAGTCGAGGCCAAAAGAGATCTCACATGTTTATTAAGTGCTATCACGCTGCGCCTCCGTGAGCTGCAAAATGGAGCTGGCAGTTCTGCTGTTTGCATGGTGCTATTTGGCTCGGCACTGATAAGCAATAGACAGTCTGGCTCCTTCAAGGAGTCTCTCAGTAATGTCTGAGCACTCGGCAGTTCGGAAACCCTCTGGCTGACTTTCCCCTGTGGACTGTTCATTTATCAGGAAATGAAATTGGTTACAGGGTTACTCACATTGCCAAACCTCACTGACGAAATCAGAATTGTTCCTACTTGCCGGAGCAGCAGGTTCTCTTTTTAACCCTAGTAGGATTGCTGACTTGAATTGTAGGGACCCTCCTTATGAAAATTTCGAGAGAGAAAAATTAGCTTTTTAGAGAAGGAAATTTTTATTACAGTATGTATCGTATGTTGTTGTTTTTTTAAACCCTGCTTTTTAGCTGGATACAAAATAATACGTTAAAGAAGATTCATCACCTACATTCCTTATTGAGCGGGAAGAGACATGGCATAGTCTAACCATCCAGCTAAACCTACTCCACGTATGAAGCCTACACCTTTTGCCAAGAAAAATGGTCCCATCTTGCCTAATAAGGTGTCCGGTCGTTTTGAACATAGAAAGTTGCCTCTCCACCCATTTTTTACTTGAATGCAACGGTTGACAACCTCCTTACCGCATGGGACCAGACTTGGAGGACATCCATTTTTTAAATGGGTGTGAGAACGTACCTATTAAACTTGAATAGCCTGTTGTGGCTATGCCCAAAAAATCTGTTAGAAACTCTTTACATATTATATTTTGATAATGTACACTTCATTTGGAGATGTTACTTGGTGTAAATGCTGCTGTTCTCCTGAATCTGACTTAGTGTTTCTATTATTCCTGCTCTATGCCACTCCTGAGATTTGGCCAACTCTATCCACTTTGCAAATCTAGTCTATTTAGTCAAATGGGCATAGTCCTCAACTCTTTATTGTTTGTGTTTTTAGGATCACGTCCACTTAGTAAGAAGACTAGGTAACCGATTCATTAAGGTGTGTGCGTCAAATTTGTGGCCTATAACACCCAAATAAGTTGCAATATTTTGATCAACTTGGAAACTGTGCAAAAAATATTGCGACATTTGGAAATTACACACCAGTCTCACCCAGCTGCTCTAATATTGGCGGGGCATACCATCTCCAGAGATCTTGATGTTCCTTGGTCCATGGGGCGCAACATAATCATGAAGTTTACAACCCATGGCACTGTAGATAATCTCAGTGGACGTGAGAAAAATTGATGAAAGGTTGCAATGCAGGATAGTCCGCTTGGTGGATAAACAACCCCAGTCAAATTCCAAACAAATTAAAACTTTACTGCAGTCTTAGGGTGCATCAGTGTCAGCGCGAACTATCCATCAACATTTGAAATGAATCGCTATGCCAGGAGACCCAGAAAGACCCCAACCGTGACTCAGAAACATAAAAAGGTTAGGCTGCAGTTTTTCAAAATGTAAATAAGCCAAAATCCTTCTGGGAAAGCGTCTTGTGGACAGATGAGACCGAGATGGAGCTTTTTGGTAAACCACATCATTCTACTGTTTACTGAAAATAGAATGAGGCCTACAAAGAAAAGAACACAGTACCTCTGGCACTGTATGCCTTGACTGTGTGCAAGGCATCATGACACCTGAACATTATGAATGGATTTTGGGTTGCAATGTAGTGTCCAGGGTCAGAAAGCTGGGTTTGCATCCTAGGTCTTCCAGCAGAACAGTGACCCCAAACATACTTCAAGAAGCACCCGGAAATGTATGGATACAATGCGCTGGAGAGTTCTGAAGTTACAGCAATGAGTCCAGATCAAAATCACAGTTAATGCCTATGTAGAGATCTTAACATTGCAGTTAGGAGAAGACGCCTTCATATATGAGAGATCTGGAGCAGTTTGCAAAAGAAGAGTGGTCCAGAAGTCCAGTTGAGAGGTGAAAGAAGCTTGTTGATGGTTAAAGGAATCGACTGATCGCAGTTATTTATTCCAAAGGGGGTGCAACCATATGTTCAGTTGAGGGTGCCAACAATTTTGCCAGGATTCATTTTTTTGATTTTGTGAGAAATTAAGTCCTATTTGCCATTTCTTCCCTTTTTTATTTTTTTTGTTTTGTTCCAATACACACCCATATATATGGATATGTGTGTGTGTGTGTATATGTATATATATATATGTGTATATATATATATATATGTGTGTATACACACACAACACGCACATCTTTCTTTTCAGTGGACTTAGTCTCATATAAATTAAGCACTGATATCGATACTTGCCCTCCTTGATTCCCGCAGGTCCTATTCTGATGCTTACCATGCCTCCACAACACCCCTTAAATGGCCGAAAACTAGCTGCTCGTGTGACCCATCTCAGCCCGTTGATGGCTGAGCAGGCATTTCCCGACCCTTTTGGGGTGGTGAGATCATCTCCAGAGTGTATTTTCTCCGTATTCGAGGGATGTGATGTAAAGTACTGATCATGGCGGTTGGGAGTCTTTGAACTTCTTGCCATCCCATTCAAGATTCCCATCATAAGCCGCGCTTCTGGTGCTGATCCAATCACAGTGACAAATCTGGTCCATGTCGGAAAAGAAAATTGCTCATGGGAAACTTTTTTTTGTCTAGTGGTGAGTAGGGTTATATAAATGATGTTATAGAAGGAGGAGGATAGATATCACTACTTATTTAGTTTTAGTTGTTCTTGGCTCCCAGAATCTAGAGATTTTTATTTTCTTGCTATTTTTGAAAGTTCATCCAAACATTGCGACTCTCACATACTTCTCGTCTGCCCGCTGGCACGCTCCATTTACTGTTTGAAGTTATAGCATGGAAAACCTGAGGAATAATGTGAAGACTAGAGTTTAAGGAGCGGTTAAATAACATGTTTGAATTTTTGTTGTTGTTTTCATATTTAAGGAGGTTTTAGCCCAGTGACCAGATTCCCAGCACCTGAGTCCCAGTTATCATACAGGGCTGGTTGTGAGGCGAACCCTTGTGCTGTATTAATCAGTATTTCACAATGCCAATTTCATCATTTGTAGCAAATACATTTTAATGTCTTATGACCCCAAGATCACGGGCGATCAGTCTTAGGCAGGAGAAATTCTTGTTGCCTGCTCATATTCCCTACAGGAAATATGTGGTATTACAAGCCCCGAGTGACAGCCTTGAAGAGGGGAATGTCTCTCTCCACCATTCATGAGTCCTAAAAGAACAAATGACCAGCTAAAACAAGCCAGTTAATGCTTTTTGAAATGTTTTTTCTTGATTTTATTGCACCTTTGGCATTAATTTCCAATCATCTTGGGAAGATCGTGTTAGACAAGACAGTATACTTACTGAGGCATCCATGTAATTTGTCCCCTTTATTACGTTGTATCTCCTGAATTTCAAATTTCGATTCTCAACGCTTCAATGATATATTTCAGACTTCTTCTTAATCCCATCACACGCCCATATAGATAAATTATGTAATTTAGGACGAGGTTTAGGCCGAATTTCATGGTGGCTGTAAAAATCTTTCTACAGTAAGCTTCCCCTTTTGGTGACTGTAAGCGGTCGACATTTTAATGTTTAAAGGAACGTCAACCCACCATAATAATTCATCACCTATTGATAGAATAGGTTGAAAAGTCTAATCCCTGGAACCCCCACTGATCCATAGAGCAGGGTGTTGTAGTTCTCCATTTTCATGTGTACTGCTGTTCCATGGGAGATCTCTTGGACCGTCGGCGATCCCTCTGGCCCATATACCATGAGTTGAGCAGTGGAGCTTCTGCGTGACGATTGCTCCATTCGGCACTCTAAAGCCCCATTCTCAGAATCGGTGGGACCCCCAGTGATCAGCATCTTTGCAATGATCCACAGGGGCAGGTGATAAGTGCTGGTGTATTCAGTCAAACCAATTGTTCTAGTAGCAGTTCATTAGAGCAAAATCCCAGACTCATCTGGTCCTCCTGATTTTTCCGTTTTCGGACAGCAATCTGCCCGGCTTGAGTGCCGAGGCGAATTCAGCCGTACGCTACACTTTGCGTGTGGAGTGAACTCTCAGGGCCTTGCACAAGACAGATTGTCTGTCTCCTAATGAAGACATAACAAGTTCTCGTTACATCTGCAACCGTAAAGGTTATGAAGGTCCTGTATACTAAGTGGAGTAATGGTTACCAGGAATACATCCCCAGCAAATGGCTGCTGCTGATTCTTTTTTTTTCTTTTACTCTTCTAAACTTTCTAGTCCACTTACTGTACAAGTTCTTTCCTGTTTTCACCGACATGTATCATACGACACAGGTCAAGTGCAGGCGCGAGCCACCCCGAGCACGGCACAATAAGACACCTGGGAGCCACACATCTTACAGATTAGTGCAGCTCAGATCTCCTGTGTGTGTATATATACTCTATGTACATACACATATACACACACCACTCATAAAAAGTTAGGGATATTTGGCTTTGAGGTGCAATTTATGGAAAACTTAAATCGTTCACGCTAAAGTGATTTTTTTTTTCTCATGACAGTAGGGCTTTTAAGTAGATCCATGCGATGGTGATTTCCTCATCTCATACAATTTATGGAAACAAAAGCCAACAACAGTGGTGGATATGCCCCAACAAAAAATATTAATATCTCAATAACTTGTCATGTGGCATCGAGCACCAATTACAGCTGACAATGACGTCTCCTGCTCCTCACAAGTGGAGTTATTGTCTCCTGAGGAATGGCGTCTCACTCTTCTTGAAGGGCGGCCCTCAGGTCATTGAGGTTCTGGGATACAGAGTTACGAGTCTCTACACGGCGACTCAGCTGTTCTCATAGGTTATCTATGGGATTCAGGTCTGGAGAAAGTGTGGTCACGCCATTTGATGTCACCCAGTCTCCAGAAGACGTTCCCTAATGATGCGACCTCGATGAGCTGGGGCATTGTCGTCCATTAAGATGAAATTCGGCCTGTGTTCTTGGTGCAGAGTCTCAATGACTGGATTAATGATGTTATTCTGGTAGTAGGGGCTTGTCACGGTACCACTGACAGTGTATGCAAGTCCTGTATTGACGAGACACCTGCCCACACGAACATGACCACCACCAAAGGCTCGTCTGGTGACAACAGTGGCTGATGCATAGTTCCCTCCTTGATGTCTCCAGCAGTGTTGTCGGCCAACATTTCTGCTCACAGTGAATCGTCTTTCATCAGTGAACAGCCCTGAGGCCCCCCTGGTCACTTGTGTAGATGCTCCCTGGCAGGTCGTCTAGCACTCAGACCACATTGATGTAAACGGTCTTGAATGGTCTGTCGTGACACGTGGTTGCCTCTCAACTCCCAAAATGTGCCTGGAGTTGTGTGGCACTCATCATCTGGTTCCCATGGGTATTGTTCACAATGAAGCGGTCATCAGTGTTGGGTATGACCAAACTTCTCTGCCATTCTAAGAATCTTCCATTCCCTCTCTTTGCAACCTGCCTAACCAGACCTCATGTGGCTGGAGTGTGTCAGCATTTTCTACAAGATGAAGGCATTGAAGCTATGGACTCGCCCGCCCGTTCCCCAGACCTGAATCCGATTGAGCACATGGATTTTGAGTATCATTCCAAATCCAGACCTCTATGGGATATTAATTTTGATTTACATTGATAATTATGTTTTATTGTTCTGAACACATTCCACTATGCAATGAATAAAAATTTGCAACTGGAATATTTCATTCAGAGATATCAAGGATGTGGTATTTTTTGAGCAGTGTATATAGGGCTGGTGAAGTTACAAAGATCATGTGATTGTGCGCAGCAGCTAATCTAAAAATGTTGGACTTCAGTTCAAAGCCAGAGCAGAATTATCAACCTTGAAGGAGATGGGGTGGTTTTCAGACTACCTCAGACCCCAACAGACATTGCAGATAGCCTGGAGCCACTAATTGTGGCTGATGGAATAGAGCACAGGAGATTTGGGCTACAAGAAGACACATAAATGGAGCACTTCAACAGGAGATGGCGTCCGCAGCTCCGGTCACTGTGTATAGAAGTGATGGTTGCACATGCTCACAACTGCTCTCTTCACAGAGTCAGCATTGGGCCCTCCATTCTCAGGATCAGTGGGGGTTTCAGCAGTCATTCTTTAGAGAATTTTTTCAACAATGCCGTGTTAATACGGTCTTCCCAATTTTGCCCTGGCTTACTTTTACGGAAGCCTTGGTGGTGTTACATGATCGGTCATGCAACGCAGGAGTACCTGATATACACCATTAACTTATCATCATAGGATCCATTGGAGATTTCCTGTTGCTTTGAGAGTAAGAATAGCAATGCACTTTACCATAAGTAAGTGAGTAGGCCACCAAAATTTCCACCTGACAAAGTGGCTTGCTCTACAAGAACATCTGTAGCCTGTCTTTGACCCTCGCTGGGCTGGTGGCACCGCCATCTCCGAGAGGCCCATGTCGGGGTAGCAGAGTATGTCATATAACCTTTGGCAATATCCAGGGCGCCACACACAATGGAAAAAGAAAATATTAACTGTCTATAACCCTGTCCGCATGGCTATGTGCCTGACGGTACTGTGGCCGGTCTCCGTCCTGCAGGCAGAAGTGCTGTGTATGCTGGCCCGCAGTAAGACCCACTGGGAGCTTGTAAGTTATCACGCAGCCTTTCCAGGGCATATAGATTGTGGAGCCAGAGGTCTGCAGCCTGAATAGGGGTATTAGTCAGCATGTCCTGAGCTCAGACAGATAAGGGTCCGCTTCCCGGCCTGCTCTGATCACACAGTTAAAGTCTGGTGACAGAAAGTCTGTCTCTGTTTTTAAGCAATTGTTATCATTTTTTTTCTCCTTTTTTTTTATTTACAAGCCTGACCGGGTTATAAATGTACAAGTAAAGCCAAGAACAGAGTTTCCAGGTCTGATGGTCCATTAATAACATAAAGCCACGTCCCCATAGTATCTCTCCATCCTCTGCCTCATTATATTTGTATCAAAACTGGCCCCAAGCAGCAGATTAATAATTCCTCAGACATTCGCTAAAAATAATTAATATTTAAATGTACAATAATTACATCGCAAAGAACAATCCGGCTACAGAACTCGCAGAGTTTTTCTGCTGTAATTCTCTCCAGATTCTTAATATTTCCAGATTCCTCAAAAAAAAAATTTCACTATTGAATTTGGGAACGAAATACCTAAAGATTATGTCTACGTGTCAGCGGTATAGTCAGTGCCTATCTCTCCGGGTATTAGAAAGCCAAACTGTCAGCAATGAGTTTTCAGCTGGGGTGGCAGAAGGAGTTAAATTATATTCACCCTGAGTTACATCCTGTATTATACTCCAGAGCTGCACTCACTATTCTGCGGGTGCAGTCACTGTGTACATACATTACATTACTGATCCTGAGTTACATCCTGTATTATACTCCAGAGCTGCACTCACTATTCTGCTGGTGCAGTCACTGTGTACATACATTACATTACTGATCGTGAGATACATCCTGTATTATACCCCAGAGCTGCACTCACTATTCTGCTGGTGCAGTCACTGTGTACATACATTACATTACTGATCCTATACTGATCCTGAGTTAGATCCTGTATTACAGGTCCTTCTCAAAAAATTAGCATATAGTGTTAAATTTCATTATTTACCATAATGTAATGATTACAATTAAACTTTCATATATTATAGATTCATTATCCACCTACTGAAATTTGTCAGGTCTTTTATTGCTTTAATACTGATGATTTTGGCATACAACTCCTGATAACCCAAAAAACCTGTCTCAATAAATTAGCATATTTCACCCATCCAATCAAATAAAAGTGTTTTTTAATAACAAACAAAAAAACCAACAAATAATAATGTTCAGTTATGCACTCAATACTTGGTCGGGAATCCTTTGGCAGAAATGACTGCTTCAATGCGGCGTGGCATGGAGGCAATCAGCCTGTGACACTGCTGAGATGTTATGGAGGCCCAGGATGCTTCAATAGCGGCCTTAAGCTCATCCAGAGTGTTGGGTCTTGCGTCTCTCAACTTCCTCTTCACAATATCCCACAGATTCTCTATGGGGTTCAGGTCAGGAGAGTTGGCAGGCCAATTGAGCACAGTAATACCATGGTCAGTAAACCATTTACCAGTGGTTTTGGCACTGTGAGCAGGTGCCAGGTCGTGCTGAAAAATGAAATCTTCATCTCCATAAAGCATATCAGCCGATGGAAGCATGAAGTGCTCCAAAATCTCCTGATAGCTAGCTGCATTGACCCTGCCCTTGATGAAACACAGTGGACCAACACCAGCAGCTGACATGGCACCCCACACCATCACTGACTGTGGGTACTTGACACTGGACTTCAGGCATTTTGGCATTTCCTTCTCCCCAGTCTTCCTCCAGACTCTGGCACCTTGATTTCCGAATGACATGCAAAATTTGCTTTCATCAGAAAAAAGTACTTGGGACCACTTAGCAACAGTCCAGTGCTGCTTCTCTGTAGCTCAAAAGTGGCTTTACCTGGGGAATGCGGCACCTGTAGCCCATTTCCTGCACACGCCTGTGCACGGTGGCTCTGGATGTTTCCACACCAGACTCAGTCCACTGCTTCCTCAGGTTCCCCAAGGTCTGGAATCGGTCCTTCTCCACAATCTTCCTCAGGGTCCGGTCTCCTCTTCTCGTTGTACAGCGTTTTCTGCCACATTGTTTCCTTCCAACAGACTTACCATTGAGGTGCCTTGATACAGCACTCTGGGAACAGCCTATTTGTTGAGAAATTTCTTTCTGGGTCTTACCCTCTTGCTTGAGGGTGTCAATGATGGCCTTCTTGACATCTGTCAGGTCGCTAGTCTTACCCATGATGGGGGTTTTGAGTAATGAACCAGGCAGGGAGTTTATAAAAGCCTCAGGTATCTTTTGCATGTGTTTAGAGTTAATTAGTTGATTCAGAAGATTAGGGTAATAGGTCGTTTAGAGAACCTTTTCTTGATATGCTAATTTATTGAGACAGGTTTTTTGGGTTATCAGGAGTTGTATGCCAAAATCAGCAGTATTAAAACAATAAAAGACCTGACAAATTTCAGTTGGTGGATAATGAATCTATAATATATGAAAGTTTAATTGTAATCATTACATTATGGTAAATAATGAAATTTAACACTATATGCTAATTTTTTGAGAAGGACCTGTATACTCCAGAGCTGCACTCACTATTCTGCTGGTGCAGTCACTGTGTACATACATTACTGATCCTGAGTTGCATCCTGTATTATACTCCAGAGCTGCACTCACTATTCTGCTGGTGCAGTCACTGTGTACATACATTACTTATCCTGAGTTACATCCTGTATTATACCCCTGTGCTGCACTTTCTATTCTGATGGTGCAGTCACTGTGTACATACATAACATTACTGATCCTGAGTTACATCCTGTATTATACTCCAGAGCTGCACTCACTATTCTGCTGGTGCAGTCACTGTGTACATACATAACATTACTGATCCTGAGTTACATCCTGTATTATACTCCAGAGCTGCACTCACTATTCTGCTGGTGCAGTCACTGTGTACATACATTACATTACTGATCCTGATTTAGATCCTGTATTATACTCCGGAGCTGCACTCACTATTCTGCTCATGCAGTCACTGTGTACATACATTACATTACTGATCCTGAGTTGCATCCTGTATTATACTCCAGAGCTGCACTCACTATTCTGCTGGTGCAGTCACTGTGTACATACATTACATTACTGATCCTGAGTTACATCCTGTATTATACCCCTGTGCTGCACTTACTATTCTGCTGGTGCAGTCACTGTGTACATACATAACATTACTGATCCTGAGTTACATCCTGTATTATACTCCAGAGCTGCACTCACTATCCTGCTGGTGCAGTCACTGTGTACATACATAACATTACTGATCCTGAGTTACATCCTGTATTATACTCCAGAGCTGCACTCACTATTCTGCTGGTGCAGTCACTGTGTACATACATTACATTACTGATCCTGAGTTACATCCTGTATTATACTCCAGAGCTGCACTCACTATTCTGCTGGTGCAATCACTGTGTACATACATTACATTACTGCTCCTGTACTGATCCTGAGTTATATCCTGTATTATACCCCAGAGCTGCACTCACTATTCTGCTGGTGCAGTCACTGTGTACATACATTACATTACTGATCCGGAGTTACATCCTGTATTATATCCCAGAGCTGCACTCACTATCCTGCTGGTGCAGTCACTGTGTACATACATTACATTACTGACCCTGAGTTACATCCTGTATTATACCCCAGAGCTGCACTCACTATTCTGCTGGTGCAGTCACTGTGTACATACATTACATTACTGATCCTGAGTTACATCCTGTATTATACCCCAGAGCTGCACTCACTATTCTGCTGGTGCAGTCACTGTGTACATACATTACATTACTGATCCTGAGTTACATCCTGTATTATACCCCAGAGCTGCACTCACTATTCTGCTGGTGCAGTCACTGTGTACATACATTACATTACTGATCCTGAGTTACATCCTGTATTATACTCCAGAGCTGCACTCACTATTCTGCTGGTGCAGTCACTGTGTACATACATTACATTACTGATCCTGAGTTACATCCTGTATTATACTCCAGAGCTGCACTCACTATTCTGCTGGTGCAGTCACTGTGTACATACATTACATTACTGATCCTGAGTTACATCCTGTATTATACCCCAGAGCTGCACTCACTATCCTGCTGGTGCAGTCACTGTGTACATACATTACTCATGGGTAGTCGTGCTGATATACTGGTTTGTGCTGTGATACATCATGGACATATACAGATATAGGGAACTTGTAGAGTGCGCCGTGGCTGCGGGTCACTGTCAGGACAGGCTCCTCTTTCGGTTCCATGATGATGCAATACCTAAGATGTAATCACCACGTTCTATACCGCGTCGCACAGTCCTGCAGCCCAGAGACACATTACACTCAGACATATTTTTTGTTGTTGCAGGACCTGGTGTCTGTCTCCATTTAGCCCAGTTGCATAATTCTTTCTTTCCCAGAATTAGTTTTGTTCTTTCACGGCTTCTCTCCAGTTGCGCCATCATTAGCTTTACACAAAGCAGCAGCTCGTTGTCGGAAAATAGATTTTTCTTTCCACCATTTTTAAAGTTCAACAATAATGTAAGGTCTAAGGGTCCAGATGGAGGGACACAAGGATGGGATTGTTTGGGCTGTAATGCAGAGACAGCAGTACCAGCGGTGTCATCACCAGATCATTTATGGTACTTGTACATCATCATCAGTGCCTCCATTGGGGCTCACAATCTACGTTCCCTATCAGTATGTCTATGGAGTGTGCGAGGAAACCCACGGAAACACAGGGAGAACATACAATCTCCTTGCAGAAGTTGTCCTTGGTGGGATTTGAACCCAGGACCCCAGCGCTGCTGTTCTGACACTGAGCCACCGTGCTGCCCATTTATATCTCCTAACATATGTAAGAGAAGATAACTGGTGTCCAAAGTGGAGCAGTTCAGCCAATATGTGAGGCCAGTTATAGTGACACTGGATATGTATAGTATGTTTAAAGGGGTTTTCCATGACGTCCCCATTTTCGTATACATCCACTACTCGTGCTCAGCCCTTTCTTCTGACCGTGTCAATGGACCAGTCATTTGTGCATACGTCAGGCATGGTTCTCCTCTTCCTGACACGTTCAGCAGAGCTTTCTGGTCTCCTGGTCCCACTATATGAAGCAGAGAGTAAGACTGCAGCTGCAGGATTTTATTGACGACCCTTCTGCAGTTGCAAGATTTAATTGACTCCAATTCTGTAGCTGCAAAATTGTCATGGTCTCTGCAGAATTTTATTGGCACCACTCCTCACCTGGAAAGATTTTGATGCCCCTTCTGCAGCTGTAATATTTTATTGACACTACAGCTGTAGCATTTTACTGACTGCACTCCTCAGTTGCAGGATTTTGACACCACTCCTCAGCAGCAGGGTTGTATTGACGCCACTCCTCAGCAGGAGGATTGTATTGACACCATTCCTCAGCAGGAGGATTGTATTGACACCACTCCTCAGCAGGTGGATTGTATTGACACTACTCCTCAGCAGGAGGATTGTATTGACACCACTCCTCAGCTGGATGATTGTATTGATGCCACTCCTCAGCAGCTGGATTGTATTGACACCACTCCTCAGCAGGAGGATTGTATTGACACCACTCCTCAGCAGGAGGATTGTATTGACGCGACTCCTCAGCAGGTGGATTGTATTGACGCCACTCCTCAGCAGGAGGATTGTATTGACGCCACTCCTCAGCAGGAGTATTGTGTTGACACCACTCCTCAGCTGGAGCTTTTTATTGACACCACTCAGCTGGAGCATTTTATTGACACCACTCCTCAGCTGGAGCATTTTATTGACACCACTCCTCAGCTGAAGTATTTTATTGACACCACTCCTCAGCTGGAGCATTTTATTGACACCACTCCTGAGCTGGAGCATTTTATTGACACCACTCCTGAGCTGGAGCATTTTATTGACACCACTCCTGAGCTGGAGCATTTTATTGACACCACTCCTGAGCTGGAGCATTTTATTGACACCACTCCTGAGCTGGAGCATTTTATTGACACCACTCCTGAGCTGGAGCATTTTATTGACACCACTCCTGAGCTGGAGCATTTTATTGACACCACTCCTCACCTGGAAAGATTTTGATGCCCCTCCTGCAGCTGCAATATTTTATTGACACTGCTTCTACAGCTGCAGGATTTTGTTGACACTACAGCTGTAGGATTTTATTGACCGCATTCCTCAGTTGCAGGATTTTCACACCACTCCTCATCTGGAGGATTGTATTGACGCCACTCCTCAGCAGGAGGATTGTATTGACGCCACTCCTCAGCAGGAGGATTGTATTGACGCCACTCCTCAGCAGGAGGATTGTATTGACGCCACTCCTCAGCAGGAGGATTGTATGGACGCCACTCCTCAGCAGGAAGATTGTATTGACGCCACTCCTCAGTAGGAGTAGGAGGATTGTATTGATGCCACTCCTCAGTAGGAGTAGGAGGATTGAGGATTGTATTGATGCCACTCTTCAGCAGTAGGAGGATTGTATTGACGCCACTCCTCAGCAGGAGGATTGAATTGATGCCACCCCTCAGCAGCAGGATTGTATTGACGCCACTCCTCAGCAGGAAGATTGCATTGACGCCACTCCTCAGCAAAGGGATTGTATTGATACCACTCCTCCGCTGGAGTTTTTTTATTGACTCCACATTTTTTTTACAGTTGCTAAATTCTGTAATGGGTAGTGGTATGCCATATGTGTTCTCCTGCCTGGTCTGCATCGCTGTCCCACAGATATATATCACAATTAGGTCTGTTCAGCAGTGTAAGGTACAACTGCTTTTTACAATCTGTTTTTCGATGTTATGGACACGGGTGGACCTCCTCGAGTTCGAGCCTGGGTCACAACACATCCTTGTATGTCACTGATATAAAGTGTCGCGAACCCTTAAAGTGCCCCTTTGGCCTCCCCTTGTGCAGCCGGTGACTCTTGTTTTTGTAGCATGATACAGGAATAAGACAGATGAGAAATGGAACAGGAAGAGCGGACAGTCACGGTGAGTAGGTGCACTGGAGCCAGACGCAGGACAGTAATAGAGAAAATATGCACTCTGGTAATGTGAGGTTTCAGCTAAACCCCCCCGAGAGCCTTCATGTCGCCGGTGCTGGGCTCCTGTATGCAGTCCCTTGGCACCGGATAACCGCTAGAGGTGAAGCTATGTATAGCGCAGCACAGAAGGGCTGTTCTCAGCCTACCAGGTCTTGTTAGGAGTAGTCCATAACAGCTGGAAGAGCAGATATGGCAGATCGGGTTCTTGCATGGGTTCCATCGCCCAGTGCAGGAAAGCATTGCATTATTCTTACTGCTGCCATGATGCCCCCCAGGGTGGGAAATCTGCTAGAAAATCTGTATTTATTTTTGAGATTTAGCAATCTAGTCGTTGCAGAGAGACATAAGCCGACAGAAGTGTTTGCGGTAGGTTCATTCTTACATCTCTAGTCTTACATCTGTTCCAAGGACTTCCTGTGGCTTTTGATAAAGTCACGTGATTGGAACGGCAGACAGTCTGCAATGTATTTGGACTGTCTCGTTTTTGCACCTCTATCCAAACCACTGACGAGCACTTCTGCTTTTAGCTCACGCAATGTTCTCCCGTCGGCATACTGTGTAATGTCTTTTTTTTTTTTCTCACAGTCTCTGGGTTGTAAAAGCAAAATGCACATAGCGATCCAACGCAGGAAAAGAAAGACGCCATCAAAACCTGAGCCGTGTAATGCAGGCGGGCTGTTCTCGTGCCTAATATTAAAGCCGGTCATCCTCACAATGTATCATGCAGGCTCATCAGGAAAGGGCTATGCTTGCTGTGGATATACCGGTAAAGGCTTTCCAAGATTTGGGATCAGGCTTGGACTGGCCCAGCGGAGGACAGGAGAATCCTCCGGTGGGCCGCTATGCAGGAGTGGGCCAGCACCCTCTCATAGCAGTACTTGGCACTATATACTGGAATCACTATGTACAGACAGAGGCGGCATCTTATTCATTTAGCAATCTTCCCAGTTCATCTTCCCATATACCTTTGGGGTTGAGCATAATGTCACATTTGCATGTAGCTGGAAAGCGGGGCTCTTGGCACCCAAGTTCGACACTGCTTGGGGTGCACATAAATTACACTTTGGTGGGGACATAACTATCTTATTTGTACGGGGGACCTTCCGAATTGTCCCCGACAGATAATGATGGGTAAAATAAGATCAGACATGTTGAATTTTCATGCAAAGACCCTCAGTTCTCAGGAAGATAAGCTGCTGCAAGAGATGTCGGACAGCCGCTCCTTTCTTCCCAGTAACCACATTAATGACAACTTCTTTCGGTTAGGAACCGTGGGGGAGTGACTAGCTTACAATGGATATAAAAAGTTTACACACCCCTATTAAAGTGCCAGGTTTTTGTGTTGTGGAAAATAATCATACCAAGAAGAAATATTTCAGAACTTTTTTTAACCTTAAATGTCACTTATAATCTGCACAAATCCTTTGAGTGGAAAAAATGAAATCTTTTCAGGTGGGAAAAATAAAAAATAAAAAAAAACTTCAAATAATGTGGTTGCATAAATATAAACTTTGATTTTCTTCTAGCGATGCTGTTCTTTTGCTGATTTTGAGGTCACTTAGGGTCATTGTCATGCTTTAAAAGTGAAATTTCTTTTTTTACCTTCATCTTTTTTAGCAGAGGACTGAAAGTTTTGTTGCAAAATTAACTGATGTTTGGAACGGTTCATAATTCCCTCCGCCTTGACTAAAGCCTCAGTACCAACTGGTAAAAACCAACCTGAAAGCACAATACTGCCTCTACCATGCTTCACTGTGGGTATGGTGTTTTGCTGGTGATTCGCAGTGTTGGCTTTACGTCAAACATAGGTTATGGAATTATGGCCAAAAAGTTCAACCTTGTTCTCATCAGACCACAACACATTTCCCCATGTGCTTTTTGCCGGCTTGATGTAGATTTTGTCAAAACATAGTTATGTTTGAATGTTTTGCTTTGTAAGACAATGCTTCTGACACAGACAAAACATACAAAGAATTTAGGAGATTTTTGTCACATTCAGTACAAAACCAGTACTTGGCAGAAATTCTTGCAGCTCCTTTAATGTTACTCTAGGCCTCTTGGCAGCTTCCTGGACCAATTTTATTCCTCTTTTCATTATTTTTTGAGGGATGTCCACTTCTAGGTAATGTCACTGTTGTGCAAATGTAATCTTCCTTTTGATGACGTCTTCACAGCGTTGCATGGTATATCTAATGCCTTAAAAAAAATTCTACCCTTCTGACTGATAACTTTCAGCAATGAGATCCCTTTGCTGTGTTGTAAGCTGTTTCCGGACCATGAATTTTGCTGTAAAACGCTACTAAGAGAAAGTCAGAAAAATCCTACTAGAACAACAAAACTTAATATGAGATTAATTAGAATCGCTGCAAATGATGGCCGTGTACGGAGTACAATTTAACATGTTTAACTTGCTATGGTGGAATAAATGAAAAATTAACTCCACATACTGTGTTCGAAAATTGAAAATGTTAAGACCGTAGTGAATGGAACTTCAAAAAGAGGTAATCGTAACATAGGTAGATCTTGGGGAAGAAAACAAACAAATGAAAGCCAAGAGTTGTGATAGCAAGTCAGGGGGGAACAGGAGACCTCAGTCCTAAATTCCAAGCGCAACAGACAGCCGGCTAAGTGACACTGAGCTCCCGCAAGATAAGGTTTCCCTCCATTTTTAATGCCACGGTCAGCTTCACAAACATTGTCATCCTTGTTGTAATCATGTTGCAGAGTGGCAGTTTATTATTAGTCCTAGCCACATCCTTATAAATAATGAACTCGGTCATGTATTATCTCCCCCGGCAATTACAGCGATGAGGCTTTTTTATCTCAAGCCCTGTTGACTTAAGCAACAATTAGGAGCAGACACCAGGCCGGTTCTCATGGCTCGCTCTGTGCCTGACATGAATGGTAGCCATCCCGAGTGATCGGAGCCAGGATCACAGAGAGGTCACCTTGTCCACCACACTGCCTCCTCTTGTCTCACCGTTTTGTAAACGCCTTTTCTGTCCCGTCTTCTATTTATTTTCAAGGCAAGATTCTGGGGTTCCATCATAGAATGGGTGTCATGACATTATAATTGGGAGTCTGGACGTCACTTTGGCATTTCTCCTGGGCAGCAATACTCCTTACCAATTGCGGTGAATTTTTAACATGACCCCATTTGTAGCTGAAAAGCCCCCCTACCTCGAATGGATGATCGGCGGTTTCCATTACATTTAGATTTTACTTGGACGACTTCAATATTTGGGAGATTGTTGTTTCGCAAAGTTGCCCTTCAGCACTGGGGCGTGGGTTTGGAGCTAACAAAGGGCTAGTAGCGTGTATGTTCTCCACATTTTTGCACGGGTTAATATCTTAATTTGGAATCTATATTGTGAGCCCTAATGAGTACAGGGACTGAAATGAGTAATCCTGATCACTGTCCAGTGCTTCAGAATATAGAAATAAGACATAAATAATTGCAAAGGCAACAATGACTATCTGAGCCACCACCAATAGGGTGAGATGTTACTGGCCCCACTAAGAGACGACGATCAGAAATGAATTGCACATTCATAGTGACCGCCATCAGTCTTCATAGCCGTGCGAGCCCTACCTCCAGCCCCTCATCACCTCAATTGTCGTCTTTTATATAGAGGAGATGGACAGAGCCGCCCTTCACTCACCACTTCAAGCTTCTGGAGGAGCCTCGTGAGGTTTCAGAGCTGCAGGTTACGGGGTCCAGCTTAGTGGATTGGCACGGGGTTAAAAGAGCCTTTCACTCCGTAACTACGCTTCCAAATCTGCCTGTGATCAGAAGTGATTAAGTTTTACCGTTTGACAGCGAGCATGAGGTGAGCTTAAATCTTGGCCACGAGCGAGTCCACATCAGTAGGGCTGTGTAACCATACCTCTTAACTGGGCTACATCAACATCACAGGCCGTCATCGAGTTGACAAACGGTTTCCAGGCCGCGCTGTCAGTCTGACTCTGTCTTTCATTTCATGGCCGGTGACATCCTGAGGCCTTCTGCTAGGAGAAATCCAAAACTTCTCTACAATGTGGATACTATATGATAGACGTACAGAACTGTTCTGATGTTCCGGGTCATGGATGAAGGCGGACGGGGGGTTACATACATCGTGATGAGAGGCGGATTTAGAAGGGTTGTTTGTTCTATCTGGAAGTGACAAAATCCGGACGTAATTTGAAGTTGAACCCCTTTTTTTTTTTTTTTTTTTTTTTTTTACTAATTTTCATTATTTTTAGATCAATTTTGCAGGCTTCCTCCACCTGTTTTGGGTTGAAATGTACAGTTCATGTTCATTATTGACATTTTCTCGATATTGTGATTCTAACCTTGCTGCCAGGCTATGAACACCTTTTACGTGTAAAAAAAAAAGTTTTTATTCTTTAGTGGTGACATTCAATTAACTGCATCAAGTTGTTGTCTGCAATCTTCACTCTTTTTTCAGACCCTCCCAAGATGCAGTTTGTAGCCTGATTAAAGGGCCTGTGTCACCCCCTCCAGCCGTTAGAAACTAAAAGAGCCACGTTGTGCAGCAGTAATGCAGCATTCTAACAAGGTGGCTCTTTTAGTTTTTGGTGCAGTTATTGCCAAAATAAAGCGTTTTATAATTTTGCCAAAATACCTTTCTTTAGTCCTGGAGGCAGGTCTTAACCCCCTGCTGCAAACGCCACACTGCCGTCGCTCAAATCTTCTTCGGCGCCGGGCGCCACCCCCTCCGCGCTGTTTTCCAATGAAATCTGTCGCCTGCGCTGTTTAGTACTGGCTGGGGCAGGCACAGTGAGCTCTGGCCGTCTGACCTCACATGCAGTCTTGCAGACTGCGCGTGTGCGGCCGCCCACCTTGTGATTCCCAGCCCCGCAGTGTGTTATGCATTATGCACAGTGCGGGACTGGGATTCACCAGCTGGGTGGCCGCACAGGCGCAGTCTGCAAATTTTCTTAAAGGGGATTTCCCTGCATTGATGACCCATCCAAAATATGTCATAACTATCAGATCGGTGGAGGGCTGATACCTGACAACCCCTCATAGCTCCTATCGGCTCCAGCTGCGACCAGATGTAAGGATTGAAATGAGTGAATCTGTTTTCTGCAGTATCGGAGAGCAGTCATCAAATGGTGTAACAGAACAGTGGTGTTTACGCTCCATCAGACAACTTGCATTCACCACTTGCCACTGCTACTTGCACCTAAAGGTACCGTCACATTAAGCGACGCTGCAGCGATCTAGACAACGATGCCGATCGCTGCAGCGTCGCTGGAGAGCTGTCACACAGACAGCTCTCCAGCGACCAACGATGCCGAAGTCCCCTTACATTCCGGTGTCTGTCCCCCGGCGCTGTGCTTTCCTGCACTGTCAGCGCCAGCCGTAAAGCACAGCGGTGACGTCACCGCTGTGCTTTACGGCCAGCCGGCCCTCACAGCCAGTGCAGGAAAGCACAGCGCCGGGGGACAGACACCGGAATGTAAGTATGTAGTGTTTGTTTGTTTTTTACGTTTACGCTGGTAACCAGGGTAAACATCGGGTTACTAAGCGTGGCCCTGCGCTTAGTAACCCTATGTTTACCCTGTTTACCAGTGAAGACATCGCTGAATCGGCGTCACACACGCCGATTCAGCGATGTCTGCAGGGAGTCCAGCGACGATATAAAGTTCTGGACTTTCTGCTCCGACCAACGATGTCACAGCAGGATCCTGATCGCTGCTGCCTGTCAAACTGAACGATATCGCTAGCCAGGACGCTGCAACGTCACGGATCGCTAGCGATATCGTTCAGTGTGAAGGTACCTTAATCGGTGGCGGTGCCCGGTGTCAGATCTTCAGTATTGTGGAAAAGCTCTTATCTGTGTATTTAGGAAGCAAATGAACAATACAAAAGAAAGAGATGTGAAGATGTACAAATCCATTGTAACTTTTGTTAAAAAAAAAAAATGAATAAAAAATAAAATGTTGTAAATGTACGTTACATGTTGTATAGGCCAAGCCTAGTGTTTGAGTCTTTTACCTTTCTTTATTTTTTAGAAATGCATGTTCTCTCTCCCTTCATACCTGTTAAGAATAGCAATAGGCGACTGTTCAGACTTACGGTAACTGTTTTTAAAGGATTTATCGAGGATTTTCACAAAGTTGCATAAAGGCAGGGAATGGTAGAACATAAAGAAATATTCATTACGAATTACTAAATTCCCTCGCCACTTCAGTGTAATTCGACTAAACTTGACCACTGCAGCCAAGATCTGGCAAAATGGTGCAATAGGTTGATAAATATTTCACACTTTATCAACACCGGCTTGACCTGTGCCAAAGACAAAAATAAATGTAGAATACTGCTCCCTTTAGAAAAGAATATAACTACTAAAGTACTGTTCATATGTACAATAATATAACTACTATAACACTGCCCCTATGTACAAGAATATAACTACTATAATACTGCCTCCTATGTACAAGAATATAACTACTATAATGCTGCTCCTATGTACAAGAATATAACTACTATAATACTGCTCCTATGTACAAGAATATAACTACTATAATACTGCCCCTATGTACAAGAATATAACTACTATAATACTGCCTCCTATGTACAAGAATATAACTACTATAATGCTGCTCCTATGTACAAGAATATAACTACTATAATACTGCTCCTATGTACAAGAATATAACTACTATAATACTGCTCCAATGTACAAGAATATAACTACTATAATGCTGCTCCTATGTACAAGAATATAACTACTATAATACTGCTCCTATGTAGTGGAATATAACTACTATAATACTGCCCCATGTACAAGAATATAACTACTATAATACTGCCCCTATGTAGTGGAATATAACTCCTATAATACTGCCCCCTATGTACAAGAATATAACTACTATAATACTGCCCCTATGTACAAGAATATAACTACTAAAATACTGCCCCTATGTGCAAGAATATAACTACTATAATACTGCCCCTATGTACAAGAATATAACTACTATAATACTGCCCCTATATACAAGAATATAACCACTATAATACTGCTCCTATGTACAAGAATATAACTACTATAATACTGCCCCTATGTACAAGAATATAACTACTATAATACTGCCCCTATGTACAAGAATATAACTACTATAATACTGCCCCTATGTACAAGAATATAACTACTGTAATACTGCCCCTATGTAGTGGAATATAACTCCTATAATACTGCCCCCTATGTACAAGAATATAACTACTAATATACTGCCCCTATGTACAAGAATATAACTACTATAATACTGCTCCTATGTACAAGAACATAACTACTATAATACTGCTCCTATGTAGTGGAATATAACTCCTATAATACTGCCCCCTATGTACAAGAATATAACTACTAAAATACTGCCCCTATGTACAAGAATATAACTACTATAATACTGCTCCTATGTACAAGAATATAACTACTATAATACTGCCCCTATGTACAAGAATATAACTACTGTAATACTGCCCTCATGTACAAATATATAGCTACTAAAATACTGCCTCCTATGTAGTGGAATATAACTCCTATAATACTGCCTATATGTGCAATAATAAGGACCTGGCATGTGTATATATATAATATATGACTGGTGCCGTGATGTGACACGCGTACGCAGTATAGCAGACACCCGGACAGCAGTGACCCAGACAGTTATGAGAATTCTGTAATCTTAGTGTCAGAATACACTTGGGAGATGGAGGGACAGATAATATCCATTTCCTGCGCAGAGAAAATCAGTGGTAAATTGTCTTTTCTCAGGCTAATGGCGATACATTGAATTCCAGCTGAAAGTCTTGTGTATTATTAAAACTTAAATGTCCAAAGAAGAAGGAAAAAAAACCCTCCATTATGTTTGATTCCCGAGGAAATGGCATTGTGACGCTGCGCTGAATGGAGGGTCTCATGTCTGCTGCACCATAAGAGACAATGGCGCGCTCTACAGAGACTAATCACTCAGCACTTGTATGATAGAGCCATTGTCTGCACAGGGAGTTTTCATTATCCGTCTATTCAGTGACTTGTAGTGTTTGTATAGTAGGTGGTAAACATGTATATGGCATCTATGAGAGCAGACATTAACCAGTTCTGCCGCCGCTCTCCCATTCATTCAGTGGCTTTCATATCGCACAAAGCTTTCCTTTTTCCTCCAGCATTTCCCGGCTCGCAGACTTCAATGACTTTTTCCCCATTGTTGCAGTAATATTAGAGCGGAGTGCTGTACGTTCTGCAGCGGGACTACAGGAGTGCAGTCGAGACTGTTGGAGAGGGTTCATATCGGAGCCACCCGCCTCTCAGAAACGAGAAGTGCCCAACGAAAACAGTGTACAGACCTGCGTGTGTCAATGAACCCAGCAGCCGGGTTATTATATGCCGCACATTGAGCAGAGCGAAGATCCAAATATTTTTGCCCTCCCCTATAATCAGGCATGGACAGGGTGATGGTGAAGAATACAGTCAGCAAATTTGGGGTTCAGAAGCAACCTCAGTGCCTTTTATGTGCCAAGCCCACCTCCTATACCAAAAATTAGGATGTTTCCTATACCTATACTTAGGGGACCTTATGGGGCAAAATCCATTTAAATTAAAAAATGTACAAATCATAATAGTATTGACCATACAAAAAAAAAAATCTAATAACCTCCCTTGTTTTCCCCCATAGAAATTCCCTGAGCTGAAGTTCAAGTACGTAGAAGAGGAGCAGCCGGAGGAATTCTTCATCCCGTACGTCTGGTCTTTAGTTTACAACGCAGGTGTTGGCCTGTACTGGAACCCGCAGGACATTCAGCTCTTCACGATGGACTCCGGTTGATGGAAGCTCCCCGGTACAAAATGTAGCTTTGTGGGATATCTCTGCTGCATGGCGGGACCGCGCGACCTTGCTCTCTGTGAAGTATGGTTGTCTTCGGATCCTACCTTCCCCCCCTCCCCCAATACGAGGAGTCATATCCTAAGGTTCTACACGATGTCTGACTCTTGCACCACAAACAACCTCGCGTTTTCATTTTTAGGTGTTTCTCTATATTTTTTTTGTATTCTAATTAGTCCAACGTTGCACAAAAAAAGTAATAATAATTGTAACCTATATTTTTATTTTGGCACGGTAAGGGCAGTTTTACATTTATAAATATATATATGTTTGCGTTTGAATAAAGCTGTAAAAGTAGCGGCATGAACGTCGTCGACGTATCCTACATATCTCGCAGTACGAGGTACTGCCCATCGTATAGTCCCTATGATAGGTGTCGCACTTCCGGGACAGGATATTTCGTCCATGGACTTGCTACTATTTATAATGATGTGACAATCGGAAACCACAATCGTTTTGTCTGCAGTGCTGAAGGGATCAGGTCCGATTATGTTAATTTATTCCAAGGATTGGACTTCATTTTGGTTAATGGGATCTGTACAACGGGTTGGATTTTAGCTTGTCCATACATGAGAACCACCCATGAGATGGTCTGACATCTCATTCTCTCCCCTCTTCCTCCTAAACATTCACTTTTGGACGCAGAAAAATATGAAGCATCCTAGTCCCTTAAAAAACATACTTAATTTTTGAGTTTACATAAATGAAGAATATCGAATGCTGATTTTTTTTTCACCAGTGACATGTGAAGAATGGTCGTTTTTCACCAGTGACAGGTGAAGAATGATGGTTTTTCACCAGTGATAGGTGAGGAATGGTGGTTTTTCATCAGTGACGGGTGAAGAATGGTGGTTTTTCACCAGTGACGGGTGAAGAATGGTCGTTTTTCACCAGTGACAGGTGAAGAATGATGGTTTTTCACCAGTGATAGGTGAGGAATGGTGGTTTTTCATCAGTGACGGGTGAAGAATGGTGGTTTTTCACCAGTGACGGGTGAAGAATGGTCGTTTTTCACCAGTGACAGGTGAAGAATGGTGGTTTTTCATCAGTGACGGGTGAAGAATGGTGGTTTTTCACCAGTGACGGGTGAAGAATGGTGGTTTTTCATCAGTGACGGGTGAAGAATGGTGGTTTTTCACCAGTGACGGGTGAAGAATGGTGGTTTTTCATCAGTGACGGGTGAAGAATGGTGGTTTTTCACCAGTGACGGGTGAGGAATGGTGGTTTTTCACCAGTGACAGGTGAAGAATGGTGGTTTTTCACCAGTGACAGGTGAAGAATGGTGGTTTTTCATCAGTGATAGGTGAGGAATGGTGGTTTTTCACCAGTGACGGGTGAGGAATGGTGGTTTTTCACCAGTGACAGGTGAAGAATGGTGGTTTTTCACCAGTGACAGGTAAAGAATGGTGGTTTTTCACCAGTGACGGGTGAGGAATGGTGGTTTTTCACCAGTGACGGGTGAGGAATGGTGGTTTTTCATCAGTGACGGGTGAAGAATGGTGGTTTTTCATCAGTGATAGGTGAAGAATGGTGGTTTTTCACCAGTGACGGGTGAGGAATGGTGGTTTTTCACCAGTGACGGGTGAAGAATGGTGGTTTTTCACCAGTGACAGGTAAAGAATGGTGGTTTTTCACCAGTGACGGGTGAGGAATGGTGGTTTTTCACCAGTGACGGGTGAGGAATGGTGGTTTTTCATCAGTGACAGGTGAAGAATGGTGGTTTTTCATCAGTGATAGGTGAGGAATGGTGGTTTTTCACCAGTGACAGGTGAAGAATGGTGGTTTTTCACCAGTGACAGGTGAAGAATGATGGTTTTTCATCAGTGATAGGTGAGGAATGGTGGTTTTTCACCAGTGACAGGTGAAGAATGGTGGTTTTTCACCAGTGACAGGTGAAGAATGGTGGTTTTTCACCAGTGACAGGTAAAGAATGGTGGTTTTTCATCAGTGACAGGTGAAGAATGGTGGTTTTTCACCAGTGACAGGTAAAGAATGGTGGTTTTTCACCAGTGACAGGTAAAGAATGGTGGTTTTTCATCAGTGACAGGTGAAGAATGGTGGTTTTTCATCAGTGACAGGTAAAGAATGGTGGTTTTTCACCAGTGATAGGTGAAGAATGGTGGTTTTTCATCAGTGACAGGTGAAGAATGGTGGTTTTTCACCAGTGACAGGTGAAGAATGGTGGTTTTTCACCAGTGACAGGTAAAGAATGGTGGTTTTTCACCAGTGACAGGTAAAGAATGGTGGTTTTTCATCAGTGACAGGTGAAGAATGGTGGTTTTTCACCAGTGACAGGTGAAGAATGGTGGTTTTTCACCAGTGACAGGTAAAGAATGGTGGTTTTTCACCAGTGACAGGTGAAGAATGGTGGTTTTTCACCAGTGACAGGTAAAGAATGGTGGTTTTTCATCAGTGACGGGTGAGGAATGGTGGTTTTTCACCAGTGACGGGTGAGGAATGGTGGTTTTTCATCAGTGACAGGTGAAGAATGGTGGTTTTTCATCAGTGATAGGTGAGGAATGGTGGTTTTTCACCAGTGACAGGTGAAGAATGGTGGTTTTTCACCAGTGACAGGTGAAGAATGGTGGTTTTTCATCAGTGATAGGTGAGGAATGGTGGTTTTTCACCAGTGACAGGTGAAGAATGGTGGTTTTTCACCAGTGACAGGTGAAGAATGGTGGTTTTTCACCAGTGACAGGTAAAGAATGGTGGTTTTTCATCAGTGACAGGTGAAGAATGGTGGTTTTTCACCAGTGACAGGTAAAGAATGGTGGTTTTTCACCAGTGACAGGTAAAGAATGGTGGTTTTTCATCAGTGACAGGTGAAGAATGGTGGTTTTTCATCAGTGACAGGTAAAGAATGGTGGTTTTTCACCAGTGATAGGTGAAGAATGGTGGTTTTTCATCAGTGACAGGTGAAGAATGGTGGTTTTTCACCAGTGACAGGTGAAGAATGGTGGTTTTTCACCAGTGACAGGTAAAGAATGGTGGTTTTTCACCAGTGACAGGTAAAGAATGGTGGTTTTTCATCAGTGACAGGTGAAGAATGGTGGTTTTTCACCAGTGACAGGTGAAGAATGGTGGTTTTTCACCAGTGACAGGTAAAGAATGGTGGTTTTTCACCAGTGACAGGTAAAGAATGGTGGTTTTTCACCAGTGACAGGTGAAGAATGGTGGTTTTTCACCAGTGACAGGTGAAGAATGGTGGTTTTTCATCAGTGACAGGTAAAGAATGGTGGTTTTTCACCAGTGACAGGTAAAGAATGGTGGTTTTTCATCAGTGACAGGTGAAGAATGGTGGTTTTTCATCAGTGACAGGTAAAGAATGGTGGTTTTTCACCAGTGATAGGTGAAGAATGGTGGTTTTTCATCAGTGACAGGTGAAGAATGGTGGTTTTTCACCAGTGACAGGTGAAGAATGGTGGTTTTTCACCAGTGACAGGTAAAGAATGGTGGTTTTTCACCAGTGACAGGTGAAGAATGGTGGTTTTTCACCAGTGACAGGTAAAGAATGGTGGTTTTTTATCAGTGACAGGTGAAGAATGGTGGTTTTTCATCAGTGACAGGTGAAGAATGGTGGTTTTTCATCAGTGATAGGTGAGGAATGGTGGTTTTTCATCAGTGATAGGTGAGGAATGGTGGGTTTTTTTATCAGTGATTTGTGAGGAATGGTGGTTTTTCACCAGTGACCTATTTTTCAGCCGATTTTACCCTGTAGATATGCACCATACAAAATATATTCACAAGCCTTCTGTAAGTGATTACCGCCATGTGATGCTCAAGCTGTTACAAAACTGCAACTCTCAACAAGCCTTTATAGACAAAGGCTATTAATACATAGTGAGAGTTGTAGTTTTTTAAAAGCTGGAGCACCACAGATTACAGATTACTGCTCTAGGTACTTTGTTTTTCAGTTACTAGACCCCTGATATTACCATAATGGTACTATTTTTCCACTATGTTCACACTGGTGGAGACATTAATACGAAGTCCATTCTGTATATAAACCATATTTATTTTGATACTGAGACTATATAATCTGGTATTGATTTTTTTTTTTTAAGTGCATAGTTTTCTACACCTTTCCTTTCTGCATTGTCACTTTCCTCTTGCTTCTGCCACATTAAGACATGGTCACCATTCAATCATCCGCTTGAGGAGTACAGACTAGCGATGAGCGAATGTACTCGTTGCTTGGGTTTTCCCGAGCACGCTCCACTAGTCTCCGAGTATTTTATGACTGCTCGGCAATTTAGTTTTCATCACCGCAGCTGAATGATTTACAGCTACTAGCCATGCTGAGTACATGTGGGGGTTGCCTGGTTGCTGGGGAATCCCCACATGTAATCAGGCTGGCTAGTAGCTGTAAATCATTAAGCTGAGGTGATGAAAACTAAATCTCCGAACACTAACAAATACTCGGAGACCACCCGAGCGTGCTCGGGAAAACTCAAGCAACGAGTACACTCGCTCATCACTAGTACAGATGTGTTCTAAAACCACCAAAGACATCCCTGGGGCAGGGGAATAAAATCCACTTATGATTCATATACACATGTGATATTCTCTCTTTCAGAAATTGCATTCATGTTGCCAAAATATAAATTCTTCCATTTTAAATTGAATGTGTTATCTGAAATCAAAATCTTATGTTTAATTTTTTTTGTTTGTTTTTTTTTTCTGTATTTTTACATTTTTATTTATTGATTTCTAATTGTAATCCTGACTCTGATGATAATGAGACTCCTGAAAAGTCAATTGTTTAGAACAGGAAGTCTGATATTCTAGTCTGGTATTGGGCTCAATGGTTATTGTGAAAATGGCAAGATTGCTTTGTGTATTTGTTGATGATTTTTATTTTAAATGAAAAATTTTAAATTTAACATAAAAACCTTATTTAACCAGTAGGTCATTCTCAGATAACACATTCTCTTTAAAGGAAACCTTACAAGAAGCTCATACTGTCCGAACCTATATCAGCAAAAATCAGAAACTGGCTCATCTTTTCTAGCCATGTATGTTTTATTAGGAAAATGCTGCAGCAATGCGGAGAAAAATACACTTTGAAAAAATGCCCAGGAACCATCAATCCAATTTATAAAGACTGGCGTTGTTCACACTGGTTTTTTGATGATGAGATGTGCTGAAGACGGTTGCTCCTTATTCATGAAGAGGTGTATGCATCTTCATGAATCATGAGCACCGGTGTGCGCCTTGCCACAAATTCTACTCCAAGATTTGTGTTGTAGCAAATGCCACCGTTCGCAGCGCCCCGGGTCCGCCTCTACGTTGTCAGAGCTGGGTCGAAACGACATAAGAATGACAAAAGTCGCGTAATTTTAGCACAGCAGACAGTTGTTGCAAAATTACACAACTTTTCAAAGCTTTTAACCCAGACTACTGGAATAAAATCTCTGATAATTTGGGCCATGTACATCTTGGCTTACTAGTCCAGGGAGACGTTTCCCCGTGGCTACTCCACTCCCTGCTGCCCAAACTTTGACAGGTCTTTCCCCATGCGTGTGTTTTAAGGAGAGACCGGTCAGTAAAGTGGGGCAGCAGGGAGAAGCCCCCTGGGACCTGCCTCTTGGACTAATCATCCAAAATACATAGTCATTGGCCGACTTTTCAAAGTATGGCCTGATTCTTGCCCATGGTTCGGGCAGCCTGATTATTCTGTCACTTTCCCTTCTAAGAATTTGACATTTAGTTTATTTTTTAAATATTAAGAAAAAAAATGTGAAAATTCTCATTTGCGCAGTCACTTATTTATAGGCCTTCAATAGCTGCTGGGATGTGGTGCCAAGCCAGGATTAGTTTAATAGAAATCCCAATATTCTTCCCATATTTGTTTTGAGAAAATCTCCTTCTAAAATACACGCAACTGGATGGGGATATTGTGGGGGTTTTCTTTGTTTCTTTATCAAAATTCTTAATTTTTTAATTTTTGTAACAGTTTTGGGTAAGTGGAGGGCAAAGATGAACAGATTTGTGTCTTTCCATTAAATGGAGAAACACTTATCTGCCTGTGTCTTGGCCATAGGCAATAAAGATGGGTAAGGGTCATGGTGATCACCGATCATACTATAGACTTCAGGTTACACCTGTCCATGGGCCAGAAAAATCCAATATGGCAGAAGTGTTGAGCTTGTCTGACAGCTAGTCGATTTTCGCAAAAAATGTTTTGATTTAATGGCTGAATTAAGATAATTTAAGGATAATGCTTCTCTTACCTGCCAACTAAACCCATGCAGATATAGACACCCCTTTAAAATGCCCTTAGGGGGCATGGTGGGGGAGGCTGAAGAGTCTTAAAAGAATGCAATGGGCACATGGTCCTAAACTTTACAGGTCCCCTGTCCGGATGAGCTTATTGTGGGCTCTTAGTGTTCTGTTTTTGGGAGTTTGACCCTCAGTCAGAGGGGTTTGTGACACATTCATGTTTTCAGCCCTCGCCCATTTTCTTCCCTGCCTCCTAGGAGAGTGCCATGCTCTGCTTGCCTTTTTTTTTGGGTTGACGTGTTGGCTGTTTTGTTGTTGAGCGATAACAAATGGTTGACAAGTAGCGCCCCCTAGTACAGAAAGGTTGTGAACACTGCCATCTGCATTCATGTTACAATCTGGGTCATATCTACTCTGTGCAATGAAATAAAATCACCTTTCCAAAACTACCTGTCTGTGTGGCATCATTTATGTTTTTAGAAAAACTGAAGACAATGCAAAACTACTCTTCTTTTAGAGCCCAGTGGTAAACACTGTGGGATACTGCGGGGTCACCATGTCCATGTTCAGAGGTTATAACCTTGTTCATACTAGTGATGACCTGAGTCCTGGGCTCAACATTACTAGAGAGATCTGCTTGGACTTGTACAATTTCCCTACTTTGTTCCCTACTGATTGAAGTCCATGAACGTACCTGGATGGAGGTTCCCAGCCAGCTGGTAGCAGACAGAGGGAATACCATGGCAGACGTAAGGGAGTTTAAGGGCATCAGTTTACGAGACCGCCTTACATTAGTCACGCCAACCTACGGTTCAGAACCAGAGTCGATGGTCTTCAATGTTCTTCATCTTTATCCCATACAATAAGTTGGGTGATGCCCACATACACAGAGATGTCCTGATTGCTTCTCGGGGACAGTCCAAAGTAGATGGTCAGAAGAAGTGCTGATAACGGCTGGGGTCAAATATATAGGGCAAGTCTGGGTCAGTAGCAGAGATATCACCGATTGTAGCAGGTGCCTGATTATCGCATTAGACCTAGAGAATGAGTTATCATAAAATCAGATATATGTGACCTTGACTATTACGGTAGTCTGATAATCGGATCTGCACTCCACTTTCTGCTTCCTATCTTCCAACATTTTGGACTGACAATCCCTTGATCAGAAAAGACACCAAACTGGAATTGTCAGATACAGGAGTCTTCCTGTCAGTGTATATGTAATACATGTGCATGGATCCACGCTCCACACCCACACAAGTCATCAGGTAGAACTGTGTCAAGTTCCCCGTCTGATGTCTGTATTAACAGATGGATGTCCTGATTATTCTGTGGAGTTAACACTTCATTAACACAGTGACTCATCCCTGGCATCTTCTCCTTTTATTAGTCCCTTGTTGCAAACTCTCTAATGAGATGAGATCTCAGCCATGTTCCTAGAAACACCTTCACGCCCACGTCTCATCCACAACCTCATCTCACAACAGTACAGCTTCTTTTCCTCTTGGCGATCCAAAGGAGAAGAAAATGGTGAATCCTAAAACTGGCCATATACATTGGATTTATGTCAGCCAAACTGGCCAATATCGACAAGTTCGGGCAACCTTCTCGGCCAAATGATGGTGTGATGCATGTCAGATTTCGGACTGCCAATCACGTTGTTCATCCAGAGATAAGCCACCGGCTATTGGGTCAGTCGATGTCTTTATCACAGAGGGCACAGGAGCACTCCTGTGTATGGGAGAGTTGGCCGGCTTTAGGGGCTCCATACACAATAAATGGATGTTTTGTCCAATCTTGCCTGACTGCTCCATATACAGTGTTCTTTACAAGAAAGCCCCAGCTACACCTGTCTGGCAGCTGTTTATATGGCCAAGAACAAAAAGTTCAGAAGTCTGAAATTGGACATATTAGATGCTTTTCTACCACAACATCATATTATGGGGAAAAGCTGGAAGCACCCCACATACATTAAACTGTTGGCCATTATGACTTTAGACTACATGACAAGTCTAGACGTAGTAGCTGAAGCTGGCCATAAGCATAATAATTCTTCACCAATTTGACGAACTGTCCAAAGGCCAATCCATACTTGCCCATTATCACTTTAATTAATCTGTTATGTGGGCCTTAAAGTTTTAACGAGCCCATCACATTAGATAACTGCTAGCCAAATCTCTCCCGCCTCCTCCATAGACAGGGAATGCTCAGCTCTACCAGATTCTACCCGGCGGCAGCACCTCTCAGAAAACAAATGGATCCACCAATGAAATTCAACTACCGGTAATTGGATCCTTCTCTTCACCACCATATTTGTCGGCAAGCCCCTATATATATATATATATATATATATATATATATATATATATATATATATATATACTGAAACCCCCACACTTAAAATCTAAAATATTTATTGCAACTTTATCAGTTGTAATCTCTTGATCAATTGCATCTAGTGATGGGCGAACCCCTTGAAGTTTTAAAAAAAAAAAAGTTTGGTTCGGGTACCAGAACAGTACCCAAACCCAGGCCTCATTCAGATGAATTGGGGGCATGAAGAGCCGTTGTTTCCCACGCTGTCCTATGCATGACAGCGTGGCAAACACTGCCTCTGATTGTCAATCATTTCATTACCTCTGGTCACAGAGGCGTCGGCTGATAAGTGAGTATTACTCCCATCAGCCTGTGCCTGCTGCTGTCAATAATAGCCAGAGCAGGCGCACCTGATGGGAGTATTCATCAGCCAACGCCTGGACTATAAATAAACCCCTACATTATTTTTGATAACCTGCGTGGCAAAACTGACAGCTGCGGGCTGCAACCCTCAACTGTCGGCTTTATCATGGCTAGTTATCAAGAAGTAGATGGTGGTCCGATTCTAAAGCATCGGGTATTCTAGAATATGTATGTATGTCGCGCTGAGTGGGGGTTAAATCCCGCGCCAATATCGCTGATTGGTCACGGCCACCTGGACGCGGCAAATCAGCAAAGCGTGGTTGAAATCCCGTACCAATTCGCGGCCAGACTGCGTTTCGCTGATTGGTCGCGGTTGGCCGGGCACGACTAATCACCGAAGCGGGGTTTAAATCCCGCGGCAATATCGCTGATTGGTCACGGCCAGCCACGTAGTATATAGCACAGCCATGTAGTATATAGCAGCCACGTAGTAAATAGCACAGCCACATAGTATGTAGCACAGCCCACACAGTAGATAGCACAGCCACATAGTATATTGCACAGCCACGTAGTATATAGCACAGTGACATGTTATATAGCAGCCACGTAATATATAGCAGCCACGTAGTATATAGCAGTCACGTAATATATAGTAGCCGCGTAATATATAGCAGTCACGTATTATATAACACAGCCCACGTAGTATATAACACAGCCCACGTAGTATATAACACAGCCCACGTAGTATATAACACAGCCCACGTAGTAAATAGCACAGCCACATAGTATATAGCACAGCAATGTAGTATATTACACAGCCCACGCAGTAGATAGCACAGCCACGTAGTATATAGCACAGTGATGTAATATATAGCAGCCACGTAGTATATAGCACAACAACATAATATATAGCAGCCACGTAGTATATAGCAGCCACGTAGTATATAGCAGTCACGTAATATATAGCAGCCACATAGTATATAGCACAGCCACGTAGTATAGAACAGCCCATGTAGTATATAAAACAGCCCACGTAGTATATAACACAGCCCACGTAGTATATAACACAGCCCACGTAGTATATAACACAGCCCACGCAGTAGATAGCACAGCCACGTAGTATATAGCACAGTGATGTAGTATATAGCAGCCACGTAGTATATAGCACAACGACATAATATATAGCAGCCACGTAGTATATAACACAGCCACGTAGTATATAGCAGCCACGTAGTATATAGCACAGCCACGTAGTATATAACAGCCCATGTAGTATATAAAACAGCCCACATAGTATATAGCACAGCCCACACAGTATATAGCACAACCCACTTAGTATATAGTACAGCCACATAGTATATAGCAGTCACATAGTATATAACAGCCACGTAATATATAGCAGCTACGTAGTATATAGCAGCCACGTAGTATATAACAGCCCATGTAGTATACAGCAGTGTGGGCACCATATCCCTGTGAAAAAAAGAATTAAAATAAAAAAGTTATATACTCACCTTCCGTCGCCTCCAGCTTTCCCGCCCCTCGCGATGCTGCCAGCTTCCATTCCCAGTGATGCATTGCGAAATTACCCAGATGACATAGTAGTCTCACAAGAGCATCGGGAGGAGCGGGAAAGCTGCGGAGGCGACGGAAGGTGAGAATATAATGATTTTTATTATTATTATTTTTAACATTTCTTTTTACTATTGATGCTGCATAGGCAGCATCAATAGTAAAAAGTTGGTCCGGGATCAGCGACACGGGATTTCCGTTACAGATAGACAGACGGAAGTACCCCTTAGACGATTATATAGATAGAGGGTTCCGCACACTGTTTTTTTTTTTTTTTTTTAATTATTTAAATAAATAATTAAAAATACTGGCGTAAGGTCCCCCCTCCTTTTTTGGCAACCAGTCAAGCTAAAGCAGACAGTTGGGGTCTGGTATTCACAGGCTGGTAAGGGCTATAGATATTTCCCACCCCCCCGATCCCCCCCCCAGCCTAAAAATATCAGCCAGCTATTAGATGCGCCAATTCTGGCGCTTTGCCTGGCTTTACCAACTTGCCCTGTGAGATGGGAAGAGAGCGTCTATCCATTACTAAACCCATAGTCATATTGTGTGTAAAAAAAATAAATAAAACACCCAGAATAAAGTCCTTTTATTTGAAATAAAAATAAACACCATTTTACAAATGTATTTAAAAATATCAGACACAAATGAGTATAACGCCCATTCCATTGAAGCCCTGGTCTCATGCAAAAAAAAATTAAAAAAACAATAATATTCCTCACCTGTCAAATATACTGTCCCACACTGTGATCTATGTCTGCGATAATTGATTTTCAACTTCAACGGTGCCAAGATGCAACTGTCCAGGCTGATAACCACGGGAGAATGAGCTGCTTCGAGCACAGCGTCGGTGACTAGCAGTGATGTCATCGAGGTTACCGCAGGTCACTGAGGCTGCTTTCCCACCTCACTTCAGTGTGAGCCAGGCCGTTCAACTACAGTGAGATCACCGTGAGAAAAAGTCTCACGGTGCAGCGCTGAGCTCAGTGAGTTGACCATGAGAAGTTTCTTATGGTGAACCGCGGTGAACTCACTAAGCCCAGCACTGCACTGTGAGACTTTTTCTCACGGTGCTAGCAGTGATCTCGGTGAGATCACCGCAGTTCATCAGCCTGGCTCATACTGAAGTGAGCTGGGGAACACAGCCAGAATTTTCAGGTCTGGAGAAAGTGCAGGTCATGCCATTTGAGGTCACCCAGTCCCGAACAACTGTTCCCTAATGATGCAACCTCAAAGAGCTGGAGCATTGTTGTCCATGAAGATGAAATTAGGCCTGTGTTCATGTAGAAGCTCAATGACTGGATTAATGATGTTATTCAAGTAATAGGAGCTTATCACGGTACCATTCACAAAGTGTAGGGCAGTTCTATAATGAGTAGACACACCAGTCCTCACTAACACCTCCACCATGGGCTTGTTTGATGACAGTAGTGGATGCATAGCGATCCCCTTGATGTCTGCAACATCATTGGTAGCCATAGTTTCTGCTCAGCGTGAATCAACTCTCATCAGTGAACAGCACTGAGGTCCCATGGTCCCTCATCCAGTGTAGATGCTCCCTAGCCCATGGTGGAGTGTCAGGTACCTTCGCAGGTCGTCTAGCACTCAGACCACATTGATGTAAATGGTCTTGAATGGTCTGATGTGACACTTGGGTGCTTCTCACCTCCCTATTCGTGCCTGGAGTTGCACGAGTGTAGTGTACCTATGCTACATGTTCCCACTTTTTATGACATTTGTCATTTTTAGCAATCCCTTTTTAGTGCACATGTAGATTTTTTACTTGTAACCCTTGTGAATAAACCAAACCTTTTGAAATAGCCAAGTTTCCCCACCAGTCAAGTTATTCAGCTGGAGACCAAATTGGACCACACACTGGGATCAAACCTTCAAATGGAACCACCTCCGGATTTTTCATGAGTGCCTGGAGTTGTGTGGCATTCATCATCTAGACATTGTTCACAATGAAGCGGTCATCGGTGTGGGATGTGGCCAAGGGATGTCCACTTCTCTGCTTTTCTGTGACTCTTCCTGTCTGTCTTCATCTCTGTTGCAACCTGCTGATGAAGCTCTGTGACAATCTAAGCTCAGTTGTCTCTTCCATCTGAGAACATCCTGCTTGAAACCTCGCAATTGAGAGCCACTGTTGGTCAATTGATAGGCGTCGTCTTGGCCTCATGATGTCAAAATGTGAACAGCATGATGAGGAGGACAGTTTAATACTAATTCTAACTGAGCCCCAACAATTATTGGGCGATTTATGGATCATATACATGTTGTGAAGTTTGTCATTAAGCTCCTTGTTGGAGAACAGCAAGTTTTGCAGAAAGTGCTGAAACATTGAACAGTTGGCCATGAGCATTCAAAGGTTTAGAGATGTCATATTAAGTTCTCCTGAAAAGGTTACAGTGCGTTCTAGGATCATCCTGAAATTTCACCCTAAAGCCAAATATCCCCTATCCTCAACTTTTTGTAAGTAGTGTATTAGCGGGTTTGGCTGTCTTTAGTCTAATGCGTAAGGGGGGTCCTTTACCTTGAGTTCATATCACGTGTCCCCATTTTAGGACTCCAAAATAGGCAACTTTCAGTTCTTCTTGACTTTCTTGAGTCCATAAGTTTCATGTTTTGGACTCCGTTTGCCTCATTGAAGTCAGTGGCTCCGCAGGGTGTGCATCCCAATCACACTTTCCAGGGATTTAGACAGAAGCCTCAGACGGAGTCGTTAACAAGGACACAGACTTGATGTGAACCCGGCCATAGATTGTCGTCAGCGAATCTACTCATGTAAATTGGGATGCCACTAAACCAGTGACAAAAGTGCAGATCGACTTTCCGAATGACTAATCGGCACTCATTATAGAAGTAATTACTAGTGGAAAATCGTGGAGATGGAATTGGTGGGTCATGTGACACACAGTAAATTTCATGCAGATTCCCACCTTCTATTCAATTCAATAGCAACCAGAGAACGTGAACAAAATGAGCGGCCGGCTTCTTAATGTGGATTCCATATGAAAACTACTTTGGCTAACGACATGGGGATTAGACCCATTGAGTTGGGCTCAACCCTTGAGGATTTGTGGCATGGCCATCTGTAAACCTGCTCCAAGAGTCGTGCAGACAAGCCCTTACCTATTGGGTATGATCCACTTTCAGAAACGATATTTCCCACCTTATTGAAAGTAGGGAAATAATTTATCATTGCCTTGTCCTACAGCATAAAAACTACAGATCCCAGCATCACCTGACATCTGCAGGCTCCTAAGCCATCAAAGAAATCAATCTATGTGAAACCAGAAAAAGAGAATAAAGTGGGGTATGCAGCTGCAGTTTTTCCTCTATTAGCTCAGTTAATCAGCTCAGAGCGCGCAAATCTGTGACATCAGAACCAGAGCGAGTCGTGGATTGAAGAAATGATCCCCGGTTGTATTGTGCAATATGCAGAATACCAGCCTCCAGCTTATGGATCCACAGTGGTTCTGATAATATTATTTGGGGGCACTTCCTAATACTACATTATAAGTTCATGAAAGCTGAATGCCCCCCATGTTACATTCTCTGGATCTCTTTGGGTGTTCCTGCCGCTCCAGGCTCCAGCGCTGACAGCTATGGTAAAGTTCCCAAAAACTTCTACAACCTCCCATCAGCATTTACTCAAAACAGATTTCATATCAAATGTGTTAACACGATGAAAAGGAAGGAGAGGCTCTGAAATTATGAACATGTGTCCTTATTGGATCTGTCTGGGGCCACTCTGCCCTCATTCCTCACTATATAATACAATGCCAACAATCTGCCTAGAATTACTTGATAATGAGACTGAGAAATAAAGGGGAGCAGTGTCTGGAGTGATGCACAATCTTTTATCCATCGGGGTCTTGGAATCCGAGAACTGGGCTGCTGTATGCTGGGTCTTTGCACTGATGGAAGGATATGGAAAGTCATTAACAAAATTCTAATATAAAGCCGCCATGCTGGACCGGCTTTAGCTGTTGGACCGTTTCTCAGCAAGTGTCCAGTGAGCCAGATGCATCTCCCGCTATCGGAAGAGGAGAAATCATAATCATCCTTGAGCAAAGCCTGCCATTTTTCTGCATGATCTTGTCCTAATCTAATTTCTGCAGCATTTCTGATCAAGGAAACGTCGTCAATAAATCCTTGTGAAGATGCTTGTAAATAGGGTTTAACAATCCGGTTAGGTAATGTATATAAAAATTCAGCAGATTTTTGCTGCCTCAACTGAAAGCACCATAAGGTAGGGGCAAAAATACGGATTCCAGCCATGGATCACTTTTTGGGCTTCTTGCTGTAGTTTTGATATGTACAGTAGTCCTAGATTTTAAAATTGAAAGTTCTGGCAATCCTCGCCCTAATCTTTAACAACTTTCTGCCTACGCACAGTGTAGGAAGAAAGTTGTCAAGCGATGGTGTGGATAGCTATGTATATAGTTCATCATTGAAAGGACTAGCAGAGCTGCAGCAGATAAAGGGAAATGCTGCAATCAGGATGTTTGTCCATATTTTTTGTTTTCCTCCAACTGAGAACTATAAATAGGTTTCCTTTTGGGAGTTTTTTTTTTGGAGGAGGAGGGCATTTTACACCTTTTTTTTTCTTGCTAGTTCCATAGTTGTTTATAGACATTAAGCTGATATTCAAACAGAAAAGTAGCGTTACTCAACCATTGCATTATTGAAAAAGTGACCCTACACCACATCATTGCAGTTCTCAGAGTTCTAGCAGAAGCATTTCGTGCGACTAGCTACCGGGCCAGAGTGCTTCAACAACTTTCATGACGTGGTGGTTTTTTTTTAGCTCAATAATCTCTTAAGTTTTTCCTTTTACTATATCCTCAAGAATGGACTGAACTGCAAAAAGCACATAAAACACATGTAGAGCAGGGATCATAACTTCCTTGGATTGACCACTCACTGGCCAGTTACTCAAGGTAGTGGGTTAGAGAGGACCTCCCATGGATTTTTTTTATTTTTTTTTTAAATCCAAGTGGGTGTTTCCAGATTTTTCATAGAGGGGCGTGTACTTCTCCCTGTGTTAGTTGCCCAATCATAAGCATGCAACAACATAGCAGAAAAAGAACACGCCCACCCCAGCATA
The DNA here is from genome assembly GCF_032444005.1 of Ranitomeya imitator. Taxonomy (NCBI): domain Eukaryota; kingdom Metazoa; phylum Chordata; class Amphibia; order Anura; family Dendrobatidae; genus Ranitomeya; species Ranitomeya imitator. The sequence goes on along the minus strand of NC_091282.1, from coordinate 54,164,167 downwards.
TTATTATGCTGTAAAAAACTGTAAAGCGCTGCGGAATATGTTAGCGCTATATAAAAATAAAATAAAGATTATTATTATTATTATTTATTTATATAGCACCATTGATTCCATGGTGCTGTACATGAGAGCATATCTGTTAGAATACATAGCTGATCACCTGGTCTCACCTCCTGCATGATTACAAAAGTGCTGGTAGATTAGATTTTACCTAAATGTGTATGTAATAATAGAAATTCAATCTACTTAGTGTAAAATGGAACGTTTTAACAGTACATGACCTGTTGTTTAAATCATGTTCCTATGTTGCACCTATTTGTTTTATAGATTTTTTTTTCTAATTTTCACTTCTACTATATTGTAAAACCTATATTGACAATGTCTTCAAATCGAGAAACTTTTCACTGGCGATGAAGAAACCGCTCGTACATAGTTTGGTCTTTTCTGTGGTAAGATACAAGTGCGAAACGTAGATGATTCAGAAACAAGACAGAAGAAGACTTGAAGCCTTCAAAATGTGGTTCTGGAGAAGGATGTTATTAATATCATGGATGGCAATAAGGACAAACAAATCAATCTTGAAACAAATCAAGCCAGACATGTCACTGGAAGCAAGGATCACCAAGCTACGACGTGCCTACTTTGGACACATCATATAAAGGACATCTGAAAAAGGACATCTTGGGTCAGAAGAATAGAAGGAACAAGGCAAAGAGGAAGACCAGCAACCCAATGGCTTGAAACTATCAAGATAACGGCGGAGAAGACCCTGGTGGATCTATGTAAGGTTGTACAAATTCAATCTTCCTACAAATCGTTCATCCATCAAGTTGCCATGGCTCGAGATCGAGCTGAAGGCAGTTAAAAGAATATATTCTCCACAGAATACGCCTCAATAGTAATTTTATTATCCGCTCAAACTGGATTATAGTGATAGATATTGCCAATGTATAGAAATCTCAGGATCCACCATTCACAATTGTTGATGTCGCCACTCACCAAATCCTTCTCCTCTGGTCATAGTGACTTCACGAAACATGCTCATGAAACTCTCCCAATAGAAGTCAATAGGTCATCTTCTACACTAGTTTTCAAGGCTCCCGTAAAGCAAATCTCTGAATCTTTTTAACAGCTCAGAGCAGCAGCTCAAGCAAGATGACTGCCTCCATAAACGTACAGAAAACAGAACGAAAATTTTACAGTAAAAAAAAAAAAAGAAATTTAAAAAATGTTAATGCACAATTGTAAGGGACCCATGAATCACATCTGGAAGGCATGTAAGGTGCAAGCATGAAGTCTAAAAGCATTTGTGCTTTCTGAGGACTTTCATATCCATGGAACAGATGTAAGTAAGTCACACGTGGAAGACTCTTATGTAACAAACTGTAACAGTATTTTTAGTCTGTCCTGTGGTTATTGTGTTAGTCACTGAATTATGCAGATAGTTGTATCAAAAGTCCATGAGAGAGAGAAATTAAGTCTTTTCCGTGCTAAGATACCCATCTAATCACCATTATATACTATCTTATACCCATCTTATCACCACCTGGTGCACCTGGGCAAGTGTTGGGGCCCTGGACAAACTGGAGATCCACTCACCATCGGCAGGAGCATAACTACCGCGTTTGCAGCAGTGACCACTCCGCACGCCCTGGCCAGGTGGTTAGGGGCCAGCCAACACCAGCAAATAGTTCAGCTGAATGTGTGTCCTCGGACGCACATATAGGTGAAATCTATTGCAGCGCACAGACCCATTAGGTCCATGCACGGCAATACACGCTGCCGGCCAATCAGAGGTCAGCAGTAGTGATGAGCGAGTGTACTTGTTGCTCTGGTGGTCTCCGAGTATTTGTGAGTGCTCGGAGATTTAATTTTTGTCAACGCAACTGCATGATTTACCACTACTAGCCAGCCTGAGTACATGTGGGGGTTGCCTGGTTGCTAGGGAATCCCCATATGTATTCAAGCTGTCTAGCAGCCGCAAATCATGCAGCTATGGCAAGAAAAAATTAATCTCCAAGCAGTCACAAATACTCGGAGACCACCTGAGTATGCTCGGGAAAACCCGAGCAATGAGTATACTCGCTCATCACTAGTCAGCAGCTGATGTCGGCGTTCACGAGAACAGGAGTGCATGTCAGTAATGTCATGCGCCCCCGCTGCTTGGACGCAGAAGTCAGCTGCCGGCTTCAGAAGAGGACGCCACGTGGCGGGGGAGCTGATGGGACGTGAGTATTTTTTTTTTTCCAATCAGAGAGTACATGGTGGCCATACTACTGCATGGATGACTTGGCTGTGCATTATACTACATGGATGACAATAAGCTGTGCATTATACTATATGGATGACTATAGGCTGTGCATTATACTACATGGATGACAATAAGCTGTGCATTATACTATATGGATGACTATAGGCTGTGCATTATACGAATATGGCGGACTATGGGCTGTGCATTTACAGTCATGGCCAAAAGTATTGACACCCTTGAAATTCTGTCAGATAATAATCAGTTTCTAACTGAAAATGATTGCAAACACAAATTCTTTGTTATTATTATCTTCATTTAATTTGTCTTAAATGAAAAAACACAAAAATAATTGTCCTAAAGCCAAATTGGATATAATTCCACACCAAACATAAAAAAGGGGGTGGACAAAAGTATTGGCACTGTTCGAAAAATCATGTGATGCTTCTCTAATTTGTGTAATTAACAGCATCTGTAACTTACCTGTGGCACGTAACAGGTGTTGGCAATAACTAAATCACACTTGCAGCCAGTTGACATGGATTAAAGTTGACTCAACCTCTGTCCTGTGTCCTTGTGTGTACCACATTGAGCATGGAGAAAAGAAAGAAGACCAAAGAACTGTCTCAGGACTTGAGAAACCAAATTGTGAGGAAGCATGAGCAATCTCAAGGCTACAAGTCCATCTCCAAAGACCTGAATGTTCCTGTGTCTATCGTGCGCAGTGTCATCAAGAAGTTTAAAGCCCATGGCACTGTGGCTAACCTCCCTAGATGTGGACGGAAAAGAAAAATTTACAAGAGTTTTCAACGCAAGATTGTGCGGATGTTGGATAAAGAACCTCGACTAACATGCAAACAAGTTCAAGCTGCCCTGCAGTTCGAGGGTACAGAAGTGTCAACCCGTACTATCCGTCGCCGTCTGAATTAAAAGGGACTGTATGGTAGGAGACCCAGGAAGACCCCACTTCTTACCCGAGACACAAAAAAAAGCATGGCTGGAGTTTTCCAAAACTTATCTGAAAAAGCCTAAAATGTTTTGGAAGAATGTTCTCTGGTCAGATGAGACAAAAGTAGAGCTTTTTGGGCAAAGGCATCAACATAGAGATTGCAGGAGAAAAAAAGAGGCATTCAAAGAAAAGAACACTGTCCCTACAGTCAAACATGGCGGAGGTTCCCTGATGTTTTGGGGTTGCTTTGCTGCCTCTGGCACTGGACTGCTTGACCGTGTGCATGGCATTATGAAGTCTGAAGACTACCAACAAATTTTATAGCATAATGTAGGGCCCATTGTGAGCAAGCTGGGTCTCCCTCAGAGGTCATGGGTCTTCCAGCAGGACAATGACCCAAAACGCACTTCAAAAAGCACTACAAAATGGTTTGAGAGAAAGCACTGGAGACTTCTAAGGTGGCCAGCAATGAGTCCAGACCTGAATCCCATAGAACACCTGTTATTATATGGATTACTATGGGCTGTGCATTATGGAGGACTATGAGCTATGCATTATATATGGAGGTGTATTATACTATAAGGCTGGGTTCACATTGCGTTAGTGGGTGTCCGCTGACGGAATCCGTTACATGGCGCAATTAACCCTATGTAACGGATCCGTTAGCGCACCCATTGAGCGCAATGTATCGAACGCATCGCTAACGTATGCCATTTTTGGCATGCGCTAGCGATGTCCCGTTATTTTCAGACGGACCTCGAACGCTGCTTGCAGCGTTCGAGGTCCGTTTCTCGGTAGCGCAGATCGGGCATCTGCGCTAGCGGGATCGCTAAACGCAATCCCTTTTTGAACATTGCGTTAGTGCAATCCGTTTAGCGCATACGCTAACAAAATGAGCTAACGCAATGTGAACCTAGCCTAAGGAGGACTATGGGGATGCATTATGCCATATGTATTGTACTATACCTATGTTTCTCTGCCATATCTGTGCATCGTGGTATGTTTTCAAAGGTCCCACTAAAACTTTCGCCTTAAGCCTATGAAAATCTGGAGACGGCTCTCCAAGGTTTTCATCAGATCCTCCTACATGGATACCTAAGCTACTGCAATGCCCTACACATGGAGAAAGTGACATAGCGAATCAGAAGAACTATACTACATTTCGAATTGGAGATATTTGCTAATATTATTATTACATCTATTACATATTGGAATAGGATCTTGGAAATGGGAATACCCCTTTAAAAATGGCCATACTCTGCATCCTAATTAAATCACTGTGCATGTCTATGTATAGAATACAATTGCGCATGCGCGGTGACGTCTGAATTCACCCACGTCATCTTCAAAAAAGTTCAGAGCCTAATGTGCATGTCTGCTCTTGCTCTTCAGGAGATAGGGTCGTGAACAGTCATCGCACAATTAAGATGTTACTCAATTCTTACTTATAAGTCAAAGGAGGGCAAAAATTCAATCTTGCTAGAAGGAAACATTAATGGCAAATGCTCTATCTATTGTCTATCTATTTATTATCTATTCTATTATCTATCTATATCTATCTCTGTTATGTATCTATTATATTATTATTATTTATTATTATAGAGCCATTTATTCCATGGCGCTTTACATGTGAGGAGGGGTATACATAATAAAAACAGGTACAATAATCTTGAACAATACAAGTCATAACTGGTACAGGAGGAGAGAGGACTCTGCTCGCGAAGGCTCACAATCTACAATATATACAGTATATATAAATATATATATACTAGCTATTGAACTCGTTCTACGCCCGGGTGGCGAGCATCTATATTGGTATATGGTCTCCGTCCTGGTATGTGCTGCTCCATCCTGCGTCCCCATCCTGTCATGAGCTGCTCCATCCTGCGTCCCCATCCTGTCATGTGCTGCACCCATCCTGCACCCCTATTCTGACCTGTGCTGCTCCAATCCTGCACCCCCATTCTGACATGTGCTGCTCCATCCTGCGTCCCCATCCTGTCATGTGCTGCACCCATCCTGCGCCCCCATCCTGCCATGTGTTGCACCCGTCTTGCGCCCCCATTCTGTCATGTGTTGCACCCATCCTGCGCCCCCATTGTGACATATGCTGCTCCCATCCTGCGCCCCCATTGTGACATGTGCTGCTCCCATCCTGCGCCTCCATTCTGACATGTTCTACACCCATCCTGCGCCTCCATTCTGTCATTTGCTGCTCCCATCCTGCGCCCCCGTTCTGTCATGTGCTGCTCCATCCTGCATCCCCATCCTGTCATGTGCTGCTCCCATCCTGCGCCCCCGTTCTGTCATGTGCTGCTCCCATCCTGCGCCACCATTCTTTAATTTGCTTCTCCCATCCATATGCCCCATAAGCTGCTCCATTATGGTTGATGGCCCCCATAAGATGCTCCATAGTATATGCCCCGTACACTGCTCCATTATGGTTCATGGCCCCCATAAGATGCTCCATAGTGTATGCCCCCCGTACACTGCTCCATAAAGGTTTATGGCCCCCATAAGATGCTCCATAGTGTATGCCCCCCGTACACTGCTCCATAAAGGTTGATGGCCCCCATAAGATGCTCCATAGTGAATGCCCCCCGTACACTGCTCCATAAAGGTTTATGGCCCCCATAAGACGCTCCAGTGTGTATGCCCCCGTACACTGCTCCATAAAGGTTTATGGCCCCCATAAGACGCTCCAGTGTGTATGCCCCCGTACACTACTCCATAAAGGTTTATGGCCCCCATAAGATGCTCCATAATATATGCCCCCGTACACTGCTCCATTATGGTTGATGGCCCCATAAGATGCTCCATTGTATTATATGCCCCCCATAAGATGCTCCATTGTATTATATGCCCCCCATAAGATGCTCCATTGTATTATATGCTCCCCATAAGATGCTCCATTGTATTATATGCCCCCCATAAGATGCTCCATTGTATTATATGCCCCCCATAAGATGCTCCATAGTGTATGCCCCGTATGCTGCTGCCATATATAAAAAAAAAATGCCATACTCACCTATGGTCGCTGGGCGCCGAGTGCTGGGGGCCTGAGCAGGCGGGGACACTGGCGCGCTGTGGGGGTCAGGTGCCGGTATCACCGCTAGCTCAGGCCCCCAGCACTTGCTATACTCACCTGTCTGTCCCTTTCCAGCGCTGCGCGCCGCCATCTTCCGGCTCCTCTGGCTGTGACTGTTCAGTCAGAGGGCGGCGCCGGCGCGCATTAAGCGCGTCATCGCGCCCTCTGAACTGTGAACGTCACAGGCAGAGGACCGGGACACGGAGCCGCATGCAGCGCTGGAACGGGGGACAGGTGAATATACTTACCCTCCTGGCGGTCCCTGCCTCTCCGGTGGAGATCGCGGTGTGCGTTCAGTGTTTACGCATACCGCGATCTCCTGGGAGCGTCACTTTGTGGGGGCCAGACTGCGCCGACGCTTGCGCAGTCTATAAAGGCTTCGGACAGAGTGACGCTCCCAGCGTTATATTATAGATATATTATCTATCTCTATCGATCCATCTATTATCTGTCTATCTATTGTCTATTATCTATCTATATATCTATCGATCTGTTATCTATATCTATTATTTATATCTATCTATATTATCTATCTATGTTTATTAGCTATGTATCTCATATCTATGTGTCTGTCTCGTATCATTCGATATCCGCATGGGCTGCTTAAGATCTTTTTTTTTTTTTTTTTTTCATCATCTGACTTTGGAGCTCTGCCCCATTCTTTGGAGTCTTTGTATGCGATTGATCGATAAATAGATTGATTCAAATCAAATTGTTGCGAGAAAAAGTAAAGTACGGTGATACTTTTGGAACTTCTGCCATTTTGATAAATTGTGGTCTGATTACACACTTTCTAAGTCACAATTCTAGACAAACACAATGTAGCTAAGCAGCTTTACACCGTTCTACCATCTACATCTTTTATTGAGCCCATTAAGTAAACCTTGGTATCGATTCCAAGCGATGATTGGTGAAAGATGTTTCGATTCGAGAGATAATTGTGGAAGTGTGGGTTCCATAAATGTTTTATCCAGTAAATAAAGGCACACAAAGTCTTGGTTACTGACAACGATGTCCTGTCCATGAAAGATTGGTGAGTGTGAACCAAGCCTGGAGGCAAACACAAGATGGATGGAGACACAAATGGAAAAGGCTACAAAAACATTGCTAACGACCTGGTGGGCTCAATGGATACATTCCCTAATGAGGACACTACAAAGGAAGCTGCCACTGTCCAGGGAAAGCATTGTGGCCAGTCTCAAGTTTGCATGAGATTACCTGACTGTTCAACAAGACAAAAAACTCATCCCTCAGAGTGACTGCAGACTTGTGACCCAAGGCCGGACAACCCCGTTATGGGGACGGTGACTTCACAGGTGTAACAAACCATTTTACAGAAGAATGCGAAGAGTCTGGTGATCCAGCAAAACAAGAACCCAAATCACGCAATTACACCAAATAAAGAAGGCTTGGAGTAGGATGAATGACCAAGTCACAGTCCTGACCTTACGTCTGTCCAGATGTTGTGCCTTGCCATGTAGAGACTTGTGAACGTGGCATGTTCCAGAGATATGGATGAGGCTAAAAAATGTCTTCAAGTTACAGAAAATGTTTGTCGGATGTGATTGCTGTTAAAGGAGCCATTCAATGTAAGGGTTCGCTTACTTTTTCTTTCTTCACCGTGGATGTCTGATCAATGAAAGACATGAACGATGCAACTGTGTCGTTAGTTGAGTAACTTTCTGCTTATTTTGATCTGATAAACTACATTTTATTACTAATCAATTCAGAAATGTAGTTTCACTTACTTTTTCCTGCCGATTACATATTTGATAGGCACATGTACAGATACATAAGTAAAATCATATGAATTAGATTGGCAGACCAGGATGGATAGACGTAGATATGAAGATAGATGTGAAATACAAAGGAACCTTTTGTTCAAGTCATCACTTACAACAAATGCTGCCTACTTGCACTCGGGGCCCCTCTCTCCAGGGGCCCAATATTAGCTGCAATGTCTGCTTTCATGGCAAACAACCTGGGGGATGCTGAAATATAAAGAGAAAGGGGAAAGAGCTCATGATCTCCGTGCGTATTAGAGATTTGTAGCCCTCATTTCCGAGCTGCTAGACGATGGCTTGTGGCGAGCGGAGCGATAATCCCAGGTGATACAATTTGCAGACGTGGTGTTGGTGGTAGTGACGCACCCCTGGTAACTCCGACGCTCATTCTTCCTCCACCTTTGTCTGTGATGTGACAGCCCCTCTCTGCCTTCTTTCGCCTTTTCACCCAAGGCCTTCATTAAAGATTTTCTTTCAATTGCCGGTTGCGGACGACGTTCACTGCAGCCTCTTATTAAAAATTCCTGCTGAAAACTCTTTGCCTTTTTTGGGGGAGGGATCATTTGTGAATATCTGCTCTTCTTTAGATCTGTCTGCACAAGCCTTAAAGGATTTTTATCTTGTCAGACATGTTATTTTTATAGCTTATGGTAATAAGGCTTACAGCCGCCCGCTAGGTACTGAGCGAGTGTCCACCGGGAGACACTTGGAGACTGTTCTGTATTCAGTCTGTTCGGACTCCTGGAAATCTGTCAGGGAATAAATCCGACTTTGTAAAATGCAAAATATGAGGTGTTATCCCATCACAGTCACTTCCCCGCTACTCTAAATGTAGGAACTGGAGGGGAATTTGGGCACTTGAAATTGGAGCAGTGACATATTGCACAACGGGAAGGCTCATAGGATCTGTCGGGGACAGAATCAGCAATTTCAAAGGTTTTGTGGGTTTTCTGGTTTCTTATCGAATTTCTTTTCCAAATCTACAAGTTATCACTGCTGATTAATGAGCTGTGCTGAACACAAGATACAGGCTGAAACCGATGTACAGAAGAAGAGATTTGTGTACTGAAATACTGCTGCTTCTCCGCAGCATTTTATTCTTGGACCTCCGCCTACAACTCTCCTGTAGTAATCTCTAGTCAGGCCCAACTCATAAAAATCTGTTTTCTTCCTATGACAATTGTTGCCAACAATTCTTTTGTTGCTTATCCAACGTGTGTGGCCTGAGGTTCATCTACGGCCAAAAATCAGTTGTTGAAATCGACTTATAGATTGTTAAATGCTCAATGTTTATTGAGGACTTCGCCGTTAGTGAATCCCGCTGCCCAGAAGTGGGGGACTTGGTCTCTGCAATGGTTGGATATGTGGCACGTGTCATATCCACATGATGCCCGAGGTTTCCAGCAAGACATTGCCCCATCATTGCCTCCATTGTCTTCTTCCCGTAGTGCATTCTGGTGTAATATCTTTTCTAGATAAGTAATGACCAGGCTGCCTTCTTCCATTACAGCATGGTGCATTTGGAGGCGTATGTGCCCACTGTAGTCTCTTGACTAGTCTGCTGCTGCTCCGCATGTTCTGGTACCTTTCTATTACGTCCAGCCGTGCCTTTTTCAGCAATTTATACTACAGGGTCAGACCGGAAAGCCTTCCTTCTCCACGGTCACCCAAGACCGGGTCACCATCTGTCCTTCCTTGGGCCACTCTTGGTAGATCAACCCCTGTATGTTGAAAACACCCCACAATACCAGCCATTTTGGAGATGCTCTGATCCAATTTGAACATTGAGAAAATCTCAATGGAACAAATGCGCACAGATAGGGCAGTACCGAAAGAAACAAGATGGGGGTGAGGGTGATGGTCGCATTCAGCTGCAAGGTTTGTGTAAGGACCTGATGTGCTGTAGCTACAGCCACATGGCTGGAGGAGAGTGTTGCAATTTGGCAAAGTGGAGATTATCATGATGTGAGACTGCGCTCATGGAAAGGATGAGATCCGGAGAGTATAAGCGAGGAGTTTTTTTCAGCCAACGCGTTTTGGTACCTTTTCTCAAAGAAAGTTTTGCACTTACATTTCCAACAAACCACTGACACAAAGTTGCACAGAAAATTAGCAAACTTTGTTTTTTTTTATGCAGTAATAAGGGATTTCATGCGTCTACACCCCGCAGACTTCATGGGACCGCACTCCTACTCATCTATATGCTAATTACAGATCACAGATAAATCCATGAGCTGCATATAATAACCTTTTCTGTCTCCCTCTCATGTGACCGTAACATTTCGCCTCCCCATCCCTCAGACAACAATAATAAGATTGAAGTTAGCCAGGACTTTGTGGTGCCTGTAAACATGCATGTACATTAAGTCTGGACGCCCCGGCATCATAGGAACACATTGTTATCACTAATATATTCAGACGCCTGTCCCTTGATTCTCCAGCGTCAGTACAAATGAATCACAAGCACAACTGTCATCCGGTGACTTCACCGCCATCCTCTATGCTTAATATTTGCCTTGTGATTGCTGACTTGAGTCGGCCCGTTGTGCAGTACTTGGCATTCAGCATGATTTTTTTTTTTTGCAAAACACAGAGAAATTGGCACTTGGGCACAGACAGTGGCCTGAGCTGCAGAGCGAGGACTTATTGCCAGCAGCCGAATGTCTAATAACACTGCCGCCTTGTATAGAAACCTATGGAGCCTCTGCTCTATAATTAATGCTGCACCCAGGGACCCATCTCCTGAAAGGTGCTGTGTGTGTCACCTTACATCCACTCCATAGAATATTAATGGTACATAGGAGCAAATTCACTATGACTGAGGACACTAAATGGGGTAAACAAGGAAGAAAAGATCATTAATAGCAGCACGGGCAAGGATGACAGAGGGCGGGCAATAGTGGTGCGCAAGATCTGGGGGACATAGACCGCCCGGCCCACCAACATTGTGCCCAAAAATATTACTTTATTCATGGAGTTATTTGGCATCTGTATATTGGATATTTAATATTTTGCTACGGCTTTTAGTTCCACTACCACTTAGGTAATGTATAATACACTGCTCAAAAAAATAAAAGGAATACTAAAATCCCACATCCTAGATATCTCTGAATGAAATATTCCAGTTGCAAATTTGTATTCATTGCATAGTGGAATGTGTTCGGAACAATAAAACATAACAATTATCAATGTAAATCAAAATGAATATCCCATGGAGGTCTGGATTTGGAATGATACTCAAAATCAAAGTGGAAAATCAGATTAGAGGCTGATCCAACTTCCGTGGAAATGCCTCATGACAAGGAAAAGATGCTCATTATTGTATGTGGCCTCCACGTGCCTGTATGACCTCCCAACTGTACAACGCCTTGGCATGCTCCTGATGAGGCGGTGGATGATCTCCTGAGGGATTTCCTCCCAGACCTGGACTAAAGCATTCGCCAACTCCTGGACAGTCTGTGGTGCAAAGTGACATTGGTAGATGGTGTGAGACATGATGTCCCAGATGTGCTCAATCAGGATTCAGGTCTTGGGAATTGGTGGGCCAGTCCATAGCTTCAATGCCTTCATCTTGCAGAAACTGCTGACATACTCCAGCCACATGAGGTCTGGCATTGTCCTGCATTAGTAGGAACCCAGAGCCAACCGCACCAGCATATGGTCTCACAAGGGTCCTGAGGATCTTGGTACCTAATGACAGTCAGGCTACCTCTGGCGAACATATGGAAGGCTATGCGGCCCTCCAAAGAAATGCCTCCCCACACCATTACTGACCCACGGCCAAATCGGCCATGCTGAAGGATGTTGCAGGCAGCAGATCGCTCTCCACGGCATCTCCAAACTCTGTCACATGTGCTCAGTGTGAACCTGCTTTTATCTGTGAAGAGCACAGGGCGCCAGTGGCGAATTTGTTCTGAGGCAAATGCCGAGCGTCCTGCACGGTGTTGGGCTCTGAGCACAAACCCCATCTGCGGACATCGGGCACTCAGACCATCCTCATGGAGTTGGTTTCTAACAGTTTGTGCAGATACGGCACATTTGTGGCCTGCTGGAGGTCATTTTGCAGGGCTCTGGCAATGCTCCTCCTGTTCCTCCTTACACAAAGGCGGAGGTAACGGTCTTGCTGCTGGGTTGTTGCCCTCCTACGGCCTCCTCCACGTCTCCTGGTGTACTGGTCTGTCTCTTGATAGTGCCTCCAGCCTCTGGACACTACGCTTACAGACACAGCAAACCTTCTTGCCACAGCTTGCATTGATGTGCCATCCTGGATGAGCTGCACTACCTGAGCCACTTGTGTGGGTTGTCCGTCTCAAGCTACCACGAGTGTGAAATCACAACCAACATTCAAAAGTGACCAAAATATCAGCCAGAAAGCATTGGTACTGAGATGTGATCTGTGGTCCCCACCTGCAGAACCACTCCTTTATTGAGGGTGTCTTGATAATTGCCAATAATTTCCATCTATTGTCTATTCAATTTGCACAACAGCATGTGAAATTGTTTGTCAATCAGTGTTGCTTCCTAAGTGGACAGTTTGATTTCACAGAAGTTTGATTTACTTGGAGTTATATTCTGTCGTTTAAGTGTTCCCTTTATTTTTTTGAGCAGTGTATATTATTTTGCAGTGCATGATGTGGACTTTGCATTGTATACTGTTATTATGGCACTGTATTTAGGTACCATGCTGTATAATGGTACAATTATTTGTACCCTGTATTACACCATATTATCGGGCAGGTGCTCATAATGTACCACACAGATCCTCATACAATGTAAGCCTGGCTGTGGAATAATGAGAATTGCACAGAAGCAGATCACCTGATCGCCCAGGTCTTATTAGCGAACAATAGAAAATGACAAATTTTGTCAAATAATTGACATAAATAGCATTTAAGGAGACACTATTAAATAACCATAGCTCAATAGTTGGCAGATACAATCTAATATATTCAGCATCATGCACCAGATGAAGCCAAGAGGCAAAACTCTGAGTCAGGCAGATTACTATGTTTTCTTAAAAGTGGAGTTTACGGTTTGGAAGATGCGTCTTCTAGCTATGGAGAAAACAACTAAGAGAATTGGTGATCATTGTTGGGAACCTGAAAGAAAAGATTACTTATCCTGGCATTCCGATAAGGGTGTGAATGTCGGCACAGAATGACTGCTCAAGCCAAGTATTAGCATTCAGTGCACTCTTGGTGTGGCCAAACAGTTCAGTGAACCCTCCCACCTACTTGCTTTCCCTCTATCTCTACTTCTATCTTGGTTGGCCACTTTGTCTTTATAGAGCCAGAGAAAGGTGGAGATAGATGGAAAACAAGTAGGTGGGAAGGTGCGCTCAACTGTTTGGCCATGCCAATGGTGCACCGAGCAACTGTACTTGGTTTATGCTGATGGAGTCCCTTTAAGCCAGATAAGTTTATTACTTTCTACCTATCGTTATTTAATATTGACTAAAATAAATACCATGCAAGTTGGAAACCATCAACATGGAAGATCCTTTTTTCCTCTGATTTCTGTCGAGGAACTGGATGGTTGGCCAACTTTTCTGAATGCACAGCGTTACTAAAACTGGCGACACACGAGATAGCCATTCGGTAGATGGTAGTGAAGAGCGAGTGTACTCGTTGCTTGGGTTTTCCCCGATTCCCTAGCAACCAGGCAACCCCCACATGTACTCAGCCTGGCTAGCAGCTGTAAATCATCCAGCTGCAGCAAGGAAAACTAAATCTCTGAGCAGTCATAAATACTTGGAGGTCACCCGAGTGTGCTCGGGAAAACACTTGCTCATCACTAGTAGACGGCTATCTTTTCCAACTTCCCTATACACATGAGTCCTTGGGCTCAGTCAAGCGTTAAGAATGGGGAAAACTCCTGCGAGATAACTAAAAAATAAATGGATCTGTCATTGAAGTTCCAACGACCCAATCCTACTCTCACTCGATATCATCTGTCGGGGAAGAGTCATGAGGCCATCATAGACATCCGATGGTCTGCTGGTCCTGCTGAAATGGGTGGGTCTGGACAACTTTCATCTTATGTCTATGGTAGTCTTTAGGTTATGTGCACACGTTGCGGACTAGGCTTAGGAATTTCTGGTGCGGATTCTGCCTCTCCTGACAGAAAACACACCTGCAGATTTGTCACATTTTTTGTGCGGTTCAGCAGCGTTTTTTTGTGCGTTTTTGCTGCGGTTTTCTTGTGGATTTGCTGCGTTTTTTACCCCCGCAGTTTTCTATAATGGAATGGGTACAAAAACGCTGCAGATTCACAAAAAAGAAGTGACATGCTACTTCTTTTAAACCGCAGCGTTTCCGCAGCTGATTTTCCGCAAAGTCTGCACAGCATTTTTTTTCTCATTGATTTACATTGTACTGTAAATCAATTGCGGATCTGCAGCATTTCTGCACCGCAAAAAACGCTGTGGATCCGCAGAGAATCCGCAACGTGTGCACATACCCTTACAGTAAGGGATGCAGGAATGACAGAGTTCAGTTCTCATCAGAAATCACCTTCCTTTAGAGAACTTCTCAGAACTTGTTCGCACATACTGCTCTATGTTCTCGAAAAGTGATCAACTAGGTAGGGTCAGGTGATATGTAGGCAACCTAAAGTACCACCACCTTTAAGGAGGACATGTCACAAGATCAAAATTAAGTTAGATTTTGCTCTTATTTTATTCCCGTTGTTCTCCTTAGTATTCAGGGTTTTTTTTTTTGGTTTTTTTAAATCAACAATACAGTTCTGTAGATATGAGCCTATTTATTTAGTGCAAATTTTTATAGTCTTTATCAAGGGGGCATGACTCATAGGGCAATTATGCAGAGCAGCCTAAAGACCCACCCCCACGGACTCCTGTAAGCCCCACCCCTTTGTAAAGATCGTATAAGTTAACATTAAATAAAAAAAAGTCCATGTCTCTGGAACCGTATGCCACATTTTAAAAAAACAAAAACCAGACTACTCAAGAAAGCAGTGGGGATAAAATAAGAGCAAAAAATGTCCACTTTAGATATGGTGACAGGTTCACTTTAAAATTTCCCTAGGGAGTGTGGGAAAAAGAGCAATAAACACAGTATATAAGCAGTTAATGATGTGCAGGTAGTTTCTGCTCTGGACATAGCCTCCATTTCATTTGTCTTTTTGCTGATGTTGCCCTATCAGATTTCAGGAGTGAGATGGAGGAGGCAATGCGAGGGGAGATATTTATTTTTCACATTATTTATTATCCATGAACTCGAACTCTATTTTCATCGGCCATAAAACAGTAATTGCGGTTCCTTGTGGATCGTGATATTTATAAAGCTCTTGGAGCAAGAACCAGCTCCGGTCTTATTTTCAAATTCTCCGAATTATAAAAATGTTTCTTTACAGGAATAAATATCTTCGATCATTTAGGTTAGGGATGAATAAAATCGTGGTTTCCACCGCAAACACACAGGCCCCTCCGTAAATAGCACGACATGTCAACGTTTCTGGCGTGAGGTCAAGCAAACGTGTAGCCCATGTGGCGCCATGGTCTCCGAATTGGTGCTGGAATGTAGAAATTCACCTCTTACTTTCGACACTGAGCACAGCTTGAGAAGAACAAAAACTCACTTCCTCGCCTGGTTCTTCTGAGACTTATTCTTTCTTTTCATACAGAAGAACCTGCAGGTCTGACAACACTAACAAAACCACGAATGGTCGGAAGCCGGTAACATCTGAACGTGTTTGATGGTCGCCCTCTTCTCTACCAGTTGAGTTTGGCGTGACCCACGGATTCGTCTTTCACCACGTTGGGAAAGTCAATTACATTAAAGTGCCCCGAGGATTCCAAACATCTGATCTCAATGTGAACAAAATGTTGTATAACTGTCAGAAGATCCGTCAGTGGGGGGAAAAATAATTAAAAATGCACAAAAAATTTATTTAACAAGTAAAAAGGGAAAAATACCAAAAAAGCTAATTTTCTTTGTAGTTAAAAAATATTTTAAAAGTAAATTTCTCTATTCTTCTGTTGTGTGAATACAGTTGGATATTTATGTAACATCTTAGTGTCTTAGTAATAGTTTTTTTTTTACCTGAAAACCAATATGGCGGCTGTTGTCACTGCATAGGGATTGTCCTAAAGACTTTAAAGGTCTAAAAAAAAATACTTTTGTTTAGTTACAGGTGTTTGGAAAAAGTATGAGAAAACAGGCGTTCCAAGCCCAGTATAATGGTAATTCTGTTTATATTGCACATTCTATGGGAAGTTACCTTCTTTTTTATGAATTCTCCTCTCTACGGGCTGTTTAATACCATCAGTTAATAAGCTGCACACAAAAATAGTAACCAGCAGTGAATAAACTGAACACGCAAATACAGTATATACAGTGGGCAAAATAAGTACTGTATTTTTTGGACTATAAGATGCGTCTTATAGTTGGAATGTACTTACCAGGACAGTGGCAGCAGCAGGAGTTGGGCAATTCTGCCAGCCCTTGGTGGTCCGGCACTGCAGGGTGATATGACTCCCATCCCAGACTGGTGCGGTAACAGTTGGCGGTGCGAGGGCTCCGCCGACATTTTGTGAAAGCCAGGAGCTCTCGCACATCCATTGCTGCAATGCTGTGGCCTGGGATGGAAGTCAGATTATCGCCAGACCACCGAACACCCCGTGACCCCGCTCCACCAGCGCTGCCGACCACCCCCACCCCCCCACAATAAGCTGAATACGGACTGTAAGACAGACCCCCCCATATAAAGCATTACTTTTTTCCCCTATTTTCCTTCTGAAAATTTGGGGTGCATCTTAAGGTCCAGTGTGTTTTATAGTCTGAAAAATACTGTATTTGATACACTGCTAATTTTGCAAGTTTTCCCACCTACAAACAATCGAGAGGTCTGTAATTTTTAACATGCTAATTGTGCTAAAAATGCCCCCCTTGGCTTATACATGAGTCATTGTCCCAGAAAGACGGCGGGGGAGGGGGAGCAGTGGGTCATAGAGGCAGGAGCCTGCAGCTGCGGCTAAAACCTGTGCCCGCTGCTAAAGAGAAATGAATATTCACTGCGCTGGCACACATCCTATGTACCTTCCCTGCGTTCCCTTGCTGCATCTCGTTCCGGTGCCAGTAGCTCTTCCAGCCAAGCAATCACGTGTCAACCGCTCATTAAGGTAATGAATATTCACCCCTGTCCACTCCCATAGTTGTGGAATTAAATAAATATTCATTACCTTAATGAGCGGGTGACACATGATCGCTCGGCCGCAGGAGCTGCTGGCACCGGAACAAGATGCAGCGGGGGTGCGCTGGGAAGGTAAGCAGGATGGTTTTTTGTTTGTTTTTTTTATAGGAACCATGCATAGAAGGATAGCGATGGGGAGCAATGCATACCAGGATATGGATGAGGGGACAATGCATACCAGGATAGGGATGAGGGGACAATGCATACCCGACTTATACTCGAGTCCCAGTTTTTCGTGGCAAAATTAGGTGCCTTGGGTCGACTTATACACGAGTATATATGGTATTTCATGCAATAAAATGCAATTTAATTATGTAAAAATCATACAATGTGATTTTCCGGATTTTTTTTTTTTTAGATTCTCTCACAGTTGAAGTATACCTACGATAAATATTACAGACCTCTCCATTCTTTGTAGGTGGGAAAATGTGTAAAATTGTCAGTGTATCAAATTCTTATTTTCCATACTGTACCATCATTGAATAAACTGAACACAAATATATACCAGCAGTAAATAAGGGTGGTTCGGTGAGTTTTTAAGAAAGTGCTGGCAGCAGTATATTTTTCTCTGTAGTTGTGTAAGAACCTTCAGTCTCAGCTGCTAGCTGTCCTACCGACCCGCTGAGATGCTGCATTCTGCTGCTGGAGGTGAGACACTTTACTTGCTTTATGGCAGATGCAGCCCTGGCTGTGTACTACCAGACATCCATTTTACCTCAGCCACTTGGATATAAAAAAAATCCCAATCAGCATATGCCTTATGACATGACTTCTATATTTTAGTGCTGTATGTATGTTCTGTAACATTTCACGGAGTCAGTAAGATTGCTCTCTCAAATTCTTTAGTGTGTAGAACAGTCTAAAAGTGACTTTAAGTCTGTCTTTTAAGGTTTAAAATTCCACCCTGAACTTTACACATTTTTTAAAGTTAGACCCACAAACTTATTATTGGTCCAAGATCTTTTGATCAAAATGAACTTTTGTTCGTGGTAAAACCCCTTCAAATGTATTTTATTGGGATTTTATGTGACATCCCAACACAAAGTAGCAAGTATTTGTGAAGTGTAAAGGAAATGATACATGGTTTTCTAACTTTTTAAAAAGTATGAATCTGAAAATTGTGCTATGCATTTGTATTAATCCTCCTGTAGTCTGATCCCCCCTAAATAAAATCCGGAGTGACCAGAAGTCATATAATTAATAAATTGAGTCCACCTGTGTAATTTATCCTCCGTATAACTACAGATGTTCTGTGAAGGCCTCAGAGATTTGTTTGGGAACATTAGGGATCAAACAACATTATGAAAACAAAGGAACACAACAGATAGGTCAGGGATAAAGTTGTGGAGCAGAGTGAAGCTGGGTTATAAAAAAAAAAATATAGCCCAAGCTCTGAACATCTCGCAAAGTACTTTTCGGTGCAGTATCAAAAATTGGAAGGAGTATGGCACAATTAAACTACCAAGACATGGCCGTCCACCTAAACTGACATCCCAAGCAAGGAGAGCACTAATTAGAGAAGCAGCCAAGAGGCCTATGGCCGCTGCAGAGATCACGTTAGGTGGGACAATCTATCTGCAGGATAACCATTAGTGGTATACTCGACAAATCTGGTAATTATGGAAGAGTGACAACATGAAAGCCATTTTTGAAAGCCAAGTCATAAGAAGTCCCATGTGCGGTTTGTAAAATGCCATGTAATGGGACACAGCGAGCATGTGGAAGAAAGTGCCCTGGTCTGATGAGAATAAAGGAGAATTTTTTTGGTCTAAATGCAAAACACTGTGTGTGGTGGAAAACTAACTCTGCATAACACCATGAAAACACCATCCCCACCATGACACATGATGGTGGCAGCATCATATTGTGGGAAGGCTTTTCTTCAGCAGCGACCAGGAAGATGATCAGAGTTGATTTGAAGATGGAGTTAAATACAGGGCAATCCTAGAGGAAAATTTGTTAGAAGATACAATAAATGTGAGACTTGGGTGTAGGTTGTCCTTCAAGCGGGACAACAGCCCTAAACATCCTGCCTACAATGCATGGTTTAGATCAAAGCACATTCATGTGTGTGTGAATGGCCCAGTCACAGTCCAGACCCAAATCCCATTGAGAATCTGTGACAAGATGTGAAAATTGCTGTTCAGACGTCTCCATCCAATCTCACTGAGCGAGAGCGAGTGTGCAAAGAAGAAAGGGCAAAATGTCACCTCTAGATGTGCAGAGCTGTAAGAGGCAGACCCCAAAAGACTGCAGCAGTAATAGCAGCGAAAGGTGGTCCTACAAAGTACTTATCCAGGGGGGCTGTATAAAAATGCAATTCAGAATTTTCAAATATATATTTTCAAAATATTCTGAAAACCATGTATATGTCCTATACTTGCTACTTAGTGGTTGTATATGACATAAAATCTAAAATCCCAATATGATACATTTAAGTTTGTATAATGTGACAAAATGTTGAAAAGTTCATGGGGTATAAATACATTTTCAAAGCATTGTATATTTTTGCAGTGATTGTAGTTCCAGATTTCTGATGTAGACCTCTAAATCCTGTGCATAGACAGAGTAAAATATTAATATTCCAGCTGGCTACAATCTCCATTAGAGCTCACTGCATACTGGACTAATATGGAGTTGAATGTAGTCACAGTATGCAGTAAGCTCCTGAGCTCCCCCTTGTGGTGGCTGCAGGCAGAGTTTTATATTTTCACTCTATTTTATGCGGGGGAATTTGGAGCAGTGTAATAGAAAAACTAAACTCCAACTTCTGTAAAATTATATTGTCAAAGGAGTCAGTAGAGAATTTTGATTTAATTAAAGAAAATTGTGTTAAATAGTCAAGAAACAGTTTAAGGGATTAATTACAGATTAAAGTGGGAGGGTGCTCTAGGTTTTCATTCTGGGCCTGTGTCCTTATGAAACCGTCGTCCGCTTTCTTGGAGCAGAGAAGACTTGAATTGCTCCACATGCTTACTAATAATATAAAGCAGAAGCCGCTGTGTTATTTAGGATGATTCAAACTTCACTTCTAATAAAACTCCGAGCAGGAAACCTTCCAGACTGACTGATTTATGTTTCGCTTTCTGTATAATGCACTGTCTGGAGCTATATTTGTTCTAGATAAATTTGGTTGTGATCCGTGTCATAATTCCCTCGCATTTTTTTTATAGACTTTTCCTTTACCACATCCTTTTAGCCCATGCAATAATAAAATGTATTCATGTTTGTCTCTTACCAATATTTTTTTATTTGGACTTAAAGGAATTACCTCCTTTATACTAGAGCTCCTTAGAAATATCCTAATAATTCCAAATTAGAGGGTCCAGTGGTCCGCTCTTAGGGGCATCCTGATCGATCAGTCAGCTTAACATTACACCTTCTCCCATCTGAGAACCCTTTCTGACAGTCAGCGTAGTTCAGAAGGACCACAACACATTGTTCCCATACCTATGTCTTCTGAGAAGAAGGATGGAATGAAGGAGGAGATTGTTTTCTGCTTAATTTTAGATATTTGAATAGACTACTTAGTTGGACAACAGTACGCCTCTTAATTCAGCTTAGGCTTTTACAGTGATGTCCTAAACTGAAGGTCATCTACAGTCATGGACAAAAATTTTGAGAATGAGACAAATATCAAATTGTCCAAAGTCTACTTCTTCATTTTTTCTAATGGCAATTTGCATATACTCCTGAATGTCAGAGTGATCAGCTTAACAGCAGTTACTGTACTTGCAAAGTCAATATTTGCCCAGAAAAAGAACTTTAACCCCCAAAACACATTTCAACATCATTGCAGTCCTGCCTTAAAAGGAGCAGCTAACATCGTTTTAGTGATTTGATCCATTAACACAGGTGTGGGTGTTGATGAGGACAGGGCTGGCGATCAATCAGTCATGATTAAGTAAGAATTACATCACTGGACACTTTAAAAGGAGGCTGGTGCTTGGTATCATTGTTTCTCTTCAGTTAACCATGGTTATCTCTAAAAAACACATGCAGCCATCATTGCACTGCACAAAAATGGCCTAAAGGTACTGTCACACTAGACGATATCGCTAGCGATCCGTGACGTTGCAGCGTCCTCGCTAGCGATATCGTCCAGTGTGACAGGCAGCAGCGATCAGGCCCCTGCTGGGAGATCGCTGGTCGGGGAAGAAAGGCCAGAACTTTATTTAGTCGCTGGACTCCCCGTAGACATCGCTGAATCGGCGTGTGTGACACCGATTCAGCGATGTCTTCACTGGTAACCAGGGTAAACATCGTGTAACTAAGCGCAGGGCCGCGCTTAGTAACCCGATGTTTACCCTGGTTACCATCCTAAAAGTAAAAAAACAAACACTACATACTTACCTACCGCTGTCTGTCCTCCAGCGCTGTGCTCTGCTCTCCTCCTGCTCTGGCTGTGAGCGTCGGTCAGCCGGAAAGCAGAGCGGTGACGTCACCGCTCTGCTTTCTGGCTGCCCGGCGCTCACAGCCAGACCAGAGAAGCAGAGTGCCGAGGACAGACAGCGGAAGGTAAGTATGTAGCGTTTGTTTTTTTACTTTTTAGGATGGTAACCAGGGTAAACATCGGGTTACTAAGCGCGGCCCTGCGCTTAGTTACCCGATGTTTACCCTGGTTACCGGGGACCTCGGGATCGTTGGTCGCTGGAGAGCTGTCTGTGTGACAGCTCTCCAGCGACCAAACAGCGACGCTGCAGCGATCCGGATCGTTGTCGGTATCGCTGCAGCGTCGCTATGTGTGACGGTCCCTTAACAGGGAAGAGTATCGCAGCTACAAAGATTGCACCTCAGTCAACAATCTATCGCATCATCAAGAACTTCAAGGAGAGAGCTTCCATTGTTGTCAAAAAGGCTCCAGGGCGCCCAAGAAAGACCAGCAAGCGCCAGGACCGTATCTTAAAACTGTTTCAGCTGCGGGATCAGACTACCAGCAGTGCCGAGCTTGCTCAGGAATGGCAGCAGGCTGGTGTGAGTGCTTCTGCACGCACTGTGAGGCGGAGACTCTTTGAGCAAGGGCTGGTTTCAAGGAGGGCAGCAAAGAAGCCACTTCTCTCCAGAAAAAAACATGAGGTACCGACTGATATTCTGCAAAAGGTACAGGGAGTGGACTGCTGAGGACTGGGGCAAAGTCATTTTCTCTGATGAATCCCCTTTTCGATTGTTTGGGACATCTGGAAAACAGCTTATTCGGAGAAGAAGAGGTGAGCACTACCACCAGTCTTGTCTCATGCCAACTGTAAAGCATCCTGAAACCATTCATGTGTGGGGTTGCCTCTCAGCCAAGGGAATCGGCTCACTCACATTCTTGCCTAAAAACACAGCCATGAATAAAGAATGGTACCAGAATGTCCTCCAAGAGCAACTTCTCTCAACCGTCCAAGAGCAGTTTGGCGCCCAACAATGCCTTTTCCAGCATGATGGAGCACCTTGCCATAAAGCAAAGGTGATAACTAAATGGCTCATGGGACAAAACATAGAGATTTTGGGTCCATGGCCTGGAAACTCCCCAGATCTTAATCCCATTGAGAACTTGTGGTCAATCATCAAGAGACGGGTGGACAAACAAAAACCAACAAATTCTGGCAAAATGCAAGCATTGATTATGCAAGAATGGACTGCTATCAGTCAGGATTTGGTCCAGAAGTTGATTGAGAGCATGCCAGGGAGAATTGCAGAGGTCTTGAAGAAGAATGGTCAACACTGCAAATATTGACTTGCTGCATTAACTCATTCTAACTGTCAATATAACCTATTGGTACACATAATATGATTGCAATTACATTTCTGTATGTGATATAGACATCAGACAAACACTAATAAAAACCAGAGGGCAGCAGATCATGTGAAAATATAATTTTGGTGTCATTCTCAAAAATTTTGGCCATGACTGTATACTAGCGAATGATCACTTTAAGAAGATATTATCATGCATATCTCCTACATGATTTTTCTTTCTTTCCAATGTTCCACTTCTTCATCCTTCTATGGTCCACATTACTTCCATGTGATGTTCAATCTCTTTTTCCTTCTGTGGTCCACATTACTTCAATATGATGTTGTTCCTGCTATTTCTTTTGTGGTCCACATTACTTCCATGTGATGGACCACTTACTCCTTCTTTTGAGGTCCACATTACTTCCATGTGATGGACCACTTACTCCTTCTTTTGTGGTCCACATTACTTCCATATGATGTTGTTCCTATTGCTCGTTTTGTGGTCCACATTCCCATTTATGTTACACCTCTCTTTTCGTCTATAGTCCACATTACTTCCAAGTGAGGTTCCCCTTCTTCCCTCTATGGTCCATATTGCTTTCATGATATGTTTTCCTTCTCTTTCCTTCTTTGGTTTCCATTAGTTCCATGTTATACTCTTCTTTCTATTCCAGTTGTGGTCTCCATTACTTCCATGATATGCACCACTTATTCTTCCTTTTATAGTCCACATTCCAAGTTATGTCTCACTTCTCATTCCTTTTATGGTCCACATTACTTCCAAGTAATGTTCTGCCTCTTCCTCCTTCTATGGTCCACAATACTCTCAAGTGATGCTACACCTCTTCTTCTTCCTTCTATGGTCCATATTGCTTCCATGGGATGTTCTCTCTCTTTTTCCTCCTTTGGTTCACATTAGTTCCATATTCTACGATTGGTTTTAATCTTCTTGTGGTCTCCATTACTTCCATGTGATGCACCGCTTACTCTTACAGTCCACATTCCAAGTTGTGTCCCACTTCTCGATCCTTCTATGGTCCACTTTACTTCCTAGTGATGTTCTACCTCTTCCTCCTTCTATGGTCCACAATACTCCCAGGTGATATTCCACATCATCTTCTTTCTTCTATGGTCCATATTGCTTCCATAGGATGTTCTCCCTCTTTTTCATTCATTGGTTCACATTAGTTCCATGTTATAGTTTCCTCCTATTTCTTTTGTGGTCCTCTTGTGATATGCCACTTGCTCATCCTTCTGTGGGCCACACTCCAAGTTATGTTCCACCTCTCTTACCTTCAGTGGTCCATATTGCTTCCATGTTATATTTTGTATTGCTTCACTTTGAGTCCATTTTTTCCCATATTTCTCATCAGAGTCCTTTTCTCTTCTTAAGGTTCCTTCTCACATTTTCTTTTCCAGGAAGCTTACTGTACTTTGTACTTTCAGTTCTCATTGAATAATTCTGCCATTACTAATGTCTTGTGCCTTCCTTCTTTCTCCCTTATCATTAAGGATATATGATCGACGTTTCATCACTTTATTCTTATAGATATAGTGGTAACCTAGGGTGGGCAATTTTTCTCTTGGCAATCTGACGTCACGTTGATCCTTAGGACATCTCTGTTGACACCTCTTGTTGATGATGGAACCTCAATCAATGGTAATGGTGCTTTACACGAGGCTTATTGACTTCGGTGGGCAGTGATGGTCCTTGATGCTTCTCTAAATCATAGAACAGGAAACCCCTTTAAATAACTAGTTCTTAGAGGTGAAATTAGAGGCAAAATATCCTTCTACATCAACAAGAAATGCCCTTTAGCAAACATTTCCTATTGTGATGTAAATTGTGGAGATTTTTTTTCTAGAGAATAACAGATACCTGGGTGTCAGCCAGATAGGAAATCTCTTACATTAGGAGGAAGGCGATTTGTAACTGAACTTGGATAACCTGGACACTGCGTATGTTTGCCTATACCATACATTGTTTGAGTTGACTATAGCCATTTCCATGTCCGGATCACAAGACCATATCAGTAAAAGCTGATTACCCTCAAACGATGCCGGATAGCTATCGAAAGGTTGCACCAAGTGGCTGTGACCGGGCACAATGAGAATTGAGAGCTAACTCATTTTAGTAGGTGGTGAAAACTGTTGTGAATTCTGTTGTCTAACTCCCTCCTGTGGTCGTGAATGGTACTTCGGTGAGTTCTGTCCATGGACTCCCTCTGGTGGCTGTGAGTGGAGCTGCTGCTTCTGAGGTTCCTTACACAGGTGACGTGGTTTATCCTTTGGCTGGCTGCTCTATTTAACTCCACTTAGATCGTTACTCCATGCCAGCTGTCAATGTTTCTGCATTGGTTCAGTTCGCTCTTGGATCTTTCTGGTGACCTGTCTACTCCAGCAGAAGCTAAGTTCCTGATAGTATCTAATTCGTTCATTGTTTTCTTGTCCAGCTAGATATCATGATTTTGTCTTGCTAGCTGGAAGCTCTGGGATGCAGAGTGGCATCTCCGCACCGTTAGTCGGTGCGGAGGTCTTTTTGCACACTCTGCGTGGTCTTTTGTAGTTTTTTGTGCTGATCGCAAAGCTACCTTTCCTATCCTCTGTCTATTTAGTAAGTCTGGCCTCCCTTTGCTGAAACCTGTTTCATTTCTGCGTTTGTGACTTTCATCTTTACTCACAGTCAATGTATGTGGGGGGCTGCCTTTTCCTTTGGGGAATTTCTATGAGGCAAGGTAGGCTTTATTTTCTATCTCTGGGGCTAGCTAGCTCTTGGGCTGTGACGAGGTGCCTAGGTAGAGTCGGGAGCGCTCCACGGCTATTTCTAGTGTGTGTGATAGGATTAGGGATTGCGGTCAGCAGAGCTCCCACATCCCAGAGCTTGTCCTGTGTGAGTTTTAACTATCAGGTCATTCCGGGTGCTCCTAACCACCAGGTCATAACAGAAAACCTCTCCAAACATCCTAAGGTATAATGTTGATTGAATCCTAGTGTCATGCCTCGGTTTAGTGATTCAATCCGGTGACCTGTTGCTTTATGGTCAGTTCTTCTGTCTGCTTGGTTATTGCCCTTTTCTTCCCTGTCCAAGTGCTGATTGTTCCTATTGTGTTTATTCTCCATTCTTGGTTTATTCCTCTCCAGGTGTTTTCCATTTTCCCATTTTGGTCTGCCCTATCACATTCTGGGTTGGGTTTTAAAAGTTGACCCTTCACTGTACTTCCTTGCTGCCTATACTTCTGTATGGATTTGTGTTAAGGATTTCCAGCCTTTCAGTTAATCGTCTTTTCCTGATAGACAAACATTGTTTGTATTCCTGCTGAGTGTCTGTTTGTCTACCTTCCCAGCACCTTTTCCTTTGAGCACTTGTTTCATTTATTTTTACTTTTCCTTAACTTTCTCTCTTTCTCCTTTATGAACGTGCTTTAAGTTTTCTCACCCTGGATCTAAGTGTCCACCTGCATGCTTTCCTCTCCCCTTGTTAGCAGTGTGTTGCGGCCTTCCCTCTGCTTCCTTAGATACGAGACACCTCTCGATGGCCTTTTAGGGAGTCAGGTCAGAGGTGGTGTTTTTAGTTGTGGGGATTGTCTAGTTTGTACAAGAACCAGTAGGGTGTGGTCTTCCTTATTCCTCTTACCCGTGTGTGAGTGTGTCACGTTCATAACACCTACAACTTCAATGTATAAAAATATGGGATGTATAATCTATCACCCGACAACAGAAGTAAAGAAAAAAAGGATGAAGATGCTGGACTTCAACATGCACAATATTTTCATCGGACATACGCTCCTGGTATTTACTGGCATCTTATTCCCCACTCTCCATTGAAAAAAAAATAATATATGTATTTGGGGTTCAAAATAGTTTTCTCACTTCTGCAGCCTCTGTGTTTCACTGACTGTCCTGGCTGAAGAATTAGTTAACTAATCAGTGAGTTCGTTCTAAAAGGCTGCAATGTGTCCTGGAAAACAAAGAGCCTTTGAAGCCAAATGGTGGCAATTTTTTTATGAAACCCAACAGCAAAATCATTTTTTAATCCAAAATACAAACATTCCAGTAAAAAACAAAAAGTCCCTGAAAAATGTCAATATCCTATAAAAAAAATGGGTGTGATTAATTAACCGAAGCATAATGAAAAAAAGATGTGCGGCAAGTAAGCACCAAGTCTTCCTGTTCAAGATGGGTAGAGGAGTTTCTGACGCTGTTAACTAGCGACAAAACTGCCCCACAGACCTTTATGTGCAGCCGAGTCTCCTGACATTGCACCCACAGACAGGTGGACCTTACAAGAAGGATTAGGTCCACATTTTATGGCTATGCAACCCATGAGGACCATGAATAATTGGAGGTTTACTGCTAAGGCAAGTGTCTTCATTTAGATCAAGTTGGAGAAAATAACCCCCCAGATTACTAATTTGGAACCTTTTCATTGTCCTTAAATGTTTTTCAGAAAATATAAAGGTAATAAACATAGCAGCAAATAAAGTATAGAAAAAGCTAATTCAACAAATAATGTATAGTAATAATCGTAAAAAAAAAATGTAAAAGTAAAGTGATACTGGAGGGTAAAAAGTAAATTTTTAATTCCTTAGTGCCAATCTTAGTCAGGTCCTTCAGGGATTACTGACATTTACCTGTTTCTGCATCATATAATATGTATAATAACATGAGATGGTCACCGCGATCTTTCCTGTTCTTTGTGGTATTTACCGTGTCCAAGCAGAAACATTGATAATGACGGGGGAATATTTATAAGCCGCTCATGAATCCGGACTCTATATCCTTTGCTCTTTGGAAAAAGCTTACTCCAGGAAAATTTCTATCAAATTAAATCTGTCTCTTCCTTAAATGAATCTCGCTGGCTCCACTTGTAGGAGAATATGTAACCTTTACACTTGCACATTATGCAATCAATACTCTGCCGACATTAACACTGCTTATGGATTTTCTTCCTCTGCCCCATAACGGCTCGTAATGTAAAAGATTTCAGCGAGGAGCCTGGAATTCTGACTCTGTGCCGCATCCCATTTACCCATCACTCGCTAGAAGACGTTTGTGTTCTCCATTTGTGCTGTTTTACCAAGGTTTTATTTTTTATATCTCATTATTTTTATGTTATTATTGTACTGACATATTTAATAATATTTGTTCATATGCTGCCACCTCTTTTTGACTGATGGATAGGACATCATCTAACTGTCCATCCATGTGGAGAATAAGGATCCTCCAACCTACCAGGTGAAACAGCCACCACATCCTGGTGGACAACTAGCGGAGAAGTGGTCACACATGTCTATTCACTTCTAAGGGAATTAAAGTACCGTTACACTTAACGATTTACCAACGATCACGACCTGCGATATGACCTGGCCGTGATCGTTGGTAAGTCGTTGTGTGGTCGCTGGAGAGCTGTCACACAGACAGCTCTCCAGCGACCAACGATGCCGAAGTCCCCGGGTAACCAGGGTAAACATCGGGTTACTAATACTAAGCGCAGGGCCGCGCTTAGTAACCCGATGTTTACCCTGGTTACCATTGTAAAAGTAAAAAAAAAAACAGTACATACTTACATTACTGTCGCGTCCCCCAGCGTCAGCTTCCCTGCACTGTGTAAGCGCTGGCCGGAAAGCAGAGCGGTGATGTCACCGCTGTGCTCTGCTTTACGGCCGGCCGGCGCTGACACTAGGGGACGCAGGGAAGCAGACACTGAAGGACGTGACAGGAATGTAAGTATGTAGTGTTTGGGGGTTTTTTTACTTTTACAATGGTAACGAGTGGAAAACATCGGGTTACTAAGCGCGGCCCTGCGCTTAGTTACCCGATGTTTACCCTGGTTACCAGTGAAGACATCGCTGAATCGGCGTCACACACGCCGATCCATCGATGTCAGCGGGAGAGCCAGCGACGAAATAAAGTCCTGATCATTCCCCAGCGACCAACGATCTCCCAGCAGGGGCCTGATCGTTGGTCGCTGTCACGCATAACGATTTCGTTAACGATATCGTTGCTACGTCACAAAAAGCAACGATATCGTTAACGATATCGTTATGTGTGACGGTACCTTTATGGAAACAGCCAGGTGGTGGACCCCCATGTCTCCATAAGTGGGACCCACATCTATCAGACATTTATGACCTTATCAGAAAGAATGGCTCACTCAAAAGGCCTCCCTGATGCCAGTGCGGTCCTGTAATTGGAGCCACCGGGGTAACAAGTCATTTTCTGACATTTCGTCTCCTAAATCTTCCGCCTTCACCTGTGAGTGATATTGTTGAGAAGTGGAAGGAACCGCAGCGACTCAGCCACGAAGTAGAGACCCCTTAACATTACAGAGTAGAGGGCAGAAAAAAATCACCACCGTTCTGCTGACCCCATAACTGCAGAGTCCAGACCTCCTCTGGTATAACATCAGCACAAACACTGCACCCCCGCCGGGAGCTTCATGGCCGAGTAGCTGCATGCAGCCTTACATCACCTGAGCGTTGGATGGAGTGGTGTAAAGCCACCACCACTGGACTCTGGAGGAGACGTGAATGCCAGGAGAACGTTACCTCCTGACTGCATTGTGCCCACCGTACAGTTTTTGTGGAGGAGGGATAATATCATGGCCTTGATTTTCAGGGTTCACCCTCATCCTTCCAGTGAAATCGTAATTCTTCAGCACAAGACATTGTGGACAACTGTAGCCTCCAGCTTTGTGGGAACAGTTAGGGGAAGACCCTTTTATGTTCCCCATGACTGTGCCCAGTGCACAAGGTCTGTATATACATGGACGGGGACGGACATGAGGGGCCGCACAGAGTCCAGATCTCAGCCCCATCCATCACCTTTTGGGATGTCCTAAACTGGACATTGTGATCCTGGCCTCTTCTCAACATCCAGTTCTGACCTCAGAAATGCTCTTCTGAATGAAAGGGCAAAAATTGCCAAAAACTCCTCAAAAATCTTGTATAAATCCTCCCCAGAAGAGCAGGAGCCATTATATCTGCAGAGCGGAAGACTCCATATTAATGTCTATGCATGTGAAATGGGAAGTCAGAAAATCTTCTGCAGATGTAATATGGCGGTGTCCCAATACTTTTCTCCTTATAATGTACCTTTTAAAGTTTTTTTTCCATGAGGAGAATCTTCTTTTCTTCATGCAGCCACTCACATTTTCTGCAGCGCCCACTAGTGAGCAAATGTAGTACTACAATACTCCATTCATTGCATCTGACACTGACTCTCTTCACTGCTCTATATCTGCATTTTAATTCTAATTTCTGGGCGTTGCACCCAGACATATCATCTGTGTGGATGCAGCATCCAAAAAATTTAAAAGGTGAAGTTTTTTTAATTAAATGCATAAATTGTCCATCCTCGTACTCGTACACCTTAAGTTTCCCCTTTCTCCATCTACCCCTGATCATGGCTCTCCTGTCAAGTTCGTTAAAAAAATAAAATTTAATTTAAAAAAATGGCTTGGTCATAGTGCATGCTTGAGCAGATTGGACCTGAATTCCAGTCCGTAATTCCCATCTCATAAATTTTATACTTTCATCCTGTAAACATTTAATTACCAGTGAACATAAAGCAATTAGAGGTTGAGTCGATGACTGTAGTTCATATGTGGTGGGCCAGCTGGGAAACTATTTCCAAAGTGGCTGTCCATTCCACTGGCAGCTCATTACAGACACCCCTGATAAGACCCAACTGGGAGAACGACTTTTATCAGTGACGTCACAAAGCTGGAGAACCTCTTCAGGATTATCAGTTCACCCAAGTATGAGACTACATTAAAAACCGTTAATGTGCTGGTCCTAATGATGAGGCTCCTGCAGCCATCCCCAGAGCGATTAGATAAGACAAATCTCAGTCTATGTAATCAAAGTAGGGAAAAAAAGGAAAGTCTTCTAGTGGGACGTGATGAGATAGAGGGTGAAGGGAGGGAACGATGTAGACGAGCTACAGCTGAAAGACCAGACATGTTATATGTAATGTGTGCTGTAACAAAAGGTCCTATCGTGAAATGTTCCCTGTGTAAAAGAATATAACGCCTATTATTATTATTATTATTTATATAGCACCATTAATTCCATGAGCAGCAGTTACATCAAAATACAAATATCACTTACAGTAAACAAAACTAACAATGACAGACTGATACAGAGGGTAGCGCCTACCTACAAGAATATAACTACTATAATACTGCCCTCTATATACAAGAATATAACTACTATAATACTCCTATGTACAAGAATATAACTACTATAATACTGCCCTCTATATACAAGAATATAACTACTATAATACTGCTCCCTATGTACAAGAATATAACTACTATAATACTGCCCCTATGTACAAGAACATAACTACTATAATACTGCCCCTATGTACAAGAATATAACTACTATAATACTGCTCCTATGTACAAGAATATAACTACTATAATACTGCCCCTATGTACAAGAATATAACTACTATAATACTGCCCCTATGTACAAGAATTGTTGTGAATTCTGTGGCTGAATTCACTCCTGTGGTCACAAGTGGTACTGCAGCTTCTGAGCTTCCTCCCTCAGGTGTTCTGGTGAGCTCGTTAACTGCTTCATTACTTAACTCCGCCTGATGCTGCTATCCTTGCTCCTTGTCAATGTTTCAGTGTTGGATCTGAGCTTCTCCTGATTGTTCCTGTGACCTGCTGCTCTGTATAGCTAAGTACCTTTTGCTTTTTTGTTGCTTTTTTTCTGTCCAGCTTGTCTTTTGTTTTGCTGGAAGCTCTGAGACGCAAAGGGTGTACCGCCGTGCCGTTAGTTCGGCACGGTGGGGTTTTTTTGCCCCCTTTGCGTGGTTTTGCTTTAGGGTTTTTTGTAGACTGCAAAGTTCGCTTTACTGTCCTCGCTCTGTCCTAGAATATCGGGCCCCACTTTACTGAATCTATTTCATCCCTACGTTTTGTCTTTTCATCTTACTCACAGTCATTATATGTGGGGGGCTGCCTTTTCCTTTGGGGAATTTCTCTGGGGCAAGTCAGGCCTATTTTTCTATCTTCAGGCTAGCTAGTTTCTTAGGCTGTGCCGAGTTGCCTAGGTAGTTGTTAGGTGCAATCCACAGCCGCTTTTAGTTGTGTTTAGGATAGGATCAGGTGTGCAGTCTACAGAGTTTCCACGTCTCAGAGCTCGTTCTTGTATTTTTGGGTATTTGTCAGATCACTGTGTGCGCTCTGATCGCTAAGCACACTGTGTTTCTGGATTGCCTTCATAACACCTGTCATTAGCAAACATAACAGTACAAGGAGCCAAACTAATGATTCTCAATAGAGGGAAAGAAAAAGTTCTGACATCATTTTTATTTTTTTTCTGCTCTGTGTTCACTTTTTTTTTGCTCCCCTAGACATTTGGGTGATTCTGGACACAGGTGTGGACATGGATATTCAGGGTCTATGCTCTTCAATGGATAATCTCGTTATAAATGTACAAAAAATTCAAGATACTATTGATCAGAAATCTATGTTAGAACCAAGAATTCCTATTCCTGATTTGTTTTTTGGAGATAGAACTAAGTTTCTAAGTTTCAAAAATAATTGTAAGCTATTTCTGGCCTTGAAACCTCATTCTTCTGGTAATCCTATTCAACAGGTTTTGATTATTATTTCTTTTTTGCGCGGCGACCCTCAGGACTGGGCATTTTCTCTTGCGCCAGGAGACCCTGCATTGAGTAGTGTCGATGCGTTTTTCCTGGCGCTCGGATTGCTGTACGATGAGCCTAATTCAGTGGATCAGGCTGAGAAAAATTTGCTGGCTTTGTGCCAGGGTCAGGATAATATAGAAGTATATTGTCAGAAATTTAGGAAATGGTCAGTACTCACTCAATGGAATGAAGGTGCGCTCTCTGAGGCTCTTAAGGATGTCATGGTGGGATTTCCTATGCCTGCTGGTTTGAATGAGTCTTTGTCTTTGGCCATTCAGATCGGTCGACGCTTGCGCGAGCGTAAATCTGTGCACCATTTGGCGGTACTGCCTGAGGTTAAACCTGAGCCTATGCAGTGCGATAGGACTATGACAAGAGTTGAACGGCAGGAATACAGACGTCTGAATGGTCTGTGTTTCTACTGTGGTGATTCCACTCATGCTATTTCTGATTGTCCTAAGCGCACTAAGCGGTCCGCTAGGTCTGCCGTCATTGGTACTGTACAGTCCAAATTCCTTCTGTCCATTACCTTGATATGCTCTTTGTCGTCGTTTTCTGTCATGGCGTTTGTGGATTCGGGCGCTGCCCTGAATCTGATGGATTTGGATTATGCTAAACGTTGTGGGTTTTTCTTGGAGCCTTTGCGGTGTCCTATTCCATTGAGAGGAATTGATGCTACACCTTTGGCCAAGAATAAACCTCAATACTGGGCCCAGCTGACCATGTGCATGGCTCCTGCACATCAGGAAGTTATTCGCTTTCTGGTGTTGCATAATCTGCATGATGTGGTCGTGTTGGGGTTGCCATGGCTACAAACCCATAATCCAGTATTGGATTGGAATTCCATGTCGGTATCCAGCTGGGGTTGTCAGGGGGTACATGGTGATGTTCCATTTTTGTCGATTTCGTCATCCACCCCTTCTGAGGTCCCAGAGTTCTTGTCTGATTATCAGGATGTATTTGAAGAGCCCAAGTCCGATGCTCTACCTCCGCATAGGAATTGTGATTGTGCTATCAATTTGATTCCTGGTAGTAAATTCCCTAAAGGTCGATTATTTAATTTATCCGTGCCCGAACACGCCGCTATGCGCAGTTATGTGAAGGAATCCCTGGAGAAGGGACATATTCACCCATCGTCATCACCACTGGGAGCAGGGTTCTTCTTTGTAGCCAAGAAGGATGGTTCGCTGAGACCGTGTATTGATTACCGCCTTCTTAATAAGATCACTGTTAAGTTTCAGTATCCCTTGCCATTGTTATCTGACTTGTTTGCTCGGATTAAGGGGGCTAGTTGGTTCACTAAGATAGATCTTCGTGGTGC
The DNA here is from genome assembly GCF_032444005.1 of Ranitomeya imitator. Taxonomy (NCBI): domain Eukaryota; kingdom Metazoa; phylum Chordata; class Amphibia; order Anura; family Dendrobatidae; genus Ranitomeya; species Ranitomeya imitator. The sequence goes on along the minus strand of NC_091282.1, from coordinate 54,130,180 downwards.
GTATAATCTGGTGAGAATCAGGCAAGGAGATGAATGGAAAACTGCATTCAATACGCCCGAGGGTCATTTTGAGTATCTAGTGATGCCGTTCGGACTTGCCAATGCTCCATCTGTGTTTCAGTCTTTTATGCATGACATCTTCCGTGAGTATCTGGATAAATTCCTGATTGTTTACTTGGATGACATTTTGATCTTCTCAGATGATTGGGAGTCTCATGTGAAGCAGGTCAGAATGGTTTTTCAGGTCCTGCGTGCTAACTCTTTGTTTGTGAAGGGATCAAAGTGTCTCTTCGGTGTGCAGAAAGTTTCATTTTTAGGGTTCATCTTTACCCCTTCTACTATCGAGATGGATCCAGTTAAGGTCCAAGCCATCCAGGATTGGATTCAGCCGACATCTCTGAAAAGTCTGCAAAAGTTCCTGGGCTTTGCTAATTTTTATCGTCGCTTCATCTGTAATTTTTCTAGCATTGCCAAACCATTGACCGATTTGACCAAGAAGGGTGCTGATTTGGTTAATTGGTCTTCTGCTGCTGTGGAAGCTTTTCAGGAGTTGAAGCGTCGTTTTTGTTCTGCCCCTGTGTTGTGTCAGCCAGATGTTTCTCTTCCGTTCCAGGTCGAGGTTGATGCTTCTGAGATTGGAGCTGGGGCGGTTTTGTCACAGAGAGGTTCTGATTGCTCAGTGATGAAACCATGTGCTTTCTTTTCCAGGAAGTTTTCGCCCGCTGAGCGTAATTATGATGTGGGCAATCGAGAGTTGCTGGCCATGAAGTGGGCATTCGAGGAGTGGCGTCATTGGCTTGAAGGAGCTAAGCATCGCGTGGTGGTATTGACTGATCATAAGAACTTGACTTATCTCGAGTCTGCCAAGCGCTTGAATCCTAGACAGGCCCGTTGGTCGTTATTTTTTGCCCGCTTCGACTTTGTGATTTCGTACCTTCCGGGCTCTAAAAATGTGAAGGCGGATGCTCTGTCTAGGAGTTTTGTGCCCGACTCTCCGGGTTTATCTGAGCCAGCGGGTATCCTCAAGGAAGGAGTCATTGTGTCTGCCATCTCCCCTGATTTGCGGCGGGTGCTGCAAAAATTTCAGGCGAATAAACCTGATCGTTGTCCAGCAGAGAGACTGTTCGTCCCTGATAGGTGGACTAATAAACTTATCTCTGAACTTCATTGTTCGGTGTTGGCTGGTCATCCTGGAATCTTTGGTACCAGAGAGTTAGTGGCTAGATCCTTCTGGTGGCCATCTCTGTCGCGGGATGTACGTACTTTTGTGCAGTCCTGTGGGATTTGTGCTAGGGCTAAGCCCTGCTGTTCTCGTGCCAGTGGCTTGCTTTTGCCCTTGCCGGTCCCAAAGAGGCCTTGGACACATATTTCGATGGATTTAATTTCTGACCTTCCCGTTTCTCAAAAGATGTCAGTCATTTGGGTGGTCTGTGATCGCTTTTCTAAAATGGTCCATCTGGTGCCCTTGGCTAAATTGCCTTCCTCCTCTGATTTGGTACCTTTGTTCTTTCAGCATGTGGTTCGGTTGCATGGCATTCCTGAGAATATTGTTTCTGACAGAGGTTCCCAGTTTGTTTCAAGGTTTTGGCGAGCCTTTTGTGGTAGGATGGGCATTGACCTATCCTTTTCCTCGGCTTTCCATCCTCAGACTAATGGCCAGACCGAACGAACCAATCAGACCTTGGAAACATATCTGAGATGTTTTGTTTCTGCAGACCAGGATGATTGGGTGTCCTTTTTGCCGTTGGCTGAGTTCGCCCTTAATAATCGGGCCAGCTCGGCTACCTTGGTTTCTCCATTTTTTTGCAATTCTGGGTTCCATCCTCGTTTCTCTTCAGGACAGGTTGAGTCTTCGGACTGTCCTGGTGTGGATTCTGTGGTGGATAGGTTGCAGCAGATCTGGACTCAGGTAGTGGACAATTTGATCTTGTCCCAGGAGGAAGCTCAACTTTTCGCTAATCGCAGACGCCGTGTGGGTCCCCGACTTCGTGTTGGGGATCTGGTTTGGTTATCTTCTCGTCATATTCCTATGAAGGTTTCCTCTCCTAAATTTAAACCTCGTTTTATTGGTCCGTATAGGATTTCTGAGGTTCTCAATCCTGTGTCTTTTCGTTTGACCCTCCCAGACTCCTTTTCCATACATAATGTATTCCATAGGTCGTTGTTGCGGAGATACGTGGCACCTATGGTTCCATCTGTTGAGCCTCCTGCCCCGGTTTTGGTGGAGGGGGAATTGGAGTATATTGTGGAGAAGATTTTGGATTCTCGTGTTTCTAGACGGAAACTCCAGTATCTGGTTAAATGGAAGGGTTATGCTCAGGAAGATAATTCCTGGGTTTTTGCCTCTGATGTTCATGCTTCCGATCTTGTTCGTGCCTTTCATGCGGCTCATCCTGGTCGGCCTGGGGGCTCTGGTGAGGGTTCGGTGACCCCTCCTCAAGGGGGGGGTACTGTTGTGAATTCTGTGGCTGAATTCACTCCTGTGGTCACAAGTGGTACTGCAGCTTCTGAGCTTCCTCCCTCAGGTGTTCTGGTGAGCTCGTTAACTGCTTCATTACTTAACTCCGCCTGATGCTGCTATCCTTGCTCCTTGTCAATGTTTCAGTGTTGGATCTGAGCTTCTCCTGATTGTTCCTGTGACCTGCTGCTCTGTATAGCTAAGTGCCTTTTGCTTTTTTTGTTGCTTTTTTTCTGTCCAGCTTGTCTTTTGTTTTGCTGGAAGCTCTGAGACGCAAAGGGTGTACCGCCGTGCCGTTAGTTCGGCACGGTGGGGTTTTTTTGCCCCCTTTGCGTGGTTTTGCTTTAGGGTTTTTTGTAGACTGCAAAGTTCGCTTTACTGTCCTCGCTCTGTCCTAGAATATCGGGCCCCACTTTGCTGAATCTATTTCATCCCTACGTTTTGTCTTTTCATCTTACTCACAGTCATTATATGTGGGGGGCTGCCTTTTCCTTTGGGGAATTTCTCTGGGGCAAGTCAGGCCTATTTTTCTATCTTCAGGCTAGCTAGTTTCTTAGGCTGTGCTGAGTTGCCTAGGTAGTTGTTAGGCGCAATCCACAGCCGCTTTTAGTTGTGTTTAGGATAGGATCAGGTGTGCAGTCTACAGAGTTTCCACGTCTCAGAGCTCGTTCTTGTATTTTTGGGTATTTGTCAGATCACTGTGTGCGCTCTGATCGCTAAGCACACTGTGTTTCTGGATTGCCTTCATAACACCTGTCATTAGCAAACATAACAAAGAATATTGCAATACACAGACACAGTATTAAAATAATTTTTATTAATAGTAATAATAATATTTAAAAATAGTACAGTACATAATAAAGCTGATCAATATCAAAACACAAAAATAGTATGATGGAACACCTCAACAATTATCAAATGTAGATTATAGACCCTTTATTCATATAATTCATTTATATGGCTCAAAAAAAAGTTCATTGAATACAAAAACTGAAAACAAAAACAAGTGTAAAATAAAAAATTCGTAAAAAGTGAAAAATAGTGTATTATGGTAAATATAACAAATAATGTGCAATGTATATTTATTGTATTGTAGTAAATATTGCAAATAATGTGCAATATATATATATGATAAAATTTATATGTGACATTAAATAAAAAAGAAAATATATATATAGCGCTAAATATACCCCATAAATATATAAAGAAAAATTATATAAAGGAAAAAAATAATATAAATATTGCAAGATGTTGACCAGGAAAATATTTAACGTGTATAATAACTAAGGAGGGATAAAAACCGCTACATATATCTTATATATTACACTACCCAAAATACAAAAAATAAAAAAATAAGAAATATAAAAATATATATATATATATATGTGCACTGTGATGCTATAAAGTGCTGAATAAATAACAAAGACAAAATATGTATTCAATAAAGCAATCCCTGCATATAAATGAGGTATACCGCTAAAAAAGTGCACATGTGCAAATGCTAATGACTAGTACTGAGTCTCTATATTGCACCAATACCACACTGGGCCATAGAACAAGTAATGCAGCACAAAATAGAGCAACCGTGAACTGCTAAGGTAAAGTGCAATAGTGGCTGACTGGGTCCGCTGCTATAAAGGCAGCATAGATATAATAAAAACAAATTATTAACAGAGGCTCCACATACCTATAGGTGATCTGTCCCTACGTACGTTTCGGCTAATGCCTTCACGCCCCCGGAAGAAGGCATTAGCCGAAACGTACGTAGGGACAGATCACCTATAGGTATGTGGAGCCTCTGTTAATAATTTGTTTTTATTATATCTATGCTGCCTTTATAGCAGCGGACCCAGTCAGCCACTATTGCACTTTACCTTAGCAGTTCACGGTTGCTCTATTTTGTGCTGCATTACTTGTTCTATGGCCCAGTGTGGTATTGGTGCAATATAGAGACTCAGTACTAGTCATTAGCATTTGCACATGTGCACTTTTTTAGCGGTATACCTCATTTATATGCAGGGATTGCTTTATTGAATACATATTTTGTCTTTGTTATTTATTCAGCACTTTATAGCATCACAGTGCACATATATATATATATTTATATTTCTTATTTTTTTATTTTTTGTATTTTGGGTAGTGTAATATATAAGATATATGTAGCGGTTTTTATCCCTCCTTAGTTATTATACACGTTAAATATTTTCCTGGTCAACATCTTGCAATATTTATATTATTTTTTTCCTTTATATAATTTTTCTTTATATATTTATGGGGTATATTTAGCGCTATATATATATTTTCTTTTTTATTTAATGTCACATATAAATTTTATCATATATATATATTGCACATTATTTGCAATATTTACTACAATACAATAAATATACATTGCACATTATTTGTTATATTTACCATAATACACTATTTTTCACTTTTTACGAATTTTTTATTTTACACTTGTTTTTGTTTTCAGTTTTTGTATTCAATGAACTTTTTTTTGAGCCATATAAATGAATTATATGAATAAAGAGTCTATAATCTACATTTGATAATTGTTGAGGTGTTCCATCATACTATTTTTGTGTTTTGATATTGATCAGCTTTATTATGTACTGTACTATTTTTAAATATTATTATTACTATTAATAAAAATTATTTTAATACTGTGTCTGTGTATTGCACTTTTCTGTTTTCGGATGATTCAATTTTAGTGGTGCATGACATATATTTTACATACAAGTGGTTATTTATTGGTATAACAAAGAATATAACTACTATAATACTGCTCCTATGTACAAGAATATAACTACTATAATACTGCCCCTATGTACAAGAATATAACTACTATAATACTGCCCCTATGTACAAGAATATAACTACTATAATACTGCCCCTATGTACAAGAATATAACTACTATGATACTGCCCCTATGTACAAGAATATAACTACTATAATACTGCTCCTATGTACAAGAATATAACTACTATAATACTGCCTCTATGTACAAGAATATAACTACTATATTACTGCCCCTATATACAAGAATATAACTACTATAATTCTGCTTCTTTGCACAAAAATATAACTACTATAATACTGCCCCTATGTACAAGAATATATCTACTATAATACTGCTCCTATGTACAAGAATATATCTACTATAATACTGCCCCTATGTACAAGAATATAACTACTATAATACTGCCTCTATGTACAATAATATAACTACTATATTACTGCCCCTATGTACAAGAATATAACTACTATATTACTGCCCCTATGTACAAGAATATAACTACTATAATACTGCTTCTATGTACAAGAATATAACTACTATAATACTGCCCCTATGTACAAGAATATAACTTCTATAATACTGCCCCTATGTACAAGAATATAACTACTATAATACTGCCTCTATGTACAAGAATATAACTACTATATTACTGCCCCTATGTACAAGAATATAACTACTATAATACTGCCCCTATGTACAAGAATATAACTACTATAATACTGCTTCTATGTACAAGAATATAACTACTATAATACTGCCCCTATGTACAAGAATATAACTACTATAATACTGCCCCTATGTACAAGAATATAACTACTATAATACTGCCCCTATGTACAAGAATATAACTACTATAATACTGCCCCTATGTACAAGAATATAACTACTATAATACTGCTCCTATGTACAAGAATATAACTACTATAATACTGCTCCTATGTACAGAAATATAACTACTATAATACTGCTCCTATGTAGAAGAATATAACTACTATAATACTGCCCCTATGTACAAGAATATAACTACTATAATACTGCCCCTATGTACAAGAATATAACTACTATAATACTGCCCCTATGTACAAGAATATAACTGCTATAATACTGCCCCCTATGTACAGGAATATTTACTATATAATTGTCTAAGGGTCACTTCAGTCTTTCTGTCTGTCCTTCTGTCACAGATATTCATTGGTCGCGGCCTCTGTCTGTCATGGAATCCAAGTCGCTGATTGGTCTCGCCAGCTGCCTGTCATGGCTGCCGCGACCAATCAGCGACGGCCACAGTCCGATTAGTCCCTCCCTACTCCCCTGCAGTCACCGCTCACACAGGGTTAATGCCAGCGGTAACGGACCGCGTTATGCCGCGGGTAACTCACTCCGTTACCGCCGCTATTAACCCTGTGTGACTTTTTTTTTACTATTCATGCCTATGCAGCGTCAATAGTAAAAAGATCTAATGTTAAAAATAATTTAAAAAAATAAAAAATCATTATATACTCACCCTCCGGCGCCTTTCCCGCTCTTCGCGACGTTCCGGTGCTAAGGATGGTATGCGACAAGGACCTTCCATAGCGTCACGGTCATGTGACCGCGACGTCATCATATGTCCTGTGACCGCGACGTTATCACAGGTCCTGCGCGCCTACGCGAGAAGGACCTGCCATCACACCCTGGGACCAGAAGCTGGCGACAGAACTACAAGGGGCCCTCGGATCGGAAGGTGAGTATATGTTTATTTTTTATTTTTTAACCTGTGACATACGTGGCTGGGCAATATACTACGTGGCCTGTGCAATATACTACGTGGCTCTGTGCTGTATACTACGTCGCTGGGCAATATACTATGTGACTGGGCAATATACTACGTGGCTGGGCAATATACTACGTGGCTGGGCAATATACTACGTCGCTGGGCAATATACTACATGGCTGGGCAATATACTACGTGGCTGGGCAATATACTACGTGACTGGGCAATATACTATGTGACTGGGCAATATACTACGTCACTGGGCAATATACTATGTGACTGGGCAATATACTATGTGACTGGGCAATATACTACGTGGCCTGTGCAATATAGTACGTGGCTCTGTGCTGTATACTACGTGGCGGGGCAATATACTACGTAACTGGGCAATATACTGCATGGCTGGGCAATGTACTACGTGGCTGGGCAATATACTACGTAACTGGTCAATATACTACGTGGCAGGGCAATATACTACGTCGCTGGGCAATATACTACGTAACTGGTCAATATACTACGTGGCGGGGCAATATACTACGTCGCTGGGCAATATACTACGTGGCGGGGCAATATAATACGTGGCTGGGCAATATACTACGTGGCTGGGCAATATACTACGTAACTGGTCAATATACTACGTGGCTGGGCAATATACTACGTCGCTGGGCAATATACTACGTAACTGGTCAATATACTACGTGGCGGGGCAATATACTACGTCGCTGGGCAATATACTACGTGGCGGGGCAATATAATACGTGGCTGGGCAATATACTACGTGGCTGGGCAATATACTACGTAACTGGTCAATATACTACGTGGCCGGGCAATATACTACGTGGCTGGGAAATATACTACGTGGCTGGGCAATATACTACGTGGATATGCATATTCTAGAATACCCGATGCGTTAGAATCGGGCCACCATCTAGTAACTACTATAATGCTGCATTCTATGTGCAGGAATATAACTGTCCTCTTCCTAACTGATGTTCATGGCCGTATATACAGTATATATATAGTACCTTATAATGGGTTGAATTATAATTTACAACATGAGAACAGAACATGAAGAATCTATTGTAATGCTCTGAGGACACGTGTAAGGGAAGTTTTCCTACATTGTCCTCTCTGTTCCAGATATGGGAATGAGCCTTAGATGCTGCTATCAATTATATTCCCAATGTGGACTCTTCTTCATGCTAGAAATTCCCAACCACAGACATTAGGCAGATCACGCAAGGCTGGAGACTGCTGACAATCGTCCTTTCTTTGAGGAGCGGGGGATGTTTGTTGAACAGGGACATTTTTTAGGATAAGTGACCCTTTGGGTCTAATAAACCAAATTTGAAGGAAAAATTGCATATTTTAGTCCCCAGTTCAGTTCTCGTTTCTTCTCAGCGGAAACACAGTGATCATTATCCAGGATGAAGATGGAACTGAACTCAAACACAACGCTCTAAAGTCATGTAAATATGGGGATGGCTCCCTTCTGTGCCCGCGCCTCTGCTGCATGGCAGAACAGAATGTGGAAAGGTTTTGCGGTACAAGCGATACTTGGGGGCGACTCTTTTCGACTCTGGACCTCTCCACCTCTTGAGGCCTCAATACCAGTGGATAGACTGAGTATTCTCAGCTCCTGCGGTGGCTTTGCCAAGGCATGGTCTTGAGATTTTTTCTGGGATTTCCTGCTGGGAAGGAGGTAAGAAGGAGTCACTTTATTCAGGGTCTGGACACAGAGCCGTTCACATGGATGCTGAAAAAAAAGCGAACTTTTTATTTTATTTTTATTTTATTTTTTGGGGAGGATGAAATTGGTATCCATACCCATAGAGAGGGAACATTTTACTTGGTGGTCAGGTAAGAAGATACAACTAGCAAGAGGACTGGCAAGTGCACCAACACTTCACTTCTTTTGCTAATTAATTATATATTTTTTTTGTTTTTTTAATGTTGTTTAATATTTTGAAATGACTAGAACCTGTCGTCATTTCATCACTGACATCCCATAATGCATCGGGGGCTGATTGATAGGTTGACAGAGGAAGCCTCCTATGTTTTTAAAACTGCCTAGATGCCTCGTTGGCCATTGACTTTGCGATCTAAGAGGTGAAATCAAACTCCAAATGTAGCCCTGGCAGTAGGATGTCTTCTGCATGTTGCGGGCGGCGGCATTGGTTCTGATTGCACATGTACAGCTTCCATTTGGACCTTGGTGTTGTCTGGTCCTATAGATAGTCTCTCGTGATTTCTCACGAAGATTTCTCTTGTGCATCCCCCCTACTCTGGAACGCTCTACCACAACATATCAGACTCTCGCCTACCATCGAAACCTTCAAAAAGAACCTGAAGACCTACCTCTTCCGACAAGTCTACAACCTGCAGTAACCACCGATCGACCAAACCGCTGCACGACCAGCTCTATCCTCGCCTACTGTATCCTCATCCATCCCTTGTAGATTGTGAGCCCTCGCGGGCAGGGTCCGCTCTCCTCCTGTACCATTTGTGACTTGTATTGTTCAAGATTATTGTACTTGTTTTATTATGTATACCCCTCCTCACATGTAAAACGCCATGGAATAAATGGCGCTATAATAATAAATAATAATAATAATAATAGTCCCACTAGAACGGCGCTGAAAGGGATGAGCTGCAGTACCACGCACAGTCTTCTTGCAGGTGTGCCGGTGTAAAGCGTGCCACTGCCCCTTCATTGTACTGATGCATGGAGTTCTCCAGAAATTGGTACCTCAGGCATTGATTGACAATCCTAAAGATATAAAAACCCCTTTTAATAGCCTATCTGAAAAAAGGGACCTTAGCACTGGTCTAATGCAGCATCCCCTTTGATAGTAAACTGTAGCTGGCCCTTTTTATAGTGAAATATAAAGGGGTGCTAAATTATACCAGTGCTCCTCTTCGGTGGTGGTCCCAGAGGTGGCTCTGATTGCGTATCTTTTATGATACATCTATGTTTTGACCTGAATTCTTAGTTTTCCAATGTGGCAGGAGATCCACTGTGCATCCAAGTGCCCCACTGTTGTCTTACCATACTGGGGTCCTAAGTTCAAATTCATCCAGGGGCCACATCTGCAAGAAGATTTTTTGCATGCTCTCTTACGTTCTTCTCAGTCTCCTCTGGGTTCTTCTTGCAAGGTTAGAGATTAGATTGTGAGCTCCTTGGGACAGGGACTATTGTGAGCGATTACAGTCTGTATACAGGACTATGGAATATGTTGTAGGTATAGAAGCAACAATGGAAACTAAAATTGAGGATGACTAAAAATAAAACTAGGAATATGGCACCCTTGTAAAAACACTGGACCTCTTGTCTGAAGAGAGTTGAGTGACCTGGCGACTCCTCAGCTTCTTCTATATCAGGCTTAATATGAGAAGGGTTTAAATAAGGCGGTAAACAGACACTATATTTGGGGTTTGGCTCGTCCAGGTGTTTTTAAGAGACCATTATAACTGTGAATGAATCTTGTGTGGTGTGTGAGAATGGACCTACTTGTTCTGCCCCTAGTAATATTATCAACCGGAATGTCAGCCAAAACCACAGGTTAAAAGTAATCAAACCAGGAGAACAGTCATTGTCCAAAATGGACCAAAAAAAGTGTTATACTTTCCTCGAGACAACACTTCTAAGTACAGCAGGATTTGGAATCAAGACTAACCCAAGACTTCTCGCTTACCTTATAGGAGGGTTAGATACTGAACAGAGGGCCAATGATGGTGGCACGGAGATGAAAGGTCTCGCACTTATATTTACATTTATCATACTGAAGCTTGGCTCTTGGTGGTTAAACCACTAGATATGGGAAATGAGCTTGGTGGTTACAACAAAGAATGCAAATATTCTCTATAACACGTGCAGCCCTCTAGTTTTCACTACAGGGCAATTAACATGGAGCACCATGCAGTACAGTTCACGCAGAGCAGGTCCCCAAAGTATTGGAGTTGCAGTTCCTGTAGGTCTGGGGTGAAGGCCAAAGTCATCCTCTCTGTGTTGGTACATGAAAAGGACTGCTGAGAACAATGATTTTTATTCCAGCTTAAACAAATCACTCGATGAATAGGCATTTTGCTCGTTTAGTATAATACACCCCATAGTCCTTCACATAATATAATGCAACAGCTCCACTGCCAACACAGCATGGTGCGCGATAAAGTAATGTCATCACGCTCCAGGCAGATGGGGGGTGATGGGAGAGGGAGCATCATCTGACACTCTCTCCTCCATCATTGCTTTCAACTGTTTCGGCATCCAGATGGTAATACAGGTAATGAATGCAGAGTAGGAGGCTTCTTAAAGAAAACAAACAGGTCTGTGAGAGCCAGAATTCTTGCTTGTTGGTCGGTGATCAAATGCTTATTTCATGTAATAAAATGCAATTTAATTATGTAAAAATCATACAGTGTGATTTTCTGGATCTTATTAAGATTCTGTCTTTCACAGGTGAAGTGTACCTATGATAAAAATTACAGACCTCTCCATTCTTTGTAGGTGGGAAAACTTGCAAAATCAGCAGTGTATCAAATACTTATTTTCCCCACTCTGTATACCAAATGAGGGATATATATACCAGGATGGGGTACAGAATAAGGGGCATACATTGTATGAAAAAGGGTTTGCCCCCTTCCTGATTTCATATAATTTTGCATATATGTCACACTTAAATGTTTCATACCTACAAACAAATGTAAATATTAAAGATTGCACACAGTAATCACAGAATGCAGTTTTTAAATGAAGATCTTTATTAATGGAAAAAGAAATCCAAACCTTTAGGCCAAAGTGTAAAATATGATTGCCCCCTAAACCATTATAATAACTGGTTGGGCCACCGTTAGCAGCAACTACTGCAATCAAGCGATAGCTGGCAATGAGTCTTTTCCAACGCTCTGGAGGAATTTAGGCCACTCACCTTTGCCCAATTGTTGTAATTCAGCCACATTGGAGAGTTTCCGAGCATGAACTGCCTTTTTAAGGTCATGCCACAGCATCTCAATCGAATTAAGGTCAGGACTTTGACTAGGCCACTCCAAAGTCTTAATTTTGTTTTTCTTAAGCCATTCAGAGGTGGACCTGCTGGTGTGTTTTGGATCATTGTCCTGCTGCATAATCCAAGTGCGCTTCAGCTTGAGGTCACAAACGGATGTTCGGACATTCTCTTTCAGTAATTTTTAGTAGACAGAAGAATACACTTCAACTGAAAAAGTCCACTTCAACTGAGGATACATATCCAGTCGAAGCTTGTGCTGGCGCCGGCAGGCCCCTCACCCACGAAGGCCCAGTTGCGGTTGCGACCTCTACAGACTTTGACTGCAGACTTTCATGAGAATAACAGACAACTCCTTTAAGATATGAGTGCTGAAGCTGCAGGAGCGAAGATGCATTATTCTGCTCCATATCCCACTGTGCAGCAGTGAGATGAGGTCAACTCATCACACTGCTGACGTCACTCTTTCTGGTGATGTATTAATGTACTAATGATGGTTATGTAGTAATGTACTAATGATGTTTGTGGTGATGAACTCATGTATTGATGGTTCTGCTGTTGTATATATGTACTGATGATGGTCATGTACTGATGATGGTTATGTATTCATATACTGATGATGGTCATGTACTGATGATGGTTATGGAACTGTTAGTTTTGTTTTTGCACAGATTTTGCAATCAAATTGCAATTTTTTGGGTTGGACAATACATCATATGGAGAATTTTCCATCAGGATCTAACTTGAACATGAGTAGCAAAAAGGTTTTATAATAGAAATGAATAGGTAGTGTCACAGGGTCTTACAACAGTATCACACAATCAACAGAGCAAGAGAAGAGTGAACAATCCCAAGAACCTTTATTACATGCAAACTGAAAGGTCCATAAAAGTATCACACAGAGGATAAAATAATCCAGGAACATGGATACAGTCCAGTAACAGGATAAATGACCCTGGAGATGAGAGTCACAATCCTCAGCTTAGAGATCGATATGGCAATTCGGCTCCAGATAGTTCTACTTATAGGGCTCCTCCAGCAGTATATTCCAGGGTAATCACAATTTCTCCCAGTCTCTCTGGAGTGGTGGTCTTAAGGCCCCTTCACATTAAGCGACGCTGCAGCGATACCGACAACGATCCGGATCGCTGCAGCGTCGCTGTTTGGTCGCTGGAGAGCTGTCACACAGACCGCTCTCCAGCGACCAACGATGCCGGTAACCAGGGTAAACATCGGGTAACTAAGCGCAGGGCCGCGCTTAGTAACCCGATGTTTACCCTGGATACCATCCTAAAAGTAAAAAAAAACAAACACTAGATACTTACCTACAGCCGTCTGTCCTCCAGCGCTGCGCTCTGCTTCTCTGCTCTCCTCCTGTACTGGCTGTGAGTCGGAAAGCAGAGCGGTGACGTCACCGCTCTGCTTTCCGGCCGCTGTGCTCACAGCCAGTACAGGAGGAGTGCAGAGAAGCAGAGCACAGCGCTGGAGGACAGACAGCGGTAGGTAAGTATCTAGTGTTTGTTTTTTTTTACTTTTAGCATGGTAACCAGGGTAAACATCGGGTTACTAAGCGCGGCCCTGCGCTTAGTTACCCGATGTTTACCCTGGTTACCAGTGAAGACATCGCTGGATCGGTGTCACACACGCCGATCCAGCGATGTCCACGGGAGATCCAGCGACCAAATAAAGTTCTGGACTTTGTTCAGCGACCAACGATCTCCCAGCAGGGGCCTGATCGTTGGTCGCTGTCACACAGAACGATTTCATTAACGATATCGTTGCTACGTCACAAATAGCAACGATATCGTTAACAATATCGTTATGTGTGAAGGTACCTTTAACATCAGCATCCCACAAAGGATCTATTTTACTGATCTTAATGTCCTCAGGCACCCTCCTTATATCCATGGTAGGCAGACAAGTTGGATATTTTTCATGCCCCACGGACATGGGAACGGAGCCTCAGATGTTAAGGCACTACAGGGGGTGATTTGCGCATTTGGAGAGCAGAGGGAATGAATGGACAGTCAGGAATAGTCAGCAGGGGTTCATCAAGAGGCATGGACACATTCAGGTTGCATATGGTAACTGAGCTAACAAGACAACACTCCTAAAATCAGTAAAAATATGAACATAGACAGGATAACTCACACACCATCACAGGTAGAGTCTTTCAAGCGGTTTACAGTCAATTTTTAAAGCACTTTTTTTAATGAGGACCTGCTACAAAATACCTCCACAGTAATTCTACACATACCTTTTCAGGACCACACTGGTATTCGTGAGCTCTTTACCAGCTACCAATCTGTCACGCATCTTAGTAAAAGCAGACGTCGTGGAGGTGTTATACACCGGGTACAATGGGACTGAATGAGAAACCTAACTTCAGTGATTAAGATGTGTGTCCTTTTCTCCATATAGTGTGTATTAGTATAGGATACAATGCCACCTTTTATGTGTGGGTAGTTATGTGTCCCAGATGTAGGGTTACTTTGGTGTCATGGTCGCTCACGTCACAGCGGCGTCCATGACACTCAGCGGCGCTCTCAGACATCACTTGATTCATCTTGTTCTGTTCTTCTCTTCAGACATTGTTCTGATAATCCTGGCTTTGTCTGAGGATATCATACAGCTCTGAATACTGCATTTGTGTTTGTTCTTCAATGTTTGCTAAGTTGCTAACATAAAAGAAGATGATTCGGATAAGAAAACAAAGTGTATTCCCATGCTGCCCCCACGCCTGTCTCAGCTTCTAAAGCTACATCATTAAACCCTCTGAAGGCTTTGGGTAGAGGAGTAGGCCTCGTCCGGGGTGCAAACCTCGGGTGTATCTAATACTGTCATGTGTGATACTGTCTGCTGAGCTGATGTATCTAACCCTATCATGTGTGATACTATCTGCTGAGCTGATATATCTAACCCTATCATGTGTGATACAGTCTGCTGATCTGAGGTATCTAACCTTATCATGTACTGTCTGCTGAACTGATGTATCTAACCCTATCATGTGTGATACTATCTGGTGAGCTGATATATCTAACCCTATCATGTGTGATACTGTCTGCTGATCTGAGGTATCTAATACAAACATCTGTGATATTGTCTGCATATGTAATCCATGTATTATAATCATGTAATATAGTGTCTGCCAAGCAATGTATCTCACACTATCATGCTTAATATTATCTGCTGAGCTGTGTATCTAACCCAAGGGGGAACCTCGGTCCCTTGGACAGTATACAGCCTGTGATTACATTTCCTCCAGCCCCAGGACAGATTGCCGAGGCCCAGTTTCCCAGCTTCTGCCCCTTGAATTCAGCGAAGGATTATGTCCTGACACCGGCTAGTAAAGACTTTCTTTGTGGGTAGTGATAGTGCACTCTGTGCTCCCGTCCCATTCTTTTGATGAAGCATTTACAGTGTCTCCTATGTAATGTATATATACTAGTCATAGTGTTTCCTCTGTGATGTATATATACCAGCTGCAGTGTCTCTTATGTGATGTATATATACGGCCTCCCCAATATTTCCTATATGATGTATATACAGCCATCTCAGTGTCTGCTATGTGATCTATATACACCAGTCACATAAACTCCTACGTGACGTATGTACAGCAGTCCCAATGTCTACTATGTGATGTATTCAGCAGTTTTTGTCTCCTGTGTGATGTATACAGCAGTCATAGTTTATTCTATGTGATGTATAGATAGCAGTCTCGGTGTATCCTACGCGATGTATATATGACATCTTCAGGGTATTCTATATGATGTATACAGCAGCCTCAGTGTATCCATGTGATCTATATCTGGCAGACCTTCCACTGCTTGAGTTCTTTAACTATAACATGAGCAGTGATGGATTTCCCCTTGTGAGGAGACCTGCAGTGTAATATACATTCATGCTTGGTACAACTGCTGCAAATTCTTTACAAAACTTAACAAGGCAAAGAGTCGCCTGTGCTCCAGACCGATAAAAATCCGGAAAAGCAGTTGTGAGTAGCAACATCATCCATACCACCAAACATCACACATCTCACCAAAAAGAAGCAGCTCCAGCCATCACATTACGGGGAGTTATGTAGATTTTTGACCAAATATAGCAGGGTCATTTTTAAATTGATAATTTTCTCTAGCTCGAAATTGAAGTTATGAATATCCAAATAGCCAATGGCAGAAAAAAACGTTCCCATCCCTATCATCTGTGGCACTGTTTGCTGGACAGATGTATCTAAACCTACAATGTGTGATACTGTCTGCTTAGCTTCTGTGTTTATTTCTATCTTGTGTATCTAATACTATGTGCACCCCTCCAATTTCTAATGGGCAGGGAAAAGGGAGATAGGAGCTGCAATTATTATTTTTGTTCTTCTTAGCAAAGTCACTCATCTAACTTCTCTAATTCTTTTTGAGCACCGACATACAAATAGCGTCCCTAGTGAAGCCCTTTGGTGTTCTCCTGCAGTACTATACCCCTTTTATTTCTCTCATGCTGTATGATGACCCCCTAGTGCATCTCTTACACATTATGGAGCCCATACAATGATGACCCATACAATTATACCCTCCACAATGAATCCCCCACCTTGATGCCCTTATCATGTCCCTGACCCAATGATGCCCTCCTCTTTCCCCCATACATTGATGCCTTCCACCATGCCCCACACACGATGCCTTCAACATTGTTTCCCACACAATGATTCCCTCCACAATGAATCCCACACCTTGATGCCCCTATTATGTCCCTGACACAATGATGCCCTCCTCTGTCCCTCCATACATTGATGCCCTCCACCATGCCCCACACACGATGCCCTCCACACTGTTTCCCATAGAATCATGCCCTCTACAATTAATACCACACCTTGATGCCCCTATCATGTCCCTGACCCAATGATGCCCTCCTCTGTCCCCCATACATTGATGCCCTCCACCATGTCCCTCACGATACCCTCCACACTGTTTCCCATACAATGATGCCCTCCACAATGAATCCCACAACTTGATACCCCTATAATGTCCCTGACACAATGATGCCCTCCTCTGCCCCATGCATTGATGCCCTCCACCATGCCCCACACGATACCCACCACACTGTTTCCCATACAATGATGCCCTCCATAATGCATACCACACCTTGATACCCCTATAATGTCCCTGACACAATGATGCCCTCCTCTGCCCCCCATGCATTGATGCCCTCCACCATGCCCCACACGATACCCTCCACACTGTTTCCCATACAATGATGCCCTCCACAATGCATACCACACCTTGATGCTCCTATAATGTCCCTGACACAATGATGCCCTCCTCTGCCCCCCCATACATTGATGCCCTCCACCATGACCCACACGATACCCTCCACATTGTTTCCTGTTATGATAAGGTAATTCAGTACCACAATGGACATAGAGGTCAGAGCACATACAGTGACCTGACTATAACCCAAAAACATTGAACGAGCTCTGAGACGTGGGAACTCTGCTGACCGCAATCCCTAATCCTCTCCAACCACACTAAAGGCAGCCGTGGATTGCGCCTAACGCTCCCTATGCAACTCGGCACAGCCTGAGAAACTAGCTAGCCTGAAGATAGAAAATAAGCCTACCTTGCCTCAGAGAAATACCCCAAAGGAAAAGGCAGCCCCCACATATAATGACTGTGAGTTAAGATGAAAAGACAAACATAGAGATGAAATAGATTTAGCAAAGTGAGGCCCGACTTTCTGAACAGAGCGAGGATAGGAAAGGTAACTTTGCGGTCAACACAAAACCCTACAAAAACCACGCAAAGGGGGCAAAAAGACCCTCCGTACCGAACTAACGGCACGGAGGTACACCCTCTGCGTCCCAGAGCTTCCAGCAAGCAGGAAAAAACAAATAGACAAGCTGGACAGAAAAAAGCGCAAACAAAATAGCAAAGCAGAACTTAGCTATGCAGAGCAGCAGGCCACAGGAACGATCCAGGAGGAAACAGGTCCAATACTAGAACATTGACTGGAGGCCAGGATCAAAGCACTAGGTGGAGTTAAATAGAGCAGCACTTAACGACTTCACCACATCACCTGAGGAAGGAAACTCAGAAGCCGCAGTACCACATTCCTCCACCAACGGAAGCTCACAGAGAGAATCAGCCGAAGTACCACCCGTGACCACAGGAGGGAGCCCTGCCACAGAACCCACAACAGTACCCCCCTTTGAGGAGGGGTCACCGAACCCTCACCAGAGCCCCCAGGACGACCAGGATGAGCCACATGAAAGGCACAAACAAGATCGGGAGCATGGACATCAGAGGCAAAGACCCAGGAATTATCTTCCTGAGCATAACCCTTCCACTTAACCAGATACTGGAGTTTCCGTCTTGAAACACGAGAATCCAAAATCTTCTCCACAATATACTCCAACTCCCCCTCCACCAAAACCGGGGCAGGAGGATCAACAGATGGAACCATAGGTGCCACGTATCTCCGCAACAATGACCTATGGAATGCGTTATGTATGGAAAAAGAATCTGGAAGGGTCAAACGAAAAGACACAGGATTAAGAACCTCAGAAATCCTATACGGACCAATGAAACGAGGTTTAAACTTAGGAGAGGAAACCTTCATAGGAATATGACGAGAAGATAACCAAACCAAATCTCCAACACGAAGTCGGGGACCCACACAGCGTCTGCGATTAGCGAAACGTTGAGCCTTCTCCTGGGACAAGGTCAAATTGTCCACTGCATGAGTCCAAATCTGCTGCAACCTGTCCACCACAGTATCCACACCAGGACAGTCCGAAGACTCAACCTGCCCTGAAGAGAAACGAGGATGGAACCCAGAGTTGCAGAAAAACGGCGAAACCAAGGTAGCCGAGCTGGCCCGATTATTAAGGGCGAACTCAGCCAAAGGCAAAAAGGACACCCAGACATCCTTATCAGCAGAAACAAAGCATCTCAGATATGTTTCCAAGGTCTGATTGGTTCGTTCGGTCTGGCCATTAGTCTGAGGATGGAAAGCCGAGGAAAAAGACAAGTCAATGCCCATCCTACCACAAAAGGCTCGCCAAAACCTCGAAACAAACTGGGAACCTCTGTCAGAAACGATATTCTCTGGAATGCCATGTAAACGAACCACATGCTGGAAGAACAATGGCACCAAATCAGAGGAGGAAGGTAATTTAGACAAGGGTACCAAATGGACCATCTTAGAGAAGCGATCACAGACCACCCAAATGACTGACATCTTTTGAAAGATGGGAAGATCTGAAATAAAATCCATAGAGATATGTGTCCAAGGCCTCTTTGGGACCGGCAAGGGCAAAAGCAACCCACTGGCACGAGAACAGCAGGGCTTAGCCCGAGCACAAATCCCACAGGACTGCACAAAAGAACGCACATCCCGCGACAGAGATGGCCACCAAAAGGATCTAGCCACTAACTCTCTGGTACCAAAGATTCCAGGATGACCAGCCAACACCGAACAATGAACCTCAGAGATAACTTTATTCGTCCACCTATCAAGGACAAACAGTTTCTCCGCTGGGCAACGATCAGGTTTATTAGCCTGAAATTTTTGCAGCACCCGCCGCAAATCAGGGGAGATGGCAGACACAATTACTCCCTCTTTGAGGATACCCGCCGGCTCAGATAAACCCGGAGAGTTGGGCACAAAACTCCTAGACAGAGCATCCGCCTTCACATTTTTAGAGCCCGGAAGGTACGAAATCGCAAAGTCAAAACGGGCAAAAAACAGCGACCAACGAGCCTGTCTAGGATTCAACCACTTGGCAGACTCGAGATAAGTCAAGTTCTTATGATCAGTCAATACCACCACGCGATGCTTAGCTCCTTCAAGCCAATGACGCCACTCCTCGAATGCCTACTTCATGGCCAGCAACTCTCGATTGCCCACATCATAATTTCGCTCAGCAGGCGAAAACTTCCTGGAAAAGAAGGCGCATGGTTTCATCACCGAGCAATCAGAACTTCTCTGCGACAAAACAGCCCCTGCTCCAATCTCAGAAGCATCAACCTCGACCTGGAATGGAAGCGAAACATCTGGTTGACACAACACAGGGGCAGAAGAAAAACGACGCTTCAACTCTTGAAAAGCTTCCACAGCAGCAGAAGACCAATTGACCACATCAGCACCCTTCTTGGTCAAATCGGTCAATGGTTTAGCAATACTAGAAAAATTGCAGATGAAGCAACGATAAAAATTAGCAAAGCCCAGGAACTTTTGCAGACTTTTCAGAGATGTCGGCTGAGTCCAATCATGGATGGCTTGGACATTAACAGGGTCCATCTCGATAGTAGAAGGGGAAAAGATGAACCCCAAAAATGAAACCATCTGAACACCAAAGAGACACTTTGATCCCTTCACAAACAAAGAATTAGCACACAGGACCTGAAACACCGTTCTGACCTGCTTCACATGAGATTCCTAATCATCTGAGAAGATCAAAATGTCATCCAAGTACACAATCAGGAATTTATCCAGGTACTCTCGGAAGATGTCATGCATAAAGGACTGAAACACTGATGGAGCATTGGCAAGTCCGAATGGCATTACTAGATACTCAAAATGGCCCTCGGGCGTATTAAATGCAGTTTTCCATTCATCGCCTCGCTTAATACGCACAAGATTATAAGCACCACGAAGATCTATCTTGGTGAACCAACTAGCCCCCTTAATCCGAGCAAACAAATCAGATAACAACGGCAAGGGGTACTGAAATTTAACCGTGATCTTATTTAGAAGGCGGTAATCTATACAAGGTCTCAGCGAACCATCCTTCTTGGCTACAAAAAAGAACCCTGCTCCTAATGGCGACGATGACTGGCGAATATGCCCCTTCTCCAAGGACTCCTTCACATAACTCCGCATAGCGGCGTGCTCAGGCACAGATAAATTAAACAGTCGACCTTTTGGGAATTTACTACCAGGAATCAAATCGATAGCACAATCACAATCCCGATGCGGAGGTAGGGTATCGGACTTGGGCTCATCAAATACATCCCGGTAATCAGACAAGAACTCTGGAACCTCAGAAGGGGTGGATGACGAAATAGTCAGAAATGGGACATCACCATGTACCCCCTGACAACCCCAGCTGGACACAGACATGGATTTCCAATCTAATACTGGATTATGGACTTGTAGCCATGGCAACCCCAACACGACCACATCATGCAGATTATGCAACACCAGAAAGTGAATAACCTCCTGGTGTGCAGGAGCCATGCACATGGTCAGCTGGGTCCAGTACTGAGGCTTATTCTTGGCCAAAGGCGTAGCATCAATTCCTCTCAATGGAATAGGACACTGCAAGGGCTCCAAGAAAAACCCACAACGCCTAGCATACTCCAAGTCCATCAAATTCAGGGCAGCGCCTGAATCCACAAATGCCATGACAGAATACGATGACAAAGAGCAGATCAAGGTAACGGACAGAAGAAATTTTAACTGTACCGTACCAATGGTGGCAGACCTAGCGAACCGCTTAGTGCGCTTAGGACAATCAGAGATAGCATGAGTGGAATCACCACAGTAGAAACACAGCCCATTCAGACGTCTGTGTTCCTGCCGTTCAACTCTGGTCAAAGTCCTATCGCACTGCATAGGCTCAGGTTTAAGCTCAGGTAATACCGCCAAATGGTGCACAGATTTACGCTCACGCAAGCGTCGACCGATCTGAATGGCCAAAGACATAGACTCATTCAGACCAGCAGGCATAGGAAATCCCACCATGACATCCTTAAGGGCTTCAGAGAGACCCTTTCTGAAAATAGCTGCGAGCGCACCTTCATTCCATTGAGTGAGTACGGACCACTTTCTAAATTTCTGACAATATACCTCTATCTCATCCTGACCCTGACACAGAGCCAGCAAATTTTTCTCTGCCTGATCCACTGAATTAGGTTCATCGTACAGCAATCCGAGAGCCAGGAAAAACGCATCGATATTACTTAATGCAGGATCTCCTGACGCAAGAGAAAATGCCCAGTCCTGAGGGTCGCCACGTAAAAATGAAATAATGATCCTAACTTGTTGAACTGGGTCACCAGAGGAGCGAGGTTTCAAAGCTAGAAATAGTTTACAATTATTTTTGAAACTCAGAAATTTAGTTCTATCTCCAAAAAAACAAATCAGGAATAGGAATTCTCGGTTCTAACATAGAATTCTGAGCCACAAAGTCTTGAATATTTTGTACTCTTTGTTGTGAATTCTGTGGCAGAGCTCCCTCCTGTGGTCACAAGTGGTACTTCGGCTGATTCTCTCTGGGAGCTTCCGATTGTGGAGGAAACTGGTACTGCTGCTTCTGAGTTTCCTTCCTCAGGTGATCTGGTGAGGTCGTTAGGTGCTTCTCTACTTAACCCCACCTAATGCTTTGATTCATGCTTCCTGTCAATGTTCCAGTGTTGGACTTGTGTTTCTCTGGATCATTCCTGTGGCCTGCTGCTCTGCATAGCTAAGTGCTTCTTTGCTATTTGTTGCTATTTTTTCTGTCCAGCTTGTCTATTTGTTTTGCTGGAAGCTCTGGGACGCAAAGGGTGTACCTCCGTGCCGTTAGTTCGGTACGGAGGGTCTTTTTGCCCCTTTGCGTGGTTTTCTTTAGGGTTTTGTGTAGACCGCAAAGTTATCTTTCCTATCCTCATTCTGTCTAGAATATCGGGCCTCACTTTGCTGAATCTATTTCATCCCTACGTTTGTCTTTTCATCTTACTCACAGTCATTATATGTGGGGGGCTGCCTTTTCCTTTGGGGTATTTCTCTGAGGCAAGGTAGGCTTATTTTTCTATCTTCAGGCTAGTTAGTTTCTCAGGCTGTGCCGAGTTGCATAGGTAGCGTTAGGCGCAATCCACGGCTGCCTCTAGTTGTGTTTGGAGAGGATCAGGGATTGCGGTCTGCAGAGTTCCCACGTCTCAGAGCTCGTTCTATTATTTTGGGTTATTGTCAGATCACTGTATGTGCTCTGACCTCCATGTCCATTGTGATACTGAATTGCCTCTCATAACAGTACAGGAAGCCAAAAGTACTAATGATTCTCAATAGAGGGAAAAATGAAGTTCTGAGACCATTTTTTTTTCTTGGCTTTGTGTTTTGTCTTTTTTTTCCCTTAGACATTTGGGTGGTTCAGTACACAGGTGTAGCGATGGACATTAGAAGTCTGTCTTCATCTGTGGATCAGCTCTCGGCAAGAGTACAAAAGATTCAAGACACTATTGATCAGAAATCTATGTTAGAACCAAGAATTCCTATTCCTGATTTGTTTTTTTGGAGATAGAACTAAGTTTCTGAGTTTCAAAAATAATTGTAAGTTATTTCTGGCCTTGAAACCTCGTTCCTCTGGTGATCCAGTTCAACAGGTTTTGATTATTATTTCTTTTTTGCGCGGCGACCCTCAGGACTGGGCATTTTCTCTTGCGCCAGGAGATCCTGCATTGAGTAATATCTGTTGTGAGTTCTGTTTTTGGGCTCCCTCTGGTGGTTACTGATGGTACTGGGTGATTTGTGTTCTGCTGTCTCTGGTGTCCACCTGTTCTATTAGGATTTGGGAGTTTCCTATTTAACCGGGCTTTCTTGTCATTTCCCCGCCGGCTATCAAGGTTATCAGAGTGTTTTGTTACCTCAGCTTCTGGCTTCAGTAATCTTCAGGACAAGCTAAGTTTTTGATTTTCTTGTTCCACGTTTTGATTTATTTTTGTCTTGTCCAGCTTGCATATAATTGTTTCTTTGCTGCTGGTTGCTCTAGCGGGCTGTAATTGCTCCTCATGTTCCATGAGTTGGAACATGAGTTCAAGTAATTACAGGATGGTTTTTTGAAGGGTTTTTTGCTGACCGCGCAGTTTACTTTTGTATCCTCTGCTATCTAGTTTTAGCGGGCCTCATTTTGCTGAATCTGATTTCATACTGTGTATGTGCCTTCCTCTCATTTCACCGTCATTATATGTGGGGGGCTGCTATTTCTGTGGGGGATTTCTCTGGAGGCAAGAGAGGTCTGTGTTTCTTCTAATAGGGGAAGTTAGATCTTCGGCTGGTGCGAGACGTCTAGGATCAACGTAAGCACGTTCCCCGGCTATTGTTATTTGTGTGTTCAGGTTTAGGGTCGCGGTCAGCTCAGGTTCCATCACCCTAGAGCTCGTTGGTGCTTGTCCTTTTGTGATTCCCTGCCATTGGAATCATGACAGTATAGCCGGCCCAAAATGTTTGGGCTGAAGTAGGAGGAAAAGTAGTCTGAGGAAGGTTTTTTTTTTTTTTCTCCTCTGAGGTTGCTGCCTAGCCCTAATTGCAGCCTGGCTGATTTTTTTTTTTTTTTTTTTTTTTCCTCATCTTAATCCTTGAATGGCTCTGACCTTAGCTGTTTATCATGGACGTCCAGAGTTTAGCTTCCAGCTTGAATAATCTTGCCGCTAAGGTTCAAAATATACAAGATTTTGTTGTACATGCTCCTATGTCTGAACCTAGAATTCCTATTCCAGAGTTCTTTGCTGGAGATAGATCTAGTTTTTTGAATTTTAGGAACAATTGCAAGCTGTTCCTTTCTTTGAAATCTCGCTCTTCTGGAGACCCTGCTCAGCAGGTTAAGATTATTATATCTTTCCTGCGGGGTGACCCTCAAAATTGGGCATTTGCATTGGCACCAGGGGATCCTGCGTTGCTTAATGTGGATGCGTTTTTTTCTGGCATTGGGTTTGCTCTATGAGGAACCTAACCAAGAGATTCAGGCTGAAAAAGCTTTATTAGCTCTCTCTCAGGGGCAAGATGAAGCAGAAATATATTGTCAAAAATTTCGGAAATGGTCAGTGCTTACTCAGTGGAATGAGTACGCCCTGGCTGCAAAGTTCAGAGATGGCCTTTCTGAGGCCATTAAAGATGTTATGGTGGGGTTCCCTGCGCCTACGGGTCTGAATGAGTCTATGACTATGGCTATTCAGATTGATCGGCGTTTACGGGAGCGCAAACCTGTGCACCATTTGGCGGTGTCTTCTGAACAGGCACTTGAGACAATGCAATGTGATAGAGTTCAGTCTAGAAGTGAACGGCAAAACTATAGGCGTAAAAATGGGTTGTGCTTTTATTGTGGTGATTCAGCTCATGTTATATCACCATGCTCTAAACGCACAAAAAAGGTTGATAAGTCTGTTGCCATTAGTACGTTACAGTGTAAGTTCATTCTGTCTGTGACTCTGATTTGCTCATTATCATCCATTTCCGTCGATGCCTATGTAGATTCAGGCGCTGCCCTGAGTCTTATGGATTGGTCATTTGCCAAGCGATGTGGGTTTAGTCTTGAGCCTCTGGAAGTCCTTATTCCTTTGAAGGGAATTGACTTTAGCTATGAATAAACCTCAGTACTGGACACAAGTGACCATGCGTATGACTCCCGTTCATCAGGAGGTGATTCGCTTCCTGGTGTTGTATAATTTACATGATGTTGCTGATTGGTCTCCTGCGGCTGTGGAGGCCTTTCAGGAACTTAAACGCCGGTTTTCTTCTGCTCCTGTGTTGCGTCAGCCTGATGTTTCGCTTCCTTTCCAAGTTGAGGTTGATGCTTCCGAGATTGGAGCGGGGGCGGTTTTGTCACAGAGAAGCTCCGATTGCTCGGTGATGAAGCCATGTGCGTTCTTTTCTAGAAAATTTTCGCCCGCTGAGCGGAATTATGATGTGGGTAATCGGGAACTTTTGGCCATGAAGTGGGCATTTGAGGAGTGGCGTCATTGGCTGGAGGGTGCTAGACATCGTGTGGTGTTCTTGACTGATCACAAAAATCTGATTTACCTTGAGTCTGCCAGGCGTCTGAATCCTAGACAGGCTCGTTGGTCACTGTTTTTCTCTCGTTTCAATTTTGTGGTTTCATACCTGCCAGGTTCAAAGAATGTGAAGGCGGATGCTCTTTCTAGGAGTTTTGTGCCTGACTCCCCTGGAAATTCTGAGCCCACTGGTATCCTTAGGGATGGGGTGATTTTGTCGGCCGTATTCCCAGACTTGCGACGTGCTTTGCAGGAGTTTCAGGCGGGTAAACCTGATCGTTGTCCGCCTGAGAGACTGTTTGTTCCGGATAGCTGGACCAGTAGAGTCATCTCTGAGGTCCATTCTTCTGCGTTGGCAGGTCATCCTGGAATATTTGGTACTAGAGACTTGGTGGCCAGGTCTTTTTGGTGGCCTTCCTTGTCTAGGGATGTGCGTTCTTTTGTGCAGTCTTGTGAGGTTTGTGCTCGGGCTAAGCCTTGCTGTTCTCGAGCCAGTGGATTGTTGTCACCTTTGCCTATCCCGAAGAGGCCTTGGACGCACATTTCCATGGACTTTATTTCGGATCTCCCTGTCTCTCAAAAAATGTCCGTCATCTGGGTTGTGTGTGACCGCTTTTCTAAAATGGTTCATCTTGTACCCTTGCCTAAGTTGCCTTCCTCCTCTGAGTTGGTCCCTCTGTTTTTCCAGAACGTGGTTCGTTTGCATGGGATTCCGGAGAACATCGTTTCTGACAGGGGATCCCAGTTTGTGTCTAGATTTTGGCGGACGTTCTGTGCTAAGATGGGCATTGATTTGTCCTTTTCGTCTGCATTCCACCCTCAGACGAATGGCCAGACGGAGCGAACTAATCAGACCTTGGAAACTTATTTGAGGTGTTTTGTTTCTGCTGATCAGGATGACTGGGTTACCTTTTTGCCGCTGGCCGAGTTTGCCCTTAATAATCGGGCTAGTTCTGCTACCTTGGTTTCTCCTTTCTTTTGTAATTCGGGGTTTCATCCTCGTTTTTCCTCTGGTCAGGTGGAGCCTTCTGATTGTCCTGGAGTGGACATGGTGGTGGATAGGTTGCATCAGATTTGGAGTCATGTGGTGGACAATTTGAAGTTGTCCCAGGAGAAGGCTCAGCAGTTTGCTAATCGCCGTCGCCGCGTGGGTCCTCGACTTCGTGTTGGGGACTTGGTGTGGTTGTCTTCTCGTTTTGTTCCTATGAAGGTCTCTTCTCCTAAGTTCAAGCCTCGGTTCATCGGTCCTTATAGGATCTTGGAAATTCTTAACCCTGTGTCGTTTCATTTGGATCTCCCGGCATCGTTTGCTATTCATAATGTGTTCCATCGGTCGTTGTTGCGGAGGTATGAGGTACCTGTTGTTCCTTCGCCTGAGCCTCCTGCTCCGGTGCTGGTGGAGGGAGAATTGGAGTGTGTTGTGGAGAAGATCTTGGATTCTCGTGTTTCCAGACGGAAACTCCAATATTTGGTCAAGTGGAAGGGTTATGGTCAGGAGGATAATTCTTGGGTGGTTGCCTCTGATGTTCATGCTGATGATTTGGTCCGCGCTTTTCATAGGGCTCATCCTGGTCGCCCTGGTGGTTCTCGTGAGGGTTCGGTGACCCCTCCTCAAGGGGGGGGTACTGTTGTGAGTTCTGTTTTTGGGCTCCCTCTGGTGGTTACTGATGGTACTGGGTGATTTGTGTTCTGCTGTCTCTGGTGTCCACCTGTTCTATTAGGATTTGGGAGTTTCCTATTTAACCGGGCTTTCTTGTCATTTCCCCGCCGGCTATCAAGGTTATCAGAGTGTTTTGTTACCTCAGCTTCTGGCTTCAGTAATCTTCAGGACAAGCTAAGTTTTTGATTTTCTTGTTCCACGTTTTGATTTATTTTTGTCTTGTCCAGCTTGCATATAATTGTTTCTTTGCTGCTGGTTGCTCTAGCGGGCTGTAATTGCTCCTCATGTTCCATGAGTTGGAACATGAGTTCAAGTAATTACAGGATGGTTTTTTGAAGGGTTTTTTTGCTGACCGCGCAGTTTACTTTTGTATCCTCTGCTATCTAGTTTTAGCGGGCCTCATTTTGCTGAATCTGATTTCATACTGTGTATGTGCCTTCCTCTCATTTCACCGTCATTATATGTGGGGGGCTGCTATTTCTGTGGGGGATTTCTCTGGAGGCAAGAGAGGTCTGTGTTTCTTCTAATAGGGGAAGTTAGATCTTCGGCTGGTGCGAGACGTCTAGGATCAACGTAGGCACGTTCCCCGGCTATTGTTATTTGTGTGTTCAGGTTTAGGGTCGCGGTCAGCTCAGGTTCCATCACCCTAGAGCTCGTTGGTGCTTGTCCTTTTGTGATTCCCTGCCATTGGAATCATGACAAATATCAATGCGTTTTTCCTGGCGCTCGGATTGCTGTACGATGAGCCTAATTCAGTGGATCAGGCAGAAAAGAATTTGCTTGCTCTTTGTCAGGGTCAGTATGAGATAGAGGTATATTGCCAGAAATTTAGAAAATGGTCAGTGCTCACTCAATGGAATGAATCTGCGCTGGCAGCTATGTTCAGAAAGGGTCTCTCTGAAGCCCTTAAGGATGTCATGGTGGGATTTCCTATGCCTGCTGGTTTGAATGAGTCTATGTCTTTGGCTATTCAGATCGGTCGACGCTTGCGTGAGCGTAAATCTGTGCACCATTTGGCGGTATTACCTGAGCTTAAACCTGAGCCTATGCAGTGCGATAGGACTTTGACCAGAGTTGAACGGCAAGAACACAGACGTCTGAATGGGCTGTGTTTCTACTGTGGTGATTCCACTCATACCATCTCTGATTGTCCTAAGCGCACTAAGCGGTTCGCTAGGTCTGCCACCATTGGTACGGTACAGTCAAAATTTCTTCTGTCCGTTACCTTGATCTGCTCTTTGTCATCGTATTCTGTCATTGCGTTTGTGGATTCAGGCGCTGCTCTGAATTTGATGGACTTGGAATATGCTAAGCGTTGTGGGTTTTTCTTGGAGCCCTTGCAGTGTCCTATTCCATTGAGAGGTATTGATGCTACGCCTTTGGCCAAGAATAAGCCTCAATACTGGACCCAGCTGACCATGTGCATGGCTCCTGCACATCAGGAGGATATTCGCTTTCTGGTGTTGCATAATCTGCATGATGTGGTCGTGTTGGGGTTGCCATGGCTACAAGCCCATAATCCAGTATTGGATTGGAAATCCATGTCGGTGTCCAGCTGGGGTTGTCAGGGGGTACATGGTGACGTTCCATTTTTGTCAATTTCGTCATCCACCCCTTCTGAGGTTCCAGAGTTCTTGTCTGATTACCGGGATGTATTTGATGAGCCCAAGTCCGATTCCCTACCTCCGCATAGGGATTGTGATTGTGCTATCAATTTGATTCCTGGTGGTAAATTCCCAAAAGGTCGACTGTTTAATTTATCCGTGCCTGAGCACACCGCTATGCGCAGTTATGTGAGGGAATCCCTGGAGAAGGGGCATATTCGCCCGTCATCGTCGCCATTAGGAGCAGGGTTCTTTTTTGTAGCCAAAAAGGATGGTTCGCTGAGACCTTGTATAGATTATCGCCTTCTTAATAAGATCACTGTTAAATTTCAGTACCCCTTGCCTTTGTTATCTGATTTGTTTGCTCGGATTAAGGGGGCTAGTTGGTTCACCAAGATTGATCTTCGTGGTGCGTATAATCTGGTGCGAATCAGGCAAGGTGATGAATGGAAAACTGCATTTAATACGCCCGAGGGTCATTTTGAGTATCTAGTGATGCCATTCGGACTTGCCAATGCTCTATCAGTGTTTCAGTCCTTTATGCATGACATCTTCCGAGAGTACCTGGATAAATTCCTGATTGTGTACTTGGATGACATTTTGATCTTCTCGGATGATTGGGAGTCTCATGTGAAACAGGTCAGAACGGTTTTTCAGGTCCTGCGTGCTAACTCTTTGTTTGTGAAGGGATCAAAGTGTCTCTTTGGTGTGCAGAAGGTTTCATTTTTGGGGTTCATCTTTTCCCCTTCTACTATCGAGATGGATCCTGTTAAGGTCCAAGCCATCCATGATTGGACTCAGCCGACATCTCTGAAAAGTCTGCAAAAGTTCCTGGGCTTTGCTAATTTTTATCGTCGCTTCATCTGCAATTTTTCTAGTATTGCCAAACCATTGACCGATTTGACCAAGAAGGGTGCTGATTTGGTCAATTGGTCTTCTGCTGCTGTGGAAGCTTTTCAAGAGTTGAAGCGTCGTTTTTCTTCTGCCCCTGTGTTGTGTCAACCTGATGTTTCTCTTCCGTTCCAGGTCGAGGTTGATGCTTCTGAGATTGGAGCAGGGGCTGTTTTGTCGCAGAGAGGTTCTGATTGTTCGGTGATGAAACCATGCGCTTTTTTTTCCAGGAAGTTTTCGCCTGCTGAGCGGAATTATGATGTGGGCAACCGAGAGATGCTGGCCATGAAGTGGGCATTCGTGGAGTGGCGTCATTGGCTTGAAGGAGCTAAGCATCGCGTGGTGGTATTGACTGATCATAAGAACCTGACTTATCTCGAGTCTGCTAAGCGTTTGAATCCTAGACAGGCTCGTTGGTCGCTGTTTTTTGCCCGTTTTGACTTTGTGATTTCGTACCTTCCGGGCTCTAAAAATGTGAAGACGGATGCTCTGTCTAGGAGTTTTGTGCCCGACTCTCCGGGTTTATCTGAGCCGGCGGGTATCCTCAAGGAAGGAGTAATTGTGTCTGCCATCTCCCCTGATTTGCGGCGGGTGCTGCAAAAATTTCAGGCTAATAAACCTGATCGTTGTCCAGCGGAGAAACTGTTTGTCCCGGATAGGTGGACAAATAAAGTGA
Organism: Ranitomeya imitator; assembly: GCF_032444005.1. Classification (NCBI taxonomy): domain Eukaryota; kingdom Metazoa; phylum Chordata; class Amphibia; order Anura; family Dendrobatidae; genus Ranitomeya; species Ranitomeya imitator. The sequence continues at coordinate 54,099,592 of NC_091282.1, read as the reverse complement.
TCTCTGAGGTTCATTGTTCGGTGTTGGCTGGTCATCCTGGAATCTTTGGTACCAGAGAGTTAGTGGCTAGATCCTTTTGGTGGCCGTCTCTGTCGCGGGATGTGCGTTCTTTTGTGCAGTCCTGTGGGATTTGTGCTCGGGCTAAGCCCTGCTGTTCTCGTGCCAGTGGGTTGCTTTTGCCCTTGCCGGTCCCGAAGAGACCTTGGACACATATCTCTATGGATTTTATTTCAGATCTTCTCGTCTCTCAAAAGATGTCAGTCATTTGGGTGGTCTGTGATCGCTTTTCTAAGATGGTCCATCTGGTACCCTTGTCCAAGTTGCCTTCCTCCTCTGATTTGGTGCCATTGTTCTTCCAGCATGTGGTTCGTTTGCATGGCATTCCAGAGAATATCGTTTCTGACAGAGGTTCCCAGTTTGTTTCGAGGTTTTGGCGAGCCTTTTGTGGTAGGATGGGCATTGACTTGTCTTTTTCCTCGGCTTTTCATCCTCAGACTAATGGCCAGACCGAACGAACCAATCAGACCTTGGAAACCTATCTGAGATGCTTTGTTTCTGCCGATCAGGATGACTGGGTGTCCTTTTTGCCTTTGGCTGAGTTCGGCCTTAATAATCGGGCCAGCTCGGCTACCTTGGTTTCGCCATTTTTCTGCAATTCTGGGTTCCATCCTCGTTTCTCTTCAGGACAGGTTGAGTCTTCGGACTGTCCTGGTGTGGATACTGTGGTGGACAGGTTGCAGCAGATTTGGACTCATGTAGTGGACAATTTGACCTTGTCCCAGGAGAAGGCTCAACGTTTCGCTAATCGCAGACGCCGTGTGGGTCCCCGACTTCGTGTTGGGGATCTGGTTTGGTTATCTTCTCGTCATATTCCTATGAAGGTTTCCTCTCCGAAGTTTAAACCTCGTTTCATTGGTCCTCATAGGATTTCTGAGGTTATTAATCCTGTGTCTTTTCGTCTGACCCTCCCAGATTCTTTTTTCATACATAACGTCTTCCATAGGTCATTGTTGCGGAGATACGTGGCACCTATGGTTCCATCTGTTGACCCTCCTGCCCCGGTTTTGGTGGAGGGGGAATTGGAGTATATTGTGGAGAAGATTTTGGATTCTCGTGTTTCAAGACGGAAACTCCAGTATCTGGTTAAATGGAAGGGTTATGCTCAGGAGGATAATTCCTGGGTTTTTGCCTCTGATGTCCATGCTCCCGATCTTGTTCGTGCCTTTCATGTGGCTCATCCTGGTCGTCCTGGGGGCTCTGGTGAGGGTTCGGTGACCCCTCCTCAAGGGGGGGGTACTGTTGTGAATTCTGTGGCAGAGCTCCCTCCTGTGGTCACAAGTGGTACTTCGGCTGATTCTCTCTGGGAGCTTCCGTTTGTGGAGGAAACTGGTACTGCTGCTTCTGAGTTTCCTTCCTCAGGTGATCTGGTGAGGTCGTTAGGTGCTTCTCTACTTAACCCCACCTAATGCTTTGATTCATGCTTCCTGTCAATGTTCCAGTGTTGGACTTGTGTTTCTCTGGATCATTCCTGTGGCCTGCTGCTCTGCATAGCTAAGTGCTTCTTTGCTATTTGTTGCTATTTTTTCTGTCCAGCTTGTCTATTTGTTTTGCTGGAAGCTCTGGGACGCAAAGGGTGTACCTCCGTGCCGTTAGTTCGGTACGGAGGGTCTTTTTGCCCCTTTGCGTGGTTTTCTTTAGGGTTTTGTGTAGACCGCAAAGTTATCTTTCCTATCCTCGTTCTGTCTAGAATATCGGGCTTCACTTTGCTGAATCTATTTCATCCCTACGTTTGTCTTTTCATCTTACTCACAGTCATTATATGTGGGGGGCTGCCTTTTCCTTTGGGGTATTTCTCTGAGGCAAGGTAGGCTTATTTTTTCTATCTTGAGGCTAGTTAGTTTCTCAGGCTGTGCCGAGTTGCATAGGTAGCGTTAGGCGCAATCCACGGCTGCCTCTAGTTGTGTTTGGAGAGGATCAGGGATTGCGGTCTGCAGAGTTCCCACGTCTCAGAGCTCGTTCTATTATTTTGGGTTATTGTCAGATCACTGTATGTGCTCTGACCTCCATGTCCATTGTGATACTGAATTGCCTCTCATAACAACTCTTGCCGTGAGCTGATCCACACATGAAGACAGACCTTTAATGTCCATCGCTACACCTACAGGTCCTTCTCAAAAAATTAGCATATAGTGTTAAATTTCATTATTTACCATAATGTAATGATTACAATTAAACTTTCATATATTATAGATTCATTATCCACCAACTGAAATTTGTCAGGTCTTTTATTGTTTTAATACTGATGATTTTGGCATACAACTCCTGATAACCCAAAAAACCTGTCTCAATAAATTAGCATATTTCACCCATCCAATCAAATAAAAGTGTTTTTTAATAACAAACAAAAAAACCAACAAATAATAATGTTCAGTTATGCACTCAATACTTGGTCGGGAATCCTTTGGCAGAAATGACTGCTTCAATGCGGCGTGGCATGGAGGCAATCAGCCTGTGACACTGCTGAGATGTTATGGAGGCCCAGGATGCTTCAATAGCGGCCTTAAGCTCATCCAGAGTGTTGGGTCTTGCGTCTCTCAACTTTCTCTTCACAATATCCCACAGATTCTCTATGGGGTTCAGGTCAGGAGAGTTGGCAGGCCAATTGAGCACAGTAATACCATGGTCAGTAAACCATTTACCAGTGGCTTTGGCACTGTGAGCAGGTGCCAGGTCGTGCTGAAAAATGAAATCTTCAGCTCCATAAAGCATTTCAGCCGATGGAAGCATGAAGTGCTCCAAAATCTCTTGATAGCTAGCTGCATTGACCCTGCCCTTGATGAAACACAGTGGACCAACACCAGCAGCTGACATGGCACCCCACACCATCACTGACTGTGGGTACTTGACACTGGACTTCAGGCATTTTGGCATTTCCTTCTCCCCAGTCTTCCTCCAGACTCTGGCACCTTGATTTCCGAATGACATGCAAAATTTGCTTTCATCAGAAAAAAGTACTTGGGACCACTTAGCAACAGTCCAGTGCTGCTTCTCTGTAGCCCAGGTCAGGCGCCTCTGCCGCTGTTTATGGTTCAAAAGTGGCTTTACCTGGGGAATGCGGCACCTGTAGCCCATTTCCTGCACACGCCTGTGCACGGTGGCTCTGGATGTTTCCACACCAGACTCAGTCCACTGCTCCCTCAGGTTCCCCAAGGTCTGGAATCGGTCCTTCTCCACAATCTTCCTCAGGGTCCGGTCTCCTCTTCTCGTTGTACAGCGTTTTCTGCCACATTGTTTCCTTCCAACAGACTTACCATTGAGGTGCCTTGATACAGCACTCTGGGAACAGCCTATTTGTTGAGAAATTTCTTTCTGGGTCTTACCCTCTTGCTTGAGGGTGTCAATGATGGCCTTCTTGACATCTGTCAGGTCGCTAGTCTTACCCATGATGGGGGTTTTGAGTAATGAACCAGGCAGGGAGTTTATAAAAGCCTCAGGTATCTTTTGCATGTGTTTAGAGTTAATTAGTTGATTCAGAAGATTAGGGTAATAGGTCGTTTAGAGAACCTTTTCTTGATATGCTAATTTATTGAGACAGGTTTTTTGGGTTATCAGGAGTTGTATGCCAAAATCATCAGTATTAAAACAATAAAAGACCTGACAAATTTCAGTTGGTGGATAATGAATCTATAATATATGAAAGTTTAATTGTAATCATTACATTATGGTAAATAATGAAATTTAACACTATATGCTAATTTTTTGAGAAGGACCTGTATGTCCTGAACCACCCAAATGTCTAGGGGAAAAAAAAGGCAAAACACAGTGCAGAGAAAAAAAAATGGTCTCAGAACTTCTTTTTTCCCTCTATTGAGAATCATTAGTACTTTTGGCCTCCAGTACTGTTATGATAAGGTAATTCAGTACCACAATGGACATAGAGGTCAGAGCACATACAGTGACCTGACTATAACCCAAAAACATTGAACGAGCTCTGAGACGTGGGAACTCTGCTGACCGCAATCCCTAATCCTCTCCAACCACACTAGAGGCAGCCGTGGATTGCGCCTAACGCTCCCTATGCAACTCGGCACAGCCTGAGAAACTAGCTAGCCTGAAGATAGAAAATAAGCCTACCTTGCCACAGACAAATACCCCAAAGGAAAAGGCAGCCCCCACATATAATGACTGTGAGTTAAGATGAAAAGACAAACGTAGAGATGAAATAGATTTAGCAAAGTGAGGCCCGACTTTCTGAACAGAGCGAGGATAGGAAAGGTAACTTTGCGGTCAACACAAAACCCTACAAAAACCACGCAAAGGGGGCAAAAAGACCCTCCGTACCGAACTAACGGCACGGAGGTACACCCTCTGCGTCCCAGAGCTTCCAGCAAGCAGGAAAAAAACAAATAGACAAGCTGGACTGAAAAAACAGCAAACAAAATAGCAAAGCAGAACTTAGCTATGCAGAGCTGCAGGCCACAGGAACGATCCAGGAGGAAACAGGTCCAATACTAGAACATTGACTGGAGGCCAGGATCAAAGCACTAGGTGGAGTTAAATAGAGCAGCACTTAACGACTTCACCACATCACCTGAGGAAGGAAACTCAGAAGCCGCAGTACCACTTTCCTCCACCAACGGAAGCTCACAGAGAGAATCAGCCGAAGTACCACCCGTGACCACAGGAGGGAGCCCTGCCACAGAACCCACAACAGTTTCCCATACAATGATGCCCTCCACAATGCATACCACACCTTGATGCCCCTATGATATCCCTGACACAATGATGCCCTCCTCTGTCCCCCCATACATTGATGCCCTCCACCATGCCCCTCACGATGCCCTCCACACTGTTTCCCATACAATGATGCCCTCCACAATGCATACCACACCTTGATGCCTCTTTAATGTCCCTGACACAATGATGCCCTCCTCTGCCCCCCATACATTGATACCCTTCACCATGCCCCACACGATACCCTCCACACTGTTTCCCATACAATGATGCCCTCCACAATGCATACCACACCTTGATGCCTCTTTAATGTCCCTGACACAATGATGCCCTCCTCTGCCCCCCATACATTGATGCCCTCCACCATGCCCCACACGATACCCTCCACACTGTTTCCCATACAATGATGCCCTCCACAGTGCATACCACACCTTGATGCCCCTATCATGTCCCTGACACAATGATGCCCTCTTCAGTCCTCCCCACACAATTATGCTCTCCCCAATGCCCCACACACGAATGATGCCTCCACACAATGATACCCTCCGCAATCCCCCCTACAACCCAGGTCAGAGGGACAACTCGCCAAAAAGAGGCGTGTATCATATATATTACTCCAACCAGCCAAACAGCACTACATTCCTCCTTATAAAATGTTCTGCCATCTATATTTTTCCAATTCTTCACAATAGAGATCATTCCAATAAAAAATATAAACATAACTGTTCTACTCTGCAGATTGTTCTGGGGCTTGTAGTTCCCCAGGTGCTGTGGGACTCTTGTCTGCAGACATCACTGGTTTTGACACATTCTCTTGGAATGTATTTGCCTAATTTCTCCGTTCACATTCCAGTTTCATCAGATATTTCCCTAAAAATTCACTAGAATTGCACAATTTGTGTACCCAGACTGGTCGCCGCGAAACATTTTGCAATCCTGGCTCATCGATCAGACTCCATGGTTCCTTATAGTCTAGAAAGGAATCTCGTGTAGAGATGATTTCATTTTGCTGGGTCTATTCCCAGTCATATATCAAAGATAAGTGGAGTGCAATCAGTTAAAGGAACAGTACCCCTAAAATCAGGCTTATCTCTATTTGCAATCCATGGTTATACGACCCTTGTGGCATGGTGCATTCTCCTTCCTTAGAGTAAACAGCTGCCATGAAGGAATAAACTTGGTCAGCCCCAATACCTTGGTAAGCCCTACTGTCCAAACGTCCATCCACAGGTATCAGAGGAGTCAAGGTGAAATAGGCAAATATTCCTCAAACTATTCCTCCACCTCCAGGAGCCTGAACATCTGATACCTGACAGTAATAAATCCTACTGCTTGTGCCAAATTCTGTTCTCCCTCACCCTTCAGCATGAAGCAACAGAAATCTGATCAGCTAATGTTTTTCGCTGCACAGTGATAAAATTTTGCCTTTCTTTACCCTCTTTTTTTGCCTTTTTGTTTCTCCTATCCCAGTGAGGTATATGTTCGAACACGTTAGTTGGACATCTGTGTTACATTCGGTTGCAGTTTTATTAGCAGATTCTCCACCTCATCTTCTGATCCATTTAATTGGAATGATTCATCACATCATACTCTGATCCTTTTTCTCGGATTCATATCCGCCTCTGATCCATTTCATCAGAACGATTGTCCACATGTTCCTCTGATCCCTTTCGTGAAAATGATCATTCACATCCTCTTCTGGTCCCTCTTATAAGAATAATTCTTTACATCACTCCGTTTTCACTTTTATCTATATTAATCATTTCTTCCTCCTCTGATTCTTTTCAAATGACTGATTCTTCCAATCCTATTTCAATCCTTTCATCGGGATTGATTTTTCAAATCCTCTTCTGATCCTTTTCAGCAGAACATTTCTTCAAATCCTCCTTTGATCCCTTTCAGCAGAATAATTCTTCACATTCACTTCTGATCCCTTTCATCTAGATTAATTTTTCACATATTCCTCTGATCCCTATCATCAGAACCATTCTTCACATCATGTGCTCTTATCCCTTTCATAAGAATGATTCTATAGTTCCTTCGCTTTCATTAGAACAATTTTTCACATCCTCCTATGATCCTATTCATCAGAACGATTCTTCGTATCCTCCTCTTCCCAGGATGCCCTTTCTTTGGATGTTTTTACTCTATCACATATATTCTTAATACTACTGAACAAAGAAAACACCACAATGATTTTTCAAATACTGGCCCCAGGTATTGAAGGATCAATGACCAGGCCTTGCTCATAGTCGTTCAGATCATTCGATTTTCCTATTTTAATGTGGGGATTCCCACTAAAACTGATCCACAAAAATCTTGATCACTTTATTTTTCACCTCTGGGTTCTTTTATAATCCTTACCTATATTAGCTGCCAAATTAAACATGAGTTTCCCTTTAAGAACTAAGAATGGTGTGAATTCTTGACCTTGACGACTTCCTACTTTACATCCAGACAGATGTCCCCTATAAGCGGAGGAGAATTATGTCCGAGTGTAATTCATGTTCTTGGTTTACTTCTTGTCGATGTCCAGGACATTTTATGTCTCCTCTGGAATGAGAATTACCGATTTAATCATTGATTTAAGCTAATGATGAAATTGGAAAATCAGGCGAAGATGAGACTCCGGGGGCTGCCAGCGGTCAATGAGAGCAACTTGGTGGATGGATGCCTCTGCATATGTGAAATTGGTAGGGAGGTTCACATATATCTCTCTCTCATCCTGTCAATGTCGCTATTTTTTATAACACAATTTGGCTTCATACACACAAATATATTAAATATAAGGTACAGATTGTGCTTGTGAGGGAATTTTCATCACCAAAAACTTCATTTTTCATGTTTTCCTCATTATTTAGATATTAGACCCTGGGTGTCCACAACTAGATTGCAAAGTAGAACTGGGGGAAGAGTCAGAAGGTGGCCCTATGCATTAGAGAGAATGTGGCATCCTGGGATCCTCTTGGGATTACTTTGCATCTTTGGTGCCTCTGGGGATTACTTTGCATCCTGGGATCCTCTAGGGCAGGGTTGGGGAATCTTTTTTTTTTCTGCGAAGGGCCATTTGGATATTGATACCATCCTTCAGGGGCCATACAAACTCCACGCACAAAGTACATCCTGACTCTGCCCTTCATTATTTAGTAGTGCATGTGTCTGCTAACAGAGCAAGAAGAAATTAATGAGCTTGTGGCAATCAAAATACATCTCCTTGCCCAAGAATGCGGTCCCTGAGAATCTGCTCGGGGGGGCCTGATAAAAGTCATTGAGGGCCGTAAATGGCCCTAGGGTCTGAGGTTCCCCACCCCTGCTCTAGGGATTACTTTGCATCTTGTGATCCTCTGGGGATTACTTTGCATCCTGGTTCCCTCTAGGGATTACTTTGCATCCTGGGCACCTATTGTGATTACTTTGCATCCTGGGATCCTCTTGGGATTACTTTGCATTCTTGGTGCCTCTGGGGATTACTTTGCATCCTGGGATCCTCTTGGGATTACTTTGCATCCTTGGTGCCTCTGGGGATTACTTTGTATCCTGGGATCCTCTTTTGAATACTTTGCATCCTTGGCGCCTCTTGTGTATAATTTGCATCCCGGGTGCCTCTTGGGATTACTTTGCATCCTTGGTGCCTCTGGGGATTACTTTGTATCCTGGGATCCTCTTGGGATTACTTTGCATCCTTGGCGCCTCCTGTGTATAATTTGCATCCTGGGTCCCTCTTGGGATTACTTTGCAACCTGGGTGCCTCTTGTGATTACTTTGCATCCTTGGTGCCTCTTGTGCATAATTTGCATCCTGGGTGCCTCTTGGGATTACTTTGCAACCTGGGTGCCTCTTGTGATTACTTTGCATCCTTGGTGCCTCTTGTGCATAATTTGCATCCTGGGTGCCTCTTAGGATTTCTTTGCATCCTGGATGCCTCTTTTTATTTCTAGACGACACCCATGACATCATGACATTGCGTGAGTCCTAGTGAAAAGCCTTGTGCAACTTCATGACGTGTACCGCAACATCATGTCATCACGAGGGCCTAGTAACCATAACAGTCATTTAGGATGCCAGAATTTGCATTCTGGATGAGGAAGTTTGCACTCTTCTAGTCCAACTGCGATTGAGCATTGACGTAGATGCTAGATCAGGGTGTAGTGAATCATTTGCTCAACTCTACTACATACACATGCATTGGCACAGCAGTACATATGGCAGTAAGGGGGAGCAGGCCAATGCTAGATACCGAAAGGTATTCCCAGCACCAAGTTCATGCCCCCGTCTAAGGGAGGTTGCGGAATCCATTAGATTTCGATTTGCCGTTATCCAAATTAAGAACCTACCCACCAAACCTATACTAGTCCTTTCTCTGGTACTGTTGCCTCTTGATTCTTGGTGTAACTAAGCTCCAGTAGATAACCCACCCAATTCCATCAACCAATTCCTACAAGTCTTTCATCACTGACCCCTTCTGATTTCTATGACTATTGAATTGAGCAATTCTAGGGTAATACTCTCTCCTGACTGTAGAGCATACTTGTCAACTCTCGGAAATGTCAAGAAAGCTCTTATATAAACAAGAGGGACCTCCCTGACATCCAGAGGCCTTACATCCAATCGCGCATTCAGGGTTGGCAAAATAGGGCCTCTAGAGAGCCAAAACAGACATTAGAGGAGTGTGGCCTCTCAGAAGGGGTATGCCATCCTGAGAAAGTTGGCAAGTTTTCTTTAGGTCAAGGTATCTTGGAAAAGTTTTACCTCTGTTTGTTGTATCCACTAGATCCAATTAATACGGTCTCCGTCACAGATATCTTCTAGTTCCCATCTCGAAGGATGGAGATCAGTTCAGAATATAAAGCATATCTTTTGACCTCCTTTGCATCTCCCCATTTCTCAGTCTAGCATGGACATTGCCTCCAGATGGTTTATTACGCAGTGAAACCATTTAGAAAAAATTGTTATTGTTTTGGAGTTTTTTTAAGAGGAAATGTTCTTAATATTTTTCAAACAAAAAAAACGTGATTAAATGGCCTAATAAAATGCAAATTATGTAATCGCTTCACTTCTATAAATTCCTCAGCAGAATTTCCCTTCGGATCCTGGCTCAGCCCTGCTCCATGAACAGACATGTCACGCACAGTAATTACATGCGACTGCGGCTGAGGGGCAGGAAATTCCCGGCCATCTGCTCCGTATGTGGATTAGTTTTTATTAACAATTTGACTGTTAATTGTAGAAGAACGTGATTCCAATACGAGGAAACACAGTCGCAACCAGAAACGCAGCCATTCGCGTAGATTTGATGGCGTTTGGTATTTTTAGAGATTTTCCATGCATCTTATTTGGGACATTAAGCTTAGTGATATGAAATTACCAACATTGTTGATGACAGAAGAGGGAAATAAAAGTCCTTACCGGAAAAAAAACATCAAACTCTTCTGAAAAAAAATGCCCCCGACCCTAGTGAGACCATGCTTTTCAACATGAGACAGCCTCAAATTCTCCGGGATTGTATCTGAAAAATTGGCACTCTTGGCAACTGTGGTGAGATATAGAAGGTGATACGTACAGTACTGGTAAAGCAGCAGTGTCTCTCTCCGGACCTCCATTTGAGGGATGCTCAAAACCCCCAGTGAAGATATCAGCTCTCTTATGAGTAGGTGGTATCTTAACAAAATAATAGAAATCCTTTAATCCTTTGGGACACCTTGATGCAATTTTATGTCACCATTGGTGATCAAGTGTATGGAGCAGGCTCAGGAGCTGAGCCCGAGCCATAACAGACAGGTGTCAGCTGCGTTATACAGCCGTCATCTCCCTCTAACAGCTAGCTCCGATTGCTGCTGTTTACCCATTTAGATGCTGTTTGTCATCCAGGTGTCTAGGGAAGGACCTTGTCGCTATCTTGGTCCTCCTATGAAGCCTATTTAATTTTTAAAAATGTATCTATTCTTGGTCAGTATGCCTTCCCCTACAAAATGCAATAAAAAGTCATCAAAATATTGAATGTACCCCAAAATTGTACCAATAAAAATTTCAGCTTGGCACACAAAAAAAAAAGATAAGCCCTCATGCAGGCCCTTCTATGACAAAATAGAAATGTTATGTATCTTAGAAAATGTGACACAAACCAATTTATTTATTTTTTTTTTACAAAGTTCTATTTTTTTTTTAGCTAAATAATAATAAAAAAATATTATAATAATAAAAATGTACAATCGCCGTAATCGTACTGAGCTGGAGAATTGTGGCACCAAGTCATTTTTTATTGCACAGTGACCTTGGTAGAAAGGAAACAAAAAAACAATAGCAGAATTGCTTTCTTTTGCCATTTCACCTCACTTGGATTTTTTCTCCATTTTTTAGTACTTTATATGAAGTGAATGGTGTCATTCAAATCTGCAACCCGTTCCACAAAAACACAAGCCCTCATACAGCTATAATGGCAGAAAAAAAAACATGGCTCTTGAAAAAATGGGCAAAAAAAATTACAGAGCAAAAATGTTAAATTGTCCAGTCCTGAAGTGGTTAAAGGGTTTGTCTTACATTTTTATCTATAAAATATATTCTGCTATTTCTGTCAGACCAGTGGATAATGTGTTGAGTAGTGGTGTGTGTGCAGACTTGACTATTGCTCCATCTGGACAGGTCTCTGCAGTGATCCATTCTTGGGATTTGAGGGGCCCTATGCATGGGACCCTCAGTGATCAGCAAGTTATTTCCTATACTAAGGATCGGTGATATTTTACAAATTTAATACAACCTTTGAAACAGTGGCATACAGTGCCAGAAACATACAGCATTCACTATTTCTATATAATCACACAGACATTACCTACTTTGCTTGAATAGTGCCACATGATGCCCAGATAATTAGCATTATACAGTGCCCAGATATAATGATAAAATACGAAAATTCAGTATTCAGTGTCTCTATACAATCACACAGTGCCTAGATAAGATAAAGTACTGAGATAATATCTTTAGATCTTGAATAGTGCCAAATAATACACAAATATGTAGTGACATGCGGTGCCCAAATATACTGATACAGTGCCCAGATAAACACAGCATTCAGTGTCTGTATAGTAATACACATTGCCTACATAGTGTGATAAAATACAAAGATATTATCTGCAGAGCTTTAACCTTTAATGACCGCCAATACGTCTTTTAACTGACCTGCGATATAAGAGAATATCCTCCCCATACAGGTGACAATCCAGCAGCTGTCGGCTGTCCACAATAGCTGACAACTTGCTGCATCAGCCACGATCAGTGTTGTCACTGTCCATATCTGTTTAATCCGCCAGCTTCCGTTCCCAGAGATGCATTGCGAAATTACCCGGAAGACTTAGCGGTCTCGCGAGACCTGTGTTATATACTGCGTGGCTGTTATATACTGCGTGGGCTGTGTTATATAGTACATGGGCTGTGTTATATACTGTTTGGGCTGTGTTATATACTGCGTGGCCACTGTTATATATTGCGTGGCCTGTATTAACGCATCGGGTATTCTACAATATGTATGTATATAGCAGTCACATAGTATATAGCACAGGCCACGTAGTATTTGTCTGCTATATACTACATGGCTCCTATATACTACGTGGCCTGTGCTATATACTATGTGGCTGCTATATACATAAATACATATTCTAGAATACTCGATGCGTTAGAATCGGGCCACCATCTAGAATCATATAAATGGTTAAGAGTGGGGGGGGGCTTCCTCTTTATCCCAATTGGTGCCCTCAGATCATGATTGTGTGGTCCTGATGTTTGCCATGACAATTCTTGGCCGAATAGTGCCCTTAGAGTCTGACGGCTGTTGTAACCTGTTCAGAAGTTAGCGACATTTAGGTGGGAAAAATGCACCTTTTCATTTCTGTCATGCCACTTTGCATTAATTCCTGAAAATCACCTGAAGGGTTAATAAACTACCTGACTGCAGTTTTCAATATGTCAGGGGTTGCTGTTTTTAAAATGGTATCACTTTGGGGGTTTCCCAATATATGGGACCCCTAAAGTTACTTCAAACCAGGATAGGTCCCTAAAAAATACATTTTGTAAATTTCCATGAAAAGTTTAAAAATTACTGCTACACTTTTAAACCTCCTAAATGCTAACAAAATAAAATAATATTTTACAAATGGTGCTGATGTAAAGCAGACATGTGGGAAATGTTATTTATTAATGTTTTGCTGTGGTATGACTATCTGGATTAAAGGGATAAGCATTCAAAGTTTGAAAGTCGCACATTTTTACAAATTTTTCTCAAATTTCTGATATTTTTTATAAATAAACACAAAACATATTGACCTAAACTTACCATTATCATAAAGTATAATGTGTCATGAAAAAAACAATCTCAAAATCACTGGGATTTGTTGAAGCATTCCAGAGATATTACCACATAAAGTGACACTGGTCAGATTTCAAAAATTTGGCTCCATCACTAAACTAGTGCCACATAATGCCCAGATACAGTGGGGCAAAAAAGTATTTAGTCAGTCAGCAATAGTGCAAGTTCCACCACTTAAAAAGATGAGAGGCGTCTGTAATTTACATCATAGGTAGACCTCAACTATGGGAGACAAACTGAGAAAAAAAAATCCAGAAAATCACATTGTCTGTTTTTTTATCATTTTTTTTGCATTTTATGGTGGAAAATAAGTATTTGGTCAGAAACAAACAATCAAGATTTCTGTCTCTCACAGACCTGTAACTTCTTCTTTCAGAGTCTCCTCTTTCCTCCACTCATTACCTGTAGTAATGGCACCTGTTTAAACTTGTTATCAGTATAAAAAGACACCTGTGCACACCATCAAACAGTCTGACTCCAAACTCCACTATGGTGAAGACCAAATAGCTGTCAAAGGACACCAGAAACAAAATTGTAGCCCTGCACCAGGCTGGGAAGACTGAATCTGCAATAGCCAACCAGCTTGGAGTGAAGAAATCAACAGTGGGAGCAATAATTAGAAAATGGAAGACATACAAGACCACTGATAATCTCCCTCGATCTGGGGCTCCACGCAAAATCCCACCCCGTGGGGTCAGAATGATCACAAGAACGGTGAGCAAAAATCCCAGAACCACACGGGGGGACCTAGTGAATGAACTGCAGAGAGCTGGGACCAATGTAACAAGGCCTACCATAAGTAACACACTACGCCACCAAGGACTCAGATCCTGCAGTGCCAGACGTGTCCCACTGCTTAAGCCAGTACATGTCCGGGCCCGTCTGAAGTTTGCTAGAGAGCATTTGGATGATCCAGAGGAGTTTTGGGAGAATGTCCTATGGTCTGATGAAACCAAACTGGAACTGTTTGGTAGAAACACAACTTGTCGTGTTTGGAGGAAAAAGAATACTGAGTTGCATCCATCAAACACCATACCTACTGTAAAGCATGGTGGTGGAAACATCATGCTTTGGGGCTGTTTCTCTGCAAAGGGGCCAGGACAACTGATCCGGGTACATGAAAGAATGAATGGGGCCATGTATCGTGAGATTTTGAGTGCAAACCTCCTTCCATCAGCAAGGGCATTGAAGATGAAACGTGGCTGGGTCTTTCAACATGACAATGATCCAAAGCACACCGCCAGGGCAACGAAGGAGTGGCTTCGTAAGAAGCATTTCAAGGTCCTGGAGTGGCCTAGCCAGTCTCCAGATCTCAACCCTATAGAAAACCTTTGGAGGGAGTTGAAAGTCCGTGTTGCCAAGCAAAAAGCCAAAAACATCACTGCTCTAGAGGAGATCTGCAGGGAGGAATGGGCCAACATACCAACAACAGTGTGTGGCAACCTTGTGAAGACTTACAGAAAACGTTTGACCTCTGTCATTGCCAACAAAGGATATATTACAAAGTATTGAGATGAAATTTTGTTTCTGACCAAATACTTATTTTCCACCATAATATGCAAATAAAATGTTAAAAAAACAGACAATGTGATTTTCTGGATTTTTTTTTCTCAGTTTGTCTCCCATAGTTGAGGTCTACCTATGATGTAAATTACAGACGCCTCTCATCTTTTTAAGTGGTGGAACTTGCACTATTGCTGACTGACTAAATACTTTTTTGCCCCACTGTAAGTAATGCTATTATACAGTGCACAGTATTCTAACAGAGTGCCCAAACAATACTGCATTCAATGTCTCTATTGTATCACACAGTGCCTAGATACTATGATAGAGTACCAAGATAGATATTGTGTATAAACTTGAATAGTGCCACATGGTGCCCAGATAAGTAATGCCATACTGGCACAGATATTCTGATACTGTGCACAGATAAATACTGCATTCACTTACTCTGTAGAATCACACAGTGCCTAGATACTATGATAGAATAACATGATAGATACTAACTACAGTGCTTGAATAGTGCCCAGATAAGTAGTGCCAAATAGTGCCCATATATTTTGATAAAGTGCCTAAAAAAGTAAAGCATTCAATATGTCTATAGTTTCACACAGTGCACAGATACTATAATAGATTACCAAAATAGCTAGTATATAAAAGGCTTGAATAGTACTAAATAGTACACAAATATGTAGTGACATGGAGTTCCCAGATATACTGGTGGAGTACCTAGATAAATACAGCATTCAGTGTCTGTATAGTGTAATATAGTGCCTTGATACAATGATAAAGTAGCAAGATAGTATCTACAGTGCTTGAATAGTTCCACATTATGTCCAGATAACTAGTGTCATACAGTTCCCAGTATTCTGATAGTTCCCAAATAATTCAGCATTCAGTGTCTCTATTGTATAACACAGTGCCTAGATACTATGATGGAGTACTAAGATAGCTAGTATGTTTAGGGCTTGAATAGTACCACATAGTGCCCAGAAAAGTAATGCCACGCAGGCACAGTTAATCTATGCCCAGATAAGTAAAGCCATGCAGGCACAGGTAATCTGTACCCAGATAAGTAATGCCATGCAGGCACATGTAACCTGTGCCCAGATAAGTAATGCCATGCAGGCACAGGTAATCTGTGCCCAGATAAGTAATGCCATGCAGGCATAGGTAATCTGTGCCCAGATAAGAAATGCCATGCAGGCACAGGTAATCTGTGCCCAGATAAGTAATGCCATGCAGGCACATGTAATCTGTGCACAGATAAGTAATGCCATGCAGGCATAGGTAATCTGTGCCCAGATAAGTAATGCCATGCAGGCACAGGTAATCTGTGCCCAGATAAGTAGTGCCATGCAGGCACAGGTAATCTGTGCCCAGATAAGTAATGCAGGCATAGGTAATCTGATACGGTACCCAGATAAATACAGCATTCATTGACTCAATAGAATCACACAGTGCCTAGATACTATGATATAGTACTAAGATAGATAGTATGTATAGGGCTTGAATAGTACCACATAGTGCCCAGATAAGTAATGCAGGTACAGGTAATCTGATAAAGTACCCAGATAAATAATGTGTTCAAACTGTAAAGTGCTGCGGAATATGTTAGCGCTACATAAAAATAAAGATCATTATTATTATAAGTACAGCATTCATTGAGTCAATAGAATCACACAGTGCCTAGATACTATGATAGAATGGCAAGATAGATACTAACTACAGTACTTGAATAGTGTCACGTAGTGCCCAGATAAATAGTGCCATACAGGCATTGCAGTATGCCATATAAAACCCAGATAAACAGTGCTGCTATGAATAGTACCATCTAGTACCTTCTAAAGACAGATTTACAGGTCAGACCAATTGTTTCTGGTGTGGACAGTGACCCGGCTAGTGGATCCGAATAGATGGGTGACCATGATGGGTGCACCCCAACACCTAAACATTGTACAGCATTAGGACCAGATAACAGTGGCTGGGATCAGAGCATGTTCTTTCTATCCTTACTTTATGGATGGTTTTTGGCACTGTGACATCTCCGGGGCTGAAAAGTCCTGTTTCATCATCCCGGCATCAAGTAAATTCCTCAATATGGTGACACTATCTGACACCACAAATATAAACTGCGCTCGTTTTTCCAGGAAACAAAATGTCTCACCAAGCCGCCGGATTGATCTTGAAAATGAGAAAACACAATGTTGTCTCTGATCATCAAAGAACTTGGGTTAATTCTTATTATTTATGACTTGCTCTTGAACTATGGCCAGTAGCATATATCACCCAGTAACATGTATTTGGAGGGGGTCCAGGGATAATATTAGTCCTTGTTCCTGCTTGTGATATGGAAGCATTTGATATTGTAAGCCCTAAGAAAAGAATATAAAATTGGCCCGAGATAGTCATCTTTATTACACCGGCCTGGGGCCCCAATGTTTATGCTTGTTCTTTACTAGTCGTGATTTACGATGATATTTTTATAGATGAGGAAGGGGTAACTTTGGAGCCCTCTTAATGTAATACCAGAGTGCATAGAAAAAGGTCCAATGGGGACTATGTGTGTTCCTGTCTCATAGACGGATGTGGAGTGAAAGGACTGTGTCCCTGTTTTACGGACTGATGGGGGACAATAGACTTTGCCCTTGACGTAAAGGGCTACCCTTACGGAGTTTCTTATTTTCATGTGTACTATTGATATATTGAAGAAATAAAACAATATGACGCTTACGCTTCAATGATGATCCTCTTCTCGATGATCCATGGCTGGATTATGGACAAAGCACGAAAGACAACTGTATGTTTTGTGGGTCTTCTTTAGTAAAGGCGCTGTCTGTCACCCTCTATATGCCCTAATAGGACACAGTGTGCTAATTGGAGGGGACACAGTCAGTATGAAATAGGCAATTCCACCTATGGTAATTGAAAAAAATCTGTAAGGACAAGCATGCTCATCCTTCAAGACGATGGACACCTTTAACATGGTTTTCTTGAGTGAGAAAAAGTTGCAGTGAAATTTAGTCTATAACCTAAGTTGAATTACGGACCACCTGGTATGAATTATCATCCTGCTCCTAATTTCAGACTTATGATGGTCTCCCTCTATGTAATACAGCTGGATGTGAGGTGTGTGTCTATGATATGCGGTCTTGACTAGCTCTCATGTACCAGCACAGCTTCATTCCTGGATTGATTTCCCTATCTAGAGTCCATAAAGGTTCAAGCGCTTTCTACAGCCTGAGTTTTCCTCCATATTTACTGCCCTCTTTGATAAAATGACTGGGTATCTCCACCAGCCTGGTGACCTGCTTCTGATCCTTCTGGAGCCCCCTGACTATTAGGTGTGACGGGATCTGCACTCTCGATTTGGGATCTACAACAAAAACGTTAATAGAAAAAGACATTGGAATTACTTCTACGGCAGCCTTCACTGCTAGCAAGGAAATTCACACTTTATTAAAGTTGTCTGTTTGTTTGGTTGTTGTTTTTTTTTTTTTTTTACTAAGAAAAGGTCTATTTAAGGGGGTTGTCTCTTCCTGATTTCTTTTCTAATGATTGATGCTTCGGTGATCAGCTGATCGATGAGGGTCTGGCTTCAAGAACCATTGCACATATTTCCCTGCAGCAGCCAATACAGGTGACAAGTAGTATTACATTAGAGCATTTCTATTAGAGGGATAATGCCATGTGAAAACGACCTACTGTTTATATAATCATTTATGTTACATTTACTCTTTTTTTTAACATTTTTGATCACTATATACAGTGGGGCAAAAAAAGTATTTAGTCAGTCAGCAATAGTGCAAGTTCCACCACTTAAAAAGATGAGAGGCGTCTGTAATTTACATCATAGGTAGACCTCAACTATGGGAGACAAACTGAGAAATAAAAATCCAGAAAATCACATTGTCTGTTTATTTAACAATTTATTTGCATATTATGGTGGAAAATAAGTATTTGGTCAGAAACAAACAATCAAGATTTCTGGCTCTCACAGACCTGTAACATCTTCTTTAAGAGTCTCCTCTTTCCTCCACTCATTACCTGTAGTAATGGCACCTGTTTAAACTTGTTATCAGTATAAAAAGACACCTGTGCACACCCTCAAACAGTCTGACTCCAAACTCCACTATGGTGAAGACCAAAGAGCTGTCAAAGGACACCAGAAACAAAATTGTAGCCCTGCACCAGGCTGGGAAGACTGAATCTGCAATAGCCAACCAGCTTGGAGTGAAGAAATCAACAGTGGGAGCAATAATTAGAAAATGGAAGACATACAAGACCACTGATAATCTCCCTCGATCTGGGGCTCCACGCAAAATCCCACCCCGTGGGGTCAGAATGATCACAAGAACGGTGAGCAAAAATCCCAGAACCACGCGGGGGGACCTAGTGAATGAACTGCAGAGAGCTGGGACCAATGTAACAAGGCCTACCATAAGAAACACACTACGCCACCATGGACTCGGATCCTGCAGTGCCAGACGTGTCCCACTGCTTAAGCCAGTACATGTCCGGGCCCGTCTGAAGTTTGCTAGAGAGCATTTGGATGATCCAGAGGAGTTTTGGGAGAATGTTCTATGGTCTGATGAAACCAAACTGGAATTGTTTGGTAGAAACACAACTTGTCGTGTTTGGAGGAAAAAGAATACTGAATTGCATCCATCAAACACCATATCTACTGTAAAGCATGGTGGTGGAAACATCATGCTTTGGGGCTGTTTCTCTGCAAAGGGGCCAGGACGACTGATCCGGGTACATGAAAGAATGAATGGGGCCATGTATCTTGAGATTTTGAGTGCAAACCTCCTTCCATCAGCAAGGGCATTGAAGATGAAACGTGGCTGGGTCTTTCAACATGACAATGATCCAAAGCACACCGCCAGGGCAACGAAGGAGTGGCTTCGTAAGAAGCATTTCAAGGTCCTGGAGTGGCCTAGCCAGTCTCCAGATCTCAACCCTATAGAAAACCTTTGGAGGGAGTTGAAAGTCCGTGTTGCCAAGCGAAAAGCCAAAAACATCACTGCTCTAGAGGAGCTCTGCATGGAGGATTGAGCCAACATACCAACAACAGTGTGTGGCAACCTTGTGAAGACTTACAGAAAACGTTTGACCTCTGTCATTGCCAACAAAGGATATATTACAAAGTATTGAGATGAAATTTTGTTTCTGACCAAATACTTATTTTCCACCATAATATGCAAATAAAATGTTAAAAAAACAGACAATGTGATTTTCTGGATTTTTTTTTTTTCAGTTTGTCTCCCATAGTTGAGGTCTACCTATGATGTAAATTACAGACGCCTCTCATCTTTTTAAGTGGTGGAACTTGCACTATTGCTGACTGACTAAATACTTTTTTGCCCCACTGTATATGTGTATGTACAGTGCCTACAAGTAGTATTCAACCCCCTGCAGATTTAGCAGGTTTACACATTTGGAATTAACTTGGCATTGTGACATTTGTACTGTAGATCAGCCTGGAAGTGTGAAATGCACTGCAGCAAAAAAGAATGTTATTTCTTTGTTTATTTTTTTTTTTAAATTGTGAAAAGTCTTTTCAGAGGGTCATTTATTATTCAACCCCTCAACCCACCAGAATTCTGTTTGGTTCCCCTAAAGTATTAAGAAGTAGTTCGGGCACAAAGAACAATGAGCTTCACATGTTTGGATTAATTATCTCTTTTTCCAGCCTTTTCTGACTATTTAAGACCCTCCCCAAACTTGCGAACAGCACTCATACATGGTCAGCATGGGAAAGACAAAGGAGCATTCCAAGGCCATCAGAGACAAGATCGTGGAGGGTCACAAGGCTGGCAAGGGGTACAAAACCCTTTCCAAGGAGTTGGGCCTACCTGTCTCCACTGTTGGGAGCATCATCCGGAAGTGGAAGGCTTTTGGAACTACTGTTAGCCTTCCACGGCCTGGACAGCCTTTGAAAGTTTCCTCCCGTGCCGAGGCCAGGCTTGTCCGAAGAGTCAAGGCTAACCCAAGGACAACAAGGAAGGAGCTCCGGGAAGATCTCATGGCAGTGGGGACATTGGTTTCAGTCAATACCATAAATAACGTACTCCACCGCAATGGTCTCCGTTCCAGACGAGCCCGTAAGGTTCCTTTACTTTCAAAACGTCATGTCAAGGCTCGTCTACAGTTTGCCCATGATCACTTGGAGGACTCTGAGACTGACTGGTTCAAGGTTCTCTGGTCTGATGAGACCAAAATCAAGATCTTTGGTGCCAACCACACACGTGACGTTTGGAGACTGGATGGCACTGCATACGACCCCAAGAATACCATCCCTACAGTCAAGCATGGTGGTGGCAGCATCATGCTGTGGGGCTGTTTCTCAGCCAAGGGGCCTGGCCATCTGGTCCGCATCCATGGGAAGATGGATAGCACGGCCTACCTGGAGATTTTGGCCAAGAACCTCCGCTCCTCCATCAAGGATCTTAAGATGGGTCGTCATTTCATCTTCCAACAAGACAACAACCCAAAGCACACAGCCAAGAAAACCAAGGCCTGGTTCAAGAGGCAAAAAATCAAGGTGTTGCAGTGGCCTAGTCAGTCTCCTGACCTTAACCCAATTGAAAACTTGTGGAAGGAGCTCAAGATTAAAGTCCACATGAGACACCCAAAGAACCTAGATAACTTGGAGAAGATCTGCATGGAGGAGTGGGCCAAGATAACTCCAGAGACCTGTGCCGGCCTGATCAGGAATTATAAAAGACGATTATTAGCTGTAATTGCAAACAAAGGTTATTCCACAAAATATTAAACCTAGGGGTTGAATAATAATTGACCCACACTTTTATGTTTAAAATTTATAAAAATTTAACTGAGCAACAAAACTTTTTGGTTTGTAAGATTTATGCATCTGTTAATAAATCCTGCTCTTGTTTGAAGTCTCTAACTTATTTGCATCTTATTAAACCTGCTAAATCTGCAGGGGGTTGAATACTACTTGTATGCATTGTATGTATATATATATATATATATATATATATATATATATATATACCGCTCTGGCAAAAATTAAGAGACCACTGCAAAATGTTCAGTTTGTCTGATTTTTCTCTTGTGATTGGCCGCGCGAGCGGTCACATGGGCGGCCGAGCGGCCAATCACAAGCCGCGACGTCACCGCGACGTCACGGCAAGGTCCTAGAAGCGCGGATTCGAAGGAGGAAGGCTGCCGGTTAGTACCAGGGCGCGTCAGAGGGTAAGTATTGCAATATTTTTTATTTTAATTCTATATTTTACACTTTAATCTGAATTCCGATACCAATTCCCGATATCTTAAACATATCGGGAATCGGGATCGGAATTCCGATTCCAGATTCAAAAGATCGCCGACTTCATGGCCGACCCCCCACTGGGGTCGGGTCGGGTTTCATGAAACCCGACCTTGCCAAAAGTCGGCGACTTTTGAACAATTTCGACCCGTTTCGCTCAACCCTACTGACAACGTCTCCGAAATATCAAGTAATACATTTTTTTTTTTCTGAAAATGAGAAATGGACAAAATAGCAAAAAAAGAGCATTGCTTGCAGACCTTAAATAATGCAAAGAAAACAAGTTCATAATCCTTTACCTTTAGAAACAACACTACTAATGTTTTAACTCAGGAAGAGTTCAGAAATCAATATTTTGTGGAATAACCATGATTTTTAATCACAGCTTTCATGCGTTTTGGCATGCTTTCCACCAGTCTTTTACAGTGCTTTTGGGCAAACTTATGCCACTCCTGGTACAAACATTTAAGCAGTTCTTCTTTGTTTGACGGCTTGTGACTATCCGTGTTTCTCTTGATTACATTCCAGAGGTTTTCAATGGGGTTCAGGTCTGGAGATTGGGCTGCCCATGACAGAATATGATGTGGTGGTCCTTCATCCACACATTGATTGACCTTGGTGTGTGGCATGGCACGTTGTCTTGCTGGAAAAAACAGTCCTCATAGTTGGGGAACATTGCCTGAGCAGAAGGAATCAACTGTTTTTTCCAGGATAACCTTGTATGCGGCTTGATTCATACGTCCTTCGCAAAGAAAAACCTGCCCAATTCCAGCCTTGCTGAAGCATCCCCAGATCATCACCGATCCTCCACCAAATTTCACAGTGGGTGCAGAGGACACCGTGGCTTGCACGCCTCTCCAGGTCTCCGTCTAACCATTAGATGACCAGGTGTTGGACAAAGCTGAAAATTAGACTGTTCAGAGAAGATTACCTTACTCCAGTCCTCTATGGTCCAATCCTTATGGTCTTTGGCAAGCTTCAGCCTGGCTCTCCTTTGCTTCTCATTGATTCATTGATGAAAGGCTTTTTTCTAGCTTTACATGACTTGAGCCCTGCCTCTAGGAGCCTGTTACGAACTGTTCTTGCTGCGCACTTCACCCCAGCTGCCATTTGCCATTCCTTTTGTAGGTCACTTGATGTCATCCTGCGGTTGCTGAGTGACGTTCGAATAAGATGACAGTCATCCCGGTCAGTGGAAAGTTGTTTTCACCCTCTGCCAGTCTGTAACTTTGTTGTCCTCAATGTCTGCTGCTTGACCTTGTTGTAATGAACTGCCGTATTAGAAATTTTAAGGCTGGAGGCAACATGACGCTCACTGTGTTCCTCTGCTAGTAAAGCCAGAATTGAGCCCTTCTTTTCCTCACTCAAGACTTTTCTTTTCAACTCCTTTGGCATCGATAAAAGTTATTTTTTCATTCCTATTACTTTTGGGATATTACTAGCACTTGTTTTACCATCCAGCCTGTCCTATTGCAAGAGCATTGTAAAGACCACAGCAGGGTTTTTTATACTTTCCCCAGTTAACTAAGATTTGGTTCAGGTGATCACCTAATCAGAAGCACATTAAGTAGAATGAGGTGTCCTCTGGTTGGAATTCATCTGACACTGGAATGGAATGGCTGTCAGACATGTAGAGATGGTGATTTGTATAAAACTGTGCAGTGGTCTCTTAATTTTTGCCAGAACTGTATATATCAAGATTTATTAAAAAACAAAAAAAAAACAAATTAAAACAAATAGAAATCTTCCAGTTTTCAGACTGGCTCCTGGAGTTATTCTATAATCTAACTTCCTGATCTTTCAGGGTATCCACATATACCTTTAGCATCAGTAGACTCAACTCATTATCTTCTGTCTGGAAGCATCTAATGAGCGTATGCAAAGGTCGCTGTGAGAGAAGGGGATGGAGGTGAGCTGTGACATCACCTATAGTGAATGGGGGATCAACAGGTGTTGCCAGTTAGTGCAATCCTGCCTGTGATGATAATGAGTCTTCTATAAAGAACAAGAAGGGGGAGTCTAGTGAGATATTTACAAGATTTCTATTTTTATTTCAAAGGCAAATTGCAATTTTTTTTTATTTAACATAAAACCTGATTTAAACAGTAGATATTTTTCATTCCTTGAGTAGCGAGCGCTACTATTCCCAATTCTCCATTCTGATGTGTAGATAATGCCATAACTGTGGCTGGGGGGCTACTGGGGCATTCGCCAAGAAGCCTCATTGGCTTTTCCAGGGTAGGTAGATACAAGGCCAAGTAAAGGAAGGTCTTGATCTAGGTCTATGGATTGGGACCTCAAAGAATGACTCCTTGGACCTTCATTGCCTTGTATCACATCTCTGGTGACCTTCTTCTTCCTTCCTCTTCGTTCTTCTTCCTTCCTCTTTGTTGTTCTTCCTTCCTCTTCTTTCTTCTTCCTTTCTCTTCCTTCTTCTTTCCTCTTCCTTCTTCTTCCTTTCTCTTCCTTCTTTCCTCTTCCTTTTTCTTCCTTCCTCTTCATTCTTTTTCCTTCCTCTTCCTTCGTCATCCTTCCTTCCTCTTTCTTCCGCTTCCTTCCTCTTCCTTCTATATCACAATCAAGTGCTATTCTAAAGTGGATTCCATCAAACAGCCTCACATATCTCTTCTTCTTGGACCTGGTGCTTCTGACCTGGGTGGAGTTTCCTGCTATAACATCTGAATTTTCTGATTTGCAGAGGAATAGACTTTTTTTTTTTAATAGTAATTAATTGAGGCCTATAATTGCAATGTCCTAATTTGTTTCTCTTGTGAAAGAGGAAATGGCCGGGTCTCAACTCAAATAAAAAACAAAAAAAATAAATAAAATAAATAAATAACTGGCACATAAATAACGCTGCCGATGCCAATGGGCAGAGACACATGACGTCAGGTATTTGCAAAATGCTATAGCTCGGCTATATAGGGGAAAATATAAGATGGAGAAATTGTTCTATTAACGCAAGGATTGGAACAGGAAATGATGATAAAAATACCGACTCCTTATAAATAAGAATATTGCTGGCCTTGTTGATGTATCGCGAGGACCGTTGCCTGGATGCCGTTCTGCTATTGCTTTGTAATCCGCATAGCCGTGAGCTCAACTTGGCACAACCACACTTACCCTGGCCATAGGAAATTCCTGCTCCTTGCAGGATGTCTCCCATTGCTGGAACGCTGTCTATTTTGACACGTTTTATTTGGGCCAAGACTCTTTTTATGATGCAAAGCTTGGCAGTGTTCAAACCTGAATGTTCAAGAAAAATAGTTTTGCAAGATGGGAACGCTAGGAGATCTGTTTCTTCAGTAGTTTTGGATCCACCCCTGGAAAACAACTTCTGCATTTTTGGGACAGAATGTGCTTATTGAGAAAGGATGCATGAAGGTTTATCTGCCTGACATGTGGCACGTAGCAAAATTATCATCTAAGATTACAGGTGTCCAGAATGCAGAAGTCTAATGAAACGCTAGAATAAAAGAAGAATATCCTGACTAATACTGACCCATACAGACATTGCTACTCATATACTGCCCCCTATCTGAAGTAATAAAATTACAATATTGCTGCCCCTATTTGCAAGAATATATCCACTATAATACTGCCTCTATGTACAAGAATATGACTACTATAATACTGCCCCTATGTACAAGAATATAACTACTATAATACTGCTCCTATGTACAAGAATATAACTACTATAATACTGCCCCTATGTACAAGAATATAACTATTATAATACTGCCTCTATGTACAAGAATATAGCTACTATAATACTGCCCCTATGTACAAGAACATAACTATCATAATACTGCCTCTATGTACAAGAATATAACTACTATAATACTGCCCCTATGTACAAGAATATAACTACTATAATACTGCCCCTATGTACAAGAATATAACTACTATAATACTGCTCCTATGTACAAGAATATAACTACTATAATACTGCCCCTATGTACAAGAATATAACTACTATAATACTGCCCCTATGTACAAGAATATAACTACTATAATACTGCCCCTATGTACAAGAATATAACTACTATAATACTGCCCCTATGTACAAGAATATAACTACTATAATACTGCTCCCATGTACAAAAATATAACTACTATAATACCGCTTCTATGTACAAGAATATAACTACTATAATACTGCCCCTATGTACAAGAATATAGCTGCTATAATACTGCCCCTATGAACAAGAATATAACTACTATAATACTGCTCCTATGTACAAGAATATAACTACTATAATACCGCTTCTATGTACAAGAATATAACTACTATAATACTGCCCCTATGTACAAGAATATAACTACTATAATACTGCTCCTATGTACAAGAATATAACTACCATAATACTGCCTCTATGTACAAGAATATAACTACTATAATACTGCCCATATGTACAAGAATATAGCTGCTATAATACTGCTCCCTATGTACAAGAATATAACTACTATAATACTGCCCTTATGTACAAGAATATAACTACTATAATACTGCTCTTATGTACAAGAATATAAATACTATAATACTGCCCCCTATGTACAAGAATATAGCTGCTATAATACTGCTCCCTATGTACAAAAATATAACTACTATAATACTGCCCCTATGTACAAGAATATAACTACTATAATACTGCCCCTATGTGCAAGAATATAACTACTATAATACTGCCCCTATGTGCAAGAATATAACTACTATAATACTGCCCCTATGTGCAAGAATATAACTACTATAATACTGCCCCTATGTGCAAGAATATAACTACTATAATACTGCCCCTATGTGCAAGAATATAACTACTATAATACTGCCCCCTATGTACAAGAATATAACTACTATAATACCGCCCCTATGTACAAGAATATAACTACTATAATACTGCTCCTATGTACAAGAATATAACTACTATAATACTGCTCCTATGTACAAGAATATAACTACTATAATACTGCTCCTATGTACAAGAATATAACTACTACAATACTGCCCCATGTACAAGAATATAACTACTATAATACTGCCCCTATGTACAAGAATATAACTACTTAATACTGCCCCTATGTACAAGAATATAACTACTATAATACTGCCCCTATGTACAAGAATATAACTACTATAATACTGCTCCTATGTACAAGAATATAACTACTATAATACCGCTTCTATGTACAAGAATATAACTACTATAATACTGCCCCTATGTACAAGAATATAGCTGCTATAATACTCCCCCTATGTACAAGAATATAACTACTATAATACTGCTCCTATGTACAAGAATATAACTACTATAATACCGCTTCTATGTACAAGAATATAACTACTATAATACTGCCCCTATGTACAAGAATATAACTACTATAATACTGCTCCTATGTACAAGAATATAACTACCATAATACTGCCTCTATGTACAAGAATATAACTACTATAATGCTGCCCCTATGTACAAGAATATAGCTGCTATAATACTGCTCCCTATGTACAAGAATATAACTACTATAATACTGCCCTTATGTACAAGAATATAACTACTATAATACTGCTCTTATGTACAAGAATATAAATACTATAATACTGCCCCCTATGTACAAGAATATAGCTGCTATAATACTGCTCCCTATGTACAAAAATATAACTACTATAATACTGCCCCTATGTACAAGAATATAACTACTATAATACTGCCCCTATGTGCAAGAATATAACTACTATAATACTGCCCCTATGTGCAAGAATATAGCTACTATACTACTGCCCCTATGTGCAAGAATATAACTACTATAATACTGCCCCTATGTGCAAGAATATAACTACTATAATACTGCCCCTATGTGCAAGAATATAACTACTATAATACTGCCCCCTATGTACAAGAATATAACTACTATAATACTGCCCCTATGTACAAGAATATAACTACTATAATACTGCCCCTATGTGCAAGAATATAACTAATATAATACTGCCCCTATGTGCAAGAATATAACTACTATAATACTGCCCCCTATGTACAAGAATATAACTACTATAATACTGCCCCCTATGTACAAGAATATAACTACTATAATACTGCCCCTATGTACAAGAATATAACTACTATAATACTGCCCCTATGTACAAGAATATAACTACTATAATACTGCTCCTATGTACAAGAATATAACTACTATAATACTGCTCCTATGTACAAGAATATAACTACTATAATACTGCCCCTATGTACAAGAATATAACTACTATAATACTGCTCATATGTACAAGAATATAACTACTATAATACTGCCCCTATGTACAAGAATATAACTACTATAATACTGGCCCTATGTACAAGAATATAACTACTATAATACTGCCCCTATGTACAAGAATATAACTACTATAATACTGCCCCTATGTACAAGAATATAACTACTATAATACTGCTCCTATGTACAAGAATATAACTACTATAATACTGCTCCTATGTACAAGAACATAACTACTATAATACTGCCCCCTATGTACAATAATATAACTACTATAATACTGCCCCCTATGTACAAGAATATAACTACTATAATACTGCCCCTATGTACAAGAATATAACTACTATAATACTGCCCCTATGTAACTACTATAATACTGCTCCTTTGCATACAAATGCATATAAAGCAGTTCTTGGTTGTATCTGGTTAGTGGCCTCATGTCGGCTCACATGAAGAGTTAAGCCTAGAGTCATTATTCAGGAGTCAGTCTAGAATAATATATGTTCACAATGAAGCGGCTGAGTGGCGGCTGTTCCTTGATACAAGTCTAATATTATCCACATTTTATCAGCTGCTCCAGGTCTGCAGAGATAATATATAAAATAGAATCTGAGCTTCTTGTTTGGCGTCAGACAGTCAGATCAATACTGACAAATGTTATTGGATTTAATAAATACTTTGTGTCTATTGATCAGGAACTATATCATGAATTAATGGAAGCTGGCTGGAGCAGAGGCTGCCCGATCCCGGGCCAAACAGAGAAGATCTGCCAAAATACATCGCTGTATTAATGCTAAGAGGAAAAAAGCAGGAGGCAATGTGAATCTGGCACCGTGCAAAGACTGAGAGCTTTTCTTACTTGTGAATCCTCCTCTTCCATCATTATCACTCCTGATAGCGGCCACAGACACAAGAATTTAGCCCAAACCAGAAAAAAATGCTCTGACATTAATTTATTGTTATCTTTGTTAGGTATGTAAACTTTTTCAACTTTTTTTTGGCAACTTACAAAAAAAAAAGAAAATGAAGAAATTTTCCAAAAAGCCTTCACTAGAAATCTAGTATGGTTTTGTATACAGCCCCTCTGCAGATTTGCAGGTCTCCATGGTTACAGACTACAATCATAGCTGATGTGTAGTCAGATCCTGCTGTCACATGTTGCTCTTTTTTATCTACCCCCATTTCTACTGTCTAAAAATTATCCAGAAGAAGCAATGGAGTAAAACATGACTGGTGGCTTTTGCTTTTAGTCCGGAACCATGGGGACACATGTATATGAGTCGCCCGCCAGGGCCGTGAGGTACTCGGTACCGGGTCCGATGTTCACAGGGGGATGTCACGGTGGCTGCGACCCAGTCCGTGGCCCTGGGCGCCCATGCAAAAGGGAAAGGTCTTTAAAGAGAATAAAGTTTATGTTCGTGACGCCACCTGTGGTATTCGGTCAGGGTGACCGACGCTGCTTTAAGGGGTCCGCTGGGGTGATGTTATGGCAGCTAGATGGTATACCTTCCCACAGGTGAAGTGTATCCCCACGGCTTCCCAGTGTGTAGATTGGAGAATGGTGAGAGGCGCAGTAAGGAACGAGGACACAGGTTTGCAGACTCTACCTCATTTACTGAAGACTTCAGCAGCCACAGTCCAGGGCACCGGATCACAGGGCAGGCAGGGTCCGGCCGGTTTGGGGGCAAGTCCAGAGTCCCCTTATCCAGGTGGAGAATAAAAGCCTTCCTTTGCACTGTAGTGGTGTAGTCCCTCACTGCTAGAAGCTTCACATACAGTTGTGGCCAAAAGTATTGACACCCCTGCAATTCTGTCAGATAATACTCAGTTTCTTCCTGAAAATGATTGCAAACACAAATTCTTTGGTATTATTATCTTCATTTAATTTGTCTTAAATGAAAAAACACAAAAGAGAATGAAGCAAAAAGCAAAACATTCATCATTTCACACGAAACTCCAAAAATGAGCCAGACAAAAGTATTGGCACCCTCAGCCTAATACTTGGTTGCACAACCTTTAGCCAAAATAACTGCGACCAACCGCTTCCGGTAACCATCAATGAGTTTCTTACAATGCTCTGCTGGAATTTTAGACCATTCTTCTTTGGCAAACTGCTCCAGGTCCCTGATATTTGAACGGTGCCTTCTCCAAACTGTCATTCTTCGATCTCTCCACAGGTGTTCTATGGGATTCAGGTCTGGACTCATTGCTGGCCACCTTAGAAGTCTCCAGTGCTTTCTCTCAAACCATTTTCTAGTGCTTTTTGAAGTGTGTTTTGGGTCTTTGTCCTGCTGGAAGACCCATGACCTCTGAGGGACACCCAGCTTTCTCACTCTGGGCCCTACATTATGCTGCAAAATTTGTTGGTAGTCTTCAGACTTCATAATGCCATGTACACGGTCAAGCAGTCCAGTGCCAGAGGCAGCAAAGCAACCCCAAATCAGGGAACCTCCGCCATGTTTGACTGTAGGGACCGTGTTATTTTCTTTGAATGCCTCTTTTTTTCTCCTATAAACTCTATGTTGATGCCTTTGCCCAAAAAGCTCTACTTTTGTCTCATCTGACCAGAGAACATTCTTCCAAAACATTTTAGGCTTTTTCAGGTAAGTTTTGGCAAACTCCAGCCTGGCTTTTTTATGTCTCGGGGTAAGAAGTGGGGTCTTCTTGGGTCTCCTACCATACAGTCCCTTTTCATTCAGACGCCGACGGATAGTACGGGTTGACACTGTTGTACCCTCGGACTGCAGGGCAGCTTGAACTTGTTTGGATGTTAGTCAAGGTTCTTTATCCAACATCCGCACAATCTTGCGTTGAAATCTCTTGTCAATTTTTCTTTTCCGTCCACATCTAGGGAGGTTAGCCACAGTGCCATGGGCTTTACACTTCTTGATGACACTGCGCACAGTAGACACAGGAACATTCAGGTCTTCGGAGATGGACTTGTAGCCTTAATAATCTTTATTTATATAGCGCCAACATATTCCGCAGCACTTTACAGTTTAACAGTATCAAACACAACAGACATAAGTAACAACGTTAACAATACAATAATTAAAGCAAAATAAAACGACCCTGCTCGTGAGAGCTTACAATCTACAATGAGGTGGGGGAGATACAAAGCACAGGTGTGTATTTACAATAATGTATTTAAAATGATGTATTTACAATGATGGTCCAGCCATCTTCAGAGGGTGGGGGATAGATGGGGATAGTGAATGGGCTACACACACACACAAACATAAAATGAGTTTGATTAGTGACCGTGGTAGGCCACTCTGAACAAATGTGTTTTGAGCGAGCGCCTAAAACTATGCAAATTGTGGATGGTCCTAATATCTTGGGGTAGAGCATTCCAGAGGATTGGTGCAGCACGGGAGAAGTCTTGGAGTCGGGAGTGAGCCTTGAGATTGCTCATGCTTCCTCACAATTTGGTTTCTCAAGTCCTCAGACAGTTCTTTGGTCTTCTTTCTTTTCTCCATGCTCAATGTGGTACACACAAGGACACAGGACAGAGGTTGGGTCAACTTTAATCCATGTCAACTGGCTGCAAGTGTGATTTAGTTATTGCCAACACCTGTTAGGTGCCACAGGTAAGTTACAGGTGCTGTTAATTACACAAATTAGAGAAGCATCACATGATTTTTGGTGTGGAATTATATCCAATTTGGCTTTAGGACAATTCTTTTTGTGTTTTTTTCATTTAACTCCTTAGTGACGGAGCCAAATTTTTGAAATCTGACCAGTGCCACTTTATGTGGTAATAACTCTGCTCTGTTTTTTAGTGACACATTATACTTTATGATAATGGTAAATTTAGGTCAATATGTTTTGTGTTTATTTATAGAAAATATCAAAAATTTGAGAAAAATGTAAAAAAAATTAGCAATTTTCAAAGTTTGATTATCCCTTTAATACATATGGTCATACCACAGCAAACCATTAATAAATAACATTTCCCACATGACTGCTTTACATCAGCACCATTTGTAAAATGTTCTGTTATTTTGTTAGCATTTTAGGAGGTTTAATAATGTAGCAGCAATTTTTCATTTTTTTCAAGGAAATTTACATTTTTTTTTTTAGGGAACTATCCATGTTTGAAGTGACTTTAGGGGTCTCATATATTGGGAAACTCCCAAACGTAATACCATTTTAAAAACAGCACCCCCTGACATATTGAAAACTGCAGTCAGGTAGTTTATTAACCCTTCAGGTGCTCTACAGGATTTAATGTAAAGTGGTATGACAGAAATGAAAATGTGTATTTTTACCACCTAAATGCCAGTAACTTCTGAACAGGTTACAACAGCCGTCAGACTCTAAGGCCGCTATTTGGTCATGAATTGCCATGGCAAACATCAGGACCACACAATCATGATCTGAGGGCACCAATTGGGATAAAGAGGAAGCCCCCACACTCTGTTAACCATTTATAATGATGTAGTTACTATTGACAGCAGCATCTAAGGGGTTAAACAGATATGTACGGTGCAAACACTGATCGTGGCTGATACAGCAAGTTGTCAGCTATAGTGTACAGCCGACAGCTGCTGGATTGTCACCTGTATGGGGAGGCTATTCTCTTATATCTCAGGTCAGTTAAAAGACGTATTGGCGGTCATTAAGGGGTTAAGACAAATGAAATGAAGATAATAATAACAAATAATTTGTGTCTGCAATCATTTTCAGGAAGAAACTGAGTATTATCTGACAGAAATGCAGGGGTGTCAATACTTTTGGCCACAACTCTAAGGTCCTTGCAGATGTTATTTCTTTCTCTCTGTCCCCCCGGATAGGATAGGACAAAACCTGCATGACTGGTGACTTGAGCTTGTTTATAGGGTGTCTTAGATGATCCGGCTTTGTGGGGTGTCACTGTGCCTCCCGGGTGTTGGGGCAGACATGGAAATTGAAGTTCAGCTGTCCTGCCGGTCTCTGATGTAAGGTGTGGAGGTCCTTACAACCTCGGTGTTTCGGCTACCGGATTTCTGCGCCTCAGAAGGACGCAGCCTGCTCGGGGTCTGGTCCCCTTCTGGTATCCTCTCCTGTGCTTTCTCTCCTGCACGCTCACTGCAATCAATTCTGCTTTCTAAATGTCTATTTCCGGGAGCTGCAGCTCTGTGGCATGCACAGCTCCGTAAACCCTCTGTCCTCCTCAGACGGATGTCTGGAACTGACTAATTTTCCCTACAGACTACCAGTTATATATATATGGAGAGTCACGTAGTAAATAGGATCAAAAGCTCCCCCTCGTGGCCTGGAGTGTGAATGTGTTGCATGTTTGTGGTACCTGGTTACAGTTATCCTTTCTTGCCTACAAACATAGCATCACTCTCCCCATGAGGAAAGCGACATTACTGTGATGACCAGGACCCTGGGGCACCACACTCCCTCCTGTTAAGTCCAGTACTCCCAGACTGGGAAAAGAAGAACAACAATACATGTTAATGCAAGAAGACGTACAATTTTTAAAATGCTATAAAATAAATAAACAAGTTAATACAAACTCATGCTTCCCTTTATGGGAGGTAAGGACAGTTGATTGTTGCAAAACATATTTACATTATGGGCCCATTTTGATAAGAATAGAAAACAAATAAACATTCCCTTTAAGGGTGCAAACAGTATTCAAGTCCTTTTTCTTTTTAATACTGAGGTAGTGCAATGAATATTCAAGTCAATCAAAACTTTAGAACAGCAGCAACGAAGCTATGGACCCGTCATTAACCCCCAACGTTGGTCTTGAGCGGGCTACAAGGCGTGTATCCAGACCTGGAATCCTGCCACGGGTTTTTCTTCAGGTCTCTGGAAAACAAAACAACTTTCAAAGCAATATTAGATGCAGTCTTTTTACAAGCGTCTTTGTAAAACCAGTAGGAAGCACCTTTAAGAAGGTGCAAACTATTTACAACGGAAAGTTTTTTTGATCATGCACAGTTCAGGATTCACAGTTCTTTAATGTAAAACATAGGATCCCTTTAACGTGGGACCCCTTTAAGTGTAAACCTGGTCAGGATGTCCCTCCCGGAGATGAGATTCCATGTCACAGTGGGTGACATAGACCTCCGCCAGCAGGTTAATGAAACCCCAGCCCCTTTTTGGGTGGAAGGCCACTACCACAACCCGTTTTGCTGGGCTTTTGTTACATCATTTGGTTTTATGGGCCTGCGCTTTGCATTGGGCCTCACTCCCTTTTTCCTCCTTCCATTTTAGCACCAGACGTTGGTTATATTCCTCCCAGGTGAGGGCTTCAATATGGGACCCATCTGATTGGGCCTCCCCAGGGGACCCGATTGGTTCTGCTCTCGGATTGTCCCATTGGAAAACCACCATGCTCACTGCAATCAATTCTGCTTTCTAAATGTCTCTTTCCAGAAGCTGCAGCTCTGTGGCATGCACAGCTCCGTAAACCCTCTGTCCTCCTCAGACTGATGTCTGGAACTGACTAACTTTCCCTACAGACTACCAGTTATATATATATATATATATGTGGAGTCGCGTAGTGAATAGGATCAAAAGCTCCCCCTGGTGGCCTGGAGTGTGAATGTGTTGCATGTTTGTGATACCTGGTTACAGTTATCCTTTCTTGCCTCCAAATGTAGCATCGCTCTCCCCGTGAGGAAAGCGACGTTACTGTGACGACCAGGACCCTGGGGCACCACATATATACATAGGAGCTGTATACACAAAACGGTAGGAGTTTCTTACTAAGGACTCCTTACAGATTTAGTTGCTTGTTTTTTTTTTGTTAGATGTATTGGAACTAAAAGAAAATAATTGTAAAAGTGAGCACACCTTTTAATTTGTCAATGTATAATACCATACCCATATCAGCCGCCATATTTCTATGTCGAAATCAGTCAATGTAATGGCACCTTCATATTGGTTCCTACAGTACCATCCTTGTATTGGTCCCTATAGTACCATCAGTATATTTGTCTATATATGACCACCCCGATATTAATTTACACAGAGCCCCCACTACATTACTGTACATTGTACCATCCTCCTATTACTAGTTATAGTATTATTCTTCCATTAGTCCCCAAAGCGACATTTTTTGTAATAGTCCCTGTAGTACCATCCACATATTACTCTACTTTTCTCATACTGTTTTCCATAGTACCACCATATTAGTCTTCACAGTACCAAGCTCAAATTGGTTTGCATAGAGCCACAAATATATTAATATTCATAGTTTCATTCTCATATTAGTCCTCGTAGTACCCCTCATGTTAGTCCTTGTAGTACCATCCCCATATTAATCCTCATAGTACCATCACCATATTAATCCTCATAGTACCATCCCCATATTAATCCTCATAGTACCATCCCCATATTAGTCCTCATAGTACCATCCCCATATTAGTCCTCATAGTACCATCCCCATATTAATCCTCATAGTACCATCCCCATATTAATCCTCATAGTACCATCCCCATATTAGTCCTCATAGTACCATCCCCATATTAGTCCTTATAGTACCATCCCCATATTAGTCCTCATAGTACCATCCTCATATTAATCCTCATAGTACCATCCCCATATTAATCCTCATAGTACCATCCCCATATTAGTCCTCATAATACCATCCCCATATTAGTCCTCATAATACCATCCCCATATTAATCCTCATAGTACCATCCCCATATTAGTCCTCATAGTACCATCCCCATATTAGTCCTCATAGAACCATCCCCATATTAGTCCTTATAGCACTATCCCCATATTAGTCCTCATAGTACCATCCCCATATTAGTCCTCATAGTACCATCCCCATATTAGTCCTCATAGTACTATCTCCATATTAATCCTCTTAGTACAATACCTATATTAGTTCCTATAGTTCCTCATATTAGTCTTCATATTACCATCCCTATATTAGTCCTCATAGTACAATTCTCATATAATTCCTCATAGTACTGTCCCTTTATTAGTCCTCATAGTACCGTCCCTTTATTAGTCCTCATAGTACCGTCCCTTCATTAGTCCTCATAGTACCATTCTCTTATTAGTCATCATTAGTGATGAGCGAATATACTCGTTGCTCGGGTTTTCCAGAGCAGGCTCGGATGGTCTCCGGGTATTTATTAGTGCTCGGAGATTTAATTTTCATCACCACAGCTGAATGATTTACAGCTACTAGCCAGCCTAAGTACATGTGGGGGTTGCCTGGTTGCTAGGGAATCCCCACATGTGTTCAAGCTGGCTAGTAGCTGTAAATCATTCACCTGCCGCAATAAAAAACTAAATCTCCGAGCAGTTACAGATACTCGGGGACCACCCGAGCGAGCTCTGGAAAACCCAAGCAACGAGTATACTCGCTCATCACTAGTCCTCATGGTACCATCCCTTTATTAGTCCTCATAGTACCATTCTCTTATTAGTCCTCATGGTACCATCCCCATATTAGTCCTCATAGTACCATCCCTATATTAGTCCTCATAGTACAATTTTCATATAATTCCTCATAGTACCATCCCCATATTAGTCCTCATAGTACCAGCCCCATATTAGACCTCATAGTACCATTATCATATTAGTCCTCATCGTACCGTCCTCATAGTACAATGCCCAAATGACTCCTCATAGTACGATCCTCATTAATCCTCTTATTTCCAGGGCCGGGACAAGGTATTTTAAAGCCCTTAGGCAGATGAAGCCCCTCCACATGAACCCTCAACCCCCATATAAAGAAATAGATCAGAGCCAAATGTAACCGGACTTCTAATGCACCCCACTCCCCTTCTGATGGGTCAGATAACAAGCTCTGACGGCCACTTCTACTAGAATTGTTACCTGTTTCACCAAGAAATACCAAAAAAAGTAAAAAGTATTGTACTTTAGAGTTTGTATGTTCTCCCCATGTTTGCGTGGGTTTCCTCCAGGTTCTCCAGTCCCACACTCCAAAGACATACTGATAGGGAATTTAGATTGTGAGCCCCATCGGGGACAGTGACGATGATGTATGTAAAGCCCTGAGGAATATGATCGCACTATATAAGCAATGCATAATAATAAAGGGATACGTATGATGGTTTTTATATCCGTCATGCAACTAATACAGTTTGCCACAAAACTGATGGTGATTCTGATGCCATATTTCTATATGGATAGTGGTTCTGGTGACGTATTCTTGTACTGATGGTACATCGGAACACCCACCATTCCCTACGTTCTAGAGTTCAGAGACTGTCTCGCCCAGCTAGCTGCCTTGGCTAATGAACATTGGCGAATAGCCCCGTCCAGTCAAAAAACCTGGTATGACCGTAAAGCCAGGACCCGGGGATTTATGGAAGGACAACAAGTGCTCATGATTATTGCAACCCCTGCCATTTTACAAGGAACTATAAACAGTGAAGCAAAGTGGACTAACGGGAGCAGGCCAGAGGTCTGTGTAGACCTCATGGCGTCCTCACTTATTAGCAGGGGGAGAGGTTGTGATGGTGGGATATGGTAAGTGGGGATCATTTTGTTGGTATTAATCTTTTACTGATGATCATGGTGTTCTCTTGTAGGATGACTTATTTGCTGATTGATGAATGGCTGTTGTTGCCATCTGATATCAGCCCCCACAGTGCTGTAATGTTTGCTAATATGCTAATGACATACTGACCTAGCTTGTTGAAACAATGAGCCCCTGAGACCTCCTCTACTCCACCCCCCACCCCCCCACCCCAAAAACCTGTGAATGAGGAGGGGGACTTTTAAAATATCAGGGAGGAAAGACACAAAATCAGTACCTGTGTGTAAAGATGATGTGAAAACAGCACCTCAGAGAGAAAGAGAGTATATGGACTATGTTATCCTCTGTCTGCTGGATTGTTGGACTCTCATTTCCCAGGGCTTTTATCCTGTTACTGAACTGCATTTGGCTTCTGGACTATCTTATACTTTGTGTGGTGGATTGTACATGGACCTTTCATATTTTTGCCTAAATAAAGGTCTTGGGATTGTTCACTATTTACTTGCTCTGTTGATTGTGTGATATCGGAGAAGGACCCCATGACACAAGGACAGTCAGAAACTGGTATGCAGAATTTTAATATAAAATGCATTGCAGCGCCCGGCCACTGAGAAAGGTAACTGTAAGGAGGGCCCTGAGTGGCACGGAGGAGGTGTGCTGTGCTGCATTGTTCAATGCACAGAGACTGTCACTGAGTACAGAGGTGCTGGTGCTACAGAGTCTGCT
Source organism: Ranitomeya imitator (assembly GCF_032444005.1). Classification (NCBI taxonomy): domain Eukaryota; kingdom Metazoa; phylum Chordata; class Amphibia; order Anura; family Dendrobatidae; genus Ranitomeya; species Ranitomeya imitator. The sequence goes on along the minus strand of NC_091282.1, from coordinate 54,061,249 downwards.
CCGGGGCAGAGGGGGAGCCGCAGAGAAGAGAACCACAGGTCTCTTGCAGAAAGCCACAAGCAAAATTGAAGCATCCACTGATGCCTTTTATAGCAACTATGAATCTCGGTTGAACATAACCTGTTGCCTAACGAAAGACTGTTGAAACCATTAAGTTCGCTGCCTCCCAGTGACAGACGAAACTGCCATAACTAAGAGCGGATCCGCTCTACCACCAAGGGCTATTGTATCCACGCTATTAAATTGGGTACCGCCACAACAGTTTTTATAAAGGAGTCACCCCGACTTCCACCAGGTCAAGGAACACAATTCTTTTACAAACCCTACTCCAACTGTTTATTCAACCCCCTTATTTATGAATTAATATTTCACTACCAATCATAGTGCCGTGTAATCCGCTCTATCGGAGAAGTTGTAGCCTATCACTTCTCTATCTGTAAAACAAGGCCCATATAACAGCAGAAAATCCCCGCTGACTCATTGTACGAGCCGATGACTTCTCCATATTCTGTAGCTCTTCTTACAGTTTTCCCACGATGTCTTTACCACATTCCCGGTAGTTCTACTCTCAGATGGATTAATCTATATAGTACCAGCCTCATATTAATTCCCACAGTACCATTTTTATATTAGTCTCCATAATGCCATCCATGTATTAGTTCCCAATGTCCTCTTGTAGGACTTGTGTCAGCACTCCTCCATCATGCCCCACCGGAGTATACATATGAACAAGCATACACGAATATTCATTACACATTAAAAACCAAAAAAAACACCAAAACCTCCTGACAAAGGAGAGGCAGCTGTATACCGCAGTTTGTCATTTCATCTTTTTACTAATGGGAAGTTTGGTGATGCACTTATGATGAAAGAAGTTTTTTTTTTTTCATCTCCCAACATTTCTAGCAATAACCGTGAATCATTTATAATTGTATGGGAAAAATATTCATCTTTCTTTTTTCTTTATCCATATTAAACTGGTATATAGAGATTTGTTTTATGTGTATAGCCAAACAGAAGAAGAAAAAGTTGTAGCTATTTAGAAGAAAAAAATTCTACATTACATGACAGTTCAGCTTTTGGCTCACTGTTAGAGTTTCTGCCTTCCATGCTAGAAGTACTGAGTTTGAGTCCTGTGAATGAGCAGCTGCAGAATAAAAAAACAACAAACAGGTAATTACAGGGGTTGTCCACTCTCCCACCCGACACGTGATGCCCCATATCTGCCCCCAGGTTCAGTTTCTCATTTTGTCCCTCCTTTGCAGAGACTTGACCATCTTTCTATTTTGGCGCTGCTAAGTATGTTTTTGGTCCAAGAGGGCGTTTCAGTAAGTTTTCTCTTGGAGTGTGCAGTTCCCTGTGCAATGGAGGAAAATATTAAAAAAGGGAAAGCCCTTCTTTGCACAGTGATTGCAATGTCTGATACATTATTTCAAGGACTCCTGGTTTGCTCATCTCACCTTAGTATAAAGCACCTGACGAGAATATTTCATAATAACCACTAAGGAAACAATTACTTTCCCATTTAAAGTAATATTAAGAATTGCAATAATATAATGAACCCCCCTAAATACCCAAACACATATAGCATGGGAATTCTCAGCACAGGAATGCTTATTATTTATGAATGAATACGACACCAGCGTGTACTTCAGTGTAAGGGAGAAGCTGTAAACGGTCACTTCTAACCTGAAGGGCCCATACTGCAGCAGCAAGTCTCTGCTAACTTAATGTATGAACTGGTCACTTCTCTATATTCTGCATTATTCAGCCATGGTAAGATTGTTCCCGCTCTTTATGATAGACCCCATCATGACTATACTTACTGTACACTGTTTTTGACACTTCTATCTTATAGCTACTATAATATTATCACCCTATGTGCAAAAATATAATTATTCTAATTCCATCCTCATGTACAAAAATATAAGTAATATAATACTGCCCCAATATACAAAATATGACTATAATACTACTCCTATGTACAAGAATATAACTACTATAATACTGCCCCTATGTACAAGAACATAACTACTATAATACTGCCCCCTATGTGCAAAAATATAATTATTATAATTCCATCCTCATGTACAAGAATCTAAGTAATATAATACTGCCCCAATATACAAGAATATGACTATAATACTACTCCTACTGTATGTACAAGAATATAACTACTACTAGATGGTGGCCCGATTGTAACGCATCGGGTATTCTAGAATATGCATGTCCACGTAATATATTACACAGCCCACGTAGTATATTGCCCAGCCACGTAGTATATTGCCCAGAGACGTAGCATATTGCACTGCGACATAGTATACAGCACAGAGCCACGTAGTATATTGCCCAGCTACGTAGTATATTGCCCAGTCACGTACTATATTTCCCAGCTACGTAGTATATTGCCCAACCACGTAGTATATTGCCCAGCCACATAGTATATTGCCCAGTGACGTAGTATGTTGCCCAGTCACTTAGTATATTGCCCAGCCACGTAGTATATTGCCCAGCCACATAGTATATTGCCCAGTCACGTAATATATTGCCCAGTGACGTAGTATATTGCCCAGTCACGTAGTATATTGCCCAGTCACATAGTATATTGCCCAGTCACGTAGTATATTGTCCAGCCACGTAGTATATTGCCCAGTCACGTAATATATTGCCCAGTGACGTAGTATATTGCCCAGTCACGTAGTATATTGCCCAGTCACATAGTATATTGCCCAGTCACGTAGTATATTGCCCAGCCACATAGTATATTGCCCAGTCACGTAATATATTGCCCAGTGACGTAGTATATTGCCCAGTCACGTAGTATATTGCCCAGTCACATAGTATATTGCCCAGTCACGTAGTATATTGCCCAGCCACATAGTATATTGCCCAGCCACGTAGTATATTGCCCAGCCACGTAGTATATTGCCCAGCCACGTAGTATATTGCACAGCGACGTAGTATATTGCCCAGCCACGTAGTATATTGCACAGCGACGTAGTATACAGCACAGAGCCACGTAGTATACAGCACAGACACGTAGTATATTGCCCAAACACGTAGTATATTGCCCAGCCACGTATGTAACAGGTTAAAAAAGACTTAAAATAAAAAATAAACTCACCTTCCGAGGGCCCCTGGCACTTGTGTGCGGTGCACGCGGCAGCTTCCGGTCCCAGGGTTGGTATGAGCGCAGGACCTGTGATGACGTCGCGGTCACATGACCGTGACGTCATGGCAGGTCCTTCTCGCATAGCATCTTTGGCATCGGAACCTGCCGCCTGCACTGCCGAGGAGAGGGCGCACGTCGGAGGGTGAGAATAATGTTTTTTTTTTATATTAATATTTGTAACATTAGATATTTTGGTCACACAGGGTTAATAGCGGCGGTAACGGAGTGAGTTACCCACGGCATAACGCGGTCCGTTACCACTGGCATTAACCCTGTGTGAGCAGTGACTGGAGGGGAGTATGGAGAGGGCGCTGACTGCGGAGAGTATGGAGCGGGCGCCGGGCACTGACTGCAGGGGAGTAGGGAGGGACTAATTTGACTGTGGCCGTCGCTGATTGGTCACGGCAGCCATGACAGGCAGCTGGCGAGACCAATGAGCGACTTGCATTTCCATGACAGACAGAGGCCGCGACCAATGAATATCTGTGACAGAAAGACAGACAGACAGACGGAAGTGTGTCAAACAGAGATCAGTCCCAGGAGCCCTGAAGGAAACTCAGACAACATATGTCGTTTGCCACAACGCGTTTCAACGGTAAACACCGTCTTCTTCAGGTGGGAGAAAACTCCCTTTCATCTCCCCTTCCCTGGGTCAATTCCTCTGTGCTCCCCTCTGACTGCTTTCACTTATCTTGCTTAGACAGACAGAAGTGACCCTTAGACAATTATATAGTAGATAATACTGCCCCATGTGCAAGAATATAACTACTATAATACTGCCCCCTATGTACAAGAATATAACTACTATAATACTGCTCCTATGTACAAGAATATAACTACAATACTGCCCATATGTACAAGAATATAACTACTATAATACTGCTCCTATTCACAAGAATATAACTACTATAATACTGCCCCTATGTACAAGAATATAACTACTATAATACTGCTCCTATTCACAAGAATATAACTACTATAATACTGCCCCTATGTACAAGAATATAACTACAATACTGCCCATATATACAAGAATATAACTACTATAATACTGCTCCTATTCACAAGAATATAACTACTATAATACTGCCCCTATGTACAAGAATATAACTACTATAATACTGCCCCTATGTACAAGAATATAACTACTATAATACTGCTCCTATTCACAAGAATATAACTACTATAATACTGCTCATATGTACAAGAATATAACTACTATAATACTGCTCCTATGCACAAGAATATAACTACTATAATACTGCTCATATGTACAAGAATATAACTACTATAATACTGCTCCTATTCACAAGAATATAACTACTATAATACTGCCCCTATGTACAAGAATATAACTACAATACTGCCCATATGTACAAGAATATAACTACTATAATACTGCTCCTATTCACAAGAATATAACTACTATAATACTGCCCCTATGTACAAGAATATAACTACTATAATACTGCTCCTATTCACAAGAATATAACTACTATAATACTGCCCCTATGTACAAGAATATAACTACTATAATACTGCTCATATGTACAAGAATATAACTACTATAATACTGCTCATATGTACAAGAATATAACTACTATAATACTGCTCATATGTACAAGAATATAACTACTATAATACTGCCCCTATGTACAAGAATATAACTACTATAATACTGCCCCTATATGCAAGAATATGCATATGGGAAAAGCGAAGAGTCTCCCTAAGCTAGAAGATCGTTGGGTACAGCCGGGACCAGCTGATTGGAAAGCATCACCAAACCAGGGATTCAAGCTTGAGGGGGGCTAATTTGCATATTCCAGATGCCTTCTGGGAAAAGCGAAGAGTCTCCCTAAGCTAGAAGATCGTTGGGTACAGCCGGGACCAGCTGATTGGAAAGCATCACCAAACCAGGGATTCAAGCTTGAGGGGGGCTAATTTGCATATTCCAGGTGCCTTCTGGGAAAAGCGAAGAGTCTCCCTAAGCTAGAAGATCGTTGGGTACAGCCGGGACCAGCTGATTGGAAAGCATCACCAAACCAGGGATTCAAGCTTGAGGGGGGCTAATTTGCATATTCCAGGTGCCTTCTGGGAAAAGCGAAGAGTCTCCCTAAGCTAGAAGATCGTTGGGTACAGCCGGGACCAGCTGATTGGAAAGCATCACCAAACCAGGGATTCAAGCTTGAGGGGGGCTAATTTGCATATTCCAGGTGCCTTCTGGGAAAAGCGAAGAGTCTCCCTAAACTAGAAGATCGTTGGGTACAGCCGGGACCAGCTGATTGGAAAGCATCACCAAACCAGGGATTCAAGCTTGAGGGGGGCTAATTTGCATATTCCAGGTGCCTTCTGGGAAAAGCGAAGAGTCTCCCTAAGCTAGAAGATCGTTGGGTACAGCCGGGACCAGCTGATTGGAAAGCATCACCAAACCGAATTTTTGCCTGTAGGACATTATTGCAAGAGAGCTTGGCTGAGTAGATTACACAAGAAGGAAAACACACAGCAAGTCAGCAGGATCTAGGAGCAACATGGCAGATGTGACAACCTACATGGTGAGCTGCAGCATGTGCTACATGTTCACAGATCGACCAGAAGAAGAATCAAATTTCACCTGTCAGAAGTGTAGACTAGTGGCCCTTTTAGAAGAAAAGGTGCGGGGTCTGGAAGAAAGAATAGCAACTTTGAAACTCATCAAAGAGAATGAAGACTTTCTAGACAGAACAGAAGCATCTCTACTGGTCACAGAAGGTGAAAAAAGTGTCAGAGAACCTCCAAAAGCAGATGAGTGGAAGCATGTGACCAAAAGAAGCAAGAAGACCATGGAGAAATCACCAACCACACAACTAAAGAACCGATATCAAATCTTTGTAGAGGATGAAGATGGCACACCTAAGGATGAAGCAATACCAGCAAGCAAAAAAGAAAAGGGCACACAGCAACAAGTGACAGCTAAAAGTACAGCCAAGAAGCAACGAAGAGTGGTGGTGGTGGGAGACTCACTACTGAGAGGCACAGAAGCAGCCATCTGCAGACCGGACATAACTGCAAGAGAAGTATGCTGCCTTCCAGGTGCGATGATCAAGGATGTGACCGATAGGATACCAAAGCTCTTTAGCTCCAAGGACGTCCACCCATTTCTTCTAATACATGTTGGCACCAATGACACGGCAAGGAAATACCTACCGACAATCTGCAAGGACTTTGAAGAGTTGGGGAAGAAAGTAAAGGAACTGGATGCACAGGTAGTTTTTTCTTCTATCCTTCCAGTAGACGGGCATGGCACCAGGAGATGGAACAGGATCCTTGATGCAAACAACTGGCTAAGATGATGGTGCAGACAACAAGGATTCGGATTCCTGGACCACGGTGTGAATTACTTGTACGATGGACTCCTCGCCAGAGACGGACTACACCTCAACAAACCTGGGAAACACACATTCGCCAGAAGACTCGCTACACTCATCAGGAGGGCGTTAAACTAGAAGAAGAGGGGACGGGAAGAAAAACATTAGACTTGAACAAAGAAGATCCAGGAAAACATACTCAGAAGGGAGGTAAGAACATTTCTAAAACAATCCACAGTGAGGAGATTGGAACAAAACAAAATCCTCTAAACTGCATGCTCGCAAACGCCAGAAGCCTGACAAACAAAATGGAAGAACTAGAAGCAGAAATATCTACAGGTAACTTTGACATAGTGGGAATAACCGAGACATGGTTAGATGAAAGCTATGACTGGGCAGTTAACTTACAGGGTTACAGTCTGTTTAGAAAGGATCGTAAAAATCGAAGAGGAGGAGGGGTTTGTCTCTATGTAAAGTCTTGTCTAAAGTCCACTTTAAGGGAGGATATTAGCGAAGGGAATGAGGATGTCGAGTCCATATGGGTTGAAATTCATGGAGGGAAAAATGGTAACAAAATTCTCATTGGGGTCTGTTACAAACCCCCAAATATAACAGAAAGCATGGAAAGTCTACTTCTAAAGCAGATAGATGAAGCTGCAACCCATAATGAGGTCCTGGTTATGGGGGACTTTAACTACCCGGATATTAACTGGGAAACAGAAACCTGTGAAACCCATAAAGGCAACAGGTTTCTGCTAATAACCAAGAAAAATTATCTTTCACAATTGGTGCAGAATCCAACCAGAGGAGCAGCACTTTTAGACCTAATACTATCTAATAGACCTGACAGAATAACAAATCTGCAGGTGGTCGGGCATCTAGGAAATAGCGACCACAATATTGTACAATTTCTCCTGTCTTTCGCTAGGGGAACTTGTCAGGGAGTCACAAAAACACTGAACTTTAGGAAGGCAAAGTTTGACCAGCTTAGAGATGCCCTTAATCTGGTAGACTGGGACAATATCCTCAGAAATAAGAATACAGATAATAAATGGGAAATGTTTAAGAACATCCTAAATAGGCAGTGTAAGCGGTTTATACCTTGTGGGAATAAAAGGACTAGAAATAGGAAAAACCCAATGTGGCTAAACAAAGAAGTAAGACAGGCAATTAACAGTAAAAAGAAAGCATTTGCACTACTAAAGCAGGATGGCACCATTGAAGCTCTAAAAAACTATAGGGAGAAAAATACTTTATCTAAAAAACTAATTAAAGCTGCCAAAAAGGAAACAGAGAAGCACATTGCTAAGGAGAGTAAAACTAATCCCAAACTGTTCTTCAACTATATCAATAGTAAAAGAATAAAAACTGAAAATGTAGGCCCCTTAAAAAATAGTGAGGAAAGAATGGTTGTAGATGACGAGGAAAAAGCTAACATATTAAACACCTTCTTCTCCACGGTATTCACGGTGGAAAATGAAATGCTAGGTGAAATCCCAAGAAACAATGAAAACCCTATATTAAGGGTCACCAATCTAACCCAAGAAGAGGTGCGAAACCGGCTAAATAAGATTAAAATAGATAAATCTCCGGGTCCGGATGGCATACACCCACGAGTACTAAGAGAACTTAAGGCCCCTTCACATTTAGCGACGCTGCAGCGATACCGACAACGATCCGAATCGCTGCAGCGTCGCTGTTTGGTCGCTGGAGAGCTGTCACACAGACCGCTCTCCAGCGACCAACGATGCCGGTAACCAGGGTAAACATCGGGTAACTAAGCGCAGGGCCGCGCTTAGTAACCCGATGTTTACCCTGGTTACCATGCTAAAAGTAAAAAAAAACAAACAGTACATACTTACCTACAGCTGTCTGTCCTCCAGCGCTGCGCTCTGCTCTCCTCCTGTACTGTCTGGGAGCCGGAAAGCAGAGCGGTGACGTCACAGCCAGTACAGGAGGAGTGCAGAGAAGCAGAGCGCAGCGCTGGAGGACAGACAGCGGTAGGTAAGTATGTACTGTTTGTTTTTTTTTACTTTTAGCATGGTAACCAGGGTAAACATCGGGTTACTAAGCGCGGCCCTGCGCTTAGTTACCCGATGTTTACCCTGGTTACCAGTGAAGACATCGCTGGATCGGTGTCACACACGCCGATCCAGCGATGTCTCCAGGGAGATCCAGCGACGAAATAAAGTTCTGGACTTTATTCAGCGACCAACGATCTCCCAGCAGGGGCCTGATCGTTGGTCGCTGTCACACAGAACGATTTCATTAACGATATCGTTGCTACGTCACAAATAGCAACGATATCGTTAACAATATCGTTATGTGTGAAGGTACCTTAAGTAATGTAATAGATAAACCATTATTTCTTATTTTTAGGGACTCTATAGCGACAGGATCTGTTCCGCAGGACTGGCGCATAGCAAATGTGGTGCCAATATTCAAAAAGGGCTCTAAAAGTGAACCTGGAAATTATAGGCCAGTAAGTCTAACCTCTATTGTTGGTAAAATATTTGAAGGGTTTCTGAGGGATGTTATTCTGGATTATCTCAATGAGAATAACTGTTTAACTCCATATCAGCATGGGTTTATGAGAAATCGCTCCTGTCAAACCAATCTAATCAGTTTTTATGAAGAGGTAAGCTATAGGCTGGACCACGGTGATTCATTGGACGTGGTATATCTCGATTTTTCCAAAGCGTTTGATACCGTGCCGCACAAGAGGTTGGTACACAAAATGAGAATGCTTGGTCTGGGGGAAAATGTGTGTAAATGGGTTAGTAACTGGCTTAGTGATAGAAAGCAGAGGGTGGTTATAAATGGTATAGTCTCTAACTGGGTCGCTGTGACCAGTGGGGTACCGCAGGGGTCAGTATTGGGACCTGTTCTCTTCAACATATTCATTAATGATCTGGTAGAAGGTTTACACAGTAAAATATCGATATTTGCAGATGATACAAAACTATGTAAAGCAGTTAATACAAGAGAAGATAGTATTCTGCTACAGATGGATCTGGATAAGTTGGAAAGTTGGGCTGAAAGGTGGCAGATGAGGTTTAACAATGATAAATGTAAGGTTATACACATGGGAAGAAGGAATCAATATCACCATTACACACTGAATGGGAAACCACTGGGTAAATCTGACAGGGAGAAGGACTTGGGGATCCTAGTTAATGATAAACTTACCTGGAGCAGCCAGTGCCAGGCAGCAGCTGCCAAGGCAAACAGGATCATGGGGTGCATTAAAAGAGGTCTGGATACACATGATGAGAGCATTATACTGCCTCTGTACAAATCCCTAGTTAGACCGCACATGGAGTACTGTGTCCAGTTTTGGTCACCGGTGCTCAGGAAGGATATAATGGAACTAGAGAGAGTACAAAGGAGGGCAACAAAATTAATAAAGGGGATGGGAGAACTACAATACCCAGATAGATTAGCGAAATTAGGATTATTTAGTCTAGAAAAAAGACGACTGAGGGGCGATCTAATAACCATGTATAAGTATATAAGGGGACAATACAAATATCTCGCTGAGGATCTGTTTATACCAAGGAAGGTGACGGGCACAAGGGGGCATTCTTTGCGTCTGGAGGAGAGAAGGTTTTTCCACCAACATAGAAGAGGATTCTTTACTGTTAGGGCAGTGAGAATCTGGAATTGCTTGCCTGAGGAGGTGGTGATGGCGAACTCAGTCGAGGGGTTCAAGAGAGGCCTGGATGTCTTCCTGGAGCAGAACAATATTGTATCATACAATTAGGTTCTGTAGAAGGACGTAGATCTGGGGATTTATTATGATGGAATATAGGCTGAACTGGATGGACAAATGTCTTTTTTCGGCCTTACTAACTATGTTACTATGTTACTATGTAATATGTGATTTATCTGATTTTTGAAGTGACTCACAGCCTTGTGTTCCAATAAGGACTAATATAACTACTATAATACTGCTCCTATGTGCAAGAATATACTATAATACTGCCCCTATGTGCAAGAATATAACTACTATAATACTGCCCCTATGTACAAGAATATAACTACTATAATACTGCTCTTATGTACAAGAATATAACTACTATAATACTGCCCCTATATACAAGAATATAACTACTATAATACTGCTCATATGTACAAGAATATAACTACTATAATACTGCTCATATGTACAAGAATATAACTACTATAATACTGCCCCTATGTACAAGAATATAACTACTATAATACTGCTCCTATGCACAAGAATATAACTACTATAATACTGCTCATATGTACAAGAATATAACTACTATAATACTGCCCCTATGTACAAGAATATAACTACTATAATACTGCTCCTATGCACAAGAATATAACTACTATAATACTGCTCATATGTACAAGAATAGAACTACTATAATACTGCTCCTATGCACAAGAATATAACTACTATAATACTGCTCATATGTACAAGAATATAACTACTATAATACTGCCCCTATGTACAAGAATAGAACTACTATAATACTGCTCCTATGCACAAGAATAGAACTACTATAATACTGCTCATATGTACAAGAATAGAACTACTATAATACTGCTCCTATGTACAAGAATAGAACTACTATAATACTGCTCCTATTCACAAGAATATAACTACTATAATACTGCTCATATGTACAAGAATATAACTACTATAATACTGCCCCTATGTACAAGAATATAACTACTATAATACTGCTCCTATGCACAAGAATATAACTACTATAATACTGCTCATATGTACAAGAATAGAACTACTATAATACTGCTCCTATGCACAAAAATATAACTACTATAATACTGCTCATATGTACAAGAATAGAACTACTATAATACTGCCCTTATGTACAAGAATATAACTACTATAATACTGCTCATATGTACAAGAATATAACTACTATAATACTGCCCCTATGTACAAGAATAGGACTACTATAATACTGCTCTTATTCACAAGAATATAACTACTATAATACTGCTCATATGTACAAGAATATAACTACTATAATACTGCCCCTATGTACAAGAATAGAACTACTATAATACTGCTCATATGTACAAGAATAGAACTACTATAATACTGCTCCTATGTACAAGAATAGAACTACTATAATACTGCTCCTATTCACAAGAATATAACTACTATAATACTGCTCATATGTACAAGAATATAACTACTATAATACTGCCCCTATGTACAAGAATATAACTACTATAATACTGCTCCTATGCACAAGAATAGAACTACTATAATACTGCTCATATGTACAAGAATAGAACTACTATAATACTGCTCCTATGCACAAGAATAGAACTACTATAATACTGCTCATATGTACAAGAATAGAACTACTATAATACTGCCCCTATGTACAAGAATATAACTACTATAATACTGCTCATATGTACAAGAATATAACTACTATAATACTGCCCCATGTACAAGAATAGGACTACTATAATACTGCTCTTATTCACAAGAATATAACTACTATAATACTGCTCATATGTACAAGAATATAACTACTATAATACTGCCCCTATGTACAAGAATAGAACTACTATAATACTGCTCATATGTACAAGAATAGAACTACTATAATACTGCCCCTATGGACAAGAATATAACTACTATAATACTGCTCCTATGTACAAGAATATAACTACTATAATACTGCTCATATGTACAAGAATATAACTACTATAATACTGCCCCTATGTACAAGAATATAACTACTATAATACTGCTCCTATGCACAAGAATATAACTACTATAATACTGCTCATATGTACAAGAATATAACTACTATAATACTGCTCATATGTACAAGAATATAACTACTATAATACTGCCACTATGTACAAGAATATAACTACTATAATACTGCCACTATGTACAAGAATAGAACTACTATAATACTGCTCCTATGCACAAGAATAGAACTACTATAATACTGCTCATATGTACAAGAATAGAACTACTATAATACTGCCCCTATGTACAAGAATATAACTACTATAATACTGCTCATATGTACAAGAATATAACTACTATAATACTGCCCCTATGTACAAGAATAGGACTACTATAATACTGCTCTTATTCACAAGAATATAACTACTATAATACTGCTCATATGTACAAGAATATAACTACTATAATACTGCCCCTATGTACAAGAATAGAACTACTATAATACTGCTCATATGTACAAGAATAGAACTACTATAATACTGCCCCTATGGACAAGAATATAACTACTATAATACTGCTCATATGTACAAGAATATAACTACTATAATACTGCTCATATGTACAAGAATATAACTACTATAATACTGCCCCTATGTACAAGAATATAACTACTATAATACTGCTCCTATGCACAAGAATATAACTACTATAATACTGCTCATATGTACAAGAATATAACTACTATAATACTGCTCATATGTACAAGAATATAACTACTATAATACTGCCACTATGTACAAGAATATAACTGCTATAATACTGCTCCTATGCACAAGAATATAACTACTATAATACTGCTCATATGTACAAGAATAGAACTACTATAATACTGCTCCTATGCACAAGAATATAACTACTATAATACTGCTCATATGTACAAGAATAGAACTACTATAATACTGCCCCTATGTACAAGAACATAACTACTATAATACTGCTCCTATGCACAAGAATATAACTACTATAATACTGCTCATATGTACAAGAATAGAACTACTATAATACTGCTCCTATGTACAAGAATAGAACTACTATAATACTGCTCCTATTCACAAGAATATAACTACTATAATACTGCCCCTATGTACAAGAATATAACTACTATAATACTGCTCATATGTACAAGAATATAACTACTATAATACTGCTCCTATGCACAAGAATATAACTACTATAATACTGCTCATATGTACAAGAATAGAACTACTATAATACTGCTCCTATGTACAAGAATAGAACTACTATAATACTGCTCCTATTCACAAGAATATAACTACTATAATACTGCTCATATGTACAAGAATATAACTACTATAATACTGCCCCTATGTCCAAGAATATAACTACTATAATACTGCTCCTATGCACAAGAATATAACTACTATAATACTGCTCATATGCACAAGAATATAACTACTATAATACTGCTCATATGTACAAGAATAGAACTACTATAATACTGTTCCTATGCACAAGAATATAACTACTATAATACTGCTCATATGTACAAGAATAGAACTATTATAATACTGCCCCTATGTACAAGAATATAACTACTATAATACTGCCCCTATGTACAAGAATATAACTACTATAATACTGCTCCTATGCACAAGAATATAACTACTATAATACTGCTCATATGTACAAGAATAGAACTACTATAATACTGCTCCTATGTACAAGAATATAACTACTATAATACTGCTCCTATTCACAAGAATATAACTACTATAATACTGCCCCTATGTACAAGAATATAACTACTCTAATACTGCTCCTATTCACAAGAATATAACTAATATAATACTGCTCCTATGTACAAGAATAGAACTACTATAATACTGCTCCTATGCACAAGAATATAACTACTATAATACTGCTCATATGTACAAGAATAGAACTACTATAATACTGTCCCTATGTACAAGAATATAACTACTATAATACTGCCCCTATGTACAAGAATAGAACTACTATAATACTGCTCCTATGAACAAGAATATAACTACTATAATACTGCTCCTATTCACAAGAATATAACTACTATAATACTGCCCCTATGTACAAGAATAGAACTACTATAATACTGCTCCTATGTACAAGAATATAACTACTATAATACTGCTCCTATTCACAAGAATATAACTACTATAATACTGCCCCTATGTACAAGAATAGAACTACTATAATACTGCTCCTATGTACAAGAATATAACTACTATAATACTGCCCCTATGTACAAGAATATAACTACTATAATACTGCTCCTATATACAAGAATAGAACTACTATAATACTGCTCCTATATACAAGAATATAACTACTATAATACTGCTCCTATTCACAAGAATATAACTACTATAATACTGCCCCTATGTACAAGAATAGAACTACTATAATACTGCTCCTATGTACAAGAATATAACTACTATAATACTGCCCCTATGTACAAGAATAGAACTACTATAATACTGCCCCTATGTACAAGAATATAAATACTATAATACTGCTCCTATGTACAAGAATATAACTACTATAATACTGCCCTTATGTACAAGAATATAACTACTATAATACTGCTCCTATGTACAAGAATATAACTACTATAATACTGCCCCTATGTACAAGAATATAAATACTATAATACTGCTCCTATGTACAAGAATATAACTACTATAATACTGCCCTTATGTACAAGAATATAACTACTATAATACTTCTCCTATGTACAAGAATATAACTACTATAATACTGCCCCTATGTACAAGAATATAACTACTATAATACTGCTCCTATGTGCAAGAATATAACTACTAAAATACTGCTCCTATGCACAAGAATATAACTACTATAATACTGCTCCTATGTACCAGAATATAACTACTATAATACGCCTTTTGCTGCTGAAGGCCATACACACTAGTAGAGACTGTCCTGTTGTCCTGTGTGGCAGCTGTAGGGCCCTTGAAGAGACAGAATGACTATTGGTTGCATTCCCTTTACAATATGGCAGCACATCTTCATGAGAGAAACTGTGTTGTTAGAAAACAAGTGGGTGAAACATGAATATAGGACAAGTAAAGCCTCGTCACAGGTTTCTTCCGTCCTGCCAGGAATTAATAGATAAGGATGTAAGGTGGAGCAGAAGTTTTCCCGGTCACCACCTACCATACCCCACTACACGATAATTTCTTTCGATGCAATGGCAGTTCTTATTCTCTGTGAATAGATCTCTAGATGTGGTTTGGATGAAAAAGAAAACAGAAAAAAAACAGTTCACCGCAGCAATAAAAGCGAAGCATCAATTATACTGACAGCAGCCTTGCTCAAAACCTCCAGCCTCTCTGTCTTCTAAATAAACCAGAGACCGAATCATATTATCTAAATAGTTCATTGATCCCATTCTGTTGAGTTGATTTTTTTTTTTCCTGGCGTCAGATGTTTAACATTCTTGTTTTCACTTTTTTTTTTCCTAATTGTATCCCGATTTTACATCAGAATACTCAGAACTTTTATTATGACTTGTATCCTCTATTTTTCAACCACTTTTTTCCCCTATGTAGACTCGATTTCTATGCTTTACAGTTGTTTCGGAGCTACTTGGTGGAGACTATGATATGATGTCTCCTGTATATAGCTCACCTTGCTTATCTGCTTTTATGTAGCACATGTTCAGAAGCAGCAGCATATAGGATATTACGCAGCAGTACTGAGCAGTGTAACTGTGATTCCAGCACTCGGGTAAGATAAAACACTAGAAAGGATCAGCAAGATCTGTCTCTCTACCTCTCTCTTTCTCTCACAGTTTCCTTCCCCTCTTATATATGTCAAAATGCAGCTGTAATCTGATCCCCAAGTGAGCTGGCAATTTGTTTTGACCAAGATAGATTTTAGCAGGTTTCCTATGAATGAAATGACAAGAGAGAGAGAAGTGGCTCAAAAATGGAGAAAGAAGCATATTTTGCTGATAAGATAAATTACAAACATTCTTATGTTCACTTGTAGGATTCATTCATGCAACATTTGTTAAAATGACAATTTTATCTAATAGCAGCCATTAACCCCTTACCGGCATCGGACGTACTATACCGTCCGATGCCGGCTCCCCTGCTTTGATGCAGGGCTCCGCGGTGAGCCCGCACCAAAGCCGGGACATGTCAGCTGTTTTGAACAGCTGACATGTGCCCGTAATAGGCGCGGGCAGAATCGCGATCTGCCCGCACCTATTAACTAGTTAAATGCCGCTGTCAAACGCAGACAGCGGCATTTAACTACCGCTTCCGGCCGGGCGGCCGGAAATGACGTCATCGCCGACCCCCGTCACATGATCGGGGGTCGGCGATGCTTGTGAATGGTAACCATAGAGGTCCTTGAGACCTCTATGGTTACTGATTGCCCGTCGCTGTGAGCACATCCAATTTCACCTGTCAGAAGTGTAGACTAGTGGCCCTTTTAGAAGAAAAGGTGCGGGGTCTGGAAGAAAGAATAGCAACTTTGAAACTCATCAAAGAGAATGAAGACTTTCTAGACAGAACAGAAGCATCTCTACTGGTCACAGAAGGTGCAAAAAGTGTCAGAGAACCTCCAAAAGCAGATGAGTGGAAGCATGTGACCAAAAGAAGCAAGAAGACCATGGAGAAATCACCAACCACACAACTGAAGAACCGATATCAAATCTTTGTAGAGGATGAAGATGGCACACCTAAGAATGAAGCAATACCAGCAAGCAAAAAAGAAAAGGGCACACAGCAACAAGTGACAGCAAAAAGTACAGCCAAGAAGCAACGAAGAGTAGTGGTGGTGGGAGACTCACTACTGAGAGGCACAGAAGCAGCCATCTGCAGACCGGACATAACTGCAAGAGAAGTATGCTGCCTTCCAGGTGCGATGATCAAGGATGTGACCGATAGGATACCAAAGCTCTTCAGCTCCAAGGACGTCCACCCATTTCTTCTGATACATGTTGGCACCAATGACACGGCAAGGAAGGACCTACCGACAATCTGCAAGGACTTTGAAGAGTTGGGGAAGAAAGTAAAGGAACTGGATGCACAGGTAGTTTTTTCTTCTATCCTTCCAGTAGACGGGCATGGCACCAGGAGATGGAACAGGATCCTTGATGCAAACAACTGGCTAAGACGATGGTGCAGACAACAAGGATTCGGATTCCTGGACCACGGTGTGAATTACTGGTATGATGGACTCCTCGCCAGAGACGGACTACACCTCAACAAACCTGGGAAACACACATTCGCCAGAAGACTCGCTACACTCATCAGGAGGGCGTTAAACTAGAAGAAGAGGGGACGGGAAGAAAAACATTAGACTTGAACAAAGAAGATCCAGGAAAACATACTCAGAAGGGAGGTAAGAACATTTCTAAAACAATCCACAGTGAGGAGATTGGAACAAAACAAAATCCTCTAAACTGCATGCTCGCAAACGCCAGAAGCCTGACAAACAAGATGGAAGAACTAGAAGCAGAAATATCTACAGGTAACTTTGACATAGTGGGAATAACCGAGACATGGTTAGATGAAAGCTATGACTGGGCAGTTAACTTACAGGGTTACAGTCTGTTTAGAAAGGATCGTAAAAATCGGAGAGGAGGAGGGGTTTGTCTCTATGTAAAGTCTTGTCTAAAGTCCACTTTAAGGGAGGATATTAGCGAAGGGAATGAGGATGTCGAGTCCATATGGGTCGAAATTCATGGAGGGAAAAATGGTAACAAAATTCTCATTGGGGTCTGTTACAAACCCCCAAATATAACAGAAAGCATGGAAAGTCTACTTCTAAAGCAGATAGATGAAGCTGCAACCCATAATGAGGTCCTGGTTATGGGGGACTTTAACTACCCGGATATTAACTGGGAAACAGAAACCTGTGAAACCCATAAAGGCAACAGGTTTCTGCTAATAACCAAGAAAAATTATCTTTCACAATTGGTGCAGAATCCAACCAGAGGAGCAGCACTTTTAGACCTAATACTATCTAATAGACCTGACAGAATAACAAATCTGCAGGTGGTTGGGCATTTAGGAAATAGCGACCACAATATTGTGCAGTTTCACCTGTCTTTCACTAGGGGGACTTGTCAGGGAGTCACAAAAACATTGAACTTTAGGAAGGCAAAGTTTGAACAGCTTAGAGATGCCCTTAATCTGGTAGACTGGGACAATATCCTCAGAAATAAGAATACAGATAATAAATGGGAAATGTTTAAGAACATCCTAAATAGGCAGTGTAAGCGGTTTATACCTTGTGGGAATAAAAGGACTAGAAATAGGAAAAACCCAATGTGGCTAAACAAAGAAGTAAGACAGGCAATTAACAGTAAAAAGAAAGCATTTGCACTACTAAAGCAGGATGGCACCATTGAAGCTCTAAAAAACTATAGGGAGAAAAATACTTTATCTAAAAAACTAATTAAAGCTGCCAAAAAGGAAACAGAGAAGCACATTGCTAAGGAGAGTAAAACTAATCCCAAACTGTTCTTCAACTATATCAATAGTAAAAGAATAAAAACTGAAAATGTAGGCCCCTTAAAAAATAGTGAGGAAAGAATGGTTGTAGATGACGAGGAAAAAGCTAACATATTAAACACCTTCTTCTCCACGGTATTCACGGTGGAAAATGAAATGCTAGGTGAAATCCCAAGAAACAATGAAAACCCTATATTAAGGGTCACCAATCTAACCCAAGAAGAGGTGCGAAACCGGCTAAATAAGATTAAAATAGATAAATCTCCGGGTCCGGATGGCATACACCCACGAGTACTAAGAGCACTAAGTAATGTAATAGATAAACCATTATTTCTTATTTTTAGTGACTCTATAGCGACAGGGTCTGTTCCGCAGGACTGGCGCATAGCAAATGTGGTGCCAATATTCAAAAAGGGCTCTAAAAGTGAACCTGGAAATTATAGGCCAGTAAGTCTAACCTCTATTGTTGGTAAAATATTTGAAGGGTTTCTGAGGGATGTTATTCTGGATTATCTCAATGAGAATAACTGTTTAACTCCATATCAGCATGGGTTTATGAGAAATCGCTCCTGTCAAACCAATCTAATCAGTTTTTATGAAGAGGTAAGCTATAGGCTGGACCACGGTGAGTCATTGGACGTGGTATATCTCGATTTTTCCAAAGCGTTTGATACCGTGCCGCACAAGAGGTTGGTACACAAAATGAGAATGCTTGGTCTGGGGGAAAATGTGTGTAAATGGGTTAGTAACTGGCTTAGTGATAGAAAGCAGAGGGTGGTTATAAATGGTATAGTCTCTAACTGGGTCGCTGTGACCAGTGGGGTACCGCAGGGGTCAGTATTGGGACCTGTTCTCTTCAACATATTCATTAATGATCTGGTAGAAGGTTTACACAGTAAAATATCGATATTTGCAGATGATACAAAACTATGTAAAGCAGTTAATACAAGAGAAGATAGTATTCTGCTACAGATGGATCTGGATAAGTTGGAAACTTGGGCTGAAAGGTGGCAGATGAGGTTTAACAATGATAAATGTAAGGTTATACACATGGGAAGAGGGAATCAATATCACCATTACACACTGAACGGGAAACCACTGGGTAAATCTGACAGGGAGAAGGACTTGGGGATCCTAGTTAATGATAAACTTACCTGGAGCAGCCAGTGCCAGGCAGCAGCTGCCAAGGCAAACAGGATCATGGGGTGCATTAAAAGAGGTCTGGATACACATGATGAGAGCATTATACTGCCTCTGTACAAATCCCTAGTTAGACCGCACATGGAGTACTGTGTCCAGTTTTGGGCACCGGTGCTCAGAAAGGATATAATGGAACTAGAGAGAGTACAAAGGAGGGCAACAAAATTAATAAAGGGGATGGGAGAACTACAATACCCAGATAGATTAGCGAAATTAGGATTATTTAGTCTAGAAAAAAGACGACTGAGGGGCGATCTAATAACCATGTATAAGTATATAAGGGGACAATACAAATATCTCGCTGAGGATCTGTTTATACCAAGGAAGGTGACGGGCACAAGGGGGCATTCTTTGCGTCTGGAGGAGAGAAGGTTTTTCCACCAACATAGAAGAGGATTCTTTACTGTTAGGGCAGTGAGAATCTGGAATTGCTTGCCTGAGGAGGTGGTGATGGCGAACTCAGTCGAGGGGTTCAAGAGAGGCCTGGATGTCTTCCTGGAGCAGAACAATATTGTATCATACAATTATTAGGTTCTGTAGAAGGACGTAGATCTGGGGATTTATTATGATGGAATATAGGCTGAACTGGATGGACAAATGTCTTTTTTCGGCCTTACTAACTATGTTACTATGTTACTATGTTACCTCCATTTCTGCTACATAGCAGTGATCAGCAGATCGCTGCTATGTAGCAGAGCCGATCGTGCTATGCCTGCTTCTAGCCTCTCATGGAGGCTATTGAAGCATGGCAAAAGTTAAAAAAAAAAGTTTAAAAAAATGTGAAAAAAATAAAAAAAACATAAAAGTTTAAATCTCCCCCCTTTCGCCCCAATCAAAATAAATCAATAAAAAAAATATCAAATCTACGCATATTTGGTATCGCCGCGCTCAGATTTGCCCGATCTATCAATTAAAAAAAGTATTAACCTGATCGCTAAACAGCGTAGCGGGAAAAAAACTCGAAACGCCAGAATTACGTTTTTTTGGTCGCCGCGACATTGCATTAAAATGCAATAACGGGCGATCAAAAGAACGTATCTGCACCGAAATGCTATCATTAAAAACGGCATCTCAGCACGCAAAAAATAAGCCCTCAACCGACCCCAGATGATGAAAAATGGAGACGCTACGAGTATCGGAAAATGGCGCAATTTTTTTTTTTTTTTTTTAGCAAAGTTTGGAATTTTTTTTCACCACTTAGATAAAAAAATAACCTAGTCATGTTAGGTGTCTATGAACTCGTACTGACCTGGAGAATCATAATGGCAGGTCAGTTTTAGCATTTAGTGAACCTAGCAAAAAGCCAAACAAAAAACCAATGTGGGATTGCACTTTTTTTGCAATTTCACCGCACTTGGAATTTTTTTGCCGTTGTCTAGTACACGACATGCTAAAACCAATGATGTCGTTCAAAAGTACAACTCGTCCCGCAAAAAATAAGCCCTCACATGGCCAAATTGACGGAAAAATAAAAAAGTTATGGCTCTGGGAAGGAGGGGAGCGAAAAACGAACACGGAAAAACGAAAAATCCCCCGGTCATGAAGGGGTTAAGATAAACAGTATGAAACACATTAATATCACCGGCGGCAACTCCTTCTTGCAGTTTATAATTCTACCTATGATGGAGGAAATGACATTGCTCGGGTCGCGCTCTCCAGAGATTCGTGGAGTCTTTTTCAGTGTCCGCCAAGAGATCTTTATGGCTGTGAGAGATAACTGGATACAGAGACCGCTCTCTCTAGAAATAGCTTCTGTTAAGGCAGAAAATGATGTTCTCTACAATGGCAGCCCTTCCTCCATGATGGCTTTGAATAAGCTATTATATATGCAAAAGATTTAAGCTGGTGTGGATAAAATGCTTAAAAAAATAGATGCGTTAATCGCTTATTTTTATCAATTAACAAAATGCAAAGTGAAAGCACAAAAGAGAAATGTAAACCCTATTAATATTTGCTGAGCACCATTGCAGTTCTTCTAGGTTCTTGTACTTGCTCTGTGTTTGAAAGAACTCAACAGAAGGTTGTGCCAAACATCTTCGAGAACTAACCACAGATCTTCAGTGGACGTCGCTTGTGTAAATCCTTCTGTCTCTTCATGTGATCCCACACAGACTGGATGATGTGAGATCAGGGCTCTGTGGGGGCCGGATCATCACTTCCAGGACTCCTTGTTCTTCTTCACGTTGATCATACATCTTAACGAGATTGGCTGCATGTTTGAGGGGTTGTTGTTCTGCTGTGAATACATTTGGAGCCAGTCAGAAGCCTTCCTGATGGGAATACATGATGGATAACTCTGCTTAGATTTCTCAGTATTGAGGACCTAAAGAAATGGGCAACGTTGAGAAATGTAGATGCGAGAGTTGACCAAGCGTAAAGTACACATCATGCTTTCTTCGCTTTGAAATTAGAAGGTGTTAAGCAATGTCATTAAAGGGAACCTGTCACACCGAAAAATCGCGGGTGAGGTAAGCCCACCGGCATCAGGGGCTTATCTACACCATTCTGTAATGCTGTAGATAAGCCCCCGATGTTACCTGAAAGAGGAGAAAAAGACGTTAGATTATACTCACCCAGGGGCGGTCCCGCTGCTGGTCAGGTCGGATGGGCGTCTCTGGTCCGCTGCGGCGCCTCCCATCTTCATTCCAAGACGTCCTCTTCTGATCTTCAGCCACGGCTCCGGCGCAGGCGTACTGTGTCTGCCCTGTTGAGGGCAGAGCAAAGTACTGCAGTGCGCAGGCGCCGGGCCTCTGACCTTTCCGGCGCCTGCGCACTGCAGTACTATCCTCTGCCCTCAACAGGGCAGAGCAAAGTACGCCTGCGCCGGAGCCGTGGCTGAAGATCAGAAGAGGACGTCTTGTAATGAAGATGGGAGGCGCCGCAGCGGACCGAAGACGCCCATCCGACCTGACCAGCAGCGGGACCGCCCCTGGGTGAGTATAATATAACGTCTTTTTCTCCTCTTTCAGGTAACATCGGGGGCTTATCTACAGCATTACAGAATGCTGTAGATAAGCCCCTGGTGCCGGTGGGCTTACCTCACCCGCGATTTTCGGGGCGACAGGTTCCCTTTAAGAAATGTCTTCAGTATAAAAAAAGAACAAGGAGTCCTGGACGTGATGATCCGGCCTCCACAGAGCCCTAATCTGACATCATCCAGTCTGTGTGGGATCACATAAAGAGACAGAAGGATTTGTGCAAGCGACATCCACAGAAGATCTGTGGTTAGTCCTCCAAGATGTTTGGGACAAGTGTACCTAGAAGAATTGATGCTGTCTGTTTTGATGGCATTCACACTTCTGTTCTGTTCATGCAATTTGCATTTTGTTATTTATGAAAAATAAACTATTAACACTTGTATTTTTTTAAGCGATTGTTCTTATTTGGAAGCATTCTGCTTTATAAATTAATTAATCAATTGATAAAATGCAAGGTAAATAAATAAAATAGGGCAGTCACCAAATATTAATGTTATTTAGATTTCTCTTTTGTTCATTCACTTTGCATTTTGTTATTAAAAAGAAACTATTAACACTTTTTCCACACCTGCCTAAAATTTTTGCACTTAAGGGTATGTTCACACTGTGTTCTTTTCAGTAGGGCAAAAACTATAGGTTTAAAAGCAGAAAACTCTTCAGGAAACTCTCCTGCTTTGTAGAGTTTTTGGAGAAGTTTTTATTTTCCTGAAGAGGTTTTTTGCAACCTTTTGATTGGAGATGTTTCCAATAGGAGCAGCTTGAGAGAAGAAACATGCAACTTCTTCCCCTGTGCACCCTAGGACATTTTTATAAACCTCTTTAGGAAAAAAAACAGCTGATAACGCAGGATCCACTAATCCCAACAGGCGATATCACCGCTCACCTCCTCCTCCTCCCATTACAATGACAGTTGCACACGCTCATTAGATGCTTCATTACAAAAGATGTAACCTGAGTCTACTTAATGCGGTTAATATACATGTTGATTTCATGGAACAACAGGAAGTTGGAGTCTAAGCAAGCCCCAAAAAACTGTAAGATTTCTAGATTTTTAAACATTTTCATACAAATTGTGATATAGGGAAAAATGCCATTTTTAATACACTTAACATAAAAAACCTGATTTAAACAATATGTTATTTTGACTTCTCTTTAAGGAGTCCAGCTGAGTATGGAGTCTTATTGGTAATTCTCCATTGCAAAAATAAAAAGCCCTCAGTAGTGTCCCCTAGTGGAAGCAGATACCCTACAGGTCAATGTCACGCCTTTTAACAAGTCTTTTGACATTTGAGCCAATCCAGAAAGTCATTTATAGACAGCTGTTCCGGGGTACTTCCCACTCATCAGTGCAGAACAGGGCTTGGCTCACGGAAAGAGACTCCCTTGATGCAAATTTTAGGATGTCTGGCTAATTTTTGTCCCATGAAGTGTTGCCTGTACTCCATGCTTAGCTGGTCTCCTTAACCACAAAGCTGCTTCAAGGGTTTCTCATTAAGGCAGCCGGATCGTACCCTGCACTGATGAGGGGCACCAGAGACAGCTGTCTCCAGAAGGGTGGCAGGCACGGACGACATTTCTAGTCACAGTGCAAAGCTTGTTATGGGGCTGGACATTGACTTATAGGGAAGTTGGTGCTGGCAACAGAGTTCTCTACTAATTTGTATTAAAAATTGTGTAATCTTATAGGCAAAGGGTGGCAAATTCCAGATGTGCAGAGGTGGCCATGCTTACGGGTCTCTCCCAGTTATCTCCTATCCCAGGAACTGTGAGAAGCCTGAACTGCAAACCGCAGAAGACATCTACTGACCAGACTAACTGCACGTGCGGAAGCATAGGAACATAGGAGCAGCACAGAGTGTTTCAGATGTGTGTTATTGAGGAAAGGATCTGATGTGGTGGCACAAAGCCTTGGTGTGCCATGAAATAGGGTCTGCACTAAAAAGTTCTAATGCAGTATATCATACACATGTCAGCTGCTGCAGAACCTCATAATACCCACCTCAGCTGCTGCAGAACCTCACAATACCCACCTCAGTTGTTGCAGAACCTCAAAACACCTACTTCAGCTGCTGCAGAATCTCAAAATACCCACCTCAGCTGCTCACAATACCTAACTCAGCTGCTGCAGAACCTCACAATATATATCTGCTGCTGGAGAATGCATAATACACATCTCAGCTGCTGCAGAACCTCACAATACCCACCTCAGTTGTTGCAGAACCTCAAAACACCTACTTCAGCTGCTGCAGAATCTCAAAATACCCACCTCAGCTGCTCACAATACCTAACTCAGCTGCTGCAGAACCTCACAATACATATCTGCTGCTGGAGAATGCATAATACACATCTCAGCTGCTGCAGAACCTCACAATACCCACCTAAGCTGCTCACAATACCTAACTCAGCTGCTGCAGAACCTCACAATACCAATCTCAGCTGCTCACAATACCTAACTCAGCTGCTGCAGAACCTCACAATACCCACCTCAGCTGCTGCGGAACCTCACAATACATATCTGCTGCTGGAGAACGCATAATACACACCTCAGCTGCTGCAGAGCTTCACAATACCCGCCTCAGCTGCTCAGGAACCTCACAATACCCGCCTCAGCTGCTGCAGAACTTCACAATTCCCACCTCAGCTGCTCAGGAACCTCACAATACCCGCCTCAGCTGCTGCAGAACTTCACAATTCCCACCTCAGCTACTGCAGAACCTCACAATTCCCACCTCAGTTACTGCAGAACCTCACAATACTCAACTCAGCTGCTGCAGAACCTCACAATACACATCTCATCTGCTTCTTGACCACATATTACACCTCAGCTGCTGCAGAACCTCGTGATACCCACCTCACCTGCTGCAGATCTTTTTTTTTTTTAAAGAATGAAAGTGTTTTATATCAACCAATGGTAAAGAAGAAATTCATCTTGCACTTTTCAAAGATGTTCTGCAGCAGCTGAGGTTTGCATTATGAAGAATAACCGAAGTGATTTCTCTTATTGTAACATTATCAGATGAGGGACGGTTTTTCTGGCTGCGATCCCTCCATTACGCGCTGAGTCACCCCATTGTCAGCGCCTCATTCACCGACATTCCTCCTTTCTTGTCCTGCAATATCTGAGAGATACATGGAAGTGTTCAAGCTGGTCGTCACCCGTGTGTCACCGCGAATATTCCACCCTGGGGTCTCAATAAATGCCCACATCATGGTGAACGGGTCGGGAATATCAGTATGGAGAATATGCCCCAAATACCGAAATCTGTGCTCCAGTCACATCCAAAGCTGCATACAAACATTCTGTACAATGCAACTCTCACCTGTCAACTGAGCTGCCATAAGACTCCGATCTCTGGTGACTCTGGTACGCAGCTTTGGAGGTGTTAATACATTAACCCCTAAATGACTGATCGATTTTGCATTTTTTCTTGTTTTTCCCTTCTACCAAGAGCCTTAACTTTATTTTTTATTATTGTCACATGTGAGTTTGTTTGTTTTTTTTGCACTACAAATCGTGTTTTTGGATGACACCATTTATTTTAGCATACAATGTACAGAAAAACAGAAAAAATCAAATGGGGTAAAATAGTGAAAATTCCTCCATCAATACCAAAAGCGTGTGGGTTTTATATTTATTTGACTTTTGTAAAACAATGTTGGTTTGTCTGGCCATTTTCTTAGACCAGTATTTTTTTTAATTTTTCTGGGATTACAACCCTCATCGGACTGCATGCGGCTGAGGAATATTGGAGTCACAATAAGGGACTTTTTCTGAATATTTTTTCACGCTACAGTTCATATGAGTTTATGCCATCAGGGGGCGCAGCCTCGGTGACGGCACCGCAAGTTACTGAAGCTCCGTTACCTTCATTTCATTCATTCCCCAGTTTTTAAAGCCAGGAGCACAGCTGCATTAGCAGAGCTCCTGGTTGTAAAATTATTTAACCCCTTCAGATGGATTTACAGCATGGGATAATGTTTTTTTTTTTATTTTCCTTTTTTTTTTTCAGAAGAACGAGGGTCATCAGTTGGATTGAGCGTACAATAAAGATATTAAAACCCCATGTGTTTATTTCATTAAAATACTTTATTCATAATGTGTGCGTGTATTATTAACCCTTTATTACTATTGGTTTAATAATGGATAGGTTTCTTATTGACATCTCTGCATTATTAACCAGGCTTAATGTCACCTTACAATAACAAGGTGACATTAACCCCTTATTACCCCATATGCCACCGCTACAGGGAAGTGGGAAGAGGCTGTGCCAGAATAGGCGTATCTTCCAGATGTGCCTTTTCTGGGGTGGCTGGGGGCAGATGTTTTTAGCCAGGGGGGAGCAATAGCCATGGACCCTCTCCAGGCTATTAATATCTGCCCTCAGTCACTGGCCTTCCCACTCTGGCGGAGAAAATTGCGCGGGAGCCCACGCCAGTTTTTTCCGTGATTTAACCCTTTATTTTAACAGCTAGAGCCCCCAAATTTTGCACACAGAGACTACTAACATTATTAGTGATGAATATGTAAAAATTTTAACGGATATAACGGATATATAACGGATATGAAATGGTTTACTGTATGTAAACCTGGTCTCATATCCTGTTGGACTCAGTAAGTAAATGCCGACAATTGAATTACTGGCTTTTATGCTATCTAGCTCTGTATTAAATATATATATATATATATATATATATATATATATATATATATATATATATATATATATATACTGTATATCTCCCTATACTATGTTTAGACATTTATTTTATCTATTCTATTCTAACCTGTCAGTGTGATTTTACTGTACACTGCACTGAATTGTCGGCTTTTCTATAGAACACGGTGCGTATTTCTCGCAAATCACACTGTTGGTCCGTGTGTGATCCGTATTTTTCTCGCCCCATAGACTTTCTTTGGCAAATTTTTTTGCGCAATACGCTGACAATCTCAGCATGCTGTGTTTTTCTCAGCCCCTAAAATACAGCTGAGAATTATACGGCAGATAGGAGCTGCCCATAGAGAATCATTGGTCCGTGTGCAATGCGATGTTTTTGCGCCTCTCATACGTCCGTAAAACTCTCTAGTGTGACCCCGGCCTTAGAATTGGATGCCAAAAATTTAGAATTCACCAAAATTCGGTGAAAATTCACTTCTTTTCTAGTTATATGGACACAAATCCTGAGCTCCCTGAAGATCCAAGCAGACAGATATGGCTCACGTTCAGGAGTCCGGAAGAAGCTGGGTGACGTCTGGATATTGGCGTTCCCTAACATATTAATCCAGATTATTGGATTATTCTGTATAATTGGATTATAATTTCACGCTATAATTTCCGTGAGGACGTGATTGGGGTCACAGCTGGGTGTAAATAACCCAAAATATAATGAATAGACAAAAGCGGACGCAAGAGGAGGCGAAGAGGGGGGAGTGCAAAACGTTCAAAATATTTGGAGGTTTTCTTTTTTACGAATCTCTTCTGAGACCTGAAACCACATTGACCGCTGCCGGCATATAAATAAAGATGACATTCGATTTGGGAAAAGAGCTTTCGAAATAAATGTATCTCAGAGATATTGGTGCGGCCGGCGGTGTTATTTATGCACCACGTATCCTTTTAAACAACGCAGCCCTATGTGAGATACGTGAAGGTGGTGCTGTGAGGGACGGGTGTACCCTCTCATAGAGTCAGTAACCCAAATGTTAAAAAAAAAATAAGATTTCTAAAAATCTGAAACTTTTGCAATTGAATCTTAAAGTGATTCATGGCGGAAGAAGTTCATGTTTCACGCTGAAGTTTCTGATGGCCGACGACTAAATCCTTCGTATCGGTAGGAGAAGCCGCAGCAGACATTCTGCCAATCGCCAGTGGAAACAAAACAAACAGAGTTAAACAGTGTCCACCGTCGGCGGGGGCGCGCGCTTCTACAGGATTCCACTTTAAATAGAAGTTTAAATAAATATAGAAATATCACCTTACAGGGATCTGGAGGGAACGGCCAGGCCGCGCTAATCGTGGCGCAGGGGTGAGGCTGGGTCCTCTTTCATGCTCATTACATGGATTTTCCGGTTTTATCAAAATGATGACGATTCATCGTATCTAAAAAAAAAAAAAATTAAAAATCCCTCATTCTATTAGATTCTGGCTCTGATTTATCATTGCTTTTGTGCCTGTTTTTTTGTCTAGTTTTGTGCCCTTTTTTGCATCCTATCCCTTGTTCTTTTTGCACTTTTTTTTAAGTCTATTATATTTGTTTTCGCCTGTTTTTTTCCGTGTTTTCCACTTTGATGGCGGAGTTTGACAATTCCAAATGTTTTTCGGTTGATTCTTTATGACACAAAAAGAGCACAGCGAGGTCAAAAATACTCTGTTGTAAAGAAGTCACAGTAAATAAGCAAGTGCTAGTCAAAAAATGAAAAAAATACAAGGTATTTAGTTAATACGTTTTTTTGGCAAAAAAATGTACATTAAGCTGCTCCACCAATCGCCAAGGTATACCCATAATAGAGCAGTCCTATCTAATGTATATAATCCCTATCTGATGTATTTAAAAACCTGATCATCTGTATAGTACCTGTATAAGCAGGGTTCAGAGAGGGAATATCCATGTGGACATGTAGGATGGAACAGCTTTAGTGCAAATGGCCCACAGAGGAGTGGTGACGATTGGTGGAGCAGCTTAATATACATTTTTTTTGCAAAAAAAGTATTAACTAAATACCCTGTATTTTTTTCATTTTTTGACTAGCACTTGCTTATTTACTGTGACTTCTTTACAACAGAGTATTTTTGACCTCACTGTGCTCTTTTTGTGTCTTCAAGTTTCTTGGTGGTGTGAACAGGTTTCTACAGACTTGTTCACTGTGCAAGTAGCCCAAGTGTTTTTGGTTCTATGGTTGATTCGTTATGCGCGGCCTTTCAAAAAGTCACAAAACTTTAGTGCAGTTCCGTCCCTGGTGTGTTTTTGACTGTGGCTGATTTTAGCACATTTTACGAAAAGTGCGACATTTTGTCCTAAAAAGTTTTAATTAACAGTTCAAGGCAGAAGGAAAAAACCAAAACCTTTTTTTACTTTATACAAAATACAGGAACTGCATATGCTGTTGGAAACACTTTGGGACAAAATCCGCAACTAACAAAGCCCTCTCACTCACCGGTGGTATCGCCACATGACGGACCTGGGTAATAAGCATCATCCCCTTTGCAAGTTTCCTGCCAAGTACTGGAGTGCTGCTCATCTCTTACCATGTCAAAGCCCCACAGGGTAACATTAGCTTTCCCCCTCCTGTGCATCCCTACTGAAGTGCGGGCTTGCCATATGTCTTACTGAGGCACTCAGCGCCATTCCTGTGGAAAGTCCTTTACATATTCAAGTAGTGCTGTTCCTCTCCTGTTATGTGAATAGCCCCACCAGGTCTAGTTGGCATTACCGTCACCAGACCGCATACAGCCACCTTTATTCCCGTAATTTTATATGACATCCAGTTTTCTCCATTAAGAATATTCTGATGAAGGTCCTATGATGGACCGAAAACATTTAATTTAATCTATTTGGTCTGGATGTACAATAAAGAAGGAATCATTTTTTTTTCAAATACTGAGTGCCAAGTAATTTTTTTGTACAAATTGCAGTTGGTTCTCCGAATCGCCAAGAAGCAGTGCCCCGAACCAGTACTGGCAGTCCACCAGTTTCAACTGAATGAGCGTCCTTGGATGCCGTATAGAAAGCCACCGACTTCCTGCACAGCAAAAGTTAAAATAGCCCCCAGCCTATCACAGGCCGGCGGCTGGTGTATGACGTCACTGCCATGTGCCGGTCCGTCCGCTCCTCACATGGAGCAGGGGGAGGATGCCACTTGATCGTCGACAGATACAGTTACAGAAGAGCAGCAATATGGACAGATGGGGACCATGATGAGGGATATATGGGAGACATATGGGGACCAGGATGGAAGACATATGAGGACTAGGATGAGGGATATATGGGGACTAGGATGAGGGATATATGGGGAACATATGGGGACCATGATGGAGGAATTAAAGGGACTAGGATGAGGGATATATGGGGAACATATGGGGACCATGATGGAGGACATATAGGGACTAGGATGAGGAATATATGGGGGACATATGGGGACCAGGATGGAGGACATATGGGGACTAGGATGAGGGATATATGGGGACCAGGATGGAGGACATATGGGGACTAGGATGAGGGATATATGGGGGACATATGGGGACCAGGATGGAGGACATATGAGGACTAGGATGAGGGATATATGGGGACCAGGATGGAGGACATATGAGGACTAGGATGAGGGATATATGGGGACCAGGATGGAGGACATATGGGGACTAGGATGAGGGATATATGGGGGACATATGGGGACCAGGATGGAGGACATATGGGGACTAGGATGAGGGATATATGGGAGACATATGGGGACCAGGATGGAGGACATATGGGGACTAGGATGAGGGATATATGGGGACCAGGATGGAGGACATATGGGGATTAGGATGAGGGATATATGGGGGACATATGGGGACCAGGATGGAGGACATATGAGGACTAGGATGAGGGATATATGGGGACCAGGATGGAGGACATATGGGGACTAGGATGAGGGATATATGGGGGACATATGGGGACCAGGATGGAGGACATATGGGGACTAGGATGAGGGATATACGGGAGACATATGGGGACCAGGATGGAGGACATATGGGGACTAGGATGAGGGATATATGGGGACCAGGATGGAGGACATATGGGGACTAGGATGAGGGATATATGGGAGACATATGGGGACCAGGATGGAGGACATATGGGGACTAGGATGAGGGATATATGGGGACCAGGATGGAGGACATATGGGGACTAGGATGAGGGATATATGGGGGACATATGGGGACCAGGATGGAGGACTTATGGGACTAGGATGAGGAATATATGGGGGACATATGGGGACCAGGATGGAGGACTTATGGAACTAGGATGAGGAATATATGGGGGACATATGGGGACCAGGATGGAGGACTTATGGGACTAGGATGAGGAATATATGGGGGACATATGGGGACCAGGATGGGGGACATATGGGACTAGGATGAGGGATATATGGGGGACATATGGGGACCAGGATGGAAGACATCTGGGGACCAGGATGAGGGTTATATGGGGGACATATGGGGACCATGATGAGAACATATGGGGACCAGGATGAGGGATATATGGGGGACATATGGGGACCATGACGGAGGACATATGGGGACCAGCATGAGGGATATATGGAGGACATATGGGGACCATGATGGAGGACATATGGGGACCATGATGGAGGACATATGGGGACCATTATGAGGGATATATGGGGACCAGGATGGAGGACATATGGGGACTAGGATGAGGGACATATGGGGACCATGATGGAGGACATATGGGGACTAGGATGAGGGATATATGAGGACCAGGATGGAGGACATATGGGGACTAGGATGAGGGATATATGGGGAACATATGGGGACCATGACGGAGGACATATGGGGACCAGCATGAGGGATATATGGAGGACATATGGGGACCATGATGGAGGACATATGGGGACCATGATGGAGGACATATGGGGACCATTATGAGGGATATATGGGAGACATATGGGGACCAGGATGGAGGACATATGGGGACTAGGATGAGGGACATATGGGGACCATGATGGAGGACATATGGGGACTAGGATGAGGGATATATGAGGACCAGGATGGAGGACATATGGGGACTTGGATGAGGGATATATGGGGAACATATGGGGACCATGATGGAGGACATATGGGGACCAGGATGAGGGATATATGGGGGACATATGGGGACCAGGATGGAAGACATATGGGACTAGGATGAGGGATATATGGGGGACATATGGGGACCAGGATGGAGGACATATGGGGACCAGGATGAGGGATATATGGGGGACATATGGGGACCAGGATGGAGGACATATGGGACTAGGATGAGGAATATATGGGGGACATATGGGGACCAGGATGGAGGACATATGGGGACCAGCATGAGGGATATATGGGGGA
Organism: Ranitomeya imitator; assembly: GCF_032444005.1. Taxonomy (NCBI): domain Eukaryota; kingdom Metazoa; phylum Chordata; class Amphibia; order Anura; family Dendrobatidae; genus Ranitomeya; species Ranitomeya imitator. Next base: position 54,028,209 of record NC_091282.1, on the reverse strand, counting down.
CATATAGGGACCAGGATGAGGGATATATGGGGGACATATGGGGACCATGATGGAGGACATATGAGGACCAGCATGAGGGATATATGGGGGACATATAGGGACCAGGATGAGGGATATATGGGGACCATGATGGAGGACATATGAGGACCTGCATGAGGGATATATGGGGGACATATGGGGACCAGGATGAGGGATATATGGGGACCATTATGGAGGATATATTAAGACCAGGATAGAGGACATATGGGGATCAGGATGGGAGACACACAGTCATGGCCAAAAGTGTTGGCACATTTGAAATTGTTCCAAAAAAAGTGTTTCTCCCAGAAACTCATTGCAGTTACACATATATTGCTACACACATTTATTTGATTTGAACAACACACAAAAAACTTAGAAAACAGGCAAATTGGACATAATTTCACACAATACCCCAAAAATATGCCAGAGAAAAGTGTTGGCACCTTTCCAAAAATGTGGGTAAATAACTGTATTTCAAACATGCAATGCTCTTTCGAACTTACCTGTGGCAAGTAACAGGTGTGGGCAATCTGAAAATCACACCTCAAATCAGAGAAACGGGGAGAAGTTGACTCAGTCTTTGCATTGTATGTCTGTGTGTGCCACACTAAGCAAAGAGAACAGAAAGAGGAGAAGAGAACTGCCTGTGGACTTGAGAACCAAAATTGTTGAACAATATCAACAAACTCAAGGTTACAAGTCCATTTCCTGAGATCTTGATGTTCCTTTATCCACGGTGCGCAACATAATCAAGAAGTTTACAACCCATGGCACTGCAGCTAATCTCCTTGGACGTAGACGGCAGAGAACAATTGATGAAAGGTTGCAACACAGAATAGCCTGGATGGTGGATAAGCTGCTCCAATAAAGTTCCAAATAAATGCAAGCTGTCCTGCAGACTCAGGGTGCATCAGTGTCAGTGCAAACTATCTGTTGACATTTGAATGAAATGAAACACTATGGCAGGAGACCCAGGAGGACCCCACTGCTGACACAGAGACATAAAAAGCTAGGCTGCAGTTTGCCAAAATCTATGTGACTAAGTCAAAATCCTTCTGTGAAAGCATCTTGTGGACAGATAAGTCCAAGATAGAGCTTATTGGTACAGAAAATGGAATGAGGCCTACATAGAAAAAAAACACCGTACCTACAGTCAAATATGGTGGAGGTTGAAAGATATTTTGCTTGTTTTGCTGCTTCAGCATATTGACAATGTGGTCATGACAGAAGATAATAATGAGATAATAAACTACAAATATAAACTGCTACTTTTCACTCTTGTTACTTGTATTTAGTTATTGAGGAAAGTGTGCGGTAAATTTGGTGTGGTTAACAAAATGGGTGTGGCCTTCAAATGGATGTGGGTTTTTAAAAATTGCCGTAGCTTCCTATAACAAACAGGGAACCTGTTGTTAAAAATTTGAATCCCACTCATGCATGCGCGGCTTCGGTCAATTCACTTGTATATGTCTAGTCAGAATATGGCCAGGAGTATGCAAATCACACACTGGGATCCGCGGGCTCCCAGCGCTGGCATCATAGAATCTTGACAGCGTGTACCATGTGCAGTGTAGGGATTCACAAGTCTGTGGTCACATAGAGTGCCGATCCTGGACAACCCCTTTTTTGAGTCCATTGTATATCTGTATGCAGACTGCTCTTGAGCTCCCTCTAGTGGTGGCTTCAGAAAGGCAACATTTTATCATTTAATTCAGTGTCCCGACTCTGTGTAAAAAAAAAAAAGAACCATCTACTCTAATAAAAAAATTTAAAAGATTACGCTTGAAATTTTAAACTTACAAGTTGTAAAAATAACAAATTCAGTCCTATAGTGACAGTAAAGTGGTTTTCAAGAATTTGTCTAATGAGGACACATTCTTAGGATTGGTTATCAATATCACATCGGTGGGGGGGCTGACTCCCGACACATCAATCAGCTGTTAGCAGGTCCCGTGTCGGACGGGTGTAAGCTGTGTACATAGCATGGCTCCATAGAGTGCAGTGGACGTTCTTGGGTCCTGTTCACTTCAATAGGACTTGGGCTTCAGAACCCCGGAGCACTTCCACTCCACACTGTGCAGATAAGAATCTGTGTGACAGATAATTAGCCTTCCAGACATGGATGGGATCACACACAGAGAGGGTTTTTTTTAATTAAGTTCTGTAGACAATAGTCTGAATTAATAACAAAGAACAAAAAAAAAAGGTCCCCGGAGGAATGTTAATTGAGGCTCTACGCCAAGACGGCTTTTTTTTTTAACCTTGAGTTTCACCGTCCGCAGTTATTCGTGATGTCATTTTCTCGCCGTGTTTCACAAAGAATTCTAATAAGAGTTTCACAGCGGCGGTCCACACACAGGGTCATATTTGGGGGACGCCTTCAGAATTATAATTTCTCTCGTTACATGGAAATATTCTGCTAATCCAGCACAATGGCTAATTGTTTTATTTTGGGGGGCTATAAGACTGGAGCAAGTCACCATTGCATCCAATGCAAACAATGGGACACTAAGGTCGACCCCGACCAGGAGCCTCAGTGCTGCAAACGCACTGCTGAAGAGGCGTCAGTACTCCGTCCGGCCAGGGGCCACAGCATCTCACCCTGACCGTGAGTTTTCTGTGCCCAATTTCCAGGTTTCATCTGCTAATGCCGGGTTTAACATACAGAGGTCTGAAGAAAAATAGAAAAGGGATTTATAACTTTTCAGTACAACACATATTACCTTGATATACAGTACTGTGCAAAAGTTTTAGGCAGGCGTGTAAAAAATACTGCAAAGTAAGAAAGTTTTCAAAAATGCAAGTGTTCGTATTTTTTTATCAATTAACACAATACAAAGTGAATAAAGGGAACAGAAAATCCAAATCAATATTTGGTGACCGCTTTTTCCCTTCATCACTTCTTCTAGGTTCTTGTACTTGCATACAGTGTTTTAAGGATCCCAGCAGGAGGTTGTGCCAAACATCTAGGAGAACTGACCACAGATCTTTTGCAGATGTCACTCCTGCCGCATAGTAAACCTGCTAAAAATTAAGATTTGTTAATAATTAACAAAATGCAATGTGAATGAACAAAAGAGAAATCTAAATCAATATTTGGTGACCGCTCTTTGCCTTCATCACTTCTTCTAGGTTCTTATACTTGCACACAGTTTTTGAAGAATATCAGCAGGAGGTTGCTCCAAACATCTTGGAGAACTGACCACAGATCTTCTGTAGATATCCCTTGTGTAAATCCTTCTGTTTCTTCATGTGATCCCAGACAGGCTGGATGATGTAAGATCAGCGCTCTGCGGGGGCCGGATCATCACGTCCAGGACTCCTCATTCTTAGTCACAATGGCTGGATGTTTGGAGCCGATCTCCTTCTGCAGAATACATTTGGAGCCAATCAGGCGCCTTCCTAATAGTATTACATGATGGATAAATATCTGCCTGTATTTCCTTTGCATTCCCTTCCCCTAAGCTTTTCTTCAGGGGCCACATCCACCTCCAAAAGGTGAAACTGTGCATTATGATGAGCTATTGTGCTGCAAAGGGCCCATATTTTGTTTTTGTACAGGGACCCCCGGTGTCCAAGGAGGTGAACGAACAGTCAGCCTGGCGGTACAACTTATGCTGTTGCACAGGATGCAATATTTAGAGGAATATTGACCCTGATGGCTTGGACTTCCAGAATGTGCACCTCTAATCCCACACTCGGGGCCTGAGCCTATGGAAGGACAGCTACAGTCACTACTTTTTTTTTGGTATGTTATGGCACCATTATGTGTTCTGTATGACCCTATTATTTGGGTCCCCATAACGAAGGAGAGCATCAGACAAACATTCTGTACAAGACACCTATGATCGGCCCTGACACCAAGGCCACACTTAGTGGCCACATGAAGGTCCTATACAATGCCCAATAATGCCACCACACAGTGCGTAAATAATACCGCAGCTGGTGTCAAGCCTTCAGGGAATGTGTATGGCAGATCTCACGAGTCTCTAAACGCCCTTCTGACCACGATACAATCCTGTTCTGTATTTGACCCATATTCCCTATACAATAAGATGAAGACCGGCCTTCTGGATGAATAAGGAGTGGGTTAAGAAAATAAACTTTTGGGATAGCTGAAATAACGTGAAATGTCGTCAGCTGCTAATTCTCCATTCCAGGTCGGATCCAAGTGAACGCGTTCAATACCCTGGAATGAGCTGGATGGAGATGAGGAGTTCCATCCCAGAGACTTTTTTTCTAGAGTTTTCCATATTAAAGGTAATTCCGAAACTGTTCCTTAATTGGAGGGAGTGGTTCCTTTTGTCTTTATTTCTAGTTGTTTTTTTTTTTTTTGTGTGTGTAGAATCAATTTGAGCTTTCGGTGGATTAATATCGAGTCACATATTACAGAACTGAATTAAACTTTGATACGGAAATGTGCAAAACCTTAAAGGGCGTGAACACTTTAGCATTTTTTTTTTTATTATTTCAATGTGTCTAAAATGAAGCAAATTTCAACACAAAGTATCTTCCTGCAGTTTTAAGCACACAGCCCTTATGCAAACCTATGTGTCTTCAAGGTTTCAGGCTGCAAATTAACCATGTGTAGTCTGATCCTGCAGAGAGAATATAGAAGGCACATGACGCCAGAAGGGTTTCTTTGTAGTCTGTGACTAAGGAGGCTCAGGAGGATCATTGTTGTGCTGAAAGGTTAAATTCTTCTTCATGTACAGCTATTTAACAGAGCCCTGAAGGATCTGTTGCAAAGTTTACTTATTTTTGGAACTGTTAATTACTCGCTCCACCTTGAATAAAGCCCCACTTGTAACTGCCAAAAAAAAGCCCCAAAGTATAATACTGCGTCCACCATGTTTCACTGTGGGTATGGTATTTTTTTCGCTGATGCACAATGTTGGCTTTGCTCCAAATATACCTTTTGGAATTATGGCCAAAAAGATCAACCTTGGTCTCATCAGACCATAACACATTTTCCTACATGCTTTTGGCAGACTTCATGTAGGTTTTAACAAAACATAGCCGGGCATGAATGTTTCCCTTTGTAAGAAAAGGCTACCATCTTGACACACTACTCCACAGGCCAGACATATGAAGAATATGGGAGATTTTTCTCACATGCAGTACGCAACCAGTACTTGCCAAAAATTCCTGCAGCTCCTTTAATGTTGCTGTAGGTCTCATGGCAGCCTCCTAGACAAATTTTCTTCTCTTTTCATCCATTTTTGTGGGACATTCAGTCCTAGATATTATCACTATTGTGCAATGCCAGGGAGAACACCAGAGAGATCCCACAGATCCCACCGCTGCCACCAATTTGTCAGGGGATGCAACTCTGCTGCCTCCAATTGTCAGGACAATTACAGTACTCAATTGACTGATGACACAACTGCTTCCACTACTACGCCAGTTACCCACAGTGAGCATATAGTATATACACCTCCAATTCCATTGCATGGAATATATAAATATATACCTCGATACGATCACTGACAATTTTGCAATAACAAAAGGATCCACTAGCTGCCACCACCAATCATTTATACAGGCCGATTGGACACCCATTTCAGGTAGTGTATGGCCTCAGGGGTGTGGTTACAGAGCAAAAGAAACAGATCTATTAAATTTTATGTATTTAATCTGGAAAGGCAGTCGGTGTTTAAAAAGAATATACAAATATGTTACAAAATGGGAACCAAACAATACGGTATATACAATTACATGAAATAAAAGGGATGACAATAGAAAAGTACTAAACCTGATGTCACGGAAATAGCTTAGATCTTAGAGGAGGGAGGTACTCCTTTTAGGAAACGGACAGCTGTACCTTCCAGGACTGACAAATGACCAAAACCCAAATTCTAATTAGATCAAGAGTATACCCACAGACCTCCCCTTGGTGAGCTCATATGTGGGCTGCTCATGGGATGTGCTAAGTCCTTTAGAAATTTATGAGATCCCCAACTTTCCAGATATTTTCATCCTTGGAGGTCCCTGGTGGGAGATATTGTTGTCATGTTTCCTATCCCGACTTTACCTTTCTATAGAGATGAAACATGGCATGGATAGCATTATCCATCTGACCGATATTAAGTTGGAGGTCTTCTGCTGGCCTTTTGGTGATATGAGTGTATGCGTTATGTTCATCCCTTCACTATGATGTCGAAAACATATCTCCTATAAAAATCGTATTAATGCAAACCTCAATATTCATCACTAACCAGTGGCTCCAGCGAGTCTGAGATAATTCCTTTGAAGAGGGTAAGCTGATTTCTTTGAACAGAAGATGTCCCTGTAATTCTCCGCCTCTGATTATACAAATCTTAAACTTGTTGCCTGGTTCTCAGAGATCCCTTGTGGCAATTACCTGTTCACAGCAGGAGGTTCTACTTCAAAGGAGATTGAAGTGTCAGCTCTTTCTCCCTTCCTGAGCTATAATTAAACCCATATGTTCTTTGGTTTTTATAATTTTTTTCTCCACGACATGCAAATTTAAGACACTTTTTGATGACTGTCTTGTTCCATGGTATATCTAATGCTTGGATATACTTATCTTCTGACTGATAACTTTCAACAATGAGGTCCCTCTGATGTTTTGTAAGCTGTTTATGGATCATAGTCCCGGATAGCTAAGACTGGTGCTGTTTACGCTTGTCTTGATGAGGTGGCGTGTTGGAGTCAGGCGCTCCTGATTCATTGAGAGGCGTCACAGTGACTGGATTAAGAAATGCTACAGCTGTTCATGAATTAGACAAGCTGTTGCATTATGCCTCCTGTGCGACCCTGTCCCGCCCCAGCTCTGCCTATTTGGTGGCACTGGGTAAAACTGGTGATGCACAAAAATTTTGTGACTTTTCAAAAAATTTACGCCAGAATTCTGCCGTAATTGCTTCGATGAATCGGAGCCGATAACTTTTGCTGTAAAATACAACTAAGAAAATCTTCCTAGAACAGCGAAATTTCATATTGGGTTGATCAGAATAACTGTAAATGATGGCGGCTGTGCACTGACTATGTAACATGCGATTAAGGGCTCGCTCCCACGAGACCAATCCTCCGATATTCGGATCACGCACACCCATACGAGTCTATAGGTGCGTGTTCAACATCGGACTGCACTCGGATGTCCGATGTAAGAGGACACACACAATGGAGAAGATGGAGAAATTAAGTTCTCCATCTTTACTACACTTTTGTTACGAATCTTTGAAATGATTCTCTAAAGTATGTTGTTGTTTTTTTTTGCATGGCATAAACCTGGCCTTTTAAAAGGGTTGTGTAGGCATTTTATATTCACTGTGTATGGCTGTGGAGTGGAAAATTAACAGTTTTTTACTTATGTGCAGTCACACACTATCTGTAATGTTTATTCAGTTTCTTAATGCTTTCTCTCCCTATCTCTATGGCTAAGATTCTATCCAGATACAATACAAAGTGGCTGCTGCATTCCCTGCAATGGCTTTTATACAGACTACAATAGTCCCTCATGATTGCGTGAGCATTATCATGTGATATGATAGCTCCAGAGCATCATGGGGAATTCTGTATGGCCACGCTTGAGGTCATGTGATCTTTCTCTAGCTCAGGCAGTCTTTTGTTTTGTGTGAAATGGTGGTGGGCATTTTTTAGGGAGATTCACATTCACATGAATCATATCGTAAATTGTTCAAATTTGCAGAATCTAGAGATTTAAATAAAAACAACTCTAATTCTTGTTATTTTGAATCGATTTGCCCATCTCTAAGGGATATGATTGCATATTCTTTCACTTACCTAGATGGGAATACCTCTTTAAATGAAGACGCTGAAAACTCATTGTAACCTTGTCCTGCTAAACACAGGTGCACAGCTTGTTACAGCTGCTGCGTCTACTGGAGATGGTAATTGTGGGATTTACATTGCAGGATGTCATTCATTTCAGCAATGAATTATTAATAAAGTGCTGCTCTGGGTTATTTGTTCGCTTTGTTTTCTATATTTATTACATAGATAAAGATTTGAAAACAGATGAAATCAGTAAGGAAATGTAGAAAATTTGAAAGGGTTCATCATAAACTCGTTATCATCAACTTTTTGCATTGAGAAAGTTTGCTCGGGTTAGTAGATGATGAATGTTAATACTCTCTCTACTACTTTTACATGTATTGATTTAGTCTTTACACTGCAAAACTCAATGGGATGTATCACAAAGAAACAAGTTTTTATGGCAAATGCTTTTTTTATAGATTGATTCATTTTTGATGCAATGATTACTATATAAAAAATATAGAAATCCTGTACAGGAGTAGGAGGTGGGCTGTGACATCAGCTATTGTGAATGGTGGATCCTGTGTTATCTACTGTATATAGAGGTGTTATCAGTCATTGTACAGGAGGAGGAGGTGAGCTGTGACATCACCTATTGTGAATGGTGGATCCTGTGCTATCTACTGTATATAGAGGTGGTATCAGTCATTGTACAGGAGGAGGTGAGCTGTGACATCAGCTATTGTGAATGGTGGATCCTGTGTTATCTACTGTATATAGAGGTGTTATCAGTAATTGTACAGGAGGAGGAGGTGAGCAGTGACATCACCTATAGTGAATGGTGGATCCTGTGTTATCTACTGTATATAGAGGTGTTATCAGTCATTGTACAGGAGGAGGAGGTGAGCTGTGACATCACCTTTTGTGAATGGTGGATCCTGTGCTATCTACTGTATATAGAGGTGTAATCTGTCATTGTACAGGAGGAGGAGGTGAGCTGTGACATCACCTATTGTGAATGGTGGATCCTGTGCTATCTACTGTATATAGAGGTGTTATCAGTCATTGTACAGGAGGAGGTGAGCTGTGACATCACCTATTGTGAATGGTGGATCCTGTGTTATCTATTGTATATAGAGGAGTTATCAGTCATTGTACAGGAGGAGGAGGTGAGCTGTGATATCACCTATTGTGAATGGTGGATCCTGTGTTATCTACTGTATATAGAGGTGTTATCAGTCATTGTACAGGAGGAGGTGAGCTGTGACATCACCTAGTGTGAATGGTGGATTCTTTGATATCTACTGTATATAGAGGTGTTACTGTTCATTGGAGTCCTATCTGTGATGATAATGAGACAGCTGAAAAGTCATCTAAACAATACAGAGATTTCTGTTGTTTTTTTTGTGTGTTTTTTTTTATATAGATTGGTTACAATAGCACTCACTATTGTTTTTGCCACATTAGAAAACCAGACTATGTACATTACATTCCAATGTTAGATTCCATATTACATTGTAAAGGGAATCTTTCACCAGGTTTTTGACACATAATCTGATAGCACCATCATGTAGAGACTGAGACCCTGATTCCAGCGATGTGTCACTTACTGGGCTGCTTGCTATAGTTTTGATGCAATCACTGTTTTATCAGTAGGAGATTATCACTAGAGAACTAGTAAACCTGCTGTTATGTAGTCCAACCCCACCCCCATCACTGACTGGCAGCTTTCTGCCTATGCACAGTGTACACAGAAAGCTACCAATCAGTGCTCTGGGTGGGTTGTACAGTGCTCAGCATTCTCTAACTGCTGCATCTGCAGCAGATAAAACAGGAGTTTTATCAGAACTGCAGTAAGCAGCTCAGTAAGCGACACATTGCTGGAATCAGGGTCTCTGCCCCTACATTATGCTGCTCTCAGATGGGGTAGTCTCATTATCAGCAGTCTCATTATCATTACAGGCAGAATTAAAATGAAAGCTAATAGTTGCGTATGCAGTAGACGACACTTGATCCACCATTCACAATAGGTGATGTCATAGTGATGTCACTTAATACTTTTGCCTTGTGACATAATACCGGACTCCAGAATAGTTCTGTTAGCAACATAAGCTCAATAGAAAATGAACGGATAAACAATCGTCAAGCCTGGGTGACAAAACCTGACTCTGTGAGGAGGGGTGCTGTGATCTCCGCTTCTTCCCATGACTTATTTAATTAGCGCAGAACGCATTAAGCTGACAATTCCTCCTCCAGGTTCCCTTTAATAATTATGACCCAGAGGTAATTACTCCGCTTCATTCAGAAAATAACAGAAATGCCTCATAAGACGTGAATGACCTCCATTGTCTCATAAAGCGAGATCCACATTATTATTAAGAAAGACACGAAATTAGGGGAACGCTGAACATCGGCGCCATACACAATAATTTACCATCATTCCTCTTCATCTGATCTCCTACCGATGTAGAAATGGCACTGTGTAAAGGAGAGCGTGGTACTGTGTATAAGGGGGAAGTGGATATAAGACAGCAGCATTGTATATTAGAGACATAGGACACAGGAATCATGGGGCCACCGAGCAGGAGTCATAATTGTCCCCCTCCTCCGAAAAAAAAAAAAAATTGTCGGAGTGGACGGCACATAGACACAGTTACATAAGGATTATCTTCCAACTTTTAAAGACAGAGAGAAGCAGCACATGTAATGTGGCACTTACAAAATTATTTTGCCCCTATTGAAGCCCCTTAGTGTTTTCATCCGGTACACTATCCCCTTGATTGCCCTCATAAGGTATGATTTCACTGAATATGCCCCCTAACAAAGCATGATACCACGACAGTGAATTGCTCCACACACAGTAAGATGACCCGACAGTAACCCACCCCGGCAAAGTATGATGCCCCCATAGTGCCCCCTACATAGTGTTGTCCCTACAGTTCCCCCACACTCATTATTAGATACCACATTGACCCCAATACAGTATGACAGCCTCCACAGTCCTACAACACAGTATGACAGCCCCCACAGTCCTACAACACAGTATGACAGCCCCCACAGTCCTACAACACTGTATGACAGCCCCCACAGTCCTACAACACAGTATGACAGCCTCCACAGTCCTACAACACAGTATGACAGCCCCCACAGTCCTACAACACAGTATGACAGCCCCCACACTCCTACAACACAGTATGACAGCCCCCACAGTCCTACAACACAGTATGACAGCCCCCACAGTCCTACAACACTGTATGACAGCCCCCACAGTCCTACAACACAGTATGACAGCCCCCACAGTCCTGCGACACAGTATGACAGCCCCCACAGTCCTACAACACAGTATGAAAGCCCCCACAGTCCTACAACACTGTATGACAGCCCCCACAGTCCTGCGACACAGTATGACAGCCCCCACAGTCCTACGACACAGTATGACAGCCCCCACAGTCCTACAACACAGTATGACAGCCCCCACAGTCCTACAACACTGTATGACAGCCCCCACAGTCCTACAACACAGTATGACAGCCCCCACAGTCCTACAACACTGTATGACAGCCCCCACAGTCCTACAACACTGTATGACAGCCCCCACAGTCCTACAACACAGTATGACAGCCCCCACAGTCCTGCGACACAGTATGACAGCCCCCACAGTCCTACAACACAGTATGAAAGCCCCCACAGTCCTACAACACTGTATGACAGCCGCCACAGTCCTACAACACTGTATGACAGCCCCCACAGTCCTGCGACACAGTATGACAGCCCCCACACTCCTACAACACAGTATGACAGCCCCCACAGTCCTACAACACAGTATGACAGCCCCCACAGTCCTACAACACAGTATGACAGCCCCCACAGTCCTACAACACTGTATGACAGCCCCCACAGTCATGCAACACAGTATGACAGCTCCCACAGTCCTACAACACAGTATGACAGCCCCCACAGTCCTACAACACAGTATGACAGCCCCCACAGTCCTACAACACAGTATGACAGCCCCCACAGTCCTACAACACAGTATGACAGCCCCCACAGTCCTACAACACAGTATGACAGTCCCCACAGTCCTACAACACATGATGGTTGCCACAGTTATCCGCACAGTATAATGGCCTCCACAAAGTATAAGGCCCTCAACAAGATAATGGCCTCCACACAGTAAAATCGCCCCCACACAGCCCTCCACAAAGTATAATGGCCCCACACACAGTATAATGGCCCCCACACAGTAAAATGGCCTCCACACAGTATAATGGCTCGTATACAGACCTCCACACAGTATAATGGCCCCCACACAGCCCTCCACACAGTATAATGGCCCTCACACAGTATAATGGCCCCACACACAGTATAATGGCCCCACACACAGTATAATGGCCCCCAATCATCCCTCCACACAGTATAATGGCCCCCATACAGACCTCCACACAGTATAATGTCCTCCACACAGTATCATGGCCCCCACACAGCCCTCCACACAGTATAATGGCCCCACACACAGTATAATAGCCCCCATATAGCACTCCACACAGTATAATGGCCCCTATACAGACCTCCAAACAGTATAATGGCCCCTCACACAGCTTTCCAAATAATTTGATCACCCCCACATACAGAGGAAGGCTCCATAACCCCTTACACACAGTATTATGGTATCCGCCCCCTGAGTCACAGGCGCAATAGCGGCCATGTGGTCTGCCGCTATTTGCAATACATCCCTGATTAGAGAGCTTGGTATACAGGAGATTTGTATGTAACAGCACACTGTATAATGGAGAGCATTGTATATTAGAGGGTACTGTATATAAGGGAGAATCATTTGTTAGAAGCCAGTATATATTAGAGATCACTGTAGAGAGCATCGTATATTACAGAGCATTGTATGCGTGAGACTGAGCATTCATTGTATATTAGAGAGGATTGCATATAAAATAGCATTGTGTATAACACAACATTGAGGATAAGGTGCAGAGATAACAGTGGAGGTGGGACTTCATTTAGCATTTGTGTACTCAGCATAGGGCTGCGTACTTCTTACCTTCAGATCTGCATACATCCGCATCCGTCCTGCGTACCTATCTTTAACTTTGTGTACGCAGGGACATGCGTGGTGATGCATTGTATGCGGATGCTTCATGTTGCGCTCGGCTGACACGTCAAAACGACGCACAGGGACGCATCCGCATACAACACATGACCATGCATGTCCCTGCGTACACAATGTTAAAGATAGGTACACAGGACGGATGCAGATGTATGCGGATCTGAAGGTAAGAAGAACGCAGCCCTATGCTGAATACACAAACGCTGATGTGAACCCAGCCTTAGCGAAGCAAATAAACACTGACCAGCACCACATTTTCAGGGCAGGTTATCAGCTCCTGATCCATTAAAGATGAAGTCTGTAATTACAAAAATAGTGTTTGTTATTTTGGGGGGAAAGTAGCGCCACCCTTCTCCAGGGGCGGTGTCTGACATTACAGCTAGGCTGCATTCACAGGAACAGAAATTAGCTGCAGCACCAGACACAGTCTATGGACAAAAGGAGCAATAGGCAAATTCATTTCTCCTGTATCAGACAAATGTGTGACCACTATTCCCTATTTGTTAGGGGAGAGGGTGCCATTGAGCCCCAGTAAAGGGGAGATATGGGGTTCTTTCACTTGGCTGTGCCGACCGCGCACACATTGGCTGGACGCGATCTCCCATTTGGCTCTCTGTGGACGCCGCTCGCGACACTTCCTGATATATAAACATAAGGATGAACGACCTCGGGGAGATCAAAACATCCAACACCGCGGAGACACCATCACGTGTTTCTCAACGCAGTGATCCAGAACACTGCCCCCATCCTTTAAAAATTGACCACATTCGATAGGAAATCATCTCCCAATCTCTTCATACCATGCACTGTCCTCCCTCCCCCACAGCATCTAGTTCACTCTCTGACTTTGAAGCAGTTACAGAAGAAGAAGTAATCCGGCTCCTTGCATCTTCTCACCCGACCACTTGCACCAGTGACCCCATTCCATCACATCTCCTCCAGTCCCTTTCCCCGGCTGTCACCTCTCACCTAACAAAAATATTCAACCTTTCCCTCACTTCCGGTATTTTTCCCTCCTCATTTAAGCATGCCATCATACATCCATTACTTAAAAAACCATCCCTCGATCAAAACTGTGCCGCTAATTATAGACCTGTCTCTAATCTTCCCTTCATCTCTAAACTCCTCGAACGCCTGGTCCACTCCCGTCTTACCCGCTATCTCTCAGATAACTCTTCTTGACCCTCTTCAATCTGGCTTCCGCTCTTTACACTCTACTGAAACTGCCCTCACTAAAGTCTCTAATGATCTACTAACAGCTAAATCTAATGGTCACTACTCCATGCTAATTCTCTTGGATCTCTCTGCAGCATTCGACACTGTGGATCATCAGCTCCTCCTCACTATGTTCCGCTCCATCGGCCTCAAGGACACCGTTCTCTCCTGGTTCTCCTCCTATCTCTCTGACCAATCCTTCACTGTATGTTTTGCTGGTTCCTCCTCCTCTCACCTTCCCCTTACTGTTGGGGTTCCTCAAGGATCAGTCCTAGGCCCCCTCCTCTTCTCGTTGTATACTGCCCCTATTGGACAAACAATCAGTAGATTTGGTTTCCAGTACCATCTCTATGCTGACGACACCCAATTATACACTTCTTCTCCTGATATCACACCGACCTTTTTAGAAAACACCAGTGATTGTCTTACCGCTGTCTCTAACATCATGTCCTCCCTCTATCTGAAACTAAACCTGTCAAAAACTGAACTCCTCGTGTTCTCTCCCTCTACTAACCTACCTTTGCCTGACATTGCCATCTCCGTATGCGGTTCCACTATTACTCCAAAGCAACATGCCCGCTGCCTTGGGGTCATCCTTGATTCTGACCTTTTATTCACCCCCTACATCCGATCACTGGCTCGCTCTTCTTACCTGCATCTCAAAAACATTTCTAGAATTCGCCCTTTTCTTACTTTCGACTCTGCAAAAACTCTGACTGTTTCACTTATTCATTCTCGTCTGGACTATTGTAACTCTCTACTAATCGGCCTCCCTCTTGCAAAACTCTCCCCTCTCCAATCTGTCCTGAATGCTGCAGCCAGGATCATATTTCTCACCAACCGTTACACCGATGCCTCTACCCTGTGCCAGTCATTACACTGGCTACCCATCCACTCCAGAATCCAGTACAAAACTACTACCCTCATCCACAAAGCACTCCATGGCTCAGCACCACCCTACATCTCCTCCCTGGTATCAGTCTACCACCCTACCCGTGCCCTCCGCTCCGCTAATGACCTCAGGTTAGCATCCTCAATAATCAGAACCTCCCACTCCCGTCTCCAAGACTTTACACGTGCTGCGCCGATTCTTTGGAATGCACTACCTAGGTTAATACGATTAATCCCCAATCCCCACAGTTTTAAGCGTGCCCTAAAAACTCATTTGTTCAGACTGGCCTACCGCCTCAATGCATTAACCTAACGATCCCTGTGTGGTCTATTTATAATAAAAAAAAAAAAAAAAAGGTTCCTCGCATCATGTTCTCATACACTTTATGCAGTATTAGCCCTCTGTGTCTGTACTGTTACATACTTAGGCAGGTAACTGGTTCATGCAGCTTTACATGAACACCCGAGCCTTACACTATGGCCGGTCCAAATAACTAAAGCAATTGTTACCATCCACCTCTCGTGTCTCCCCTTTTCCCCATAGTTTGTAAGCTTGCGAGCAGGGCCCTCACTCCTCTTGGTATCTATTTTGAACTGTGATTTCTGTTATGCTGTAATGTCTATTGTCTGTACAAGTCCCCTCTATAATTTGTAAAGCGCTGCGGAATATGTTGGCGCTATATAAATAAAAATTATTATTATTATTATTATTTATGGGAAATATGCAAATGCATGTAGAAAAGCCGCGGAGACACCATCACGTGTTTCTCAACGCAAGCAGTGAATAGCCAGGCCTTTCCCCGGGAAGGAACAACCACGGGAAGGGCAGCATCCAAAAGGAAAACCACCTATGCCAAAACATTGTGTTAGGACTGGCGGAACGCACCAAGAAAGATGTAATAGATGCGTTCGCAGTCCGGGGTCCACCGTGCAGGTAAAAACCTGCTGCTAGTAAATGGCAGCGTAATATGGCGGTGGAAGCGAACCCGGTAAAACCACAGGTCCGCAATACCGCACTAAAGAGTGCAAGCAAGGAGTCAGTGAACACAACCCCAAGACACAGGATTGAAGTCCGATTAGACCACTTGCTGACACAACACCGCAACAGGGTGTGTTAGGCAACTCTTATAATTAGAGCACCGAAGTGCGAACTGTGCCGTGCTGGCAGGCACCACTAAGCACCCAGACGTGGGTCAGGAAGCGCACTACTGGCGCGTGGCGCCGCACTGGCGGTCACAGCAATAGACGCTGATACGTGTGTGACACGTTGAGTGATTAGTCGGGCGCTAGATAGCAGCCATACTCCATACGCGAACAGTCATACAATAGGGTAGGGGTATTTAATGAACGACTTGCACTCACAACAAACACACGTATTCAAATGTAAGACAATACTAGCGCATGGCCGTGCGGTCATGCGTAGTTTATATAGCAGCAGCACAGGAAGTGGCTATAGTACCTTTGCCCTTCCAAGACCTGCCAAAAGGACCAATGGAATGTGCTGCAGAGCCTGAGCACATGACCCTCGATCTCCAACGGGAGATCTTACCCTGGACATGCTCAGTACGTGCAGACAAGGACTTAGTCCCAAAGAAGTCCGCTCGCTGCTGACCAGCACTGACTTTAATGGCAGAGACTGGAGAAGCAGCAGTAACTCTCAGAACAGAGTGAGAATGAGCAAGACGCTGGGACCGACGTCTTTGCTGAGCAGACTCCACTGCGGCTGGACAAGAATGGGAGACCGCAGCGGAGGTGGCTCGAGATTCCCCCTGTGCAGAAGCGGGAACTCGACCCCTAACATTGCCCCCCCCTCCTTGGGCCTCGCTACGTTCGAAGGCAGCAATGAGCTGCGGAGCCTGAATGTGCTCAGCAGGCTCCCAGGATCTATCCTCAGGACCGTAACCCCTCCAATCCACCAAATAAAATTTTTTGCCACGAACCACCTTGTACCCCAAGATAGCGTTCACCTCGTAATCGTCCGTAGACGAACCCGACGTCCCAGTAGATGACTCAGAAAACCGGGACATGTAGACGGGCTTAAGGAGGGACACGTGAAAGGTGTCGGTGATACCTAGGCGTGGAGGAAGGGCCAGACGGTAAACCACAGGATTAACCTGTTCGAGGACCTTAAAAGGACCTAAGTAGCGAGGTGCAAACTTGGTAGACTCAACTCGCAGCCTGATGTTACGGGCGGAGAGCCACACTAAGTCGCCAGGAGCAAAGGTTGGAGCGGGGCGCCGATGTGCGTCAGCGGAGGACCTCATTCTCTCCTTGGAAGCCTGAATGGCATCCTGAGTGCGATCCCAAATGTCCCGTGCCTCCACAGCCCAGTCTGCCACCCTGGAATCGGCAGAAGACACGGGCATGGGCACAGGTACCCGCGGATGCTGACCATAGTTAAGGAGGAATGGAGTCTGTCCAGTGGAATCAGCGACGGCATTGTTAAGAGCAAACTCCGCCCATGGTAGCAAAGATGCCCAGTCATCCTGCTTAGCCGAAACAAAATGTCGCAGATATGTGACCAAGGTCTGGTTGGCTCTCTCTACCAACCCATTCGTCTCGGGATGATAAGCCGAAGAGAGATTCAACTCGATACTGAGAAGACGACAAAGCTCTCTCCAGAACCGAGACGCAAACTGGGGACCTCGGTCACTGACAATTTTGTCTGGCATACCGTGAAGACGAAAGATGTGTTTGACAAACAACGCTGCCAAGGCCCGTGCAGAAGGTAACCGGGGAAGCGGCACCAAATGCACCATTTTAGAAAAATGGTCGGTGATTACCCAAATAATGGTACAGCCACGAGACTTGGGCAGACCCACAACAAAATCCATCCCGACCATCTCCCAGGGCCTGTCTGCCACCGGCAGAGGGTATAACAAACCAGCTGGCCGTTGTCGGGAAGACTTATTCTTGGCACAAGAGACACATGCCTGAACGTAGTCTCCGACGTCACGAACCATATGTGGCCACCAGTACGTCCTCGCCAGTAGCTCAGATGTCCTTTTTGCCCCAAAGTGTCCACCCACTCTGGATGAATGAGCCCAAGCGAGAACCTCCGGACGCAAATTGATGGGAACAAAAGTCTTGCCCGGGGGCACAGACTCCAGCGAAACCGGAGCTACAGTTCTCAGACTCTCCGAAGGGACAATGAGCCGAGGCTCGTCCTCCTCCTCCTCAGCTGACACGAAGGAGCGAGAGAGAGCGTCAGCACGAATGTTCTTCTCCCCGGCGAGATAATGTAGGGTAAAGTGGAACCGGGAGAAAAACAAGGACCATCTGGCCTGACGAGAATTCAGCCGCTGGGCTGTTTGTAAATAGACCAAATTCTTGTGATCCGTGAAAACTTGGAATGGGAACCAAGCACCCTCCAAGAGATGTCTCCACTCCGAAAAGGCCAACTTCATTGCCAGCAACTCTCTATCCCCGATGGAGTAATTTCTCTCCGCTGGTGTGAAGGTCTTTGAGAAAAAGAAGCATGGGTGCTTCCAACCCTGAGCATCCTTTTGATAGAGGACTGCTCCAGCACCAACGGATGAGGCATCCACCTCCAAAAGGAATGGCTTACCCACATCGGGACGATGTAAGATAGGAGCACTGGCAAAATGGGACTTTATAGAAGAGAAGGCCTTGGAGACCCCTTCGGACCACGATTTGGGATTCGCTCCCTTCTTGGTGAGGGATACCAAGGGAGCTACCAAAGTTGAGAAGTGGGGAATGAACTGGCGATAGTAATTTATGAACCCCATAAAGCGCTGCACCGCTTTAAGAGAATGGGGTTCCTGCCAGTCCATCACTGCTTGTAGTTTGGCAGGATCCATAGCCAATCCCTGGGCCGAGATGATATAGCCCAGGAAAGGCAAGGACTCCTGTTCAAACACACACTTCTCCAACTTTGCATATAAGGAATTCGCCCGTAAGAGTTCGAAGACTCTGCCAACATCTCTCCGGTGGGAGTCAATATCTGGAGAGAAGATGAGAATATCATCCAGATAGACTATAACCGAGGTGGAAAGCATATCCCGGAAGATATCGTTGACAAAGTCCTGAAAAACGGCTGGGGCATTACAGAGCCCGAAGGGCATCACCAGGTACTCATAGTGCCCATCCCTGGTATTGAAAGCCGTTTTCCATTCGTCCCCCTCACGGATGCGAATTAAGTTGTAGGCACCCCGCAGATCTAGTTTGGTGAATATCTTTGCTCCCCTTAGCCTGTCAAAGAGCTCCGATATCAGGGGCAACGGGTACTTATTTTTAATGGTGATAGCATTGAGACCCCTGTAATCAATGCAAGGATGTAATTCCCCGTTCTTCTTCTGTACGAAGAAGAATCCCGCCCCTGCAGGAGACACTGACTTCCTAATGAATCCTCTTGCCAAATTCTCCTGGATGTATTGAGACATAGCCTCCGTCTCAGGGAGAGAGAGGGGATATACCCTTCCCCGAGGAGGTTCAGCTCCATGCAAGAGGTCAATAGGACAGTCATAGGGGCGATGAGGCGGTAGAGTCTCTGCTGCCTTTTTAGAGAATACATCTGCATAGCACCAATAGTACCTTGGAAGAGATGAAAGGTCTGCGGGTACCTCGGTAGTAGAGACCTGTACACACTCACTCACACACCTTCCCATGCAAGACTTACTCCAACCCAATATTCTCCCAGAGGACCACTCAATATGTGGGGAGTGGTAACGGAGCCAGGGTATTCCCAGTAAAATCTCATCCATTCCCTCGGGTATGACTAGAAGGGAAATAATCTCCTGGTGGGAAGAGGACATGGACAACGAGAATGGAACAGTCTGGTGTGTGATTTGTTGTGGAAGTGTCGACCCATTCACAACTCTAACAGTTACAGGTTTGGCGAGCATAACAAGTGGTACAGCGTGGCGCAGAGCAAAAGCAGAGGACATGAAATTTCCCTCTGCTCCTGAATCCACACAAAGCTCGACTGGTAGAGTGGATGAGTCAAACAGGATTGTCCCTTTAAAGGACAGTTTGGAGGAAAAAGCCGCTGTGTCTAGTGAACCTCCCCCTAAGGTTACTAGACGCGATCGTTTTCCCGACCGCCGTGGACATTTATTAGTGTAATGTCCTCGTTGGTGACAATTTTTACAAACCATGGGTACTCGAGCGGCCTGAGACTTAGGTCCCGCTCGAGAAACCTCCATGGGCTCATGGGAGTCGGACGCCAAAACGGAAGATTCAAGAGGTCTGGCAAAGGTGGGAGCCAGTTTAAACCTCTGCCTACACTGGGTCTGCTCTAACCTTCGTTCGTGAAAACGGAGGTCGATGCGGGTAGATAGAGAAATAAGCTCCTCCAGTGTGGCGGGTATCTCCCTGGTGGCTAAGGCGTCCTTCACGTGGTCTGCCAGTCCCCTCCAGAACACCGGAATTAGAACTTTATCCGACCACTCTATCTCCGAGGCTAGAGTCCGGAACTGGATGGCAAACTGACTGACCACGGACGAACCCTGAGTGATTGTCAATAACTGGAGCGCGGTATCGTGTGTAATACGGAGTTCCAAAAAGACCTGCTTCAGAGCGTCCAGAAAGAGCGGAGCACTCTGTACCACACGGTCATCACGCTCCCAAAGTGGCGTTGCCCACTCCAACGCCCTGCCCGACAAGAGAGATAAAATAAATCCCACTTTCGCCCGTTCCGTAGGGAAACGCGCTGCCAGGAGCTCAAGGTGTATGGAGCACTTGCTTACGAATCCGCGACATTGTTTACTGTCACCAGCAAACTTGTCAGGAAGCGGGAGACGGGATAAAGTCGGGGCAGAGGTGGCAGCGGACAAACTGGCTGCGGCTACACTTGCAGCCTGAACAGCGACAGCAGTGACATCCACAGCTGAGGTTGAACGCTCTAGAGCCGCCAACCTTCCCTCCAGCTGCTGGATGTACCGCTGTAAACGCTGATCGTCTGCCATTTACTAGCCAGACCCTGGCGCTAGTATTCTGTTAGGACTGGCGGAACGCACCAAGAAAGATGTAATAGATGCGTTCGCAGTCCGGGGTCCACCGTGCAGGTAAAAACCTGCTGCTAGTAAATGGCAGCGTAATATGGCGGTGGAAGCGAACCCGGTAAAACCACAGGTCCGCAATACCGCACTAAAGAGTGCAAGCAAGGAGTCAGCGAACACAACCCCAAGACACAGGATTGAAGTCCGATTAGACCACTTGCTGACACAACACCGCAACAGGGTGTGTTAGGCAACTCTTATAATTAGAGCACCGAAGTGCGAACTGTGCCGTGCTGGCAGGCACCACTAAGCACCCAGACGTGGGTCAGGAAGCGCACTACTGGCGCGTGGCGCCGCACTGGCGGTCACAGCAATAGACGCTGATACGTGTGTGACACGTTGAGTGATTAGTCGGGCGCTAGATAGCAGCCATACTCCATACGCGAACAGTCATACAATAGGGTAGGGGTATTTAATGAACGACTTGCACTCACAACAAACACACGTATTCAAATGTAAGACAATACTAGCGCATGGCCGTGCGGTTATGCGTAGTTTATATAGCAGCAGCACAGGAAGTGGCTACAGTACCTTTGCCCTTCCAAGACCTGCCAAAAGGACCAATGGAATGTGCTGCAGAGCCTGAGCACATGACCCTCGATCTCCAACGGGAGATCTTACCCTGGACATGCTCAGTACGTGCAGACAAGGACTTAGTCCCAGAGAAGTCCGCTCGCTGCTGACCAGCACTGACTTTAATGGCAGAGACTGGAGAAGCAGCAGTAACTCTCAGAACAGAGTGAGAATGAGCAAGACGCTGGGACCGACGTCCCCGCTGAGCAGACTCCACTGCGGCTGGACAAGAATGGGAGACCGCAGCGGAGGTGGCTCGAGATTCCCCCTGTGCAGAAGCGGGAACTCGACCCCTAACACATTGTATCCATCCACAGACAGCTGTTTCGGGGTATTTGCCCCTCATCAGTGTGGAGTAGGAATCTGGCTATTAGGAGCAGTGCCTAGTAAAAGGACTATAAACATAAGGATGAATGACCTCGGGGAGATCAAAACATCCAACTTCCTGATGTATGAGTGTAAGAAGAAGCGATGGTACCCCTGAAGAGCCCCTACGTGGTGTGGCATTAGTGAGGAAAGACCGCCATCTGCAGGCTGGATGTAATGAAGCGGAACCAAATGACCTATGGAGTTGCAGGGGGAGCCAGTTCTTGTGCGGAGCCTGGTCAGGTGCCTTGCATGACAGAGTTCCTGGATATGATTATGAAAGCCCTGGGCGCCAAACGGCTGGGGAATTTGGCGCCAAGGAGAAGAGCGGGGCAGACGCGGACCAGAGACGGCGCTGAGACTACTGCTACAGGCCGCAGCGGAAAACGTACGCCACCAAGGTGCCGGTCATCGGCAGACAAGGCCGGGCAGTCCCAGAGACCCGACTACGGCTGACAAGACCTGGAGTCCCGAACTATGCTGGTCAAGATCCAGAGTTCAGACCGTGCTGGTCAAGTCCCAGAAGCCAGTCGACACCTGTTGAGAGTTGGGACCCAGTCCTTTCCGCCCTAGGCCTAGGAGACACCCGCTGACGGTCAAGCACCGAAAATTTGCAAGGAGCCTGTCGCGGTTACAGAGGAATGGCACAAGTGTAAATGAGGGCTGCATGTTGCACCCTTGGCGAGTGCGGGGGCTCAATGCACCCTTCCTTCTTCTTGGTCAACAAGCTGCATACTTCTCCTTACCATGATCGTCAGTGCTTGCCGAGTAGCAACGCTTTCTGAAATAACTCCCTGGCACTGCATGTCACTGTGGAAAGGAGATGGGGATCAGTGCGTGCCTGCACTGACACTGTGTGTTGGCGCCTGCACTGACACTGTTTGTGCACACACGCCTGTTCAACTCCAGCAGTGTCGGTGCTGGCGCGCTCTCAACCATCTCTCCTTTCTACGGCGCCTGTTCGCTGCACACCATAAAAAACAGCAGTGAGCGGCCATTGCAGACAGGAGAGAGGGATGAGAGCTCGCCAGCTCTGACACTGTGTGTGTGCTCATGCCTGTCAATCTCCTGCAGTGTCGGTGTGCACTGGTAGTGCTCTCTTTCCCAGAGCCATGACAAGTCTTCATTTGGAGTCTTCATTTACATATGAAATAAAATTGTTTTTCTGCCCAACTAATTAAGTAAAATCTGGAATACAGGGATGAGTTTTATAGGGGCTAAGCCCCCGATAAAATTGTATGGTAGACCCCACAATGTGCCGGCTGACACCTAACATCTCAGGTATTCTGCACTGCAGATTTGTAGCATGTTCATTACTTTGCAGATTTTCACAGTGGATTCACCCTTTCAAGTAGGTTTTCCCAGACTACAATGTTGGTGGGCGTCTGTCACCCAGCACCCCCCACAATATGCTGCGCCATGCCCTGCTGCTGCCAGATGTACACAGCATACAATATTGGAACTCCACAGCGCCGTACATGGGGTAGTGGCTGTTCCCTGGAGCTGGAGGTCATAATCTTTGGAAGTGAATGTGATCTGAGCAGCAGTACCAGATAATGGCCACAACTCAGTGTACGGCGCTGTGGTGTTCTGGTCCTATGTACATTCAGCTACAGGCAAACCCTGCGGCACCAGGTGTCAGCCACTCGTGGAGGCACCAGGTGTCAGCCACTCGTGGAGGCGCCAGGTGTCAACCGCTCGTGGAGGCGCCAGGTGTCAGCCGCTCGTGGAGACGCCAGGTGTCAGCCGCTCGTGGAGGCTCCAGGTGTCAGCCGCTCGTGGAGGCGTCAGGTGTCAGCCGCTTGTGGAGACGCCAGGTGTCAGTCGCTCGTGGAGGCGCCAGGTGTCAGCCGCTCGTGGAGGCGCCAGGAGTCAGCCGCTCGTGGAGGCGCCAGGTGTCAGCCGCTCGTGGAGGCGCCAGGTGTCAGCCGCTCGTGGAGGCGCCAGGTGTCAGCCGCTCGTGGAGGCGCCAGGTGTCAGCCGCTCGTGGAGGCGCCAGGTGTCAGCCGCTCGTGGAGGCGCCAGGTGTCAGCCGCTCGTGGAGGCGCCAGGTGTCAGCCGCTCGTGGAGGTGCCAGGTGTCAGCCGCTCGTGAAGGCGCCAGGAGTCAGCCAGTCGTTGAGGCGCCAGGTGTCAGCCACTCAAACCATAAAAGAGACAGGTACATGCATATAATTGTAGGATCACCACAAGACAGAAAGATAATTTAAAAAAAAAAAAATTCTAATTTTATTTAGCACACCAAAAAAAGCTGGGGTCTCTTTTATTACCTCTATAATCAAGGGTATAACACATTTGCATCTGAAATTGAAAATCAGGGATTAGAAGGTTATTATGTCTCTAATGAATTGTTAGAAAATTTGAACACGACCAAAGATCTCTAATTGGGAGATCACCATCTTTGTACTGGTATGCCTGTGCAATGCACAGTATAAATATAGCCAAATGTCTTTTGGTAATATGACTAGATCCAGATATAGCGGATAGGATCTCCACCGGGAGTGTGCAGGCGTGGTGATATTTGTGGGTTTGCATACATGGCGCTGCTATCTATATGGATATGCAGGGCAGACTACGCCAGTCAACAGAGACTGCGCGTGCGCATATTCGAGGGATGGGGCTGTATGCATCTAAATGCTAGCATGTATGGCTCTTGCGCCCATATAAGTCCTTGTAAAACTGTGCATGCGCTTTTAATGATTGGGGAAACCTATGTTAAGAGTCTCCAACTAAGCAGTTTCAAGCGCAATACAATACCATGTGTGGTGACTTTTAGCTTTAAACATGATCTAAAGATAGGGAAACATTCCCCAGTATCACATCCATGCATGGATATTGTTACTGCTGGATTAATACATATGGCGTCTTTCCCCCATACAAGTATGCAGAGCAGCCTATACGCACAAATAGTGGAGGCGCACGCGCATTCATGGCAAGGGGGAAACTTTGCTGTACGCATTTAACGTCAGCATTTACGCCATTTGCACCCACACAGGTTCTAAGTGGCTGCGCGTGCGCACTTTATGATGTGGGGATTGTATGTCAAGTGCCCTTAACTGAATAGACCTTGGTGTAAATGGCGCACGCGCACTGACGGCAACAGGGGTAATTTTACTGCATGTACTTAACGCTAGTATTTACGCCATATATGTCTACATAAGATCTAAGTAGCTACGCATGCGCACTTCATGATGTGGGGATCCTATGTGACGCGCCTCCAATTGAATAGATCTCGGCGCAAGTGAAGCAATCCATGTGACCTGGGAGCTTCACTTCCGGGTTAGCAGCGGACGTGCTCATCTGCTCAGCTACAAGCCGCGTCTCACAGCTGATATAAGAATGTAATTTAAGGTATTTATAAATAGACACAACTGGTAAATCCCAGACATTACCACCTTGAGAAAGACACAGGATGTGTCGGAACGCGTGGGTCCAGTAATCTTGCCCGGACTGTAGCATTGCACTTAGGACCATGAGGACGGTAGTGGACTCTGAGACGGTGTAGGGTGAAGTATTACCAACACGCAAGTGAGGCAT
The DNA here is from genome assembly GCF_032444005.1 of Ranitomeya imitator. Taxonomy (NCBI): domain Eukaryota; kingdom Metazoa; phylum Chordata; class Amphibia; order Anura; family Dendrobatidae; genus Ranitomeya; species Ranitomeya imitator. The sequence continues at coordinate 54,002,725 of NC_091282.1, read as the reverse complement.
TGCACTACTAGTTTGCCACCCTCAGGATAGAGGGAAGCACATTTGTGCAAGTTTGTGCCCTAGGGCACTCTATATGAGAAATCACGGACGTGTCCTTAAAGGGAACCTGTCACCTGAATTTGGCGGGACTGGTTTTGGATCATATGGGAGGAGTTTTCGGGTGTTTGATTCACCCTTTCCTTACCCGCTGGCTGCATGCTGGCCGAAATATTGGATTGAAGTTCATTCTCTGTCCCCCGTAGCACACGGCTTCGCAAGGCTTGTGCAGGCATGTACTACAAAGGACAGAGAATGAACTTCAATCCAATATTGCGGCCAGCATGCAGCCAGCGGGTAAGGAAAGGGTGAATCAAACACCCCAAAACTCCGCCCATATGACCCAAAGCAAGTCCCGCCAAATTCAGGTGACAGGTTCCCTTTAACATTGGGGCTCACTATATATACTAGGGCATTTGTTTCCAGCATTTCAATATTATAAGACTGAGTGTACCACACTCTGAGCTGTTGTCTCTTAGGTGTTTTTTGCGCACCCTATGGACCACTCTAGTCCACAATGAATGGTTTATATCTGTAACTAAGTGCACTGAATTAATAGGGAGTATAACATTGGGTTCTCCTGTATCTAATAATATTGTACAGTCGGGCATTGTTGTTAAAGGGAACCTGTCACCCCGAAAATCGCGGGTGAGGTAAGCCCACCGGCATCAGGGGCTTATCTGCAGCATTCTGTAATGCTGTAGATAAGCCCCCGATGTTACCTGAAAAAGGAGAAAAAGACGTTATATTATACTCACCCAGGGGCGGTCCCGCTGCTGGTCAGGTCAGATGGGCGTCTCCGGTCCGCTGCGGCGCCTCCCACCTTCATTACAAGACGTCCTCTTCTGATCTTCAGCCACGGCTCCGGCGCAGGCGTACTTTGCTCTGCCCTGTTGAGGGCAGACAAAGTACTGCAGTGCGCAGGCGCCGGGCCTCTGACCTTTCCGGTGCCTGCGCACTGCAGTACTATCCTCTGCCCTCAAGAGGGCAGAGCAAAGTACGCCTGCGCCGGAGCCGTGGCTGAAGATCAGAAGAGGACGTCTTGGAATGAAGATGGGAGGCGCCGCAGCAGACCAGAGACACCCATCCGACCTGACCAGCAGCGGGACCGCCCTGGGTGAGTATAATCTAACGTCTTTTTCTCCTCTTTCAGGTAACATCGGGGGCTTATCTACAGCATTACAGAATGCTGTAGATAAGCCCCTGATGCCGGTGGGCTTACCTCACCCGCGATTTTCGGGGTGGCAGGTTCCCTTAATATAACTATATACCATTATTCACTATATTTAAATGGTTTGGATCTAATCTATTGTTCAATGTGGAGCAAGTTTTAAATGTTTTTAATAGTGTGTATTGTCTGGTCTTTTTTGGTGTGCTAAATAAAATTAGAAAAATTTTGTTTGAAAATTATCTTTCTGTCTTGTGGTGATCCTACAATTATATGCATGTACCTGTCTCTTTTATGGTTTCTGTAGTAATTTTCTACATGCATGGTGGCGATCCCAGACAAGTATTAATAGAACATTATGTGATGGTGCCCACTTAAACTGCTTTTTTCAGTACTGGTGCTTGGCCCCTATAAAGGGCCTTTCTCTTGAGTGGAGGCACATTGGGTTGAGATATTTCTAATGGATTTGAAAGCAAGGGAGGCGGCTTGGCAGGCGCAGATGAAGGACATTTTTGGTGCGGCTGAAGGTGTGGTCACCACAGGCAGTGGTAAAAATGATCATGCATTTCAGAATTTGACTACGGAGCTTATTGATCTGCATAAAAGACTAACTAAAATATGGAGGAATATCATGAGCTTGGTTGAATATAAAAAGCTGGGCCTGGTGCCCGTGGACTTAGGGTCCAGATATTCCCAGCTTGGGAGGTGGACCAGGAATTTAAAATCACATGGGAACATGGCCTACAAAAATGCTCCTATATCCTGATTGACATGCTGATAGAGCAGGATAATGTAGTATTGTCCAAAATTCATGAGGAAATTAAACAGAAGGAGGGTGAACTAGCAAGATTTGATCCTAAAGCCCAGGTAGAACCATTTAAAATCCATCTAAAGGAATTAATAGACAAATTTGAGCGTGACATTATTAGGGGAAAGAAAAACAAATTCCAACGGGATAAACTAGATTTGGATAAACAGAGGATGTATAGATGGACACACCAGGGGAACAGGAGGAGATATGATATGGGAGCAAGAACTAATGGAGGCGCCAGGTGTCAGCCGCTCGTGGAGGCGCCAGGTTCAGCTGATCTGATACTGATGACCTATCTTAAGGACATAAGTCCTGGGCAACTCCTTTAATTTATAGGCATGAAAATGGCTGTAAATGCAAAACAATCTGCAGCTAAATATTTCAGGATTCTCTGCAGATTTTCATCCAAATCAGTGCTGGATTTCTATTGCTATGTCTATGGTACATTGCATAGAAAGATGCTACATTTTTAAAGGGGTTTTCCACTTTAAGGTAACCTGGCACTTTGTACATGCAGTCCAATATGTGAACAGCACGGTATAGAGAAGGGAAATAATATATAGGGTTGTTGGAAAAGATTCAGTACAACTTGTATTTTAGGTATTAAAATCCTGGCTTATACATAGGAGTCCAGTGGGCTGTCCTACTCAGTGATTGACAGCTATCTCTGCATGCGCAGTCATACAATGGAGACTGTCAATCACTGATTAGCTCCGTCCACTGGACTCACACTGGAATACTAACGCTGAAGGTACCGTCACACTCAGCAACTTTGCAAAGAGAACGACAACAATCCGTGACGTTGCAGCGTCCTGGATAGCGATCTCGTTGTTTGACACGCAGCAGTGATCAGGATCCCGCTGTGCCATCGCTGGTCGGAGCTAGAAAGCCAGAACTTTATTTCGTCGCCAGGTCGGCGTGTATCGTCATGTTTGACATCAAAAGCAACGATGCCAGCAACGAGCATAGGGCCCCTAGATGTGTGTCGGATCGGTACACTCCGGCTGTTTGACATGGAGCTAACAACCAGCGAGAACGAGAAGTGAGTCGCCATTACGTCACTGGATCACTCCTGCATCGTTCTGGAGCTGCTGTGTTTGACGTCTCTACAGCGACCTAAACAGCGACGCTCCAGCGATCTAGTTTAGGTCGGCTCGTTGTCTATATCGCTGCAGCGTCGCTGAGTGTGACGGTACCTTAAGGCCGGGGTCACACTAAAGAGTTTTACGGACCAATGATTCTCTATGGGGCAGCTCCTATCTGTCGTATATTTCGCAGCCGTATTTTACGGGCATAGAAAATGGCAGCATGCTGCGCTTGTCAGCATATTGCGCAAAAAATCCGCCAATGAAAGTCTATGGGGGCGAGAAAAATACGGATTACACACGGACCATCAGTGTGACTTGCGAGAAATACGCAGCGGTGTTCTATAGAAAAGACGGTAATTCAGTGCGGTGTACAGTAAAATCACACTGACAGGATAGAACAGATAGAATAAATGTCTACACATAGAATAGGTATATATATATATATATATATATATATATATATATATATATATGTCGTTGAGACACACATATATATATATTTAATACAGAGCTAGATAACAGAAAAGCTGGTAATTCAATTGCCGGCTTTTGCTATCTCCTTATCAAACCCAACAGGATATGAGACAGGATTACATACAGTAAACCATTTCATATCCGTTATATTTTTACATATTCCTCACTAATAAGGTTAGTAGTTTGTGTGCAAAATTTGGGGGCTCTAGCTGTTAAAATAAAGGGTTAAATCACGGAACAAACTGGCGTTTTCTTCGCCAGAGAGGGAAAGCCATTGACTGAGGGCAGATATTAATAGCCTAGAGAGGGACCATGGTTATTGCCACCCCCCCCCCCCCGGCTAAAAACATCTGCCCCCAGCCACCCCAGAAAAGGCACATCTGTAAGATGCGCCTATTCTGGCACTTAGCCTCTCTCTTCCCACTCCCAAGTAGTGGTGGGATATGGGGTAATAAAGGGTTAATGTCACCTTGCTAATGTAAGGTGTCATTAAGCCTGGTTAATAATGGAGAGATGTCAATAAGACCCCTATCCATTATTAATCCAATAGTAGTAAAGGGTTAATAATACACACACACATTATGAATGAAGTATTTTAACCCCTTCATGACCCAGCCTATTTTGACCTTAAAGACCTTGCCGTTTTTTGCAATTCTGACCAGTGTCCCTTTATGAGGTAATAACTCAGGAACGCTTCAACGGATCCTAGCGGTTCTGAGACTGTTTTTTCGTGACATATTGGGCTTCATGTTAGTGGTAAATTTAGGTCAATAAATTCTGCGTTTATTTGTGATAAAAACGGAAATTTGGCGAAAATTTTGAAAATTTCGCAATTTTCACATTTTGAATTTTTATTCTGTTAAACCAGAGAGATATGTGACACAAAATAGTTAATAAATAACATTTCCCACATGTTTACTTTACATCAGCACAATTTTGGAAACAAAATTTTTTTTTGTTAGGAAGTTATAAGGGTTAAAATTTGACCAGCGATTTGTCATTTTTACAACGAAATTTACAAAACCATTTTTTTAGGGACCACCTCACATTTGAAGTCAGTTTGAGGGGTCTATATGGCTGAAAATACCCAAAAGTGACACCATTCTAAAAACTGCACCCCTCAAGGTACTCAAAACCACATTCAAGAAGTTTATTAACCCTTCAGGTGCTTCACAGCAGCAGAAGCAACATGGAAGGAAAAAATGAACATTTAACTTTTTAGTCACAAAAATTATCTTTTAGCAACAATTTTTTTATTTTCCCAATGGTAAAAGGAGAAACTGAACCACGAAAGTTGTTTTCCAATTTGTCCTGAGTACGCTGATACCTCATATGTGGGGGTAAACCACTGTTTGGGCACACGGCAGGGCTTGGAAGGGAAGGAGCGCCATTTGACTTTTTGAATCAAAAATTGGCTCCACTCTTTAGCGGACACCATGTCACGTTTGGAGAGCCCCCGTGTGCCTAAAAATTGGAGCTCCCCCACAAGTGACCCCATTTTGGAAACCAGACGCCCCAAGGAACTTATCTAGATGCATAGTGAGCACTTTGAACCCCCAGGTGCTTCACAAATTGATCCGTAAAAATGAAAAAGTACTTTTTTTTCACAAAAAAATTCTTTTAGCCTCAATTTTTTCATTTTCACATGGGCAACAGGATAAAATGGATCCTAAAATGTGTTGGGCAATTTCTCCTGAGTACACCAATACCTCACATGTGGGGGTAAACCACTGTTTGGGCACATGGTAAGGCTCGGAAGGGAAGGAGCGCCATTTGACTTTTTGAATGAAAAATTATTTCCATCGTTAGCGGACACCATGTCGCGTTTGGATAGCGCCTGTGTGCCTAAACATTGGCGCTCCCCCACAAGTGACCCCATTTTGGAAACTAGACCCCCCAAGGAACTTATTTAGGTGCCTAGTGAGCACTTTAAACCCTCAGGTGCTTCACAAATTGATCTGTAAAAATGAAAAAGTACTTTTTTTTCACAAAAAAATTCTTTTCGCCTCAATTTTTTCATTTTCACATGGGCAGTAGGATAAAATGGATCATAAAATTTGTTGGGCAATTTCTCCCGAGTACGCCGATACCTCATATGTGGGGGTAAACCACTGTTTGGGCACTCGGCAGGGCTCGGAAGGGAAGGCGCGCCATTTGACTTTTTGAATGGAAAATTAGCTCCAATTGTTAGCGGACACCATGTCGCGTTTGGAGAGCCCCTGTGTGCCTAAACATTGGAGCTCCCCCACAAGTGACCCCATTTTGGAAACTAGACCCCCCAAGGAACTTATCTAGATGCATATTGAGCACTTTAAACCCCCAGGTGCTTCACAGAAGTTTATAACGCAGAGCCATGAAAATAAAAAATAATTTTTCTTTCCTCAAAAATGATTTTTTAGCCTGGAATTTCCTATTTTGCCAAGGATAATAGGAGAAATTGGACCCCAAATATTGTTGTCCAGTTTGTCCTGAGTAGGCTGATACCCCATATGTGGGGGTAAACCACTGTTTGGGCGCACGGCAGGGCTCGGAAGGGATTGCACGCCATTTGGCTTTTTAAATGGAAAATTTGCTCCAATCATTAGCGGACACCATGTCACGTTTGGAGAGCCCCTGTGTGCCTAAACATTGGAGATCCCCCAGAAATGACCCCATTTTGGAAACTAGACCCCCAAAGGAACTAATCTAGATGTGTGGTGAGGACTTTGAACCCCCAAGTGCTTCACAGAAGTTTATAACGCAGAGCCATGAAAATAAAAAAAATTATTTTCTCAAAAATGATCTTTTAGCCTGCAATTTTTTATTTTCCCAAGGGTAACAGGAGAAATTTGACCCCAAAAGTTGTTGTCCAGTTTCTCCTGAGTACGCTGATACCCCATATGTGGGGGTAAATCAGTGTTTGGGCACATGCCGTTTTGCAGAGCCCCTGATGTGGCTTAACAGTAGAAACCCCCCACAAGTGACCCCATTTTGGAAACTAGACCCCCAAAGGAACTTATCTAGATGTGTGGTGAGCACTTTGAACCCCCAAGTGCTTCATAGAAGTTTATAATGCAGAGCCGTGAAAATAATAAATACGTTTTCTTTCCTCAAAAATAATTATTTAGCCCAGAATTTTTTAATTTTCCCAAGGGTAACAGGAGAAATTTGACCCCAATATTTGTTGTCCAGTTTCTCCTGAGTACGGTGATACCCCATATGTGGGGGTAAACTACTGTTTGGGCACATGCCGGGGCTCGGAATTGAAGTAGTGACGTTTTGAAATGCAGACTTTGATGGAATGCTCTGCGGGCGTCACGTTGCGTTTGCAGAGCCCCTGATGTGCCTAAACAGTAGAAACCCCCCACAAGTGACCCCATTTTGGAAACTAGACCCCGAAAGGAACTTATCTAGATGTGTGGTGAGCACTTTGAACCCCCAAGTGCTTCATAGAAGTTTATAATGCAGAGCCGTGAAAATAATAAATACGTTTTCTTTCCTCAAAAATAATTATTTAGCCCAGAATTTTTTATTTTCCCAAGGGTTACAGGAGAAATTGGACCCCAAAAGTTGTTGTCCAGTTTCTCCTGAGTACGCTGATACCCCATGTGTGGGGGTAAACCACTGTTTGGGCACACGTCGGGGCTCAGAAGGGAAGTAGTGACTTTTGAAATGCAGACTTTGTTGGAATGGTCTGCGGGCGTCACTGTTATGGCTGGCAATCAGGCAACACAGCGTGCAGTAATCAGCGCACATACAGAGATCTGGCAATAACCAAAAACAATAGGACGAGCTCTGAGACGTGGAATCTCTGTAGACTGCAGTACCTGATCTATCCTCACACAACTATAAGCAGCAGTGGATTGCGCCTATCACTACCTATGCAACTCGGCACTGCCTGAGGAGCTGACTAGCCTGAAGATAGAAATACAAGCCTGACTTACCTCAGAGAAATACCCCAAAGGAATAGGCAGCCCCCCACATATAATGACTGTTAGCAAGATGAAAAGACAAATGTAGGAATGAAATAGATTCAGCAAAGTGAGGCCCGATATTCTAGACAGAGCGAGGATAGCAAAGAGAACTATGCAGTCTACAAAAAACCCTAAAACGAAAACCACGCAAAGGGGCAAAAAGACCCACCGTGCCGAACTAACAGCACGGCGGTGCACCCCTTTGCTTCTCAGAGCTTCCAGCAAAAGTTAATAGCAAGCTGGACAGAAAAAACAGAAAACAAACTAGAAGCACTTATCTAGCAGAGCAGCAGGCCCAAGGAAAGATGCAGTAGCTCAGATCCAACACTGGAACATTGACAAGGAGCAAGGAAGACAGACTCAGGTGGAGCTAAATAGCAAGGCAGCCAACGAGCTCACCAAAACACCTGAGGGAGGAAGCCCAGAGACTGCAATACCACTTGTGACCACAGAAGTGAACTCAGCCACAGAATTCACAACAGTACCCCCCCCTTGAGGAGGGGTCACCGAACCCTCACCAGAACCCCCAGGCCGACCAGGATGAGCCACATGAAAGGCACGAACAAGATCTGGGGCATGGACATCAGAGGCAAAAACCCAGGAATTATCTTCCTGAGCATAACCCTTCCATTTGACCAGATACTGGAGTTTCCGTCTAGAGACACGAGAATCCAAAATCTTCTCCACAATATACTCCAATTCCCCCTCCACCAAAACAGGGGCAGGAGGCTCCACAGATGGAACCATAGGTGCCACGTATCTCCTCAACAACGACCTATGGAATACATTATGTATGGAAAAGGAGTCTGGGAGGGTCAGACGAAAAGACACCGGATTGAGAATCTCAGAAATCCTATACGGACCAATAAAACGAGGTTTAAATTTAGGAGAGGAAACCTTCATAGGAATATGACGAGAAGACAACCAAACCAGATCCCCAACACGAAGTCGGGGTCCCACACGGCGTCTGCGATTAGCGAAAAGCTGAGCCCTCTCCTGGGACAAGGTCAAATTGTCCACTACCTGAGTCCAGATCTGCTGCAACCTGTCCACCACAGAATCCACACCAGGACAGTCCGAAGACTCAACCTGTCCTGAAGAGAAACGAGGATGGAACCCAGAATTGCAGAAAAATGGAGAGACCAAGGTAGCCGAGCTGGCCCGATTATTAAGGGCGAACTCAGCCAACGGCAAAAATGACACCCAATCATCCTGGTCAGCGGAAACAAAACATCTCAGATATGTTTCCAAGGTCTGATTGGTTCGTTCGGTCTGGCCATTAGTCTGAGGATGGAAGGCCGAGGAGAAAGATAGGTCAATGCCCATCCTACCACAAAAGGCTCGCCAGAACCTCGAGACAAACTGGGAACCTCTGTCAGAAACAATATTCTCAGGAATGCCATGTAAACGAACCACATGCTGGAAGAACAAAGGCACCAAATCAGAGGAGGAAGGCAATTTAACCAAGGGCACCAGATGGACCATTTTAGAAAAGCGATCACAGACCACCCAAATGACCGACATTTTTTGAGAAACGGGAAGGTCAGAAATGAAATCCATTGAAATATGTGTCCAAGGCCTCTTCGGGACCGGCAAGGGCAAAAGCAACCCACTGGCACGTGAACAGCAGGGCTTAGCCCTAGCACAAATTCCACAGGACTGCACAAAAGCACGCACATCCCGTGACAGAGATGGCCACCAGAAGGATCTAGCAACCAACTCCCTGGTACCAAAGATTCCTGGATGACCGGCCAGCACCGAACAATGAAGTTCAGAGATAACTTTACTAGTCCACCTATCAGGGACGAACAGTTTCTCGGCCGGACAACGATCAGGTTTATTAGCCTGAAATTTCTGCAACACTCTCCGCAAATCAGGGGAGATGGCAGACACAATGACTCCTTCCTTGAGGATACTCGCCGGCTCAGATAACCCCGGAGAGTCGGGCACAAAACTCCTAGACAGAGCATCCGCCTTCACATTTTTAGAGCCCGGAAGGTATGAAATCACAAAATCAAAACGAGCAAAAAATAACGACCAACGGGCCTGTCTAGGATTCAAGCGCTTGGCAGACTCAAGATAAGTAAGGTTCTTATGATCAGTCAATACCACCACGCGATGCTTAGCACCCTCAAGCCAATGACGCCACTCCTCGAATGCCCACTTCATGGCCAGCAACTCTCGGTTGCCCACATCATAATTACGCTCAGCAGCAGAAAATTTCCTGGAAAAGAAAGCACATGGTTTGAACACTGAGCAACCAGAACCTCTCTGTGACAAAACCGCCCCTGCACCAATCTCAGAAGCATCAACCTCGACCTGGAACGGAAGAGAAACATCAGGTTGACACAACACAGGGGCACAGCAAAAACGACGCTTCAACTCCTGAAAAGCTTCCACGGCAGCAGAAGACCAATTAACCAAATCAGCACCCTTCTTGGTCAAATCGGTCAATGGTCTGGCAATGCTAGAAAAATTACAGATGAAGCGACGATAAAAATTAGCAAAGCCCAGGAATTTCTGCAGACTTTTTAGAGATGTCGGCTGAGTCCAATCCTGGATGGCCTGAACCTTAACCGGATCCATCTCGATAGTAGAAGGGGAAAAGATGAACCCCAAAAATGAAACTTTCTGCACACCGAAGAGACACTTTGATCCCTTCACGAACAAGGAATTAGCACGCAGTACCTGGAAAACCATTCTGACTTGCTTCACATGAGACTCCCAATCATCTGAGAAGATCAAAATGTCATCCAAGTAAACAATCAAGAATTTATCCAGATACTCACGGAAAATGTCATGCATAAAAGACTGAAAAACAGATGGAGCATTGGCAAGTCCGAACGGCATCACCAGATACTCAAAATGACCCTCGGGCGTATTAAATGCCGTTTTCCATTCATCTCCCTGCCTGATTCTCACCAGATTATACGCACCACGAAGATCAATCTTAGTAAACCAACTAGCCCCCTTAATCCGAGCAAACAAGTCAGAAATCAATGGCAAGGGATACTGAAACTTAACAGTGATCTTATTAAGAAGGCGGTAATCAATACACGGTCTTAGCGAACCATCCTTCTTGGCTACAAAAAAGAACCCTGCTCCCAATGGTGACGACGATGGGCGAATATGTCCCTTCTCCAGGGACTCCTTCACATAACTGCGCATAGCGGTGTGTTCAGGTACGGACAAATTAAATAAACGACCCTTAGGGAATTTACTACCAGGAATCAAATCGATAGCACAATCACAATTCCTATGCGGAGGTAGGGCATCGGACTTGGACTCTTCAAATACATCCTGAAAGTCAGACAAGAACTCTGGGATGTCAGAAGGAATGGATGACGAAATAGACAAAAATGGAACATCACCATGTACTCCCTGACAACCCCAGCTGGTTACCGACATAGAGTTCCAATCCAATACTGGATTATGGGTTTGTAGCCATGGCAACCCCAACACGACCACATCATGCAAATTATGCAGTACCAGAAAGCGAATAACTTCCTGATGTGCAGGAGCCATGCACATGGTCAGCTGGGCCCAGTACTGAGGCTTATTCTTGGCCAAAGGTGTAGCATCAATTCCTCTCAACGGAATAGGACACCGCAAAGGCTCCAAGAAAAATCCACAACGTTTAGCATAATCCAAATCCATCAGATTCAGGGCAGCGCCTGAATCCACAAACGCCATGACAGAATACGATGACAAAGAACACATTAAGGTAATGGACAAAAGGAATTTGGACTGTACAGTACCAATAACGGCAGAGCTATCGAACCGCCTAGAGCGTTTAGGACAATTAGAAATAGCATGAGTAGAATCACCACAATAGAAACACAGTCTGTTCAGACGTCTGTGTTCTTGCCGTTCTACTTTAGTCATAGTCCTGTCGCACTGCATAGGCTCAGGTTTACTCTCAGACAATACCGCCAGATGGTGCACAGATTTACGCTCGCGCAAGCGACGACCGATCTGAATGGCCAAGGACATAGACTCATTCAAACCAGCAGGCATAGGAAATCCCACCATTACATCCTTAAGAGCTTCAAAGAGACCCTTTCTGAACAAAGCCGCTAGTGCAGATTCATTCCACAGAGTGAGTATTGACCACTTCCTAAATTTCTGACAATATACTTCTACATCATCCTGACCCTGGCATAAAGCCAGCAGATTTTTCTCAGCCTGATCCACTGAATTAGGCTCATCGTAAAGCAATCCCAGCGCCTGGAAAAATGCATCAACATTACTCAATGCAGAATCTCCTGGTGCAAGAGAAAACGCCCAGTCCTGTGGGTCGCCGCGCAAAAAAGAAATAATAATCAAAACCTGTTGAATAGGATTACCAGAAGAATGAGGTTTCAAGGCCAAAAATAGCTTACAATTATTTCTGAAGCTCAGGAACTTAGTTCTGTCACCAAAAAACAAATCAGGAATCGGAATTCTTGGTTCTAGCATCGATTTCTGATCAATAGTATCTTGAATCTTTTGTACATTTACAACGAGATTATCCATTGAGGAGCACAGAGCCTGAATATCCATGTCCACAGCTGTGTCCTGAAGCACTCTAATGTCTAGGGGAAAAAAGAGACTGAAGACAGAGCTAAGAAAAAAAAATGATGTCAGGATTTCTTTTTTCCCTCTATTGGGAATCATTGGTGTGGCTCCTTGTACTGTTATGGCTGGCAATCAGGCAACACAGCGTGCAGTAATCAGCGCACATACAGAGATCTGGCAATAACCAAAAACAATAGGACGAGCTCTGAGACGTGGAATCTCTGTAGACTGCAGTACCTGATCTATCCTCACACAACTATAAGCAGCAGTGGATTGCGCCTATCACTACCTATGCAACTCGGCACTGCCTGAGGAGCTGACTAGCCTGAAGATAGAAATACAAGCCTGACTTACCTCAGAGAAATACCCCAAAGGAATAGGCAGCCCCCCACATATAATGACTGTTAGCAAGATGAAAAGACAAACGTAGGAATGAAATAGATTCAGCAAAGTGAGGCCCGATATTCTAGACAGAGCGAGGATAGCAAAGAGAACTATGCAGTCTACAAAAAACCCTAAAACGAAAACCACGCAAAGGGGCAAAAAGACCCACCGTGCCGAACTAACAGCACGGCGGTGCACCCCTTTGCTTCTCAGAGCTTCCAGCAAAAGTTAATAGCAAGCTGGACAGATAAAACAGAAAACAAACTAGAAGCACTTATCTAGCAGAGCAGCAGGCCCAAGGAAAGATGCAGTAGCTCAGATCCAACACTGGAACATTGACAAGGAGCAAGGAAGACAGACTCAGGTGGAGCTAAATAGCAAGGCAGCCAACGAGCTCACCAGAACACCTGAGGGAGGAAGCCCAGAGACTGCAATACCACTTGTGACCACAGAAGTGAACTCAGCCACAGAATTCACAACACGTCACATTGCGTTTGCAGAGCCCCTGGTGTGCCTAAACAGTAGAAACCCCCCACAAGTGACCCCATTTTAGAAACTAGACCCCCCAAGGAACTTATCTAGATATGTGGTGAGCACTTTGAACCCCCAAGTGCTTCACAGACGTTTACAACGCAGAGCCGTGAAAATAAAAAATCATTTTTCTTTCCTCAAAAATTTTGTTTTAGCAAGCATTTTTTTAGATTCACAAGGGTAACAGGAGAAATTGGACCCCAGTAATTGTTGCGCAGTTTATCCTGAGTATGCTGGTACCCCATATGTGGGGGTAAACCACTGTTTGGGCACACGTCGGGGCTCGGAAGTGAGGGAGCACCATTTGACTTTTTGAATACGAGATTGGCTGGAATCAATGGTGGCGCCATGTTGCGTTTGGAGACCCCTGATGTGCCTAAACAGTAGTAACCCCTCAATTCTACCTCCAACACTAACCCCCCCACACCCCTAACCCTAATCCCAACTGTAGCCATAACCCTAATCACAACCCTAATCACAACCCTAATTCCAACCCTAACCCTAAGGCTATGTGCCCATGTTGCGGACTCGTGTGAGATATTTCCACACCATTTTTGAAAAATCCGCGGGTAAAAGGCACTGCGTTTTACCTGCGGATTTTCCGCGGATTTCCAGTGTTTTTTGTGCGGATTTCACCTGCGGATTCCTATTGAGGAACAGGTGTAAAACGCTGCGGAATCCGCACAAAGAATTGACATGCTGCAGAAAATACAACGCAGCGTTTCCGCGCGGTATTTTCCGCACCATGGGCACAGCGGATTTGGTTTTTCATATGTTTACATGGTACTGTACACCTAATGGAACACTGCTGCGAATCCGCAGCGGCCAATCCGCAGCCAAATCCGCACCGTGTGCACATGGCCTAATTCTAAAGGTATGTGCACATGCTGCGGAAAAGCAGCAGTTTCCCATGAGCTTACAGTTCAATGTAAACCTACGGGAAACAAAAATCGCTGCACACATGCTGCGGAAAAACTGCACGGAAACGCAGCGGTTTACATTTCGCAGCATGTCACTTCTTTGTGCGGATTCCGCAGCGGTTTTACAACTGCTCCAATAGAAAATCGCAATTGTAAAACCGCAGTGAAATGTGCAGAAAAAACGCGGTAAATCCGCCATAAATCCGCAGCGGTTTAGCACTGCGGATTTATCAAATCCGCAGCGGAAAAATCCGCAGAGGACCAGAATACGTGTGCACATACCGAAACCCTAACCCTAGCCCTAACCCTACCCCTAACCCTACCCCTAACCCTACCCCTAACCCTAACCCTACCCCTAACCCTATTCTAACATTAGTGGGAAAAAAAAAAATTCTTTATTTTTTTATTGTCCCTACCTATGGGGGTGACAAAGGGGGGGGGGTCATTTATTATTTTTTTTATTTTGATCACTGAGATATAATCTAACTCAGTGATCAAAATGCACTTTGGAACGAATCTGCCGGCCGGCAGATTCGGCGGGCGCACTGCGCATGCGCCCGCCATTTTGGAAGATGGCGGCGCCCAGGGAGAAGACGGACGGGACCCCGGCAGGATCGGTAAGTATGATGGGGTGGGGGGGGACCACGGGGGGGGATCGGAGCACGGGGGGGGAATCGGAGCGCGGCAGGCGTGGAACGGAGCACGGGGGGGCTGGAACGGAGCACGGGGGGGCTGGAACGGAGCACGGGGGGGTGGAACGGAGCACGGGGGGGTGGATCGGAGTGCAGGGGGGGTGATTGGAGCACGGGGGGTGATTGGAGCACGGGGGGAGCGGACAAGAGCACGGGGGGGAGCGGAGCACTGGACGGAGGGGAGCCGGAGCAGTGTACCGGCCAGATCGGGGGGCTGGGGGGGCGATCGGTGGGGTGGGGTGGGGGCACACTAGTATTTCCAGCCATGGCCGATGATATTGCAGCATCGGTCATGGCTGGATTGTAATATTTCACCCGTTATAATGGGTGAAATATTACAAATCGCTCTGATTGGCAGTTTCACTTTCAACAGCCAATCAGAGCAATCGTAGCCACGAGGGGGTGAAGCCACCCCCCCTGGGCTAAACTACCACTCCCCCTGTCCCTGCAGATCGGGTGAAATGGGAGTTAACCCTTTCACCCGATCTGCAGGGACGCGATCTTTCCATGACGCCACATAGGCGTCATGGGTCGGAATGGCACCGACTTTCATGACGCCTACGTGGCGTCATGGGTCAGGAAGGGGTTAATGAAATAAATACACACATGAGGTTGTAAAATCTTTATTGCACACTTAATTCACCTGAAGACCCTCGTTCTGTAAAAAAAAAAAAAAAAGAAAAAAGCAACAATATCCCATACCTCTCCGGCGTGCAGTCATGTCCCACGCTGTAAATCCATCTGAAGGAGTTAAATAAATTTACAACCAGGAGCCTGCTAATGAAGCTGTTGCTCCTGGTTGTAAAAACTGGGGAATGAATGGAATGCAGGGGAACGCAGCATCGTAGACTTGTGGTGATGCGCCCCCTGCTGGCATAAACTCATATGAACTCTAGCTTGAGAAAATATTCATAAAAATTCCCACGCTAGAGAGAATGATGTCACCGTGCCGGAGCTCTGCCGTCCTGTGCGTGCATTGGAGCCTCGGCCGTTCTGCAGACTGCAGGCTTAAAGCAACCGGCGGTCTACAGAACCGTGAGCGGTAGTGTGCAGGACCTGCTCTACCTCGGGACTTAACTGTATCGGCGCGCTGTGCACAGTTAATGGTAGCATAGCAGTGTGTGGGTCCCTCTGAGCGGGGGCCCGGGGTGACCACACCCTCTGCCCCCTGGTAGCTAGATTACTGACCAAAATACATGCATTCAAGTACAAAAAAAAAATAAGCATTGTCCTCAAAAGTGACCAACCCCTTTACGTTTATGGATTAGACTTGTAGACACATCATAAGCAGGGACATGAATAGGAATGATTACATAGGGCGCACCGACCAAACACTGACCCAAAAATATGGACTTAGGTCATCTGCATCTGATCAGAACATTTCTACAAAATGTGTTCCGCATAAATATTTGTAGATGTGACGACCATCGAGCAGCACGGTGGCGCAGTGGTTAGCACTGCAGCCTTGCAGCGCTGGGGCCCTGGGTTCTAATCCCACCCAGGACAACATCTGCAAAGAGTTTGTATGTTCTCTCCGTGTTTGCGTGGGTTTCCTCCGGGTACTCCGGTTTCCTCCCACATTCCAAAGACATACTGTTAGGGATTATAGATTGTGAGCCCCATTGGGGACAGTGATGATAATGTGTGCAAAACTGTAAAGCGCTGCGGAATATGTTAGCGCTATATAAAAATAAAGATTATTATTTATTTATTTATTATCGCAGACCGGTACTGGGCTGATTTCCTACAACTGTTGACGTGGAGGGGTTAATGTCCCCGGGGTGGGGGGCCCGCCTGTGACCCCTGTCTCCGCTCTGTCCACATATCTGTGTGTGGGTTGTGTTAGACACACCAGTAGCGTCCAGTCCCAGCAGTGTGGAGACAGGCTCTGATAACACAGACTGACAGCTGAGCCGTCCTTAACAGCTCTGGGATAATCCAGTTTGTTCTCATGTCCTGAAGAGCTGTCCCCCTCCTCGCCCCCATCCAAACCTCACAGACACTTTGGAGAAGTGCCCTATGACAGGCCGGGGCGTCAGCGCTGCCCGCTGCCCAGGACAAAGCTTCCTAAGATAGTCACACTTCTGCCAAAGGACGGCTTTGCAAAAATATTCAACACCTTAACAATCATTTCCTATGTAGAATTAAAAATGTGTCACTGCAAAGTTTGGTCGATTTATCTTTCGGAGATTCTAGTAGGGATGGCTGACAATCCCGGTGGGAGTTGTAGTGGCGACCATATCTGACTTTTTATAGCACGTTTTAATTTTGGGGGTAAACTCGCCTTGAGACCTTAGTTGACAATGAGTAATAATTGTTGCAGATTATGGCATCCATATGATTGTCTTGGTCAGATATATGACACATGTGCATTGTTTCATTGGCCTAAAAATTATCCTCTCCAAATTGTTATCAAGTACAAAAAATTATCCAGGTAGAAATAAACAACTGTTAGGGCTCATTCACACCTTCGCTTTTCACGTACAAGCATTATCTGTAGTTTCGAGGGCTAGTGCTCATACCTGTGATAGTCTATGGGATCATTCCCGTGTCCATGATTTGTCACAGACCTGTCCGATTTTGATCCGAGGGTCTGATCAAAATAAGCAATACAAGTCAATGGATCCATGAAAAAATCAGATGACATCAGAGTGTGGTCCGATTTTCACCGACTGTCAAAATTGTGAAGATAGATAAACTTTTTGTTTCTCATCGTACAAGAAAAATTGATGACACTCAGAACAAACCCTGATCAAAATAATGGGTCGATTTTTCTTGTATATGAGAAAAACAGACTTCTGAAAGAGGCCTTGCTTTTGCTATTAAAAAAGTATGAACTATAAGTATAATATAAAAGTTTATATTCAAGTAAAACATAAACAAATAATAATAAATAAACAAAAAATAATAAATGTTCAATAATATTCTATCTATAATGTTCTATAATAATAAATATTTATTAATAATAATAAAAAATAATAATATTCTGGCAAAACCAACCAGGTTATCAAAGACTTCACCTTAGGCCAGTCTCACACGTCCAGATAATTCCGGTACCGGAAAAATCGGTACCGGAATTATCCGTGTTCGTGTGCTTACGTTGAACATCAGTGTGGCACACGTGCGGTAGCCGTGTGCCGCCCGTGTGCCGACTGAGGACCACACGGACCGTGCAGGAAACAGTGCTAGAGTTAAGCGCTGTCCCCTGCGTGCGGTGCTGAAGTCGGTATTCATCCCTTCTTCCCAGCAGCATTCACTGGAAAGAAGGAATGAATAATCTTTTTTTTTAATTTATTTTTGTTTTTAAAACAGTGGGAGGTGGAGCTGCATATTCATCACTGTAATGTGTGGCACCACGTGACCGCTCATACAGGACAAGCAGCAACGCTGAAAGGATGTAAGCGCCGAGGGAGCTGGGTAAGTATTTTAATGCCAGCTGGGGGGGTGCACAGGGGGTGAGAAGGGTCAGATTACCGGCACCTTTATTTTTAAAAGAAAAATAAATTTTAAAAAAATATTATTCATTCCTTCTTTCCAGCAAACGCTGCTGGAGAGAAGAAATGAATGGGGCTTCAGCACCACACGAAGGGGGGACAGCGCTTACAGTAGCGCTGTCTCCTGCACGGCACATGGACTGCACACGGACAACATCCGTGTGCGGTACGTGTTTTACACGGACCCATTGACTTTAATGGGTCCGTGTGATCCGTGCGCTCCCACGAACACTGACATGTCTCCGTGTTTTCCAAACGGACACACGGTCCGTGAAAACACGCTGACATGTGCACAGACACATTGATTTTAATGTGTCTATGTGAGTCAGTGTCTCCGGTACGTGAGGAAACTGTCACCTCACGTACCGGAGCCACTGACGTGTGAAACCGGCCTTAGGGTTCATTCAGACGTCAGTTTTTATCGAATATTTTTGTAGACCAAGCCATCGGCACAAAATCACAGAGACATGTTCAATTTGGGTCCTAGTCTTGGATCAAATGAACCAACGCAAGTCTATGGGTTCGTGAAAGGAATCGACAACACTCTGATGCCATCCATACGTGTTCCTGTTTTGATCGACTGTTTGATAGGAGGAGCTGGAGAAACTGTCATCAGTTTTTTTTCCATCGGAGAAAAATTGATCAAACTCTGATCATTTTCTGCGTCCGAAAAAAAAAATCAAGAAAATGGCACAAAGCTCAAAGTAGCAGGTTCTCTGACACTGCACCATCTGTAACTAGTCCAAAAATTAGCCAGTACCATCACTGCAGAAAAAAAATATGTAAATTTGGAACTTGAAACTTAATATCATTCTCAGATTAAAAAAAAAAAAAATACATATATATATATGTATATATATATATATATATTTTTTTTATTTTTTTTTTAACCTGAAATCTAATCTCATTTACGTTTATTACGTTTTAACAAAAACGAAAAAAAAATTAAAGCAAATAAAAGGGTAAATATTGAAAATCGTTGTACATTGGTGTCACTTACTGGTTTTCTTTTAAAAATGAATGAAATGGCAACATTTTGGAATAGGACGCTGGATAAGATATTCCTTATGTCAATATTGTTTTGGAATTGGAATTATTGTTATCGTAGAAGTGTCAGACACAACCGGTTGTTCCAGGATTATTTTGTAATTTTGCAAGAAAAAAAAAATACATCAAAAATTTAAATTAAAAAAATAAAAATAAACAGACTGGAAAAAAAATGTCCAATTGTATCTCTCCTCTAGAAAAAAATGTAGGAAACTATTTGTAAATACGAATAAAGGCTTTTCAGAATCTACAATTGATCATGGAAAGGTTACATTCTAGCAGTGGTTTTTGATTTATATGTCACCAAACTCAAAAATACCAGCAGATCTGCCCATGGGCTGTGTGCGGCGGCCGATAAATAACCCGCTGACAACTCACTACATCCTACATCTTCATTTTACACAATTTTTTCTGACAGCCCTGTCTGGCCCTAGTGGTATAAATCACCAGTCATGTTCATTTTAAAGCCATTTACTAACAAACTCACCTTTTGTCGCTGCCGATTACTGAACAAAGTTTTTTTTTAGCCATTTTTAAAATCACTTAGATTTACGCAAATGACTGGAAGAGACGACCGAAAAAGCTTTGGGCGTTGAAAATGGCAATTTCTAGAGTATACGTCATGCAAGGACACCCGGTGATGCCTCTCTGGTTGGGTTTCGATCGTTTTCATTGACAACGAAAATTCCGAAAATAAACATGAGAAAAATAAAACGAAACAAAAAAAATACATACTTTTATTAAACAAAAAAAAAAAAAGGAAAAATATAAAAAGGCAATTAAAAGTAAAAAAAAGTTAAAACTATATATTAAAAAAATGGTTAATTGATCGTTTTAATACTTAAAAAAAATCTGAGAATAAACATGAGAAAAAGAAAACAAAAAAACTACAAACATTTATTAAACTAAAAATACGTAAAATAAAATAGCAAAAATATAAAAAGGCAATTAAAAGTAAAAATCGTAAAAACTATACATTAAAAAAATGGGAAATTGATTGTTTTGAGATAAAAAATCTGAAAATAAACGTGAGAAAAATAAAACAAAAAAATTGCAAACATTTATTAAATTAAGAATAAAATAGTAAAAATATTAAAAAAAAATTAAACTGCATATATTAAAGAAATTGGAAATTGATCATTTTAAAAATAAAAAAAAATCTGAAAATAAACATGAGAAAAATAAAACAAAAAAATTTGAAACATTTATTAAACTAAAAATGTATAAAATAAGATAGTAAAAATATAAAAAAGTAAGAAAAGTTAGAAATATGTAATGAAAAAATGGGAAATTGATTATTTTAAAATAAAACAAATTCTAAAAAAATGTGAGAAAAACAAAGCAAAAACGTTACATACTTTTATTAGGTTAAAAATATATTAAGTACGGTGAAATAGTAAAACTATAAAAAAGTACGGTTTTTAAAAGTAAGAAAAGTAAAAACTATATATTAAAAAAATACAAAATTGATCGTTTTACAAGCAAAAAATTGCTGTGTGTTATACTAATCTCAGGCTATGTTCCCACGATGAGCTTCTGATGTTGCAGATTTTCTGCACCTTTTTTGCACCCATTAAGTAAAATAGTTTTTTTTCCCGAAAATATGCAGATTAAAAAAACTGACCAAAAACTCATAGTGGGAATGTAGCCTGAATGGGATTATTCTTAACTCCACAAGATTTGTTAAAAGTGACTGATACGTCAAGAATGGACATCCCCCAACTCATGGACCACCTGGTGAAGTAGATGCCGGCCTCCACATCCGGTCAGAGAAAAAAAGGACAGGCGGCTGCAGGTCATTTCTATTGGAGTTATGGAAAAAGCTGAGCGAGTGCTCCTGCAGGTGGCACTAGAGAGACCGCTTCCTTCCGGAGGGGAGCTAATTTGCTAGACTTTTTCTCAAGGAGCATTGTCCAGCCAGATACTAATCTTCTCGAGGAGAAACAAGACCTCGTAAATATGGAATAATTAAGAGATGGTTGGATAGGCTATAACGAGACTTTGCTTTTTTTTGAGGGGGTGTGAGTCCGGTGCTCTTTAAATAGGGAGCCCAGTGGTGCCGTAGTCTTAGGATAGGATGTTACTTGACAACATAAATCTGTCTTGTAGGAGTCTTGAAAATATTTGGAAACCTTATGCCGGGCTATGGAGACTGGAAGTAAAGGTGTTGAGGATGGGACACGGAGACAGAGAAATGACCGACCATCTAAGTATAACTGATCGATGACATGATTCATGTAAGGAAGCCTATCCTGTGTGACTGCAAAGAAGTGTGTGTATATATATATATATATATATATATATATATATATACTGCCATAGATGTTCTGTGACAAGCTTTTACATCCACCACATATTATGCATAATATCCATCTTATTTAAAGGAATTGTCCACTACTAGGACAACTCCTTCTTGATTAACATGTTTGGCCCCGATAAAATAATAAAGCCTATACTCGCCTCCCGTGGCGGTGCTGTTCCAGCAGTGTCGGCACTCACTCTCCTCGGGGCTCGCGTGCGGTTGTTGTGACATGTGACCCCGGCACCCAATCAGCGCTGATGTCACTGTCTCCGCCTTCAGACAAAACGATCATGAAGAGGAAGTCCGGGCTGCACCGGATCTCTGACTTCCTCTTCATGTTTGATTTGTCCGAAGGCGGGGACAGTAACGACAGCGTTGATTGGGTGCTGGGGTCACATGTCAAAACAAAGCGCAGAGCCCCAAAGAGAGCGAGCGGCGACACCGCGGAACGACGCGGGCACGGATGGTGAGTATAGGCTTTATGAGGGCCAAGCGAGGGGTACGAGAAGAAGTTGTCCAAGTAGTGGACAACTTCTTTGAGGTTTAAAGGCTGCTAGCTAAATCACAAGTTATCCCCTTTTCACGGGATTGGGGGTAACTTGCAGAGCGCTGAAGGTCTGACTGCTGCGCTAAAACCCTAAGAAAAGGGGTATGCACATTCTTGACCTCCGCTCCGGTCATTGTCTATGGGACGGCCGGAAATAGCAGAGTGCTGTACTCTATACTTCCCATTAACAATGTGGCTGCAGAGTCCTGTTTTCAGGTTTCAGAGCCCCAATCTCAGGATCACTAGAGATCACACCACCAGCAATCAGCAAATTATCTCCTATTCTATATATTTTTTTTCTCTATTCTATATATATAAATAATGTGGAGATAAAAGGTCACATAATAAGGACTTAAACACCCATAAAACGGCACCGTTATTACTGTAATAAAGATGGAAGACGCAATGAGGCGGCATACAGTACACACATGGAATTCATAGCCCCTTCTCCTTCTTTTAGAATATGACTATGTTCATCAACGTTGCCCATTTTTTGGTGTCCTTGAGGCTGAAAATTCAGGCATATACTTCTACATCATGTAATACCATAAGGGAGTTGTCTAATTGGCTCCAATGGGGGCAGGAATGGAGGTCTGTCCTCTTCAGCAATGAGTCCCACTTTTTTCTTAGACTCAGTGACAGCCATAGCTTGGTCTGAAGACCACATGGGCAATGCCATGAAGAGGCCTTCAGGAGGTAACATCATACCGGTCGTACTCCTGGATGGGTATAATGTACGGTTGCCGGACCCCTCTTGTCTTTATTCCAGGGACAAACAGCTCAATGCTACATTGATTTGGTGGTGGGACCAGTGTTGCGGCCATTATCAACACGATAACACCAAGCACATCTGGACATCATTGGTCATGATTACACAGGAGCTGCCAGCAGCGGATCTTGATGATTTCCCCAAGTGCAATCAGTGGCAGAACCTTCATCAGACAACCATTAATAACCTCACTGATAACAGCCGAGGCTGGAAGTGCCAGGATTTCTGCACATGGCTCATACTCCAGAATGAATACATCGAGATGTAAACCAAATCAATCTGGTACTATACGATCCCAGAGAAACAAAAAGAGATCTTTGATATGATAAACGTTTATTAAAAAATATATATATATATATAATTGCCAATCGGCTCTGTGACAGCTTCCGGCGATTGTGTCGCTACCACATACCACCGCTCCGGAAGTAGCCGACCATCATATTGGAATAGACAAGTGATGGGTATTCCAATATGGCACCTGCTGGTGGTACCGGGCCCTTGCGCAGTACCAACAGCGGGTCATATCATACTCACCTGCTCCTGGCGTGTCTCTGCACATCCCTGCTTCTAAGGCGCCCGCAGCTCTTCCCGTGTTCAGCGGTCACATGGTACCACTCATTAAAGTAATGAATATTGACGCGACTCCACTCCCATAGGGGTGGAGCCACATATTCATTACTGTAATGAGCGGTACGATGTGACCGCCGAACATAGGAAGACGCTGCCGGTGCCTGGGACCATCTGTCAGTGAGATGCAGGGACTGCGCCGGGAGCAGGTGAGTATAACGGGGGAGGGTGAGCATTGTGCGATATTCACCTGTCCCCGTTCCACCGCAGCACGACGGCAGTCTTCCGCGTCCTCTGCCTGTGACGTTCCGGTCGGAGGGCGTGATGACGTGTTTAGTGTGCGCGCCGCCCTCTGCCTGAACAAACAGTCACTGCAGAGGACCTGGAAGACGGAGCGGTGCCCGGCGGTGGAACGGGGACAGGTAAATATCGCAAGTGTCGGGGGCCTGCTCAGGACAACAGGTGCGTATGTCATTTTTTTTTTATCACAGCAGCAGCATATGGGGCACCTGTTTCTATGGAGCATTTTATGGGGCCATAATCAACCATTATGCAGCATTATATGGAGACATTTTCTATGGAGCATCTTATGGGGCCATAATCAACCATTATGCAGCATTATATGGGGACATTTTCTATGGAGCATCTTATTGGGCCATAATCAACCATTGTGCAGCATTATCTGGGGCACATTTTCTATGGAGCATCTTATGGGGCCATAATCAACCTTTGCGCAGCATTATATGGGGCACATTTTCTATGGAGCATCTTATGGGGCCATAATCAACCTTTATGCAGCATTATATGGGGCAAATGTTTCTATGTGGCATCTTATGGGGCCATAATCAACCATTATGCAGCATTATATGCGGCACATTTTCTATGGAGCATCTTATTGGGCCATAATCAACCATTGTGCAGCATTATATGGGGCACATTTTCTATGGAGCATCTTATGGGGCCATAATCAACCTTTGCGCAGCATTATATGGGGCACATTTTCTATGGAGCATCTTATGGGGCCATAATCAACCTTTATGCAGCATTATATGGGGCAAATGTTTCTATGTGGCATCTTATGGGGCCATAATCAACCATTATGCAGCATTATATGCGGCACATTTTCTATGGAGCATCTTATGGGGCCATAATCAACCTTTGTGCAGCATTATATGGGGCACATTTTCTATGGAGCATCTTATGGGGCCATAATCAACCTTTATGCAGCATTATATGGGGCACATTTTTCTATGGAGCATCTTACGGGGCCATAATCAACCATTATGCAGCATTATATGGGGCATATTTTCTATGGAGCATCTTATGGGGCCATAATCAACCATTATGCAGCATTATATGAGGCACATTTTCTATGGAGCATCTTATGGGGCCATAATCAACCTTTATGCATTATATGGGGCAAATGTTTCTATGGAGCATCTAATGGGGCCATAATCAACCTTTGTGCAGCATTACTGTATATGGGGCACATTTTCTTTGGAGCATCTTATGGGCCATAATCAACCTTTATGCAGCATTATATAGGGCAAATGATTCTATGGAGCATATTATGGGGCCATAATTAACCTTTGTGCAGCATTATATGGGGTACATTTTAATATGGAGCATCTTATGGGGCCATAATTACCGTAACCTTTGTGCAGCATTATATGGGGCCTATTTTGTATGAAGCATCTTATGGGGCCCATCATAAACTTTATGGCACATTATATGGGGCATATTTTATTATAGAGCATCTTATGGGGCCCATCATGAACTTTATGGAGCATTATATGGGGCGTATTTTGTATGGAGCATCGCTTGTTGACGAGAGATTCTCAGTGCTGCAAAGCCTGCCACCATCGGGACGTCACCACCCTCCCAATGCGATAGCATCGGGCCTCATCTGGTATATATATATAAAATCATATAAAGCATGGAATGCCTCTAAGGGATCATCAAAACCTGCATGTGATAGACAATTTATACAGACCAGAAAGGGTAACTCTCCATAGGTGCATATATAGTATTACATTACATTCTTTTTCGCCTAAACTATTGAGGTTTACCCAGGTCCAAAGACTATACTAATATACCACAACTTGCTAGTTCCCCTGTAGAGTTTACTCAAGTATAGGATGAAACATTTACCTGAACTTTAGGGGTTAACTGCCAATGTGGATGTAGCCAAGTGTAGCAGGTACGATGTGTCCCACTGCCCAGACGCGCGTTTCGCCTTGCTTCGTCCCCAGGGTCTGTACGCAGCAATACACACTGACAGCCGATCAGAGCCCAGCAGCGGACATTGGCTTACAGGTGACTGGGGGGCATGTCAGTGACAGCATGCTCTGCCGTCGCTGGCACGCTGAAATAAGCGGCCGGCTTCAGAAGAGGACGCTGCACGGCGGGGGAACGGAAGGAAGGTGAGTATTATGGTTTATTTTTTTCTATACATTAAAGAACAGCGGCAAACAGGGGACATATACCAAGATAGGGGATATATATACCATGATGGAGGACATATATACCTGGATGGGGGATTTATGTATATACCAGGATGTAGCACATATATACCATGATAGGGGATATATACAGTGGGTACGGAAAGTTTTCAGACCCCTTTAAATTTTTTACTCTGTTTCATTGCAGCCATTTGGTAAATTCAAAAAAGTTCATTTTTTTCTCATTAATGTACACTCTGCAGCCCATCTTGACTAAAAAAAAAAACAAATGTAGAAATTTTTGCAAATTCATTAAAAAAGAAAAACTGAAATATCACTTGGTCATAAGTCTTCAGACCCTTTGCTCAGTATTGAGTAGAAGCCCCTTTTGAGCTAGTACAGCCATGAGTCTTCTTGGGAATGGTGTAACAAGTTTTTCACACCTGGATTTGGGGATCCTCTGCCATTCTTCCTTGCAGATCCTCTCCAGTTCCGTCAGGTTGGATGGTGAACGTTGGTGGACGCCATTTGCAGGTCTCTCCAGAGATGCTCAATTGGGTTTAGGTCAGGGCTCTGGCTGGGCCAGTCAAGAATGGTCACAGAGTTGTTCTGCAGCCGCTCCTTTGTTATTTTAGCTGTGTGCTTAGGGTCATTGTCTTGTTGGAAGTTGAACCTTTGGCCAAGTCTGAGGTCCAGAGCACTCTGGAAGAGGTTTTCATCCAGGATATCTCTGTACTTGGCCGCATTCATGTTTCCTTCAATGGCAACCAGTCGTCCTGTCCCTGCAGCTGAAAAACACCCCCATAGCATGATGCTGCCACCACCATGTTTCACTGTTGGCATTGTATTGAGCAGGTGATGAGCAGTGCCTGGTTCTCTCCACACATACCGCTTAGAATTATCACCAAAAGGTTCCATCTACGTCTCATCAGACCAGAGAATCTTATTTCTCATAGTCTGGGCGTCCTTCATGTGTTTTTTAGCAAACTCTATTTGGGCTTTCATATGTCTTGCACTGAGGAGAGGCTTCTGTCGGGTCACTCTGCCATAAAGGCCCGACTGGTGGAAGGCTGCAGTGATAGTTGACTTTGTGGAACTTTCTCCCACCTCCCTACTGCATCTCGGGAGCTCAGCCACAGTGATCTTGGGGATCTTCTTTATCTCTCTCACCAAGGCTCTTCTCCCACGATTGCTCAGTTTGGCAGGACGGCCAGGTCTAGGAAGACTTCTGGTGGTCCCAAGCTTCTTCCATTTAAGGATTATGGAGGCAACTGTGCTCTTAGGAACCTTGAGTACTGCAGAAATACTTTTGTAACCTTGGCCAGATCTGCGCCTTGCCACAATTCTGTCTCTGAGCTCCTTGGCCAGTTCCTTTGGCCTCATAGTTCTCATTTGGTCTGACATGCACTGTGAGCTCTTATATAGACAGGTGTGCGCCTTTCCAAATCAAGTCCTATCAGTTTAGTTAAACATAGTAATGAGAAAAAAAAATGAACTTTTTTGAATTTACCAAATGGCTGCAATGAAACAAAGAGTGAAAAACTTACAGGGGTCTGAATACATTCCGTGTCCACTGTATACCTGAATGGGGGATATATATACCATGATGGAGCCCTCGGTGGGATATATATATACCAGGATGGGGGACATACAGCATATAACAGTATAGGGGATATATATACCAGGATGGAGCCCTTGTTGAGGGACATATACATCAGAATGGGGGGTGGGGCTCTAAACCAAATCTTGCACTGGGGCGCATCAAACTCTAGTTACGCCACTGACAGGAATATATATATATATATATATATATATATATATACATATAATAGGTATATGTGTAGTTTTCTGCTCCCTGTATACATCGTATTGCTTCTATACCTGCTGAAGTGGATATTCTGTGGTCTGGCTGCAGCCTTCCTATATCTAATCTGCTGATTGTATTCGGTTATTCCGGACGTAGCTTGTATACATTGCCTATGACATATGGCTGCCGGCAGTGCAGGGGTTAAGCTCCCCGCCAGTCTGAGTGGAGCTGCCCAGTATGGCGCCAGTACAGAGTCTGTGAACAATGGGAGTGTGAGACCCGGAGCAGCGGCGCCTCCTCCTCACCCTCAGCCCCGCAGCCACTGCAGCACCTGGCCCGGGAGCCGGCGGTCTGTGTGCCCGGGGCAGGGGCAGTAATGCGGGAGGAGGGGGCTCCCTGCAGGCACCACCACCAGTGACCTACAGAGCCAGCAGGGGGCGCTGTGCCGGCGTCAGACAGGAGGCATTATTGTCGGGGCACGCGACTTTAGCCCCTTCTAATAGAAGTGAATGGAGACTGGATGATGAAGGCAGAACAGCTTATACCTTTGTAATAGTAAAAAAAAAAAAAGTCTTAGAAATATGTAACATTATTTAGGAAACCTGCAAAATCTGCCATGATATTTGCAAAATCCTAAAAAATAATAATCAAAAACTTGATCTAAACCCAGTGTGACCATCACAGACCATTGGGGCCCAAAATGTCATTTATGGAGTCCATTCATTCCAAGGGGAATCTCCCCATCAGTTATTTGCAAAAACATTCTCGCCCTCCGGTGAATGACTTCGTTCCCACAGACAGTGAATTTACTTGGAATTAAAGAGTCATCATATCCCTCCCCTTTTGGTATTATTAAAAAAAATGTCGCCTACGGTTCCCATGATTCCCATGAAAGATGGCGCCGCATCTGCTGTTTGTGTGGGAAGTGTGTGTTGGGCAGCCAGTGGAGGAATATTACATGGGAGGCTACATGTGCTGGAGGCTGAAGGGAGGCTAGCCGCCCGGATCATCCTCAGGAGATGTCACCGAGATCTGAGGACGCCCGCGCACCTTCCATTTACACAAGGAGCTTTGGGGTTTTTAGGGCTGATGCCTGAAGATGATGCCTACGGACGATGCCTGCTGCCGATGCCTACGGATGATGCCTGCGGATGATGTCTACGGACTATGCCTACTGCCGATGTCTACGGATGATGCCTGAAGATGATGCCTACGGATGATGCCTGAAGATGATGCCTACGGATGATGCCTGCTGCTGATGCGTGTGGACAATGCTTGCTGCCGATGCCTACTGTCGATGCCTACGGATGTTGCCTGCGGAGAATGTCTACGGACAATGCCTACGGATGATGCCTGCGGATAATGTCTACGGACAATGCCTGCAGATGATATCTACGGACTATGCCTACGGATGATGCCTGTGGATTATGCCTACAGACGAAGCTTGCGGATGATGCCTACAGACGATGCCTGCTGCCGATGCCTACGGACAGTGCCTACGGACTATGCCTATGGATGATGCCTGCGGACTATGCCTACAGACGATGCCTGGAGACTATCCCTACGGACAATGCCTACGGACTATGCCTATGGATGATGCCTAAGGACTATGCCTACGGATGATGCCTGCGGACTATGCCTACGGACAATGCCTACGGACTATGCCTACGGACTATGCCTACGGATGATGCCTAAGGACTATGCCTACGGATGATGTCTGCGGACTATGCCTACGGACAATGCCTACGGACTATGCCTATGGATGATGCCTGCGGACGATGCCTACGGATGATGCCTGCGGACTATGCCTACGGACGGTGCCTGCGGATGATGCCTATGGACGATGCCTACGGATGATGCCTGCGGATGATGCCTACGGACAATGCCTGCGGATGATGCCTACATACGAAGCTTGCGGATGATGCCTGCGGATGATGCCTATGGACGATGCCTACAGACGATGCCTGCGGACTATGCCTACGGACAATGCCTACGAACTATGCCTATGGATGATGCCTGCGGACTATGCCTATAGATGATGCCTACGGACGATGCCTATGGATGATGCCTGCGGACGATGCCTACGGATGATGCCTGCGGATAATGTCTACGGACGATGCCTGCGGACTATGCCTACGGATGATGCCTACGGATGATGTCTACGGATGATGCCTGTGATGATGTCTACAGACTATGCCTACGGATGATGCCTGCAGATGATATCTATGGACTAGGCCTACGGATGATGCCTGCGGATAATGCCTACGGACAATGCCTGCGGATGATGCCTACAGACGAAGCTTGCGGATGATGCCTACAGACGATGCCTGCTGCCGATGCCTACGGACTATGCTTATGGATGATGCCTGCGGACTATGCCTATGGATTATGCCTACGGACTATGCCTATGGATGATGCCTGCCGACGATGCCTACAGACGATGCCTGCGAACAATGCCTACGGACAATGCCTACGGACTATGGATGATGCCTGTGGACGATGCCTACGGATGATGCCTGCGGATGATGCCTGCAGATGATGTCTACGGACTATGCCTACAGATGATGCCTGCGGATGATGTCTACGGATGATGCCTACGGACGATGCCTGCGGAT